>NW_027526203.1:27125765-27725765 GCF_048455015.1 Haemaphysalis longicornis
TAGTGTCATGAGTAAAGGACAATCCCCGCAACAACACCGAATAAGATAGAGGAAGTAGAGAAGGAAGAGGAGAGATCGAGGCAGGGGCGGAAGAAGAGACCCGGCTCACGAAGAGCGAAGCCTGGGGTGACGCGACCCAACACACCGACGTCGCCATACAAGCCTGGGCGGGAGCGGGCCGACGACGCTTCGGCTCCGGTCTCCCGACGGTCCGCCAACCCACGTCTTGGCGGCTCCAGCGGCGACGGGTGCGCGTCTGCGGTCAGCGACATCGTATCGTCGTCCTGTGCTACGACGGCCCCCATAACGGTGACGCTATAGAATCGAGTCGCACTACACCAGTACCCAGCATCGTGGTGACAGAACGCGTACATCAGCTCTTCATGGCCATGCGGCGACTTCCATCCCGTCGTAACCCATGACTTGAGTAAGCACTGCATTTTGTAGAACATCTTCCTAGGACTATATGACGACGTAAAGGAGAGTCATCTAAGGACATTGCATATATTGCGTTGGCGAGAGTGTGATAGTTTGTCAATACGTGTGGGTTTCTTTTCTTTGGTTTTCTTCCGACGGAAGTTTGGCGTGTGATAAATATCTTTTCCCAAACATGTCCGGGCTTCCCATGTCCTTCTTCTTTGCCGGTCAGGACGCGTGACACCTACGCTGCCCGTAATTGGTGCACCACCGCAGAAAAAATATTGAATAACAGTGAAGCCGGCTTTTGCGCCTGCTCGAGTGGTAGCACAAGGAGCATATACGTATGCGCACCCTTTACTATATACCATCTTAAAGGTGAGAGTCTTTTTCGGGCTATTAAAGCGCAAAAGCAAATTGGCGCAGCTACACTAGTGGCGCAAGGCTGGGGAAATAGTGCATCTGAAAGTCGACCTAGCTTCTTCCCCCTGGGATCCGCTGTTAGTGTTGGGGACCGACCGGAACGGCCTTGTCAAAACCAAGTAAACTTGGCCTCACCCCTGAACACTTAGTCTAGCCTAGCAAGAACATCCCGAAAACTAAAAAACTGAGCGGAGCCCAGCAAAACTTAGGAAAAGAGCAAGATCAAAAAAAGCGAGGATGACCCTCAGCTCCGCTGTTTTTCCAGCCTTGTGCCAGTAGTGCAAGCTGCACCATTTTGAACATCGTAGCTGTTGTTGCTGGCTGTAATGTGTGCGGCGTAATCAGAAAACCCCCGGGTCATAGTTAATCCAGCCGCTTACCGCGCACGTGAGCAGGCGCCTTACGTGAAGCGCCTTGCATCGTCCAGGGTTGCGCGTGGTGCTCGGAAAAAAATACTAAGAAAGCAGTTCATGTGCGACCGCGCCTCAGGGGGGATGCACAAGACAGCTCGCGATACAGACACATAGTTCGTGGACCCGGTTGCCACAGGTTCTAGCACGTGTTGACGCGCTCCACTTTCGAACACATGTGAAAGCATGCGGACAAAGCGATCCTGGGTCGCCAGTCGTGCGTGATGATGAAGACGACGATATAGATGGATGTGACGATGACTACTACTACCGCAGTGAAACACGACAACGGAACATGTAAATGAACTATTTCAAACCTACTGATAAGTGGCGGTGTGTCCTTCAGTGCTTACATAGAAAGAAATCCTCCAGGCCTTGAGCGACTTATATAGTGCAAGCATCTCCAACTTTATTACGTGGCTATCGAATGCGTTCATTGCTGCAGCTGAAGGAAAGCCGGCCAATAGCCCCTCCACTGCTGTAATGGTGTTTTTCCGGCGGTCGAAGAAGGGAAAGAGAGAAAAAATCTTTTGAGCAAGTTTCCAAGTTGCCTAATGCTAATTGATATAGAACGGTAACTTTTAGCTGAGGTGTTTTGCCACCTTCTATAATCTTAGTATTGACCGTGTTCGTTGACTACGTTCCGGAAGCATTCGAGATTTCTAAAAAATTGCAAAAAGGGTTGCAGAATCTTTTTGAATTGCCAAAATGAGAACGTTTCCGCAAATAAACGTAGAATGTGAATTTGTTTTTATAACGACGTTACAATTAAACGAAAACGCAACACTCCTGCTCTTTTTCTCCGAACCCGTTTGAACCCATTTGAACCGGTTCGAACCGGTTTGAACCGGAACGAAATGGTGCTCCGGAACCGAACCGGAACTGAACCCGAAAGGCTTGAACCTGAACCCGAACCGAACCCGAAAAAATTCCGGTTCGACACCCTGGTTGCAGCACGCAGAGTACTGATCAGGTAAAATGGAGAAGAAATTAAGACCAAACATGTTGTCTCAACCTTCAACTGTACTACGCCACCAGACTCAGTAAATGCAGCGTATCTGAGTTGCAAAGTGCGGCCCTACATTCCAAACCCAAGGCGCTGCTTTCAGTACCAACGGTTTGGGCACGGGTCTGGATCCTGTCGCGGCAAACCCACATGCGCTAGATGTGGAGGAAAAGCGCACGAGAACAAAAGATGCGAAAAAGAACCCCACTGCGTTAACTGTTTTGGCAACCATGGTGCGTACTCCAGATCCTGTCCGCTCTGGAAGAATGAGAAAGAACTAATGAACATCAAGACAACACAGAATCTATCTTACCCTGTAGCTAAGAGAAGGCTAAGTTTCCAACAAAAAGGAACTTTTGCGGAGGTGGTGTGGCGGGGGCCGGCGCCAGCTCTGGTGTCTGTAGGCACGCAGGTCGAGCTGAGGGACCTGGTGTCAGCGGTACGGCCACCTCCTGTCCCAGAGGCTGGGCTGTCCCAACCCCAGGCACTGACTCGGTCCACGCAGGTGGACCGAGTGGACCACTCAGTGGACTGCTCAGTCCCGCAGCCCTCTACACAAGTCTGGCCAGAAGCCGGTGTACCGACTACCGATGGGGTGGAGAAGGCTTCGGGGCTAACACGCAGCTCAGCGGGTTCTGCCCCTGCTGCACGGTCGGCTGCCCCTTCTCGGGGGACGGTGGACACGCCCCCGAAGAAGGTGCCGCCGGGAAGTGGTACTGCTGCAGGTGCGGCTCCTGCACGGCAACGGCGTGGGGAACCCCCCGACCCTCGAAGGGTACCGAAGGGCCGCGGGAAGCCTGGGCGTCCTGCAGGCGACAGTAGGAAAGAGGGAGAGGAGGAGTCACCCACACATCCTTGAATACAAAAGAGCAAACCCAAAAAGACTGGTATGGTGCGAATAATACAGTGAAACTGCCGTGGGCTATTGTGTAACATAGATGACATTCACGAATTATTGGAGAAGTCCCAACCATCTATTATCTGTCTTCGGGAAACTCATTTATCTCCTGTACACAATCATCCTTTCAGAAAATACAATCTTCACCGCAAAGACAGGACAAATTCACTTGTATCTGCTGGAGGAGTGGCAATCGTCACTACCCAGTCGATTCCAATAAATGAACTGAAGCTTCAAACCACTTTCGAGGCAGTAGCCATAAGAACACACATTGGAATAGCCCTCACGATTTGCTCCCTGTATATTCCACCAACCGTTCCACTCACCCAGAACGATCTGTTCAGATTCATAGATGAGTTGCCTGAGCCTTTCCTATTGCTGGGGGATCTCAATGCGCACAATGTACTCCTCTGCATTTATTCAATAATGGGAGTCCCACTTACATATGCTTATAAACCCGCACCGAATCATGCATTGACATCTCTCTTGCAATGCCATCCCTAAGTGCCTTTTTCACTTGGTCAACACTTCAAAATCCTCTCGGCAGTGACCACTACCCAGTTTTCTTGGACTCCACACCGGCAGTACCCATGCTACCAGAGCGCACCAAAAGGTGGAAGTTGGAGGAGGCCAACTTGTCTCTGTTTGAACAAGCATGTGAAATAGAATTGCACTAAATACAGGACTTGAGTGAAGATGTAGCTTGCAGCCTAATAATACTTCACGGCTCTTGGAAGCTGCAAAAGCGTCTATTCCCGAATCCTCCGGGACACTCCCCAGGAGGTCAAAGCCGTGGTGGAACTCAGATTGCAGAGACGCTCATAGAAAGCAAAACTGCGCATGGTCCCGTTTCAGACGCTACCCCACTGCCGAATGTCTAATAAACTTCACACGACTCAGAGCAGAGGCGCGCAAGATTAGACGGCAGTTGAAAAAGGCTTCATGGCAGGACTTTGTAAGTTCCATAAGTAGTAACGTAAGCTCAAAAACGGTCTGGGATAGGGTCAGGAAAGCGAGTGGACCTTACAGTGCATTTACCATGCCACTTGTTGATGGTAACAAAGGCCTTGCCGAGCAGGCAAACATTCCAGCCGAATATTTTGCCAAAGTGTCCAATTCAGCCCAGTACTCCGAATCATTCCTCAGGTATAAGGAACGGGCTGAAAGAGGAATAATAAAGATAAATTAAAGTAATGAAGAAGCATATAATGCACCTTTTTCCATGGCTGAACTACACCTGGCGATTGCTTAGGGAAAAAGTAGGGCTGCAGGACCAGACCGAATTCACTATGAAATGTTGAGACATCTGACCCCAGGAACATTAAAATTCTTCAATCAAATATGGTTTGAAGCCTACTTCCCAGTAGCGTGGCAGGAAACCCTCATGCTCCCACTACTGAAGCCAGGTAAAGACCGTAGTGAGCCAGCAAGCTACAGGCCGATTGCCTTGACAAGCTGCCTTGGGAAATGTTTTGAACAGATGATTATCAAGCGGCTCACACACTTTCTGGAAGAAAATCACATTATTGATGCCCTTCAGTTTGGTTTCCGGGCAAGGCATTCAACAACTGACCACCTTCTCCATTTAGAAACTGATTAGGGAGTCCTTTGTTCAACGACAACACTGCGTCTCTGTATTTTTTGACCTTTCAAAGGCTTATGACACCACATGGAAACATGGTATAATGCTAGATCTACATGTATATGGTGTAAAAGGCAGAATGCTTGGGATGTTGAAAAGTTACCTTTCCAATCGCTCCTTTCGAGTGAAATTCGGAACAGTATTATCGGATGTGTACACTCAGGAAGATGGCGTACCTCAGGGAGGTGTTCTCAGTGTTACGTTGTTCCTAATCAAACTAAACTCAATTGCACATGTAGTACCGAAATCTTTGATGTATTCGCTTTATGCGGACGATATTCAGATCAGCTTTTCGTCGTGCAACTTAGCATCCTGCGAAAGGCAACTGCAACTTGGCATAAACCGTCTGGTGCAGTGGGCCGAGGAAAATGGATATAACTTTTGTGCAGAAAAAACAGTCTGTGTGCCTTTCAGTCTGCACCGAGGAATTGTGTTAGATCCTGAGCTGCACATTAAATCAGCCCAAATCCCTGTTCGAACTGAGCACAAATTTCTTGGTTTAATGTTTGACCAAACGTTAACATTCAAAGGCCATGTTAATTATTTAAAACAAAAATATCTGCAATCAATGAATGTTTTAAAACCTTTATCTTACAGAACCTGGGGCTCAGATCGTACCTGGGTTTTGCGGCTGTACAACAGTCTAATTCGTTCCCAGTTGGACTATGGCTGCTTTATCTATGGATCTGGTCGCGAATCTGTACTCAAAGTGCTCGACACCGTTCACCACTGTGGCTTGAGAATAAGCACCGGAGCCTTCTGGACATCTCCGGTGCAAAGCCTGTATGCAGAAACCAATCAATGGTCACTTAACAAACGGAGAGTACTCCTCGGAAACATCTACATAATGAGAATTCTTTCCAGCACCACTCACCCTTGTCGACAGCTGTTTCTGAAACATCGCTTTGAAACTCTCTTTACCAACAGGCCTCGGACTATTCCAACCATGTTTTTCAGGTACCGCATTCTTAATGAAGCCCTTGACTTTTATGTAGATGATACCATGCTGGTCACCCACAGAACCGGTTATGCTCCATGGGAATACCGCAAGCCACAATGTGACTTTTCCTTGCTGAAGTACAATAAGCACAACACTCGAAAGGAACTACTGCAGCAAGAGTTCTTAGATATCCAGTTCAGGTATGCCGGATGTGCTACTTACTTCACAGATGGTTCTAAAGGAGAAAGGCATGTGGGAGCAGCTGCAATTGGACCTTATTACCAAAAATGCCAACGGCTCAGACCTGACTCTAGTATCTTCACTGCCGAACTGCATGCCAAATAGCTCGTTTTAAACAAAGTATGCATTGAAAGGACACCACAGTCAGTCATCTCTGACTCTCTGAGCGCGCTAGCAGCCCTGTGTTCAGGAAACAAAATAAAAAATCCGCTTGTCCAACAAGTGCTTGACCAACTGATGGACTGTAGCAGAAATCACTTAGACGTGAGCTTCTGTTGGGTACCAAGTCATGTAGGAATTCACGGCAATGAAAAGGCAGATTCCCTCGCAACCCAGACAAAAGAGCTCGAGGTGACTGAAACTCGTTTACCCTACCAGGGTTACAGACGGAGACTAAAATTATCAATATCGAAGAAGTGGCAGTCTGAATGGACAGAACTCAATGAAAACAAGCTCCACCTTGTGAAGCCGCACCTGAGAGAGTGGCAGAGGGCAGACATAAAGAAAGATTTGTAGAGGTGCTGTTATGTCGCCTAAGAATTGGGCACACGCGCTTGACCCACAACTTCCTATTGCTGGGAGAAGACCCTCCAGAATGTGAGCAATGTGGGAAGCGCCTTACAGTAATACACATACTTATGGAGTGTCCTAGTTACGAAAACAAGCGTCGTGAATTTTTTTCCCACTTTTACAGATTTCAAATTCCATTGCACCCGTGTTTACTGCTTGGCGATGAACCCCTGGTTCCCTTGCAAAAGGTTTTTAAATTTTTGAGTGCCATCAAGCTTTAGAGAAACTTTGATTTTACCATGTTACGTCATTTTTACTTGAGCGGTTTTTAAATTTTTGAGTGCACTCAAGCTTTTACAGAAACTTTTAATTTACCACTTTACATGATTTTTACGTGAGTCTCTTACCGTAATGTGTTCAAAATATTTACCTTGTGTCTGGCGCACTATAGCCAAATTTAGCTGCTGCGCCAATAAAATTCAAATTCAAATTCAGATTGCAGGGTGTCAGTGTCGTTAGAGCACAAAATTTCACGGTAAATAACACAATCGTCGGCAAATAACCTAATGGAAGAAGAAATGTTATGAGGGAAGTCATTAATACATATTAAAAAAAGTAAGGGACCCAAAACAGCCTTGGGGCACACCCGAGGTTACGGCAGTAGGAGGAGAGTTACATTCATTAGCAGTCACAAAGTGCTCGCTGTTATGTAAGAAGCACTCGATCAATTTTAAGATGTGTGGGTCAAGACTTAGTTTACGCAACTTTAAAAGAAGTAATTCGTGACAACCTGTGTCAAATGCATTAGAAAAGTCAATAAATACACAATCAATAAAAGCACCACGATCAATAGCAGGGAACAAATCATTAGTAAAGCATAAAAGCTAGGTTTCACAGGATAAACGTTTTCTAAAACCATGCTGAAAGTTGGTAAAAAAGAATTACTCTCAAGAAAGTTGACTAAGTTGCAGTAAATGACGTGTTCTAATAGCTCACATGGCACACTAGTTAGTGAGATGGGCCTATAATTGTGGGGATCGTTGGTGTTACCTGACTTGTGAAGCGGAATCACCTTCCCCAATTTCCAGTCGTTTGGCAGGGTACTCGATTCCAAAAACTGTGAAAAAATTCTGGACAGTATTAAGGACGAAAACAATGCGGTGTTTTTTAGAAACTTGGGGTAATTCCATCCTCTCTGGGGGAAGAAGAAGGCTTGAGATTTTGAATTAATTTCCTTATGCCCTCCCATTAAATGTGTACTGGCTCCATTGGATTATAGTAGTGAGTAGACAAGTTAGGAACAGAGGTCGGCGCCACGTTTACAAATGTAATGCGAATACACTGTTAAGAGCTAGGCAACAATTTTCTCTTGGAATAAATGATTCGCTTCCAGAAACTAGGTCAATTTGTTTCTTGTTATTTCCACCGATTACCTGCAAGAATCTACGAAGATTAGTTACTAACAAAGAACGCGACGTTTGTTCAAAATATGAGTGCTTGGCAAGTGAGAGTGCGCGTGCGTACTCGTCGGCTACACGGCGATAATCATCCTATCTTTTGATGTTGCCCGAGAGCTTTGCACTTCGAAAGATGCGCTTCTTTTTATTAAGTAGCCGCCTTAAATTTGACGTGAACCAAGCAGACCGATTGTTATCGGTTATTTTACGGAGCGGTATGAAGCGGTCGGTAAGTTCTGCGATTTCAGCTCTAAAACGTTGCCAGTTTTCATTTACCGAGTGTTCAGAAACGCTAGAAAAAAAGTCGTGTGAAAATGTCTCCAGTTCAGCAATAATTAACCTGTAGTCAGCTCTTCCGTAGTCTCTGATTACTTTTGTAGTTTTACTAATTTTGGACGGCGTGTTCGGTACAAGAAAGTGAATGGCTGAGTGATCGCTGAGACTGGATGAGATCAGCGTTATTTGTGAACACCAAATCTAATATGGTAGAACTAGTAAAAGTGATACGGGTTGGGTGTTAACCAACGGGCTAAGGTTAAACTCTAAGCATGTATTAATGAAAGAGGCGGACTCGGAATTACTGGAGCCAGGTATGGTACAAGACAAGTTCCAATGGATGTCAGGGAAATTAAAATCGCCTAAAAGAATAATATGCGAGGCCGGAAACCTAACATGAAGCATGTTAAGGGCTTCGTACAAATCTGAAGAAAAACCAGCACGAACATTAGGAGGCCGATAGCACGTACAAACGAGGGCGTCTTTATTGTGTAAACGAATACTAACGCACACGAATTCTAGAAGGCAAACGAGAGCTACATGCGATGACACCAGATCGGCTGCAATAGCTATGAGAACTCCGCCTCCGGAACGCGATCCACGGTCGCATCGATAAAACTGGTTTTTTTTTCGCAATTTAGAATTTCGGAGCTGACAACTTTCGGGGAAAGCCACGTCTCTGTAAATACGACGAAGTCTGCAAGACAGCTGTCAATCAGAGATGACAGAGCGTCTCGCTTGCCCATTACACTTCTCACATTACTAAGCAGAAAGGAACAATTGTGTTTGACAGTACCACGTCGTGGATTTGTTTTTTGCTACGAAGACGCTTGGACCGACGAGCTAGCACGGCTTAGGTTAGTGCCGTTTTTGTTGTTATCGTCAACTGGATCAACCGACAACACACGGTCGGTGACTGTGCAGTACACATAGCTTTTCATGTTAATAACAAACTTGTTGTATTTTACTGAATACTTTTGACCACTGGCTTTACCGAAATCAGTTAGTTTTTTCCTGGCTGTCCGTGTGGCTTTACAGAAGTCTTCGTTAATGTTAATGTTTGTACCGCGCAACTTTGCTTTTTAAATGCAGAGCATTTCTTCAACTCACGATGTCACCCGGCGTTGGCGTGCCTCGGCGTCCGCAACAGCCGTTCCAGGTGCGCCCTCTCCCCCACTCCTCCTCACCTGCTCTCCGCTGCTCCTCGCGTGTTCTCTGCGTGCTCCGATCGCATTCAGCAACAGGTGGGGCGCGCATGCGTCGTAGTTTGGCGCGGGAGCAACAACAGTGGTGGCGTGATCGTGACGTAGTCGGTACGTGGTCGTGGCGCGGTCGTGCCGTGATGGGGCGGTTCTCGGCGTTCGCTCTCGCTGTCAATTTCTTTAGAACCAGATAAAATCGGGTATGTGCACCCGATAACGTCGTGCGCCCCCCGAAAATGCTCGGAATTTGACCGTGCCCCTCGCGAGGGGGATGTTTTCATTTTTGAAAAGATAGTATCTCTAACTTTGAATGACGCAAACCGTACGACAACAGGGCGGCACTTGTCTGCTACAAATGCTCCTAGTCTGTGGGCTCGAGATATCGCGTCACCTGAGAGCTGCATCTCGAAAGAACTTGAAAAAATTGCCCTAACTTTTTCGTCTGTGTCTGAACATGTTTCGGCTGCAGTGTCACTAATTCCGTGGAAGATTAAGTTGTCTCGCCACCATCGGTCTTCGTAGTCAAGTCGTGCGTGCAGAGCAGCTATCTCACTACGTACCGCTGACTCAACCAAACAATCTGAACACGATTCCTCGAACACATTTTCAAAAGCATTCACCTTTTCTTCAAGATTTGCTATACGTGTTGTTAAGTCGGACATTTTGTTATCAAGACTTTTTGGTTATTTTTTACTTCTTCAATGGACGCTAGAAGATTGTCATGCCGCTCATCGAGGTGCTCCGTTAGGCAACCTATAGCTAAAAGGACTTCATTATCCTGCACTTTGGGGTCTAGCTTTGGAGCACCAGGATTCAGTTCAACGTCACCTACTAACAAAAGCAATTTCACAACATGTACACATTCACCAGCAGTAGCCATTAAAACGTTTGGGCATGGGACTAGCAGCAAACATACGTTGTTAAATCTTCTACAGTGAATAGAATAACCACCAACCTGGGTGAAAAGACAGAAGTGGTTTTTAGCGATCATTGTCACTGCTGCCATGCCATGCCCACTGAAAGGGTGATGCTTCGAGGACGAGCTTATGTAGTCCACCGTTGTCGCTGTCGATGTCGTTGCGGCCTTCCTCAAACGATTCGATGTCGCATCACACAGTGGGTGAGGGGATCCCAGGAAATCAGCGCCGATATCGCTGCAAGCTTCCGGAAGGGGGCACGTGTCGGACTTGGGTACGTGCGCCGCAGAATCCACGCAGACAGGGACGCACGTTCCGATGACGAGGGCCAACTGGGTGAAAAGACAGACTTGGGTTTTAGTGACCATTGTCGCTGCTGCCATCCCATGCCCACTGAAAGGGTGATGCTTCGTGGACGAGCTTATGTAGTCCACCGTTGTCGCTGTCGATGTCGTTGGGGCCTTCCTCAAATGATTGATGTCGCATCACACAGTGGGTGAGGGGGTCCCAGGAAATCAGCGCTGATATCGCTGCAAGCTTCCCGAAGAGGGCACGTGTCAGACGTGGGTACGTGCGCCGCAGAATCCACGCATACAGGAATGCACGTTCCGATGACCAGGGCCAACTGGGTGAAAAGACAGAAGTGGTTTTTAGCGACCATTGTCGCTGCTATCATCCCATGCCCACTAAAAAGGTCGCGTTCGCAAACAGGCGCTCCAAATCACGAGTTCTCCTTTCCTCTCCACGAAGGTTATGAGGACCATCTTCATGGTTCCTACCATCAGGGACTCGCCGCTAGGAATATTACAGCATATGCGCTGGCCCGCGAATCACTTCCTTCTGTGGACCCTTTAAGTGTGGCGACCACTGACTCACCATCTCCTTCTCCCTCCCGAGGCTTCAACTGCATACCACGACGCCACCCTCTCTGTGGTGCAGGGGTTACGTTGCTCGGCGGCTGACCCGCTTGACAGATGCCTTGAGAATATGAACTCAATGGCTGAGCATTTGCGATTGCTGCATAACTTGACGTTTAACTTGTGCCCATTGAATCTCAGCATTTCTTTTTCGTGCAAACCAATGCAGCCTGACTCGAGCGAAGAGATATAAGGCGTCATAAACATCCTCATCACAAACGCTGAGTGCCTTTTGGACCTTCTCGCGAATATACATACACAGTGTGTGCCCTACTCTTTTCGTAAAGAAAAGGCTCCCAATGGCATTTTCGAAGACATTTTCGCACCCTTCAACAAAAGATACGAAAGAAGGGGAAGGCACTGATAAACTTCCAAAGTCCGTTTCTGCAGCAGCTTTTGTACTCAAATAAAGAACTTGATTGCCCTCTATAAACTATGCATCTTCGACCCGAAGAACGCATTTCTGTGATTATCCGACACACGAATGCTACCTTAAACCTTTTGCAGCTAGCCAACCCGCCAAATAAACTAGATTATTTTGCTCTATATCAGAGGGTTCATCAATGCCAGGATCATCTGCCATCCCAAAAAAGGGTATGTTTTCGACACTAAGAGCCGGAGACGGCGCCGAAAGGCCAGTGGGGAGGGTCGCAAAGGTCGATGTCATGTCCTCGGTGCAATTAGTTTTCAGAAACCTGGAACAGGTTACTTACCAAAAGGTGCCTGAAAGAGGCCTGACACTGACGAGTTAAGTGTTAGCGTTCGCCCCTGATTAAGACTTTATAATCGAGAAGGTATTCTCAAGTGCGTCCTGATTTATCCTCCCAGTCAGTAAATAGGCAAATCCATAATGAACTATGAGGTGATCACAGAGTATTAAAATAGACCGCATTGTCAAGCAAAATCCCTGCACACAAGGCGGCTTCTCCGGCACCCTACTACTTGTATGTTCTCAAACACCGCAATGCACTCGTTCAGAAAATCTCTATGGACAGAGCCATTGCACATAACAAATGCGTAAGGTGTTTTTGCCACTCTTTGAGAACTATTGAGGCAGTCAAACAAGCGGTCTACTCTTTCGACGAATCGTGCAGTATGGATTGGTTCGGCGGGTAGCTGCTGAAAAGTTGCCAACGTGTACATAGCACCCGCGCAGTGGTTGCTAAAAACCTGTGCGGCCAACTTTACAGACATCTTCGATGCAAATGTCAGATTAAAATGTCTCGCTCAGTCTTGGTACGGAAATCTCGCGCTTGCGGTACTTTTCGTAAGCCTCTCTGATATTTGCTTTTCACAAGATGGTTCCCACTTTTGAAATCATAGTTAAACATCATATTTCGCAGGCACTTAGGTGAGTAGCATCGGAAATGAAAGCGCCTCTTTCCATCGATATCCGCATACAGCTCTTCGGCAACAAAAGGCTTGCAAAAAAGGGACACGTTCTGGCATGCCTGGTCACAGACAAAAGCCACTGGTTCCAAGTTTTGGTTATACAGATAGTGCGCCACTAGATAAAAGATTTTGTGGTTGAAGATCAACCACGATACCCATGATGAAGGGGTAACAAAACATACCAGGCCTTTGTAGGGGGAGTGTGGAGTTGATCAGCGTAACCACCCAAAACCTTTTATACGCATCAAAATTATCAGGACGCATGTATTCTTGCAAGTTGTAACCAGCAAAGTTTTTATTTGGCGGAAGTGCGGTGTCGATAACGAACCAAATGGCACGGCTCTGGCTGATTTGGCAGGTGGCTCAGCATGGGGATGGTGCTGATAGTTCTGGAGATTGTGGCCGGGTGACGAACTCGAGATGTGGTTGATATGATGAAGACTACATACAAATATATATGGTAACAAAGCTAAGTACATCAGCAATAAATTAAAAAACTTAAAAACTGCCGTTAGACTCCATCTGCAAGTTCGTGAAGACCCCTTAAGCGCCCCAAACTCCAATTTTCCTCTCTCGTATGCTTAGAGTGCACACAAACCACTCGAGTGACAGCGGCCGGGACTCTTTTTCCGCCGCAAGACCCGCCAAATTGCCGGTAACACATAACTTCCAATGCCATCCTCAATCTGCCTTTTGCTTAGAGAACTTATAAATTCCAAGCCTGACATCAACGGTCGTGACCTCAAGCACGGGAAGCAGTCTAGCTCGAATGCTCAGCCAAGACCCTTCTTTATTTCAAAATCTCTGGATTTCGTTGTCTCAACAATGGCCCTCCACCTCTCCACCTGCATATATGGGAGGGCTTAAATTCCGCGCAGGCAGCTGTCACACAGTTATCAGCCAAACAGGTAGCCGCCACAGCGTACGGGCCAAAATCGTGCGTTAACTACACAGACGGAAAGCATGGAGTGGTTAGAACACGTGACGCGCAACGCAACCTTCCTATCGCAGCATGATTAGCACGAAGACGATAAACAGAAAAATGTCGCTTTTTGGGCTGGGGTGCAACCCGCTTCTTGCGTGGTTTTACGCATGGCCGACAAGCTATCAGCATCGATGAACGGCTGTTACGCCGCTCTTATGGGCTAGTGGGCAAGCCGTTATACATTGACGGGTCCCCTTTGGGTAGGAGAGCGACAGGTGAGTACGAGAGGTGGCATCAGACAACAGTTCATTTGGGATATAATGCCTCTGCTCACCCCCGCGCTGCTGCTCCCGTCGGTGCCGCACAACAGCTCAGCAGTCAGTAGCTCGTTGTCGGTCGTTCGGGTCGTCAGTCGGCCGTCACTGGCAGTGGAAACACGCCGAAGCTGCTGGTCTGGATTCGGGCTCTATGACGGAGGCGAGTCTGGGTTGACCTCTCGCTTTCGAGTCCTCAACAGGTCTTCCGGGTGCACTGTTTCCTCCGCGCTCTTTGGGGGGTTTCTCTCCTCCCGCCGTGCCCAGTTGGGACCAGATCTGCAGGATGCCCTTTATTTCGCGCATTCTGCGGGTCATTCCAAAGCGAAAAGCGCCGACGGGGATTAACAGCTTACCGTCCCCGAGTCGCGGCGGTGGGCCGTTTCCAAGACGGCATCGAAGGGGCCGCATGCGTTTTTAAGTGGATGCAGCTTTCGTCGTCCCGAAAGGAAACAGGCGTTCTTGCTTCGTCTAGCGTCCACGCCAGAGATCTTCGTACCGCCTAGGCCTGCTCATTGGCGTAGACTTTCTATTTTTCCGGGGGGGGAGGGGAGGGGGGGGACAGGCGCAGACCTGGAGTGCGTCTCGAAGCAGTGAAGGGGGGGAAAGAAAGCGGGAGAGGGGGTTCTCTCTAAGGGACACCTGCACCAGTGAGGATCTTTTACATTGTGACAGCTAACTAGGGGGTGTCCTCAAAAAAGACGTCCCGCAAATCCATGAACCGTGAACTTCAGCAGTTTGACGCGTCCAGTAGATAATTCTTTGAATACGTGTTTTACTGGTCACATTTATGCAATATTGCATGACTGAACCACCAGCACAGAAAGGCGAGTCGATTTATTTTTTTTAATGGGCAGTTCAGGGGTAAAAATTTGTTGCATAAATATTACCAGTAAAACACATATTCAAGGAATACCCCTATTTGTTGCGCGAAGGAGCTAAAGTTTGCTGGCCATTTTAGTTAGTAAAATCTATCTTCAAATAACATATACTACGAAACTCCTCGCGTGGCGCCAGAAGTGTTCATTTTGAAAGTGGTGCACAGGAACAAATGATCCCTCTGTAATCGAAGCTTTTATTGTTTTAATTTTCGCACAATAAATTCATAACGAATACACAGATATAAGGTACACATTCTGCAATTTTCAATGCAACGGTTACAAAACACACTTCAAAATGTATAGAGCGCGAACATACAAGCAATAATGGCGTACCTGCTCGCTCATTTCATCGCACACTGCCGTTTTTTAGGGGCGAAGCTCCTATAGCCATGGGTCTGTCCATCCCTTGTGTCTCGTGGTACGTGACCACCGCATGCTTTCGGAGATGTCGCAAAGTGGGCCGCGTTGCACGCGCAAGAACCGGCTGCAACTGGCAGCGCAAAGTCGGCCCCGGGAGCGTGAGCTTGTCTTTGTTCGCCAACGGAGGCGCGAGCGCACGTGCACTGCGAGGGGGAGATCACGCAAGAGATCACGTCACGAACGCAGACAGTCGTTCTCGGAGATCGAACGAGACGCAAGGACCTTTGCACGTTTCCTCTCGTCTTGTTCGGGCACAAGTTCGCCCTAAATAAAAGTTCTTTCTTTATCGTTGTGTCCAAACCTACGTGACAAATTGTGGTGAGGTGCGGGGTAGTCCTCGATGGCGCGGGGTCTTTCACCAGGTCTGGGCCTGGGAGCATTGACTCCGAAAATAAAAGTTGATTTGTACAATGTACGCACACAGTCTAACGTCTTTCTTAATGATGTAATGGGCGAACTTTCACGGGAGAGTTACGGTTACCGATGATCTCCCCCTCTCGAGCTTCGCCCCACTTATCATCATTCATTCTTTGGATATGGCGTGATTTTTTTTGTACATTTCCTTAACGCGACCACTCACAAAGAAAGAAAAGGAAACAGAATGAACATGTCCTATCAGTGCCAATGCGTGCATAATAGCGACAGAGAATTTCAGCTTTTCGCGGAGACCTGTGCAGCTTTCCCGCTCATAGCTGTCCTTTCAACAGTAGTTATTTAACGAAATGTAAACATTTTTGCGCAGCTAATATTGGTGGTGAAAGTTGCTTTGTGCACAGTTTCAAGTCTCGCACTTTACGCGAATAAGTTCCGGAGCCATGGAAACTATCCCATAGAAAGGCATGGGGAGTAAGATTTGACAGCGTATTACACAAAAAATATTCAGAATCCTGGCAACTTTTTTGTGTTTTCATCTTCACGGTGACTTGTTCTTTTAAGCTAAATATCACTGTCCTGAAGTAGTTTTGCTAGGTTCCTGTGATGTCGAAATTTTGAGCGAGAAAGCTGGGTATGTATGCAAGTTAAAATATGAACTCCTACGTCAAATATTGCCGCGAAAAACAATTCGATAAACACATCTGCGCTTTACATTTACATTTTGTATACGTCTCAATAGTTCGATCGCCAACCCCAGTTCTATGTCGCAGGCTACAAATGCAAGAGCATTTTCCACTTCAGACTTCACAGGGGTTTTATACACTCTGAGAACACGTAAATAAGAACATATTACAGTTCTTCGATATACCTGTAATTCTGTACACATAAACTATGAATTGTTTTCGATATACCAGTCACTGCAACGGACGATGTTTTATAGCGTATGGCCTTAGATTTTAACATGAAACGTATTTTCTCTAACTACGGTTCGATGAATTCGCTAATTGGTGACAAGATTTAGATCCACTTGCCTATCGGGCTCCTGGTGGCAGTGTGGAAAGGCGGTATGGGTAAGACTGGCCCGTCCCATTGTTGAGCGCAGGTAAGTTTTAACTCTCTAGAGACACGTGAAAGATCTTTCTGGTGAACAGGACGTCACAGGAATCGTCATTGCCATTCGTAGAAGCTTCACATCTTCTGGAAGGAGCACCCTCAAGGGTTCACCTGCTTCTCCCGAAAGAAGTGCGATGACATTTTTAAAAGTGACAAGACTCATTGGACGTTGCTTTGCTATGTCCAGTACCATATTGCGGTGAAGCTGAAGACGCCCAGCGTTGGGATCTACTTTGTATAACTCGCATAGAAATGTGCTGTTAATATCACCTGTTACGATCTACTCGACTTGCTTCATGTGATGCCATATTTCTGGCGGAAACCGCGTGCGCAGCGATGCATGCACCGTGTCGATGACTAGATAGAACCGTTGCCGGTACAAAGCTTCGGGGGAATTAAAGTCATGTGCGCGCGATCCTTCATCATACCGATGTGATGCGTGCACCGGTCTCTTCGAACTCTTGGGGCCACAAAGTCCATTTCACGCGCTTCATCCGACACATCCGCCCAAAAGCTCGAAAAGTCCTGAAGTTGACCGATGCTCTCTTCAACCCAACAGCCTTAACTAAAAGCTGTGCACGGGTGAACTGTAGGCTCTTCTTTTGGAGAGCGGTGTTTACACTTTCCAACCTATCAAAGAATAGAAGCATGAACCTAAGTAGAAAATAGTTGTCGAACTTTCGAAGGGTACTTCGTAACCGCGCGCTTTGGCTCCCGTGCCATTTTTTTCTTCCGATGAAAGAGTAAAAAGGAATCTGGTTAGTTGGCAGTAGTTGGTGGAGATTGATCGGAGAGAGCGCGTCTTTATTGTACACCAAGTTTTGCAAAACTGTCTGAGCGCAGACTTTTCCTCTTTCTGAAACTGCTGGAACCAGCTGAGACGTTTTGGGGAAGTTCTAACAAAATTGACGAGGTCCGTAAACAAGGTAACAAAATCCGGACAGACGTCAATTTTTGTGCACAAACCTTGCAAAGACAGGTTCAGTGTATGCGCAAGGCAGTGCACATACAAAGCCCTTGGTTCTAACTCGTGAACAAGGGCTTGAAGCCGACTTCTTTTGCCAGAAACATTTGCAGCCCCATCATAACACTGCCCACGGCAGTTCTCAATCCGTAGATTGAAACGACAAAGCCCATCTTTCAAAATAGAAAAGAGTACGGGCTCTGGTGTTCGCAGTTTCATAAAATACAACAAATACCTGCTCCACTTCTAAGTTATTAACATACCGAAGGCAGAAGGATACTTGCTCTTGTGCAGTTATGTCAGAAGTTTCATCGGCAGTAACAGCATAAAACCCTGCCCCGTGCATCTCGTTCTGGATGTCACCCGTGCAACTGGAGCATCTCATTCTGGATGTCACCTGAGATCCATTTATAGCCTGTCCTACTTAGCCATGCTGCTAGTCCCGGCACATCGGCTTCGTGCAACAGTAACAGTTGCTTCAAGTTCCCCTCGTCATCATGGTGTCCTCGCAGCGCTAGGTCTTGGAAAGACAAAAAGCGAATGGATGACAATATAGCCATCAGAGCTTTACGGCTTTCCTTCATTTGGTTTTGCTTAGACTCTGAGAGAGAAGATGCCACATTCAGCCCCACTTTTGAAGCTGTCAGAGCAGTAGAAGCTCCGCGATGCAATGCCGAGTTTACGTGGCTTTTAAACCTTTGCAAAGCTTTTTCAAGTTCTGGAAGCCAGTTCAGGAGCTCATTTCCAGTTCAGGAGCTCATTAAAATGTTTTCTCTCTCGCTCTCTCTAACGTCACATCCGGAATTTGGCCACAGTGGCGACCAGTTGTGGCGACACCCCAGAAGTGCTGCGTCGGTTGTAGTGTGGCGTATTTCAAAGCGGTTTTAATAGAAATGCTAGGTGCGGGTGGAGTTAAAATATAGGTCACATGAGACCTCAGTGGTGCATACTACTATATTGTCGTGACTGCTGTGTATACCAGGTATACCAGTTAAGCAAAAGAAACAGAAGACTGTCCTCGCACGGTCTCTTTCGCAGGGTCATTTATGAGTACACCCATGTACACGTTTGTAAATGTGAAACTAGGTTAGCAGTTTGAGTTCTAACCTATGGAATGTTCTGAGAATTAACGTCGTTCAACAAATTCATAAAAGTATGAGAAAATACATATGGCAAGATCTTCGTCACTACGTTAGAAAAACACACGTACACGTTCCTTTGCCCCTGTGGTGCCGCCTAATTACGCAGCTGTAGTTCCTGAAAAGTAAACAAATAGTTACTGTCGCTGATTTAAGACAAAGAAATGAGAGAAAATACATGATGATACTGTTGCTGATCTGTTTTAATAAAATACTGGTGAGAATAGAGCGTTAAAAAAAAAAATTGATGACGAACTATGCATTTTCTGGCTACTGTTACGCGAATAGATGGGCACTTTTTGGAAAGGCCACATCAGTGTTCACTGGCCTAAAAAAACGTAGGAATACGAGCAAGAACAATTGTAATAAACAGGTTTGATTTGCGTGCTTGCCACTCCCATGTTTACAACACACGCGAATTTCGCTGCTTCAAACGCTCGCTCAAATTGCATTTTGTACCGAACCGACCTGTACCGAGCCGCTATTTACGGAAAGTTCGTGTAGCGAAACGCCCGTGTCTCGAAATGTCTGTATACCGAAATATCCGTGCACTGAAAATACCGTAACGAAACGCCCGGTACCGGACCGCCCTGTACCGAAAAACCTAGACCCGCTACACCGCTGCAATGACGCAATTACAGCGGTCGAAGAACGCCAAGACTCCAGAAAGAGAGAATAATACGCGTGAAGGCCCTCGATTAGATAGCCTATTGTGTCATTAGTTCATTTTCAGTCTCATTTTTATATTTTTGAGTAACCAAGTGAGGCCCCTGGATTGCGTACACCTTTGTTTTATCGTTACCTAATTTCCAGCTTTTTAACAGACGTATTTAGTGTTGCCCGTGAAACCCGATTCGGCGGGAGAATCGAAACTCTAACTTACATTGCTTAATTTCTCTGAATAAAGCATCGATCATTTGCTGCCGGACAAGCACAGGGGGCACTATAAAACACCAAATCTTTGGAATTAGACAAAATTGCATTTTGTCTGCATGGCCCCGTTAAGAGTTCGTCTCAGAGAGTCGCACTAAAGCTCAAGGCTTTAGTGGGACTCTCGAATGGGACTCTCTACAGGTGCGAATTGACTGCTGAACGGACATGGCCCCACCGCCATATCCGACCCGTGCCGCCATGGTGGTGGTCTCTGTGACACCAGTGCCGAAGGCCTGGCTGATTGCAGGAGGAATTCCTCCGGCACCTCCCCCAGGGCCTGTTCTCCTCCAGGGTTCCAGCTTGAGGGTTCCAGCTCTTGCTCGTCCTGCAAAAGAGGGGGATGGGAAATGGAAACTGCTCAACACACATCACGCGCTTCCAAGCACACATCATCTCCCTCAAGCAGTTCGACATGCGCAATTTCTATCCCCGCCATTCGGTGCCAGCATAGTTGGACACTGATGTGTACTAGAGGAAAATTGGGTCGCTGTGAAGGATGACGTGTGAAGGATGTGAAGGATCTCTGTGAAGGGTGACCAGCGGAGCTGTGGCGCGTAATGTTAGAGTTGTCTTAGCGGCTATATGTAACCTACTGTAATCCCTCGTTAACTCGAAGTCTTCGTAAAATCTGCTGAAAATTTTGATGTAAGCACAGTTGCGAGTTAAGCGAAATGTCTAAAATTTGTGGCAAGGTCACTGAAACAAGAGCTAGTGCTGGTCGCAAAAGCTCCACAGCACTGGGGAGCTTTCGTAATAAACGCAAAATGATTCGCGGGAAAACCGCAGTTTTATTATCGCTAAAGAAAACTGCACGATGCTCGCCTCTTACGCGTTCACATCTGCTCCCAGAAAAGCGTTCTCGAGCTGCTGAATCCTTCGCATGAATTGTTGGCTGCCACCGCTACGAATACCTTGTTGCGAAGCAGGCGCAGCATGTTTTTTTTCAGCCGTTGTAGGCACCTCTGGAGGCTCCTCGTCGTCCGCATTATGAGCTGCGTCATCTGCAGCTACTTCGCCAATGCAGACGTCGGACAGCATTCGAGTAATGGGGATGTCGGCCTTGTACACCGTGTACTCTGCCTAAATTTGCAGTTAATGGCCGCGTTTGGTGCGTATACAGCGTTCGAATGGAGACCTTATCAGGTTCCTGTAGTGGACTTTGCCTTCTGTCCTCTTTGTCAACATTTTGAGATATCCTTGGTCTCCCGAAAAAATTGTTTGGAGATAAAAGGGGGCAAATACATGGCGCCTATGGGGGTAAATGGCGAAAAAAGTTTCAACTTAACCGATAGTTGCACATATGCGAGTTTGAGTTAACGCGGGATTACTGGATCAGAGTGGTTTCTTGGGCGAGTTGGCCATTCATCGTGTAAGTAAGCGCAAAATGGACGAGGACGAACGAAGTGAACGGGACACGGGACAAGCGCCGTGTCCCGTTCACTTCGTTCGTCTTTGTCCATTTTGCGCTTACTTTCACGAAGGATTACTGGAATTTTGTTTTACCTGCACTATCTGGAAACAGAGTTACAGCCGCTTTCTGTAAGTACACTGCCTCTGAAGACGGCCATGTATTGACAGCAAACAGTTCTTTCTGTATTTCCAACTTCACTGCGAACTCCATAACACAAAAGTTACAGCCGTTTTATGTACTCGTACTCCCTCCGTACATGGCCATGCTTCACTGCGCAATAGGCCATGTGAGGAAGCCAGCTTACAAAGACCAAGCTTACACCGATCTTTGTAAAAGTTGGCTTTAATTTTAAGCACAGTTGCCTTGCTGGGACATATTTCTGCAGGGGCAATAAAAGCCGCCCCAACATAGGAAGGCCCTGGTACCTTATTTCACAGTTTTTTTTTTTCATACTGGGAACTGGCTTTTTCGGGCGGAAAATACCTGCTGCGGAAAGAGCGTGACGCGATACCACCCCCGACTGTCGTAAAGCCCAACCCCAAAACAGCTTTGCCGTTTAAAACCCTGTGTAACCTTGTAGCAGAGAGAAAGTAATTGCAATACGTCCCGTATTTGGGATGGCGTGTGAGCAGAAATGGGCAACTTCCGCATCTTGACTTTGATTTCGTCACATGTTCAGCACATGAAAGTGAGTTGCGTGTTCTGAAAAAAAAAAAATTACATGAACATTACACGCGCAATTCCTCCTTTTTGTAGTTTGCTTGATATGCATTGCAAGCTGTACTTGTTCTTGGATCTTAAATCCCACTCCCCTCCATAATGCTTCCGCCCGGAGGGTACCTTTAAATAAATAAATAAATAAATCATTTAAATACAGATAATCTACATGTTACAAAAAATTACGTTGAATACACGCGTTCAATAGCCGGTGAAGGCGCCGTCCACCTTAATGGCGTCTTGAAACCTGCCTCAGTTCCTCAGCGTACCCTGGCTTTTAGCGGAGGGCTTCCCATTCCGCTTTCACAGCCAGCCACAAGTCTTCGGCGGTCACCATGGTGAAGTTGAGGTGAGCAAGGTTTCATTTCGTTTCCCCCAAACGTTCTCTATGGGGTTCAAGTCGGCCCCATTCAGGGGCCACATGGGTAGCCGTACACCCACCGCACTCTTCCAGTAGCCGCTGGGCGGCGTTCGAAGTGTGGACGGGGCTTTGATCTTGCCGTAAGATGTAGCAGCCGTCCTTAAAGGGCCCTTCCAGGGCGTAAGGGATGAGCGCGTTGTCGGTAACTTCGCAGTAGGCGGCCGAGTTGAAAGGGCGTGCAAGGCTGACGGGGGGGCCAAGGCTGTTCTTCGTTATAGCTCCCCACACATTCATGGAACACCGACCGGTGCTGAGGACGTGGGACACACATCAGGCTGGCATCGGCAGGAAGTAAAAAAAAAATAATTGAAAGCCAATGTTGTCAAAACGGATCTTGCAGAAAACATGTGGGCATTAACATGGAAGGTTTGGCGGCAAATAGAAAATTTCAAAATTTATGCAATAAATTGTTTTGAGTAGCGAAAGGGGACAAGGGTGCGTGTTGCGAGAAGGGCTGGAGATGTGAAACAAAAATGAGAGCAACAATAATTTACCTGCGCCTGCCGGAATGGTTTCTTGTTTCGGGCGAGTACACGGTGCTTCGTCTTCCTTAGGATGAATTTGTGTTGGTGATAAAGAATGTAAAAGTTACGCGCAGGGCAACCTAATGGCACAGCATGGAAAGCATTGGTTCACTGCTCAAATTGCCATAATGTGCTTACTATGAAAAGACAGTTACGCTCTTTTCGAATCGTGCAATTTCGGGCTTCCTTATTGCTGGCTACCGCAAAATTCAAATCAAATCGGAAGTGGGCGTTATGCATCCTCGCCACATGACATTTGGTATTTTACTTCCAGGCGATGAATTGCGTGCTCCCTGATCGCGACACACGAGCGCTTTTCGCCCTCGCCTTCATCAAAAACCAGTTCAGTAGCGCAACACCTTATGCACTCTGCAACCGCGGCTAGAGGTGAGTGGATTGCAGACATCAATAGCGCAGTTTGTAAACCCCTTGGCGCCGCGATGACACTGCGTCTGCAATTGCAACAGCCACTAGATGCGGTGCTGCGCGTATTCGCGTATCTCAGAAAGACTTCGAAGAGCGCAAAAACGCACACTAGGGGAACAGAGCGCTTGTTCTTCGACTTGTGTCGGCTTAAAAGCTATTTTTTTTACACTGCAGTTTTTTACACTGCAGCTAGCGCTTTTTCACCGTACACAGTACCGGGTACTATAAGAAATCCTTCCTTATCTGAGGTCAAAATATGAAGATTTCTACTTGCAGCGTAATTCACCACACTGATTACAGTCCTAGTCACAGTATGTGCTTTGTTTCAGCTCGTCCTAGTACTTCTAGGCACTCCACGGTGAAGCGTTGCCTTTCTTCATCTGTGCCTTTACGAGTGATAGACCTAACCAGTCACCGGCTCCGGTAGGCTCAGGCTTGTCTCGTGGGCGAACATCGGACCGAGGGCAAAGGTTATCCTGGTAGTTCATTCCCGAGAACCATCACCTTTGCTTCTTGCGGCTTGGTTTTGTTCGCTTTGGGGATGGTTGGCCTGGTAGCACTCCACATCCTTTCCGCAATCTGGTTGAATGTTTTCCGCAATTGTGGAAAATCGCGTCGACTTTTTCCTCTGTATTCATGCCCCAGCACGCTGTTCGAAGACAGTCTGTGAGGAAACGGGCTACATTCATCCATTCTGCACGGACGATTCTGCGTACCCTTCTGGTGTGGCCAGATGATGGCTGTAGGAATCCACAAAGCGACTGTACTTCACTCGGGCACAGACCATATCTTGCATGCCGTGACAGGACCCTGCTCTTGCAAATACGCACAGCGCTTGGGTTAGATAGGTCGTAGAAGTTAGGACGAATAAAAGAGCCAGATGTAATAGAAATGTACTGCGGAAGGATCGACATTTGGGCGAGTGTCTGTGTTTTTACACTGTTAGAGATGTTTAACCAATACCAACTCGCCCAAATGTCGATCCTTCTCAAAGAGATCCTGGGATTTTTTTTCTCGCCCTCGCTAACGCGGACTTCTCTATTTGCGCCTGGTGACATCTTTCCTCGAAATGGCCTGTGATCTTTGGAAAGTAACTTATATTTCCGAATTAAGCACCACATCGATCATGGTTCAGAACTGTGGGTAAAATGATCCCCGAGCCTCGTACAGACGCATAGAAACGACATGCATAAAAGCTGTTCACCCTTCACCTTTTTATGCTATCTGCTTCTCCTAAATTCATAAACAGCTACTGGCGCAGCAATTTACTCGCAGTGAAAGGCTTGGCATAGCACTTCGGTTGGGAAGGAAAATAAACATTAGGGGTTCAACTCACACACAGGGCAACGGAGTGCCGGGCCGTGGGGAGTTACTATTATTTCGACCTCTTGGGGAACTTTAACGCACGCCGCAATCTCAACACAAGAACAGTTGTGTTCTTCGCCGCACGAAAAACAATTCGGTTTCAAAAAGCCCCTATATTGGTAGGCAGTAAGGGCATACCTGCAATTGTATGGCCTCCAGACACGGCAGTGCAGGTCCCATCTAGAGGAAAATGTGGACTCATCACTGAAGACCACTTCTTCCTAGTGGTCGTCGCGGGCTCCAGCGAATGCCAGGCGCTGCAGCCTCTGTCGCTCGGTTAGAAATGATTTCTGTGCTGCGATGCAGCCATCCCAACCTTCCTCATTCAGGCCCCGCCTAACGCTTATATCTAAGGACAAGTTATCGTGAATTTCCTTGGCTGCTTGAAAGGGATCGGCCGCAGCGGCTGCAGTGATGAGCACATCTTGTTCCTCGGAGTGAATCGGTGCCTTCTGACCCGTTGGGCGTCGTCGATTCGGCCGTTTTCTTTCCGATATGCCTGTATTATCCGGTTGACCGCTGGCCTGGATCTTCTGATCCTTCGGCATATTTCTAGTTGAGAAGCACCCTTAGTGCAGTATTTTATAATTTCGGACCTGACACTGTGTGACCCTCTCAGCGGCACCGTGTCTGTACTGCAGGTTCCCAACTTTGTAAAGTATTTATACCTGAAGCTCAGTTTTTATGTCACATCTGTGCCTATCAGTGGAACATAGTTCAGGTCACCTGAGAAAATTGTTTCTTTATAAGCACTTCTGGCGGCAGTTTGTTCCGGATCGCCCACAGAAGATAGCGACTGAAAGCATTGTCTTTCTCGCCAGTAGTTACAAATATTTCAGGCGATTATATCACGAAAAGTGGGGCAACCCTTAAGGCGCAACAAAGTGCACAATAACGTCTTCAAAAGGAGCGCCTTTTTATTACGTGAAGAAAGACGACTAGCGAAGCTGGGCGCATTCCCAGAAGTGGACGAATAAAATACGCTTGTTTGTCATTTTCGATTGAGCATACTTCCTGTATTAGCTGAATGAAATGCGGAGGTACTCGAGCATAATTCTGGCTCCCGTACACGGCCAGGTACTGATAGAAGGCGAGAATTGTGTCTGTCTCTCCCGCTTAGGTCTCTCTCGCTTAGGAGGCTTGTAATATGTCTCTCGCTTAGGAGGCTGATAAATTCCAAGCAGAACCTCGTCCGACAGGCTCAGGTCCAGAGGATCAGCGTTTATGGTCTTGGGCAGGGTGACGTCCAAAAGCTCGGGTAAGAGGAGGCCGCTGTCGCCGGGAGGGAAGTCTTTGTCCAAGTCGCCGTCCAGGATACTGTCGTCATCCAACGAAAGTCCAGATTTTTCAGATGTCAGCTCCACGTACGGACCAATACGCTTCGAGGCAGCGGCGTAGTTCGTGCGCGCCAGCGTGAACGAGACGTCGATGTCGCACTCGAGGCTTGAATTTTTCGCAGCCACCTAGGCCGACTGTGCAGGCGAGTCGCCGTCCGCTTGGTTGTGCCAGTCATCCTCGATCCAGGTGGCCATGCTGCTTCGCTGCTCCTAGCGGTGCAGGAGGAATCGAAGAAATCTGCCAATCAGGGTCTTCAGACGACCTCGCCGAGCGACTGTCTCCTGCGAATGCCCCCGCGCGACTCCCCCTGACAACGGACAAATTGTACATACCTGTACATAGTGCATAGTGCATTTTCGTGCATTGTCATTTAAATTTGTCTTTATCGCGCTTCACGCTAGGGGGGGAGCCCTGTAGTGTCACCATCATCATCACCAGATTGACCAGTTGGCACGGAATACACTCGGCACCCGGCACACCTCGGGATCGGCACCCGCGTTCTACGCGCCTCGTCGTGTTCATGGCACAGCCAACGCAACCACAATAAACGTGGGCTCGGCCGCACCGCCTCATCGGCCGCCTACACCTTCTTTATTGCAAAACCTCGGCATTTCGTTGTCTCAACAATGCCCCTCCAGTTTCCACCTGCACATATTGGAGGGCTCAAATTCCGTGCAGGCAGCTGTCACAGGTAGCCGCCACGGCTTAAGGAAGAAAATCCTGTACGTTACCCGTGCAGACAAGGAAGCACGGGGCGGTTAGAACACGCGTCGCCTGTGCAGGAGGCTGTGTGGGGCGGGGGTAATCAAACGTGCCGCGCAACCCAACCTTCCTATCGCAGCACGTTTAGCACGAAGACGATAAGCAGACAAATGTCGCTTTTTAAATGCATAGCATTTTAGTAACTCACAATGTCACGCGGCGTTGGCGTGCCTTGTCGTAGTCCGCATGCGCGTCTTGTCGTAGTCCGCATGCGCGCCTTGTCGTAGTCCGCAGCCAGGAAGAAATAAAATAACAGTTTCCGGCGCCCGGTTTCGAACCCATGACGCCGCGGGCGGAACGCAAGGTGCCCGGCGCCCTACCGACCGAGCCACGAAACCGACACACATTTCGACGCACCGAACGCGCCTTATATCCTTCACTCATTTCTCGTTTGTTTCGAAAGCGCCACAAGTTGTCCCGCGCCTCCAAAAGATGGCGACACGGGTCCCGCAATTAAGAGATACGACTTGCCGGCGCACCCCCTCGGAAATGCTGTGCATTTGATCGTGCCCCTCGCGAGGGGGATGTCTTTTTCAGTTAGGTCCTTTTGTTGGTTGAATAGGAGATGTATGTGGGTGGCTGAGGTTTCTGTATATTTTTTTCTGGGTTTCTTTGGGTATCCAGGGATTGCTTTATTCTTAAAGCAGTACTTTGTTAAACACATTGGAATAATGGTGCTCCCATAATAAGATGGTGGTTTCGCATTTGCTCATTTTTACAAAAGCTACCCACTAAAAAGAGGGGAATAATTTGAGTGCCACTTTCAATTGCCTGGTCAAATTCTTTAGAAATTTCTTTGAAAAATCTATAAATGGTTGCGTTCGAGATGTGTTTATTTTGAAGCTGCATTAAAAACAATTTCTGTTATTCAAAGTAGGGAAAGGTTCGTCTTGACAACGTCGTGGTATAGAGCTACGCAATAATTTTAACGCGTGAGTATTTTAACACAACGCAATAATTTTAACGCGTGAGTATTTTAACACATGTATTCTTCATCATATACCCCCACTACATACCCTTACAACTGCCCTACCTGCCACACTCCCGATACGACGTACCTGCTTGTATGGCCATGAGTCGACCACCAGAATACCCTCGCTTCCCCCCCCCCCCCCCCCCCGGAGCAGTGGGAGTGCGGGCTGACCAGCTCTCAGCTCGGGACTCAGGAACGCCTGACCTCCCAAACTAGAGCAGCAGCAGCCGCTCGCGGCTTTCTGAACTGAGAAGAAGCCACCCACCCTTTTTGACTGGGGAGCGGTCCGCTTCGTGAGTGGGTTTGCGCATGGCCGTCGAGCTTTCAGCAGCGATGAACTCCTGTTGCGCCGCTGGGATGGTCTTGCTAGTTGGCACGCCGTTACACATTAACGGGTCCCCTTTGGGTTGGAGCGCGACATGTGAGTACGAGAGATGGCATCAGACAGTTTAATAGGGATATGATTCCCCTGCTAACCCCCGCGCTGCTGATCCCATCGGTGCCGCACAACAGTTCCATCCGTCAGTAGTTCGTTTACGATCGGTCCGGTTGTCGTTCGGTCGTCACTGGCAGTGGAAACACGCTGAAGCTCGTCTGAATTCGGGCTCTACGACGGAGGCGAGTCTGGGTTGACCTCTCGCTTTTGAGTCTTCAACAGGGCTTCCGCGTCCGCTCTTTTCCCCGCGCTCGATCGGGGGTTCCTCTCCCCCGGCCGCCGTGCCCAGATCTGCGGGCCGCCCTTGGTCCCGCGCCCTCCTCCGGCTCATTCCAAAGCCTGCGGCGGCCGCTTTTCTGATGGAGGCGAAAAGCAAAAACGCCCGTGTGTACGAGATTTCGGCGCACGTTAAAGATCCCCAGGTGGTCAAAATTAATACGGAGCCCTCCACTACGGCGCGCCTCATCGCCTGCGTAGCGTCGGCGCGTTAAACCCTACAATCAATCAATCATTCCAAAGCGAAAGTCGCCCACGGTGACAAAAATCTCGTCCCTGAGTCGAGGCGGTGGTCCGTTTCCAAAGACGGCATCGAAGAGGCAGCAAGCAGGATGGGTTGCGTTTTTAAAGGAGCCATGAAGAGAAAACAAAAGTTTGTTTTATTCGAAAGATTCGGTGTTCCATAGTACCCTAAGTGCTTTCCCGGAAGCAAATGATGCTTTATTCGCTGAGAAATAAGGCAATTTAAGCCAACATTTTAAATCTCCCGCTTAATTGCACATTTCGTGACGTGAACGATGGCGTCATACGAGCCGTTCCATGAAACAGATACTTAGTATGTCGACTCCATATAGTACCCAAACGCGGGAATCAAACAGGAGCGGGAACTCGTGCCGAAACCGAGACGGCGGCCCTTTTAAATATACTAGTAAAACCTAGTGCACCCCCAGCCCTAGTCATGAAATCGCCTGATCCGGAGAACAAAACTCTTGCCGAGAAGCTCGGGCTTGCATTTAACAACCTCAGACAACTTGAACGCTCAATACTTCTAAGTGCACGAGCGGCAGGAGTTGTGGGATACGCGGATGGACCGGAAAGCGACCATTCCGCGATAGCCACAACAGACGAACACCCAGCCGTCGGCACCGCTGCCTCGTCAGCCCCGTCGCGACGGACGAATACAGACTGGTACGTATGTGCCGTATTTTTATTACGGTTAATAATAGTTAAATTTCAGTAGCAGTATCGCTTATGCCAGTTGGTCGGTGTCGTGTATGGAAAGCCGTTTGCGCGAGCTCTCTGCTTCGACCAGAAAGATACGAGCGTCAATGGGCGGTGTGTACGGCACTTTTTTTCCCCAAGGTCAGAGCGCTTTGACAGCGATTTGACGAAGTAGGCGACGAGCGCCAGCATGTCCCAGGAGTTAGCTAACGGAAGGGTCCCTGCCGTAATCACTTCCTCGGAAATGAAGCGAGCACACTCGTACTTCCTTTAGCTCTCTTTCTCCTCCGTTTGCAAAGTTCACAAAACGTAGCCACTTGCTTCGCCGGGGTTCCTCGTTGGGCAGCACATGAAAGGAGATCTCCTCACCGGCGGGGATGTCGCACTCCCTACATGGGCATTTCAAAACGTAGCAATGAAATTTCATTGTAAAGTACTCGAACAAACTGAAGTTTTCAGTGGTTGTAAACTGGAAACGAGCTCCTAACAACAGCAGCAAGCCAACAGCATTCCGAAACTGCGACAACTGTCACTATCTCGTTGCTCCTTGCTGTTCCTTACTCCCCTCGTTTCTATTTTGACCTTTGCTGGTTGGCGATATGACGGCCAACCTTCTGTGAAGGGATTACGATACCAAGCAAGGTCGTGGCTGTGCGTGCTGGGACGGTTCGTTGGCCCCGAAGAGCCTCGAACCCGAAAATTTGTCTGCGCGATGGTGGCGACGGCGGCGACGGCGAGATGTCGAGTTCCGCTGGCGGTAGTTTCATACGCAATGGCGTACACGCTTGCGTGTTTATTCGGAACTTCAACCGTTTACTCCACCGTTCTTAGTGTCATAAAAGGAACGTGCAGTATGTTTAACGGGCATATAGCGCACTATGCAAACTGGTAAGCCCTGCCTAACTTGCGTTTGCTTTTGCCGGCCTCCGCCAATCGCACAGCATTCTCGTGTGACATCATAGGTTCTGTTGCGGGAAATGAGGTGGTGGGTCGCATGGTCATTCCCTTTTTTCCTAATTATGTAGCTTATTTTAGCGAAGTTTGTGTTAAAAGTGGTGTCAGTATGGTTCTAACGAGGCAATCTTTCGAATGAACCAAACTTGTGTTTTCTCTTCATGGCTCCTTTAAGTGGACGCAGCTTTTGTCACCCCGAAAGGAAGCGGGCGTTGTTCTTGCTTCGTCTGGAGTCCATGCCTGAATACTTCATAACGCCTAGGCCTGCTGTTTGCTCAGCCCTAAGAAGCCGCCAGGGACGGGCTGGCCTGGCAGCCTGTGCGTCCACATGGAGTGGTGACTCGAGATTACGCTAGGAATGGAGCCGCGCAGACGTGCAGCTTCAGCAACGCTTTTTGCTCAGACACCACAGAGGCTACACCACAGAGGCGCGGGTTGAAGCCGACCAACCTTGCGAGTGGCTTACACAACCTTTGAACATTTAAATAACCATACGCTTGCGATTGCTGCTGGTGCAAGTGCACTCCAATATACAAAAATACACAGGTTTTACGCAGATCAAGCAGCGAACGCCAACGATAAATCTTCGAGGCGTTTCGCATTGCGGAGAAGGCAACGGCTCTCTCAGAACTTCTTCCGTGGCATTGTTCAAAACGGGAGTATGGTTCCGGAATCGTAGATTAACGCGCACACCTCTAAAATGAATGAGGATTCTCCTTTTCTCTGTTATGTGCGGGGTTTCTTTCTCCAACATTGACCGCCCGCACCGCCGTAGTAACGTAAGTGTGTGTGTAGTGAAAAAAAAACTTTGCCATCTCCTCCTAAAGACAGCTGAGAGAAACATGAAAGCTGAAAGGGCCTCGACCTTTCACTGAAAGTTCGCCCAATCGATAGTTGGTCCTCCAGTGACCCCAATTGCGAACGAAGAACGAAGCAATGCGACGAATTTTCGCGCACGAAGTGAACGCGCCTTCGAACGTTCTGATTGTATACCGATGCGTGGTTTATGCCATAAAGCTATGCTATCGTACTCCTTCATAATCGATGCGTGTATACTGTCTTATTTAGAAGAGTCGCGTTTTCGAGATTTCAAGTAACCGTTTCGACACAATGCAAGCCCGGTTTCACGCACCCGCCACATGTCCAGAGATCTTATCAAAGCTTTTCAGTCGACCAACCGGTCTATGGGGAAATGCATTAGTTTTTTGACAGAACGCCGTCGGTCCCACTAAAAAAGCTTTCGCCTTTAAAATTCTTTTGAAGTCTTGTGTTCGTCCCGCGTATTTTCTTGTGTCCCGTCCTACGGCTCTAATAAAATGTACCCGGAATCATTCACAGTGGTTTAACTTTTAAATAAACAGTTGCATTCTATACGATAAATGAAAGGAGTCATGCCACATGTTAGACTAGGTCTCGTTCGATCGACATGACGGATAAAGATTTCAACTTCTTGAAGGTAGTGGGGCCAAAGAAGCTTTATATAGAATAGATTTCAAAAGATGTGCTCCAGTATATGGTATGAAACACCCACCTTTATTTAAAGAACTTCGAAGGAGAGCCTTCCCGCATTTCTCTTTCGGCGCGATATCCTATTCCCAAAAGGGCACGATCAATAGGCGAGACATCCAGCCCCTTCTCCTGAACTTTTTGAAGGATACAAACGTTTGTTACTTTAGGTGATTCGCCACAAATAGTTTTAGAAGGTGACGCTTGGGCGAAGCTATTGCAGGCCCATCTCGCAAGGCTAGGTCGGCCCTTTTGCTAACTCGCTCATTCGTTCGCTCACTCGCTCACAGTTCTGCTCAGTCTGCTCAGTGTGCTAGTTTGTTACAGGAACATTAGGCATAAACTAACAGTAACGGAAACAATGTTTTTTGAATTATGATTTTGAGAAGATCACTCGCGATTGTGTTTTGGAAACCACTACACTTCAGGTATGGCGATCAAACGGAACCACTTCAGCGAGAAATGTCCGGTCGATATTCGATTGACTAAGCCACTAGCTAATGGAACGGGTCGTCATCGAATGAACTTTGTTGTCAAATGCTATACACTGAAATTTTTGGCAGAAACTGTATACGCAAAAAACTGAGCCCGTAGGTCAGTACTGAAGTTGTCAATCAATACATTTAACGCCCCTCATGTTTATACAGTTTACAATGTTTTTCAGAAATTATTTCATTGCGCGCACCAAAACGACCGCTTATTTAGAGGTTCGTGTATCGAAAAGACTATCAAAACGACCGAAAATGATAAGGTGACCTTACAACGGTACAAAAGACTACCGAAACGGTGCGATGACCTTTGCGCTCGAACCTTACACCTCCCACGCAAGATGCATTTAATCCCCCTAGATTAAATGGATTAGCACAAAAAAGGTTTCAGCTGTGCGGCCGAGAAGTCAGACACACGTACAAACTTCGCGAGCAGCAAATCAGGCTAACGCACGCTACCCCGCGGTAAAACAAGGCCATAAAACAGACACCAGCACACAAAAAACAAGCCCTGAACACCACGGTACAGGATGAGCTAATCTTTCAGTACAAAACAAGCGTCTTCTCAAAGAATGTTCAGTTCCCTTGTATCCGTCTGACGCTGATGCGCCAACCAGCAAAAACAAAGGCAAAAAAAAATCAGCGGCAGTCATGTCCATTGGGATGCGATTGTTCATCGTACTGCGCACACACACACACACACACGAAATGGTTCGCAGATACGCGCATGCTCACTGGTGTCGTCCCCACGGCCACACCACTGCCCAGGCCCCATGCCCAGGCCCTCTGCCCAGGCCCGATTTTCCCCAGTGATTTTACCAAGTTCCCTTGGCTGTGGTTTCGCTAGATAGTAGATACGGACATTGATTAAAGCGGCAGGAGTACCATCCCGTACCACCGAAGTATAACCGGTAAGAAGGCAGAGAGAGAGAGAGAGAGCAGAAGGCGCAGGAGGAGAAGGAGGAGGAGTAGGAGGAAAAAGAAAAAGAGGGAGTGAGAGAAAGAAAAACGGGAAAAAGAAAGAGGTCATGGTGCTGAGTGAAGAGGCAATATAGGAAAAAGAGTATCCGCCACCCGCGAAACTTAACCAAGGGAGCGGCCAGGCAAATATTACGCCCACCTCCCCTCGCGGGAACCCTGGTGTGATGCGACGCTGAGGGGGGTTCAAGCGCAAGCGGAGAGCAACCGTCGACCGAAAGGCCGCCGGAGAGCGGCACACCGGTTATATGCGCAGCGCGCCCGAAGGAGAGGAGACTGCGGAGAGAGAGAGTACTGCACATGCGCCGCACCGCGTGCAGCGCCGCCCACCGGCGGAGTGAGCGCGCTGGGCCGCACACCCGCAGATGTTTCGAGTGTTCGCTCTCACCTGGGCACGCGCCGGCGCCAGTGCGTCTGCCGTGGCTATAAAGCAACACAATCCAATCCAATCCAAGCCAAGCCAGGCTAATCCAATCGCATCCAATCCAATGCCCCTCGCGAGAGAGTGTTCGCTATCGGAGAGGAGAGGGGGTGAGCGGAGGAGAGTGCGGACGACGACGCCGACGACGACGACGACGGACGCACGCAGGAAGGACAGGGCCACCGACAAGAGATGCTCTCAGCGTCGCATCTAAAATGCGGCATTTATTAATAGCCAATAATGAATGATTGAGTTGCCTGGTAGTCGCAGGGAAAACCATGCCTCGACTCATCCTGGCTGGGCGAAACCCCCCCAGGGTGAAAGGTGTGGTCTCCACCTCTCCTGACCCACTCCTTTGAATTGCTGGAATGTAATGATGTCTTCGGCCAGATTCCGGTTGACAGGAGGCACCCCATTGACGTCTGGTTGGATTATTGTGTTCTTCTTTTGGGTATCGTTAGTCGAGGTTGCTGTGCTTGAGAGGCCGATGTTGAATGCTTTCGGTTCCCCTTACTTCTGGGTTGCAACCAGTCTTTCCAGCCTCATCCCGGGCTGACCAGCAGCATAGGTATTTTCCTGAAATAAGTTCATAAAAGCGTTAAGTGCCCTCTGTCCCCCTCCCCCAGGTGAAGCCGAGGAGACCACCCCTGCTACGGTGAATTTTTTTTCGGCTGTCTCTGCCTCTGCCTCCTGTGCGCTTCCTGCCTACGCGGCTGCTGTGGTTACCCCTGTTTCTGGGTTTCTGTGACACCACTGTTTCTCTGGTTGTATGTATTTTCTTCCTATTTATTATCACTTAGAAAGAATTGTATTTCGTCCTTGTTTATACCACTGATCAAACCCCATGGGGACCTGTTGCCGGGGGGGATGTCGATGTGCTAGCCGCATTGCCCCCCGTGCGCCCCGCAAGCGGTGGCCTACACACCGTAGTCGGTGGGGGCTGGTGCCCCGATGGCACCGGGTCGAAGCTAGCGCATGCATTGATGTCCAGCATGTCGAGGTTGCAGTGGCACTTGGGATCTTCTTCAACCACTCCACTATGGGCCGGCGAAGGCGAACTCACTAAGCTGCAATGTAGCGGTTGGCGGGCTGCGCTGTCGAACTCGTTCCCCACTCGGAGTGCTCTGAGCAGCCTGAAGCTGTCCATGCCTAGTTGTACTCTGGTCCCGAAGTGCCCCCTGTGCCCCCATTCGAGCCTTGCCTGGCCTGAGCCAGTTTCGGAGCAGGTTAGGTGGACCTGGGATGCTGCTTTCTTCCCGCGAGGACTCAAATCCATGTTCGGTCGCACCCAAACTCTCTTCTGCGGTGCCAAGACGACTTTTCCTTGCAGCTGCTGTATGCAGTAGTAGTTTTCTACCTTCCGAATGGGGTGATTATGTAGAAGTGTAGGGCATATAATGCCGCTGATGAGACCGGTGGGACCAAAGCAAGCTGCAGGAGTGGGTGGTTACCCCTCTCGAAAAGGTTTATATTGATTTTTGGTTAATGACTTCCACTACGTTACTAAAATTTGTAGCAATGTTGTGTTTTTTCCTATTTCTGGCTTGGGCTCAGTGATTCTGCCATAATGTTTTTTTTCTAAGTTCCTCTGTTAGCCCTTCCGTTACCTGACAATCTTCTTAGCGGTCGAAGCTACTTGCAAGTTCCCCACACTGGCACAACTTGTTCTCTCTTATTTCAAAACGGTATAAGTAAAATGGAAATCTTCCATGTCCCGTCAAATCCTGCGACGTGGGACGATTTGTGGGAAAGTGTTCCGGGATGTGCTTAAAATTTCTGACCCATTTATACAGTGGTGCGTGCTTGCCTTCCATGACCCAGATTTTGTTCCATTTTTCAAATACTTTTAGTTAGTTGCGTATTGATGAATTTTTTTGGAAATGCGAATGCCCTCCTCAGAGCCTGGGCTGAATGCCTGCTTGGCGAGTTCGTCGGCCATGTCGTTTCCTCTAATCCCACTATGCGCTTTGACGTACGAGAAGTGAATGTGGAATTTTTCTCCTAAACACCTATATTTTGCCTTAATCCGGTTGATGAGGACATTATTATTTTCAGAGTTTGGCATGGCTCGCAAAGTTGTTAAGCTATCTGTCAGCAGTTGTACTTTCTGGCCTTACCTTATGTTCTGCACGTATGTAATAGCTTTCAGAATAGCCACCCCTTCCGCTTCAAAGTTGTTGCTATAATTTGGCAATTTATATTTACGGCCAGCCTCGCCTGCGGATCCCTCCGTGTATATTTTAATAGTGTCTTCTCTATCAGATTGCAAGTCAAAGGCAATGCTGAGCACATCGTTCGGGTGCTGTTCCTAGAAATCAAACTGAGTTGCTATTTGCTCACCCGTGAACTCCTTTCCCTCCCAATTAAATGCCTTGCCTTCCGGTTGGAGTCTGAACTTTATGTATTCTTTCTCTGCAATTAGACGCAACGGTGGGGCTCCTGCTCAGACATTTAGTAAAAGGTTTGGCGTTGTGCGATAAGCCTGCGTTATTTTAGGCAAGGAAGTTCTTTGCATTGCCCGTAATTTCCTTTATTTGTGCGGGTGGCGCGAGTACCACACTGGAGCCACATATACAATGATGCGTTCTAAGCCTTTTTTATATACCGCTATCAATTTGTTGGCCGTAAATCGCCAGTCAAGTCCCACAAATGCCGCCAGTTCATGATTTATCTTCTGAACCTTTTCTTGTACATATTCTAGGTGTGGTAGAACTAAGGTGGGGTCAAATACCCCTCCCACCAATTTCAACAATTCATCTTTCTTAATGCTTTGGCCACTCAATACCACTTTGGGGTCTTCCCTGATATTTCCTCCCCATCACCAGCATTCTACACTTCGACCTGTTAAATTGGACGCCTATTGCTGTTGGCAACTGTGCTGCCGATTCTGGAGTACAAGTTGCTTTTAAATGCGGAGCATTTCTTAGGCTCGCGATGTCACTCGTCGATGTTGTCGGTGCCGTCCACACGCTCACTGCGCATGCGCGTCGCGTCGAGGCACAGGTGCGCGTCTCTCCCCGGTATTCTCCTTGTTCTCAACAGGTGCGGCGGTGCGGGAGGAGAGCGTGTACCCCGTGGGCTCCGTCGCTCTCAACAACAGCTGCGGCGGTGAGGGGGGAGCGTGTCTGTGCGCGCATGCATCGTAGCTACCCGTGCGCTGCGCCGCGCTCAACAGTAACAGCGGCAGGGCGTGTACACGTGATAACGGCGTGGTGGCTGCGTGGAAAGTTCGCGCGCTTGTGTACGGAAGTGTGCGCATGCGCGTCTTTCCCTCTCCCCCGTACTCCTCTCCCTAGAACGCGGACGGTGTGTTTATAAACGGCGGAGCGCGCGTTCGGAATTCAGTCAAGGGCATCTTTGCTTGGCTTTCGCTTGACTTGACGCTTTGCTTGACGGCACCAAGCAATAAAGACAGACTTTAACTTTACACTCCTTGCCTTCGCTTCTCCTTCATTCAATAAATAAGAATAATAAACAATTAATTAATTAATTAATTAATTAATTAATTAATTAATAACAATTAAGCATTCCCCAATCATACCCAATTACGCAACATTCACGCGATACCTTCACCACTCTGCGACGCATTCACTCGAGTTCCCCCCGTGGGAAGATGCGGGCGGGTTTTTTTTGTTCAACGGCATTACTGCTGGGTGCCACCACGGCCACCACCACGTCATCTGCAAATGCATGCACGTGTACCCCGTGTGGAACTGTCTTATTCAGCAATGCAGCTACCATTATCCTCCATAATAATATGCTAAGTGGGGATCCCTGTGGGGGAGCCCTTTGTACTATTAAATTAAAATTTTGTGTCTCCGCATAGGTAGGACAGCTGCCTATTTCGTAAAAAACGTTCATACACAGCACCCGCAAGTTCCCAGGACAGTTGTTTCGGGAGAGGTAGGCTTCAATGAATTGTGAATTAATAGAATGTAATGCGTTTGAGATGTCGAGTGCTAATAATATGGGGCTCTCTCCTCTTCCCGTTGCTTCCTCCACGATCTTCGTTATTGTTCTCACAGCATTTGATGTTGAGGCATGGTGCTTAAATTCATATTGATGCTTATACAGGTGTGCGATCTTATTCATGAAGTAGTAGATTCGATTATTAAGTATCTTCTCCGACACCTTCCTCAACACGGAGTTGATAGCTATGGTCACGCGCTCCTTATAGTGTCTGTGTCGGGTTTTTCGGCCACTTTTGGAATGAGGACTATTCTTGAAAACTTCCATCTCCTAGGAAATTGGAAATTGTCCCCATCGCAATGATGTGATAAAAATGTTGTGAAAGATCTCCGGGTGATACTGGTATTATTTCTTTGCGAAGTTTGGGTGTATGTCGTCCGGTACAGCGGCCACATTACTTCCCAATTTTTTTACGTAGTTATCTACTTAAAGTTTAGAAAACTGGCTATCATTTGGTGCATCCTCCCCTTGCCCTCTCCTCTCCCGATTATCCATGCTCGGAAACTCTGCCACGACTGGGTTTAGCTTTTGCATAGTGCATGCGATTGATTCCTCTGCTGCTTTAGTGTAGTCAGAGTCCTCTATCCTGATAGTACTCCCCGTAAAGGATGCTTTAATTTTTTACGGGCTATTTTATACGGCAGGGCCAATGAAATTTGCTTTGGGGCCACTGAGCAAAGCTCCCTCCAACTCGCCTCTTAGCCTTTCCTGTATTGTCTACGTAAATTTTGTGGGCTTCTTTAAATTTCTTTTTGTTTATTCCCCTTTCGGGTCCGGTTGACTTTTGGTACCTTTATCGACGTGCTATGGTCCTTTTCCGCTCCATTTCTAATTCCACGTTCTAACAGGGCTTAGCCTTCTCAATGTTGTTTTGGACAATCCTAGAGTGTTGGTCCCTTAGGCTGTCTATCTTTTCATATAGTGCCTCAATAGCCGCCTCGAACTGCGGGATTGTTGCAACTTCAGAAGCTGCAATATCTTAAACCATGTGTCCTCCTTTATTTAGTTCACCCTCCATATTACCCACTCTTGTAGCCAGGTCAAGAATTAGGCCTCTCATCACTTGGAATTCTTTTGCAAGTCCGTCCAGTGGTTTCTCATCATCAGTAGTTCTTACTTTCAGTGGAGAGCTCAGGATCTTCGAGTCGGTGTCCTTGATTTTGTCCACTAAACTTTTGTTTGTATCTGGTAAATACAGATATATGGTTTGATGCTCTGGTGGAAAATCTTCCTCCTCGTCCCCTCTTAGCTCTTCTTTTTCTCCTTCTAATCAGCTCTTTGTTCGTGTACCATTGTTCTCTCTCTCTCATTTCTTTTTCTTTTTTTTTCAGTAGCTCTTTCTCCTCTTTTTTCTTGTTAGTTTTACATTTTAAATGTCTAGAACTTACTTGTGGGGGTGCAATAAAGCGACTTGGTTACATAAAAACCGTTTGGAGTCAGACTCAGAATAAAAGTTTTGAAAGTTTTTTTCTTTTTTTTTGTTTGCACTCTTAAAGGATGCCACCTTTACCTATTACAGCCTGTGTCGGTTGAAATGAGTGGTCATACTTGTTTGTACGGCGAAGAGTTCCGAAGTTATGACTAGTTTTGTTTCTGCCAACTTTTTGTCGGTCATACGACCGACATGGACGCAGTCTTACAAGTTTTTTATTTACTGCTTGCCTACGATATGTGTTCACAGGTTTTCGTTTTGCACTTTTAAACAAAGCTACTTGTTATCTACTATAACAGGGTTGCTCTTACAGTGAAACTAACGGCGGGTCATTACAATATGATATTTAAACCTTTACTGAACCGAAATTATCGTTTTTTTTAAGTTAATAGGAAAGAAATGCACAAATTGGGGTTCGTTGGCTTCGATTTTTTGAAGGGTCGTTTTAGCTGCTTCTGAAAGCTTATTAGTGGAAACCTGTGTTCTTCGAGCACGTTACTCCGTTAACTATTGTTTTTTTACATATCACCACTCCTATCAATGAATAATTATGGAAATATGAACGAAAATAAAGGAGCCCACCAAGATGCCCCCGCGCCGGCCGGTCCGCCGATGACGACAGTAGATAGGGACATTGAGTAAAGTGGCAAAGCTGCCCACCGGTACCATCTCAGTACAAACGGTTGACAATAAAAATAAATAGTAAAAATAAAAAATACTAAAAAATACCGATGAATAAATAAATAAAAACAACGAAAGGGAAAAGGTGAGAGGGAGAAGAAAGTTAGAGAAGGTTAAAAAGGCCATTTTTCACAGAGATTCGTGTGGAAAAAAAACCAAGAAAAATACTAACAAAGGAGACAAGAGCGTGCCGAAAAGCCTAATTGGAGAAAGGAAGGGAGAAGGGAGCATTAAAGGTACACTGAAGTGATATGTAAACATTGCGGGATTACTTGAGCAAATTGTAGTCCGGAGTCCCCAGGCCATGTTACGACCACTCTGGGCGCGTTTACGCGATTTTATTTAGTAGAAAAATTAATTCGAAAATGCTGTCCTCCTCTCTTTACGCTCGCACATTTTCTGCGGCGTTTTCATGTGACGTCGCGAGGAGCTTAGCTCGCAATTGGCTGCGCTACTGCACGGCTTCCCGGCCTTCAGACAGTCAGTCGGCCCAGCGTTTCGTCCGCCGCCCGCCGACGGGTCGTCGCAATTCGTTCGTTACGTTGAAACGAAGCCAGGACACGTTTGTGAATGGGAGAATGGGCCTTTCTTTACTTGGTTAGTTTGTACACTGTATCTAGCTCCAAGTCAAGGTCGGTTCACACAAGCGCTGCACAAGCCCACATGCGACGCTTCGCTGACTGGTACGCCAGTAGGAAAATATAAGGCCTCTTGAAGGCGGGAGAAGAGTCAACGAAGTCAATATAGGTACTACGGAAATAAAATCAACTGATATTTTTAACGAACAGCGTAAAAATAGGGTGCGGGAAGCACTTTTTGCGCTGGGCGAACAAGCACAGCGGTCAGCAGCACGACTACGCATCTGCGAACGCTTTTCCGTCTACGAAATGCAATTGCTAGACATGAGCTATTGTGAAAACTTGGGGGACGCTTACTGCACGAGCGCAACACAACAAATAGTCACCTAAGCTGCTTGAAATGCCAAAACTAAATAAAAGCGGAAACTTGTTGTACAATATATACCCTATATTACGAAGGTCGGCGGAGCCCGTCCTGTGGCCGAGTAGTCTGGGGCCCTAGGTATGTTGCCGCAAGTGTTTTGCAAGTGACGAGTTCGAGTCCCCGCGTGTACATGATTATTTTTTTGTAAGTTAACTTTTTCGTTTTCTGCCGATGTTTTCTACATTAAGTTCACCTTTTTTTGGGCCGCAACGTTCATGGCTCCATGAACTAGAGGACATGAACACAGAACGCGCGCAGGCTGGCACTGGCGCGCTAGCGAGTTCTCGTTGGCGTGCTGTTGCCATAAGCACCGACTGCTTGCGGGCAGTGGGCCCAGGCCAGAATGAACAGACCCTTGGCCTGGTGCGAACACGCTTTTTACGGTACAGGCATGAGTGAGGCAAGCTCCAAATATGGGGGAAAAGCGAACGACATTTGGGCGTCTGCGGGTACGCGGAGGTCGTCCATGCACTACGTAGGCCTCGGTTAGTGAATGCTACGATTGCAAGCCGTCCTGGGAGGCTTATCTTTATGCATTTTTACAGCTGACAACATGACAGAAGCGTGGTATGATGATTACTGAGTTATTGAGAATGCCCATCCAACAACGCCACCGGTTGTGTTTTACAGAACCGAAACCGAAACTTCTTTGGTTGCTCACCTTGGGCATCGTCCAATCACGGTTCCCGCTCCTCCCAACGTCACAGCCTTAGTTGGTGCGGCCGCCGCAAACCGCGCATGGTAGTTTTTCTTCTTTCGGGCTTTGTAAAATATTTACCGATTTGTCAACCGGATAAACGATGAAAAGTGTGCTAATTTGAGCCAGTATACGCAGTGCAAGCAAAAACGGGAGATTGACAAATTCACTACAGTGTCCCTTTAAGCTCGGAGCGTGAAAGGAAAGACGGGAAAGACGGTGAAGACCGCGAACAGCATCGATAGGGGCCGGGCAACCAGCGGCATTTATTGAAAAGCCAATAGTGTATGCAGGTGCAGGTCGACCGAGTCAGGTAATCATTACGGATATTAACTGCAATCCAATGTGTGGTGGGGTCACTGACCCACCCCAGGGGGTAAAAAACCATGCCTCCCTCTCCTGGCTGGGCTAAAAAACACCCCCCCACGGTGATGAGATTGGTCTCGTCCTCTCCTGACCAAAGGAGGAACCGATGACTTCGAGTCTTGTTCCAATCATCGTTATTTTGAAAGGGATCCAAGTGTGGCATTCAACTCGTCGGTCATGACTGCTGCATCCTGAAGGCCAAAAAAAACCCCAGCAGCCTCCACCTCCTCCTACGTTATCTCTGCACCTGCAGTTTGCTTAAACAGAAAAGGATTACGCGCCCCCACCCACCCCTGTTTCCCCCTGACGCGACTGGGATACCCTCAGAGAGCTACCGCAGTAAAATCACGAATTTTGAGAAAAAGAAAACGGGCAAGAAAAGTAACCCCTGGAGACTGAGAAGACCCAACAAAGACGACCCCACAGTGCAACTTATGGCACCTTCCGTCTAACGCTCAAGAACGCCTAACTGCACCATGAGAAACACAGCAAGAAACAACAAAAATTGGTCGCGTATCTGCTCCTCTCGTTGCAAATGTCGTCAAAAGACGATAGTCTTTATCGACTTTTGCCAAGTAAATGCCTCCCTTCGCTTTCCCCCTCACCTCTCATGTTTTTCCTATTGCGTCGCGCTCCTCCCAAGGTAAAGACGCCACAGGTTTGCTTAAATCATTTTATATTTCCCGCGTTCCACTGCTCCAAAACGGGTGTCTCGATGCCAACGCTGCCGTACGGCGAAGACGCGCGTGAATCGAGGCGGCCTACTTCAACGTTTATAGAACCGGGTTTCCCTACTCCACGTGCGTTGCAAGCAGAACGTGGAACCTATCTAGTGGAGCCTTTCGTAACTGGTTGATTTCTTAAAATGGCGCCAGAAGCTACAGTGGCGCGGGTGACAGCAGGCGACGGCGGAGGGAATTTTTTTTCTGCAGTTGATGAAGTATTTAATTTCGCAAAAGTCAAGCACGTATAATTTTTTATAAAGGAACACTGCAAATATCACTTCTGTATTAATTTGTTTTCTTATATTTGCATAATATCTTGTTCTTTTTCGACAATGTTGACAAGTATGAACATTACACCGGAATATGAGGGGTAGATTTAGCTGTGACTATATAAGACTATTGCGCAGACATTGTTTTACTTTGGCCGGGTTTACTGAATCGAGTCACAGACACAGACGGACAGACATACATACAGACCAAAATTTCTGGGTTTAAGTAGCCCAAGAAAGACTATTGTCTTTATAAAACCGAGAAGAACCCTTGACGCCCATCAAGGAAGAACGCCAACTACGGAAAATAGAAAAAAAGGGGGAAAAACGTGTATGGCCGGGAGGGCTTGGGCTCTGCGCGCACCACTCCTCACCCTGATACCCGCCCGTGTGCTTGGAAAGTAATGCCCAGGATACGGCCCGTTCGTCACTTGGCGTTTCATCATGGGCCGGTTGGTAATGGGCCGTTTGGTCACATAGGATTATTCGTCATAGGCTGGTCCGACAAATGGGAAAGTTCGTCATCCATGCACAAAACGAATATCCACGTGTTTTTCTTTTTTTTAACGCATGTGGCTCTCACCGAAGTAGGTAGGATGATTCTACTTAAAAGGGAGAAGCGAGGCACATGTTTTCTTTTTTTCTCCCTTTTTGGCCATACATCTGGGATAGTTCAGCGCTCGTCCTGTCTGGCTCTTTTCTTTGTGGTCCTGTTTTCACGCGCTGTTTCTAAATAACCATGTCGCAATACCAACTCACCGAACTCTCCATCCTGATGCAAGCAGAGTTGGCAAGTAGGGTTACCTGGGTTGATCAAGAATATAGATACGAATTCAACAACCCTAGACAGAAAGGTCAGGCAGAGAGGTAGCCTAATATAGTTCTTGGAAGGTGGAACACAAAGAAGAATTCGCGCCCGCCTTTTTAATATTGCGGCCGGCCTGGGCACCATCTATGGGAACAGGCCCACTTGTCACAGCCTACTCGTCGTGGGAAAACTGGTCAGAGAGGCATATGGTTATAAGTGGTCTGTAATGGGGAAAGCACCGACCCTTCTCATTCGTGAAAATTTCGTCTAGAAGTTTCATTTTGCGTAGATGTCGAGAAGTTAGAAAGAGGGGAGGAGGGAGGTGTTAGGGACTTCAACTCTGATAATTCGTACCAGGTTAACCCTTTCAAAGTTCGTGGGTTGGCCTTTCCTTTTGCTTTTTTTTGCAGGTGGTGGTTGAAAATAATTTTTTGGTTTAACACGCTGTCCCTTTCTCGTCTTACTTCTCCTTCCAAAGGAAATGTGTCATACGGTTAGGGAAAGATAAAGTAGAATACCTGTTCGATTCGATGGTGGTTTATTTATCACAAAAAAAAAACATACAAAGGGTATATACTCTACATTGCTGATAAAGCCTCATCACCACTTACCTCTAAAAACACGCCGCAAATTTTGTTTTACCGTCCCTGTGACAAACTTTCCCAAGTTACGAAACATCCTATGACGAATACTCCTATGTGACCAAACGGCCTATTACGAACCGGCCTATGACTAAGCGCCATGTGACGAACGAGCCCACACCCGTAATGCCCAAAAGGGTGCGTTCCTACACCCCGTAAGTTCCACTCGTAATTATATATATACTCTGCACCAGCGTTTGTTTTTTGCTACCAGGGCGTGAATGGTGAATCAGCAAATGATTTTCAATCGTCAGCTTCGCGCTCTGACAGTAATACTCCCAGAAAACGGCTGAAAATGTCAAGCAGTGCCTGGTTCCAAAGCTACTTTATGATTTTAAGCAGTTTTATTGCCTTTGCGCACGTTGTTGTAAGTTCTTCGGTAGTTTAACTTACCCCAGGACCATTCGCGAACAGTTTACAACAGTTTCGGTTTAGTTTCTGCATCGCAAAATTGATATTTAGCGCTACTACGCAGTTACCCAACTTCAAGGCTAACTGCCATGGCGCCTGGAGCGTCCGCGACTGATCCTCGAACAAAGCACGCCGCTCCTAATTTCCCCCCACCCTAACCCGATTTATGCAATGAGAACTTCAAATGCAAGTCAAAAGATCACACCCAGTCGCCAGATATCAGTTCCGCCGAGGACAGCGCTTCAAACCGGCCTTACACTGCCAGCTGTTGGCCTTCAAGTTTCGTTTCCATGCGAAGGTATCATGGAGGAAGAAAAAGTTAGGAGACGGCGCCGCCGGAGAAACGTGAAGCCTATACATAAAAAGTAAAATCGAAGTCGGCCCAGGCGTCACTGCACCACGTGACCCCACCGCACCGCCTCTGTATGGGCCGCCGCGCTCTTCAATTTCGTCTGCTCGAAACTGCTCTGCGGCCCGTTGTCACGAAGCCTGCTATATGTTGGTTTTTTTTCCCACGGCTTTTGTCTTCCGCACGTACGCGGCACTCCTGCCCGCACACGGGCATGAGATCGCCGAGCAGACAAATGCAGGAAGGATGGGGAACAGCTACCGCCAACGAAACACGAGAGATGCCCCGGAGTCGGAGACCGCCGCCGCCGCCGCCGGCCCACCCGACCTTGGAGGGCCGACTTCGGCGGCTTGAGAAAGGGAAACGGCGGAGGGAGCGGCTTCAACGGACCTGGGCTTGCGAAGGCTAGCTGCGTGACGTCATGCCGTCTCCTAACTTTTTTTTCCTCCATGGAAGGTATATCCGGGTGTCTAATGTTGCTGCTTAGTTGAACTGTGAATTCGGACGGAGTCTCCGATAAGTTGTTGTACTGTCTCATTTGAAAACTGTTAGGTGGCGCTGCAATAGAGGAGGCTCGTTGTGCTGATCTTTTTCATCACGCAACTGCTACTCGGCCATAGATCGCCGGGCACGATCCTAGCTCATCGTACCTCATTTTTGCGAGGAAGGCTACAATTGCGAGTAAGAAGATGATAATAAAGCTCAGCTTTATGTTTCGAGAGATAACTGACCGTGAATGACAACAAGCTTCAGCCACGGCGTTCCGTTTACAACTGCATGCATGTTTTTTTCCGCTTCGCGTGCTTGTCCCAAATATTATGCTCGCTGTAAATGCAAAATCAGCCATTGACAAGATGTTTTTACGTTATTTGGGGGCGAATTGGTGCCTCTGATCATGTCAAACCACCAGATTTATTCCAGGGAACCACCCAAAATTGCACATTTTGAATTGGAGGTTGGGCTTCACCGCAAGACACGAGAACCGTGCGTGCTAACATGCTTTTATATCTGACAAACTGTTCTGCGTAAGTCGACATTTTTTCTGGCGCGTGTTTTTGAAATGTTTCCCTACAAAATGTATATTCTAATTTTTTTGTACTAACGGTGATTTGATGTACACAAGTCATTTTTTTATCATTTTTTGACAACATGATAAGAATTTTGATTTAGATATTTTTTTCACAACTATGATATATAAAAACCTTTAAAAAACTAAAGTTACTGGAAAGGCCGTTAAATAATCTGCGTTTTGTGTTGCTGTAATTATAGCCTAACCAATTTTTAGCAGGAAAAAAATGTTTTCTTGGACCCCTTAAATTAGTCAATTTTCCGGCGGTAGCGAAAGAGCTAAATTGACTGTGTATTCACTACTTTAATTTTCTCTTCTAATATCCTTGACCCATTTTCTTTCACTATTGCTGGTTTCGTCTCTACTACTCTTCCATGATGTCTCCCGGCAATGTCTGCTCTTAGCTTAGTTGTCAGGCTCCATTACGTCAAGTAATGATCAATGTCTTCTGCCAAGTTCCCGCGCTTACAGTTAGTCTCCCGCCTTATCCCAAACCGGAAAAGATAGAAAGGGAACTTGCCATGGCCTGTTAGTGCTTGAGATGTGAAATTATTCATTCGAAAGTAGTCAGGAATATGCTTTACATTTCTTATCCATTGATACAATGGTGTCCATCTTTTATCTGCTGACCACAGTGCGTTCCGTTTTAGATACGAAGCGTCTTATGCTTGGGGGTATGTCCCGCGGCGTCGGCGGTGGTCCGGCGTCCGCGCACCACCGTTTCTTGGCCAATCCCCCACGTCTTATACTCGGTGGTATGTCCCACGGCGTCGGCGGTGGTCCAGCGTCCTCACACCACCGTTTCTTGGCCAATCCCCCACGTGGGTACGTCCCATAGAAGAGGAACAACAACAACAACTCCGGTTGTGCTTGCGCTTGACTCCGTGATTCTTCAGATGAAGTAGGATGGAAGCAATAGTCCCGTCAGTGAGGGTGCTGACGCAACTAAGTGAGAGCATCAGCGCAAACACTAACAGCAATTACACCCAACTACAATCCACGGAACGTCTATCGATCTCGTCTTTACCAACTGCAACGGCGACGACTGCATACAACCGCTGCTACGAGATCCACTGACTGTGCACTTCAGCGACCATAAGGCCGTCATACTCAAAGTAAGAAGACGTGCAAACCTAAATAAAGACCTTTAGATACCACTTCAATCTCGTCTCACTCGCGTATATACGTATACAATAAGGAAAATTACACCCATCTCCCCGAAGGGAACCCTCAGTAGGATATATGAGCATTACGGGGTTCACTACATTTTCACTAAATTTGGCTAACAAACATAACGGAAACGCAAAAAGAACCCCCATGACGCTCCGCATCCTACTCATGGTTCCCTTCGGGGAGAAGCTTGTAATTTTTTTCATAGAATGTCTTCGTTAATTCCTTATTTATAAAGTGTTTTGAAATGGAAACTTTCAGAATAGGGCCCTTTACTGCTTCTTTTGCCAATTCGTCGGCGATTTCATTTCCATATATTCCGCTGAGCGCTTTAACATATTTAAAGAATATTGTGACTCGGTCTCTAACTGTCCTGTATTTTTTCTTTATGAAGTTGATGAGTTCATTTTGATTCCCTTGATTCGCCAGCGCCCTTAACGAGGACGAACTGTCAGTAAAAATTTGTATGCATTGGCCTTCTGCCAGAGTTTGTATATATTCAATTGCCTTAAGGATTGCCACTCCTTTTGCCTCGAAGTTGTTACTATATTTTGGTAGCTTTATCATTCTGGCGTCAATTTGAACTCCCGCCTCATTGAAAACCGCAACCGCCTCTTCATTTTCTGACGCGTCTGTGTAAATTCTTAGGTCTATGTCTCTGTCAGACTGCACATCGAATGGTATACTGATCGGATGTTATTTCCACGTGTCTTTATTTTACCTTTCCAGAACTCAATCCCTTCCCAAGCGAACGGTTATTCTTCCTGTAAAATTCCATAGAGAGCCACTTCTTTTTCTATAGTGAGATGCACTGTTGGGACGTCTGCCACGACATTTAATGGTTTGTTTGGAGACGTGCTTATAGACCTGAGTTACTTTAAGACTGCCTCTGAATGGCTCGTAGCTTACGCAACTTGTGTATATGATTTGAATACTATACCGGTGTAGCGTACACGATGATGCGTTCGGTGGCCTTTTATACACTACTTTAAGTTTGTTACCTGTAAATTCCCAGTCAAGACCTGCAAACGTGCATAACTTATGGTTGATATTTCGTACGGTGTGTTGTACATACTCGAGGTGAGGTAAACATTACTTTTGGGTCGAACACACCACCTAGTATCTTCAATAGGTTCTCTTTTTGAAAGTTTTGCCCGTCCATGACAACTTTAGGCGGCTTAATCTCGTACTTGTTGTCCATCACCAGCAGTTCGCTTTCTGCCGCATTGTATTTTACTCCCGTGTCTCTTGCCCATTCGGCTGCCATTTTTAGTCTGGAATTTGCTTTCTGCTCCAGTATATTTCTGGAGCGGGCGGCGGCCACGACCATGACGATGTAATGGTCGTGCAAACGTTTGTACTATCGCGGTCACACTTAGTGGGAACACGGGAGCGCGTGGCGCGAGCTACTACTAGAGCTTCCTAACGGCGCCGCGCGGAAACAGCACGCATGGGCCACGGCCGGACTGGAGGAGCGGCGAACGCGCACTTTCATACGGCCTGCGCACCCAACAAGGAAACGATACAGCAGATTCTTGACAGAGTGAGGGCGCTTCGAACCAACCCTTTTTTCTTGCTCGACGCATCGCCTCTGGCCGAGCGAGCCGACAACGCTTGCCACACGTGTTTTGGATGTGCCGCGGAATATCACCGGTACCTTCGCGGCTATATCTCACCAAAAAAGAAGACTCGTTGTGCACTTCAGTTGCATGATTAAGAGTTTTAGCTGTATGTTTTTGACAGTGCGCTCGCTGCCAGCGGTCCGACCGCTCAGCCCGACCGGAGCGTGAGCAGCAGAAATACGTTTAGCTAAGCGATAACCGTATCTCCCTCAGCGGGAAATCATTCGCGTCACTGGTCGTGCCCTGTGCGCGTGCAAACCAAGGCATCATCTGAAAGGAACAATAAGAACTGATATTTCAGTCACGGAAAATGCCGCGTTTAGTGCCTGCCTCACCATTTTCATATAATACAGTCGCTGATAAGATATGAAGGCCTCGCATATTTTTCTTCATGTGCCCCGAGTAAAAATGTTTCTTTCAATTTTTTGATTAGGCGCTTTCGAGTGATATGTTAGGCTGTTTGACCCTATTAGACCGAAAAATCAGAAGGGGGGAAGAAGTCGCCTATTTTAATGGCGCACATGTAAATTTACACGGACAGGTATCACGTGTAGCCACGGCAGGGCTAGAGCAATGGCAAATGCGCGCGCGCCGCCGCTCTACCCCGCCCGTGCTGTAGGTCAACCGGCGAGGGTTGGTCCGCGGCGCCACGAACTAGCGGCGGTGAAAGGTGGGAACTATACCCGAAGCGCAGGCCGTATGAAAGTGCGCGCCCGCCGCTCCTCCAGCCCGGCCATGCATGGGCGTTGTGAGGGTCCCGAGATTTTAGAGCTCATCGCGCGCATCGCGTCACCGGGCGGCACCGCGTCGTCTGCTACATGAGAGCTGCCGACGCTAAACGAGCAGCAGATGTTTGCCAGCGACAGTGAACCGCAGTAATAAACAACTACAGACGTTTGGGATTCTTTTTTTTTCAGATAAGAATGACCACCGTGAGCTTTGCAATAGGCATAACTATGACTTTACAAACTTTCTTTGAAGGTGAATATATTTTGTATGCTTTTAAAGGCAAAAAAGGTTTCAGTGACGAGCTTATCGCTGACGCGAGCGCGCACATTATTTGGCATGGGAATGCCAGTAACAAATGGGGTGAAAAAATAAATGGCCGAAAAAAAAACACTTTACTTCAAGCTTCAGTAAATAAATTCGGTGGTCAGGGCCATTAAAATAACAAGAAACCAGTTTAGCCGCCCTTAATAGTGCGTCATGTCGCCGTTCACTTCGACGACAGCAGACATTCTCGACGGAAGCGATTCATAGAGAGCTGTCACAAGTGAGGTGTCGCTTGCCAGCCGCTGCCATTCGGCGAGCACTGCGGCCCACAGCTCGTCCTCAGTGGCCGAAGGCATGGGGGTCCGGTTCAACGCCACTTTCATGCGACCCCAAACATTCTCGATGATGTTGAGGTCGGCTCCCTTAGGCAACCATGCCAGCTGCTCGATGCCGGTCTGCTGAAGGTTTGCCCGCACCGAGCGGGCCGTATGGACGGGGGCCAAGTCCTGTTGAAAAAGGAAGTCTCCGTTCGGGAAGACGCCACTCGTATATGGAACGACGACCGGATGTTGCAGTACTTGGCCGCCGTTAGGGCGCCCTGGACACGGTGCAGCGGCCACTAGTCCATGCCTTGAAATAGCACCCCAGACGTTGACGCCCTTCCTGCCGCTGGATGCGACGCGCTGCACGTAGGTCGGGTCGTGGCTGCAAGTGAACACAGGTCACTGGCATAAAATCGTGCGTGGCGATAGCGGAAGTGTCCGCGGAATTATTCTAGAGCGCCGTTAAACACCTGAGTGTACGAAAAGAGCGAAAAAAAATATTGGCGCGAGAAGCTGCGATGAAAAGGTAGACTTTTCAAGCCAGCAAGCGGATTGTCTGCAGCAATTGTTCGCGGCAAGAGTGAAAAACACAACGTAGCTTAACGGCCCGACAGAATAGTTCCTGTCACCTGTTCCCATCTAATGTAAAACGGCTAAGCTTTCTTGGTTTGCAAAAACACCATGAACCCGACAATACCACAGGGTCAGCGTCGTTTCGATAATAAAACGCTAGCTGCGGTGGGCCATGAAATAGGGACAGTGAAGTCCACCATTGCATTCGAGCACTGCTGGGAAGCCAGCTTCTCAATTTAAACGAGGCTCCGCACATCTACAGTAAGTCTAATCACGCATGACACACCGCAAGCAAATCGCAGAAAATATCCAGACTACGCACATTAAGATCTATTGTTACTCAAAGCATTGGCACACAAAATTCCATTGAGTAGCGAGCTGTTGCAGACCTGCACGTTTTTTTGCAGTGGGCTTAATGCACGTGAAAAAAAGTAACAGCCATGGCAGAAGCCTTACCGTGTGCCTTGCAGTCGCCATACACGCACACGCTGGTCCTGTTTGGTAGAGAACGTAGACTCGTCTGAAAACACAACTCGTCCCCAGTCTCCCACCGTCCACGACTGGTGCGAAATAGCGAACCGCAGCCGCGCCTCCTTATTTGCCGCAGACAGGAGTGGCTTCTTGGGCCGCAATAGCACTGCGAAGGCCAACGCTTCTCAACCTCCGACGGACTGTCGAGTCTGAAGCGTCTCCCGCGGGCAAGGGCCTCCCGGATCTCCCCTGAAGAAATAGAGGGATTCGCGACAGCAGCCGCGACGATGAGCCGGTCCTCATCCTCGGTGGTAGCTCGCGCAGGGTGGCCTCGAGGTGCGTCCCGGATTCTGCCTTCGTAGCGGTATGCTTGAACTATCCCATTCACCGTATGCAGGGGCCTACTCACGAGTTCCTTGATTTGTCGCTGGGAGTAGCCCTTCTTCGACAATTCGACGATCCGGCGCCTGTCTTCTTCAGGAACTCTTGACATGTTGAGATGCCACGGCCCTTCTGTCACTGGCGCGTTTTTGTGCGCATTTTATAGCGTCCCTTAACCCAAAGAACTCCCGGAAAGCGGTGGCAGTTTGTTGATAAAGTCAAAACACGCACAAAAGATGTATATGCGCGGATACCTACAGCACTGACATAAAACGTATTTCAACATGACTGGCGTTCCGGACATATTTACGCCCACAAAGATAAAACTTTCCTTAAAGATGACGCTCGGACAGACGATGCGGGCTGTGGCAGCGTATAGCTAATGTGGTCACTCATCAAAGATTCATCAGCTCGCGGTGACAATTTCTGCTTGTGAACGCCAAGGCAGCAGCATAGCGGGACGCATGTGAGGAATGAACCGCGATGTTATCTTGATTTCCAGCAACAAATTGCTGCGTACCTCAAAAAAAAAAATCACTAAACGTCTGCAGTTGTTTATTAATGCGGTTTACTGCCGCTGGCACCGTCTGCTGCTCTTTTAGCGCCGGCCGCTCGCATGTAGCAGACGACGCGCTGCCGCTCGGTGACGTGATGCGCGTGATAAGCTCTGTATTCTACGACTTCTCACAACGCGCATGCGTGCTGTTTCCGCGCGGCGCCGTTAGGAAGCTCTAGTAGTAGCTCGCGCCACGCGCTCCCGTGTTCCCACTAAGTGTGACAGCCATATTACGTGTACCCCCTCGGGAAACGCTCGTACGTGTACCCCCAGCAAACGCATGTACGTGTACCGCCTAAGGAAAGGTTCAATCTAATAAAGAGGACACCGTGATATTCCACAACAGTGGGCTGAGGGATAAACCCTGAGGGGAACCCTTGGAAATTTTCAACTCCAGTCTCTTATCCCTACATTGATACATTAAACTTCTATTCGTCAAAGCACCTATAATCAGAGCGCGGAGGTCTCCAGGTCATTTATAACCCAGTAGGTGTTCGTCTGCACTAATCGAGTAAAATGCATTAGAAATATCTAAGACCATTATTATTGAGCTTTCCCCTCGTTCCTTTATTTCCCGTACTTTTTGCGTGATTTTTCTTAGAGCGGTAGTAGTAGACGTCCGTTGCGTAAATTGAAACTGATGATTGTGAAGGAGCCTTTTTTGATTCATGAAATAGTACAAGCGGTTTTCGAGTACTTTTCTGGAAATTGAATTGATTGCAATGGGTCGTGTGCTCTTTGTTGTGGCAGCCCCGGTGTTGTCCCCTGTTTTCGGGATAAGTATGATTTTGGATGTTTTCCATCTCTTCGGAAAATGTCCCGTTCTGAGCGCTGCGTTAAAATATTCATGAAGAAATCCGGGTGATAGCTATATAGTTTTTTCCAGAAGGGTGTGCGGATTGCATCAGTTCCTGGAGCAACGTAATTGAGAAGATGTTGGATGGAGATGTCGACTTCCAATTGGCTAAATGGCTGCTCCTTAGCACTGCCCGACTCCTGTTCTGGCTGTTCCGTTCCCCGAAACTCTGACACGGTTGGGTACAGGCTCTGAATGAGGTATCTCATTGTCTCCCTGTGTGTCGTCGTATACTCGGAGTATGTCGTTTCAAAGATAATAAAGAAATACCTACCAGGCACATCATTCTCATATTCGACCGTTCAACTCTTCCCGACCATATCAATGCAGGATTCATCCGGTGCTCTGTCCGAGCGTATATCCCGAATCCGCGGCGCTGTTACAAGTGCCAGCTGTTCGGGCATGGTACCAAATGTCGGGGCCAACTAACCTGCGCCAAGTGCGCGCAACAAGGTCATCAGTCTGATAATTGTCCCTCTAATCAATTGCTTTGTGTGAATTGTCAAGGACCTCACGGCGCGTATTTGCGAGCATGCGAGACGTTCAAAATTGAAAAGAAAATCATCAACGTCAAAGTCACGGAAAACATCACCTTCACGGTAGCGAAAGAGGTTCGCCTCTTTTCCCCTGGGGAGGTGCGCCGACGCAGCTCGCCGGGGGGCCGAGCGGCGTCTGGTTTCGGCGGGGACCCAGTACCGCGAGTCAGACTTGGTCCCGCCCCCGCCCACCCCCCCAGGGTTGCCCCAGGCAGCCCAACCAGCCTCTGAAGCGCTAGCTCACCCAGCAGCGGCTGTTGTGGCAACAACGTCTGTTGGGGATGCCGCTGCATCCACTGCTTCCTCTCCACCGGCCCAAAGAACATGCAAGGGCACGGAGATGGAGACGAAGGCAGTCGCAGCGACCCCCTCCCCCGACTCACTGCCGGTGCCATCTGTGGTGCTCCCCACGCCTTCGGCACTGGCAGCGCAGGCAAAGAACACCCGAAAGGGTACAACGTCAAGGGGGCCCAGTCCGCTGGGCACCCCCTTGCCTTCAGATGACGACATGGAAGTCGAGCCCTTCCGGCTTCCATCGCAGCGGAAGGAACGGGCTGAGACGTCCAGGTCAGTAGAGAAGGCCAGAAAACCCCTTCCAAGAGTGCAAGCCCCGAAGGATCCTACATAAATAACCACACTCCAGTAGCTCTGAACACATAATAATGGGAAGAGAAAATATTGTTCAATGGAACTGCAGAGGCCTTCTGAATAATCCTGACGACGTGTATGAGATTCTGCATGCCAATCAGCCAAGTGTAATGTGTGTCTCGGAAACACACCTGAATTCCAAAAACACAAATTTCCTGAACAGTTACTTGATATACAGAAAGGACAGGGATGGCTGCACGCACTCTTCTGGGGGTGTGGCCATAATTGCCCGGAAATCTTAAGCATGCCACCCTGTCACTGTGAACACTGTCGTTGAGGCTGTGGCAATTCGAACAATAATATTTAATAGGTTGATAACGGTATGCTCCATATACATTCCTCCTGATGTTTCACTTTTAAGCTCTGACTTTGAGGCGCTGGTTGACCAGCTGCCCGAACCATACATCCTGACAGGTGACCTTAATGCTCACAACACTCCTTGGGGCTCTTCTCGCACGGATGCCCGAGGTCGCCTTATAGAGAAACTCCTTACATCTTCAGGAGCATGCCTTTTCAACAATAAACAGCCTACATACCTTAACATAGGACACAACACATACTCATGTCTTGACTTGACGATTGGCTCCGCAGTTCTCTTTCCTCTTCTCGAGTGGGGTGTGGGCACTGACCCATACGGTAGTGACCACTTCCCCACCTCACTCACATACATAGGTAAAGGTCCATGCAGTCCATCTTCCCATAATAGGTTCAATGAAGCACGAGCTAACTGGAATACATTTACAGAGACATCCAAACTACACCACACATGCATAGGACACCTACACGTCGAAGAAGCTACCCATCTCCTCACGGCGCACATCCTCGACGCCGCCGAAAAGTCCATTCCCCACGCCCCTGGTGCCCCGCGCAACCAGTGGAGGCCGTGGTGGAATGAGGACTGTTGGCGGGGGCGAGAGGCCCAGAACAAGGCGTGGGGTATCCTTCGTCGGTACCCCACGTCGGGAAACCTCCTCTTGTTCAAACGGGCCAAGGCATTACGAAAACGTGTGCGCAGTGAGGCAAAACGAGAGAGTTGGTGTACATTCATAACATCAATAAACTCCGACACAGACACACGGAAAGTGTGGACACGTATACGCGAACTCAAAGGACAACAGACACACAGCCTGCCCCTGGTCATTTCTACAGGGGACACACTGGAAGACCAGGCTGACACACTCGCACAACACTTCCAACACGTGTCCAGTTCAGCACACTACACGAACACTTTCTTGAAACATAAAGCCTCTTGTGAAAAGAAGTCCCTAAACGACAACAACAAATCACGGACTTCTTACAATTCCATGTTTTTACTACATGAGCTGAGGGCTGCTCTGAGCATGTGTAAACCCTCAGCTCCAGGCCCAGACAACATTACATACACAATGATACAACAACTACACACAGACACACTTGAAGCACTTCTACATCTATATAATAAAATATGGCTTTCGGGGCACATTCCCCACTCTTGGAGGGAAGCCATTGTAGTGGCTTTCTTGAGGGAGGGAAATGACCCGTCGTCCCCCTCAAGTTACCGTCCAATAGCCCTGACGAGCTGCCTGTGCAAGCTCTTTGAGAAGATGATCAATCGCAGGCTGGTGTACTTCCTCGAGTACAATGGTCTTCTCGAGAGCTGCCAGGCAGGCTTTAGGGTGGGGCGATCGACAAACGATCAACTGGTTGCACTTGACTCATATATCAAGGATGCCTTCGTGCAGAAGCAGTACTGCTTAACTGTCTTTTTCGACCTCGAGAAGGCCTATGACACCGCTTGGCGTTATGGGATCCTTAGAGACCTCAGGTCATTCGGTGTTTCGGGTAGTATGTTGAACACCCTTGTTAGTTATTTGTCGGAGAGAACGTTCAGAGTAAGAGTTGGTTGTGCACTTTCAAAGGTTCTCGTCCAAGAAAATGGCGTGCCGGAAGGTGGCGTGTTGAGTTGCACTCTCTTTATCGTAAAGATGAACTCTTTTGGGAAGGCACTGCCACCAACAATCTCCTATTCTATGTATGTAGACGACGTGCAAATATCTTTTAAATCATGTAATATGTCACTATGCGAACGTCAAGTCCAGCTTGGTGTCAAGAAGCTTGCCGGGTGGGCAGACAAGAATGGGTTTAAATTGAATCCTGCAAAAAGCTCTTGCGTTGTGTTCTCCAGGAAGCGCGGGGTCCATCCGGACCCCGACATTACTCTGAATGGCGTGTCGCTTCCTGTGAACAAGGAGCACAAGTTCTTAGGTGTTGTGTTTGACCAGAAACTCACATTCATTCCACACATCAATAAACTTAAACATAATTGTCTGAAAACAATTAATATACTTAAGGTTCTCTCCCATCAATCGTATGGTTCCGACAAAGAACTCCTACTACGGCTCTATACTGCTTTGGTTGGGTCTCGTTTAGACTCTGGCAGTGTGGTATATGGGTCGGCGACTAAAACAGCGTTGCGAATGCTTGACCCAGTGCTACACTTCGGGCTGCGGCTTGCGTCGGGTGCTTTTTGCACTAGCCCTGTCGAGAGTCTGTATGCCGATTGTAGTAAGTGGAGCCTTGAGAACCAACGGACGTACATGGACTTACTTTATGCTTTTAAAATTTCATCGCTGAATAACCATCCTTTTTATCCTGTCTTTAACAAGACATCCACATCTGTGCTTTTTGTAAATCGCCCATCCGTTCCTCTGGCCTTTTCACTTAGAGTGAGAGAGCGTGCCTCGGATCTGAGCGCTTCGTTTTTAGATGTGTACAGATCTTCCTTTTCAGACATTTTACCTCCTTGGAAATTTCGTCCTGTTTCCTCCGACCTGTCTTTTATGAAACTTGACAAAAATCGGGTACCGCGAGCTGCAATAGTGCAGCACTTTCTGTCTCTGCAGTTTAAATACCCACTTGCAGAATTTTACAGTGACACGTCTAAAACCTCGACTATGGTCTCCTGCGCTGCTCATGGTCCGAATCTCAGTGCTGCCAGAACCATGAGCGTCCACACAATTTTTTCAGCAGAAGCATATGGAATTTTACTGATTGTACGACACATACTTGAAAATCAAATTCCGAAGTCTATCATTTACACAGATTCCTTGAGCGCTGTTCGCGCACTGTCATCGCATACACCCCCCAAAAACCACATAGTTAATCTTGTATTTAACACTATCATGTCTGTGTATGCACAGAAGCATCAGCTGCTCCTCTGCTGGGTCCCAGGACACGCTGGGATTGCTGGGAACGAGTTGGCAGACGAGAGGGCCGCTACTGCTGCACTCAGGAACACTGTAGACATTACAACGATACCCTACACAGACCTCAAGCCACACATAAGACAACACCTGCGCAGAACATGGCAAACACACTGGGACGAACAGACAGACAACAAACTACACGTAATAAAGCCACACTTGGGACGGTACACAGCTGACTCACACAACAGACACACGGAAGTCGCCCTGGGTAGGCTGCCGATAGGGCACACCCATGCGACGCACTCGTATCTGCTGACGGGATCTTCTAGACCCCAGTGCAGCAGGTGCGGAGAGGCCCTATCCGTAGCGCACATACTAATCACATGCAAGGCACTTCACACAACACGACGCAAACACTTCAGAGAACTGTACAGACAACATATTCCCTTACATCCATCGTTTTTCCTTGGTGACGATGCCATTGTTTCCATTCAACGTGTGTTTCAGTACTTGTCAGATGTGAATTTTTTAAACCTCATTTTCTATCACGCATAATCATATCTGGCCCTATACACCAGCCATCACCATTTCCGGTAATTGATTTTATTGTTGTTTTGGGTTTAGTAGCAACTATTTTATTTTAGATACTTTTGTTTGGCGCTCTTTGCCCCAGCTGGCCTTGCGCCAGAAAACTCTAACCATCATCATCAATGACAGTATTTATTGCAAAGTGCAAATCAAATATACTGCATACAGACTAATCGTAGGCCATAACGGTAACACTGGGAGCGAGACATTAAACAACGCTAGAGATAGAGATGGTTCAACTCACCCATGGCATACCGGAGTAGCGTAGCGCTGCGCAGTGCGAGTGCGGTTGCAGTCTACCAGCTCGCCTGGACGCGTCCTTTGTGGCGTGTTCCCCAGGTCAGGACCAGTGCGCCGAAACGTCCGCGCGCTACCGGATCCCCAAGACAAGAGAGCGTCCTCACGTTATCCGACAACCCACCACACCTCGCCTTTTTGGTGGCACTAGTATCGAGGAAGAACTGGTACTCGGGTAAGGCAGAGGGGAAAAGGGTCAACGCCTCCACCAGGGCGACAACAAACCGTCCGGTCGCTGGCGCCCTCCCGTATGGTTCCCGTCACGTGAGCGAGGCGCGTTGTCACGCCGGCCGCGATGAGAAGCTAGAAAGAAAGGGCTTCGCGTGAAAGTCGTGATCCCCACATCCCTTCCTCCTAAATTCCTTGCGTACGCCGGTGAGAGCTGACTACAGGACTAGAGGGGGCGAAAAGTTCATTCGTCGAATAGGTCGTTAGTCACTGCATCGTGTTGCCTACGCCGGCTTCCACTCGTCCAGTGCCACCGCTGGTAGTGTACCAGCAGGCCCGGTCGTCGCCTGCTGATGTCTGCAGGCAGGTAGCTCCGGGAAGAATCGCACCAGACAACCCAAGCAAGCGTTGCTCAAGTGGCGGCACATCCGTGATGGCCCGTGGCCACCGAGCGACCAGAGGCTGCCGACTCTCTCAGCCAGGCTGGTGGCGGCATGCCGCGCCGCACCGCTTCACCAGGCTCGGCAGCTCGCCCGGAACAGTAGACAGCAGCATAAACATTCTTCGTCATGTGGTCCAAGCCGGGGTGGCTTAGCTGCACAAAGAGCCTCCCGCACCTTCAGTGTACGGCAGAAAAATAGCTCTCCGATCGCACCGCCTTTGTGGCGCGATCCTAACGACAACTGCCGAGTTGTCAGCATTGCCATCGCTCTGTTAATGTGAACAAAGCCCAATAAATAGTCCAAACTAACGTATAGGGCAGAAAAAACAGGCTGCAGTAGCCCTTTATTCCCACATTCATCACGTGGTTCGATGTCGAATATCACAATTGCCATGGCATCGGCATAACTACCTGCTTGTTAACGTCAACAAAGCACGCCAAAGTGTCCTAACGCTGCAGCGTGCAGGGTAGGGAGAATACCAACTCGATTGCATCAACAACGTGACAGAATCTGACGGTTCAGCTGCTAAGTTTGTCATCAATGCAACCGCTCTGGGAATGTCAACAGAGCTAGAACCTGTTCTAACCCTATACGGTACAGGGCACAAAGAACACACACGATCGAATCCACCGCCCGGCGCGATCCTTAACCACACAGGGTGTAGCACGCCTCCCCATGTCGCATTTCCCTCGTCGCAGTTTTCCCGCCCCGCTTACCCCGTGTCTCAAAATCCCACTGGCCATAATCCCTGTCTTTCTTCCCACGTGTTGTGCTTCCCCCGGCCGCAAAAGCCCTCTCCCCGAGCTGGAGAGAGGGGAAACCCTTTCAGTGGTACGAGCAGGGGAGCCCCGCCTGGCGTTGTGCGAGCTCGGTCCGCCTGAGGGGCAAAGACGGCCGTGCCTCTCGGCCTCCAAGTAAAGAAAAAAAAAACTGCAGCCGAGGAATGAAGTGTCTGTGCTTTTATTTTCCTTTATTCTTCCTTAGGACCACCCGCCCCGCTGGGCTTCATTCAGGCCCCCGTACGCGCCTGCGTCGTCGTGGCGGCCGGAGCGGAGGTGCTCGGATAAACACTTCCTTCCGCATTTCCTCTGTCTTTGACTCACTTTCCTAGCCGCCGCTGCTCCCTCCTTCGCCTTCACGGCACCCTGTACGCTGGGCATCTCTTTCTGCGTGCAACCGCCTCGGAGTTGCCGCCCTACCAGAATTTGGACCCCCTATCCTCTATCGTGATCAATTTTCTCCCTTAGTGTTTCCGGCTATCCCCTCCTTGTACACCCCCTCCCCTCCTCCTTGGGCCTGAGAAGGTATCAGCACCCCACGCAAGAGAGTTTCGGGCCCTTTTCACCACCTCTTTCCCCCCCCCCCCCCCTTTCAAAACCTCATCGCAGCGCATCGCCTACTGTAGTACGCACTAATCACGGGCTAAAATTTAGGATTTTACAGAGCTCTAGCTTTTGATCCGGGCAAACAAATGTTTTGTGTTGGTAGTAACGAACACGTTATCCTTGCATAAACTTAAATAAAATGTTCAAAGCTGCAAAAGGGAAAAGGTTTGGGCGTGTTAGTTCATCGTCAGACGGAAAACAAGCGCTAAATAAAAAGCGCTTGTCCCGTCCACTCCTCGTCCTGTGTTTTTATTTAGCGCTTGTTTTCCGTCTGTCAAAGCTGCAAGGCAGGAAAGTTGCGTGGATGGGATTGAAAGGGCGTGTAGACAACGTCGCGCTCCTTAGTTATCAATCCTCCCCTCTTGTACAGACAGGGCATTATGTATCGCAAACTATTGGTGCATCGTATTTTATAAACCTGGCCACCTAGACGCATCCCATGTTCGCCTCTTTTTCGTGTCGTGCTGAAAGCATCGACCAACGAATCAACGTTTTGATAGGCTAAGGTGACCTAAAAGACTGCCGAAGTTTGAACTAAGTCGCGCAATGCCTGAGCCATAGCGAAGCTGCCGGATTTCTTTATACGTGAGCACTTAAGGACACATCCCGTCGCATTTGGACCAGTTCGAAATTGTTTATTTGTTTTACAGTGCAAATTGTTTACGGTGCAAAGCTAGCGACGACGGAACATGTAATTACATGTTCCGTCGTAACTTTGCACTGTGCTAGTAGTAGTCATCATCATATGCATCGATACCGTCCTGTTCTTCATGCCAAGCATATGCACGGAAGCGCTCGGCGACAGCTACTGCGGGGTCCGGGAGATTTCGGTGCAAGACGTTCCGGTTCGCGGACATTTCGGCGTGGAAACTATTCGGCCACCGAATTACCGGTGCTGGCTTCTTTGAAACAGGCGTTATATTTCTATTCCGCATAACGTGAATATAACCCAGCGCTGTGACTGGATCTTCACAACGATGCCGCGTTTGATTCTTGTCAATTATTGTTAGAAATCTAACCTTTGTATATTTTTGTTTACAATGTTGTAGCCAAGTGTTGAATTCTTTTGCGCACGTTCTTTTTTAATTTACGACAAGAGGCGTTAATTTTATTTCCTTTTTTTTTGCGGCAGGTAGGCCAGCAGGCAGGACAGCTAAGTCGGTGTTTACAATGATGCAATACCATTTGATGTAGTTTTCTGTAAATCAAAGGCGCACTCTCACTATCCAAAGAAATCCGCTTTACTATTATTCCCTTGCCCCAAAAATGTGGAAACTGTAATGAAACGGTTTATGTAGGCCGTGCGCTCGGCCTTTTATTTCGTATTTTAACGGGTTACGCGTCACGCGCTCCACATAACGGCCAGCTACAACAGCTCCGCTGTTAAAGCATTCCTATTTTCGTCAAAAAGTGTATAACTTAAGACCGGGGTCTCAAACACGCGGCCCATGCCTGCGGCCCGCACACCTTTCTTCTGCGCCTAGACCCGCTCAAGAGAGTCTTTGTTCGATTATTTTCATTTTTTTTGAGCGCCCCCAACGCGGTCACCATGTGTTGAAGCCTCACCGGGAAAAAAATACTTTATATTTCAGAATCGGCGTCCACCTTTTAGTGATCTAGGAGATTGGTGTTAATACGTTTCTCTAATCCTGTTCCATTCATAAATGACCCGACATATTTAGAAAATGTGGGAAAGGACTTGTTTTTTAAATGGCAGCGTGAGCCGAATTTTGTCAACCCCCACCCCCTTCGTTTCAACCTTCTTTGCTGCGTGGGTCTAAATTTCGTGACTATGGCCCGCTCACTGATGCGAGTGTCAGATCCCTGATTTCAGGAACATTTTGCGACAAAAAAAGAAAGACATTGCGGAAAAAACCTGCAGACATGCGGAGTATTGTATAACATTGCGTAGCATTTTACGCCGCAAGTTTTGGCTATGAGTAGCCAAATGCCTTAGTTTCTTTTATTGTTTCTGAGCATCATTTTGTTTACTTTCGCCGATGATGAATGTCATCATTGGCGAAATGTACCACACCGTAGCGATTACGTTCATTTAGATTGACAATTTTTACACAGATCCAAGGAGTACTGCTGGTTTGGTTGGTTTCGCGATTTTTATGCGTTTTTCTCATTTCTTTCAAGGCTTGTTTAGTTTAGTATTTGTTTTTGTAGGACAGTTATAAGATGTCGATTTCTTGTTTGTTATTTTTTGTAGTATTTATTTTTCTATTTTTTGTATTCTTTGGATGCTCAAAATTATTTTCGCCCGAACAGCTCTATTCACGCTATTGTAGGAATCATTTTTTTTCTATCGACAATTGTGAATTTTTGTGGAAAGGCAGGAGATTCAATGGTTTGTAGTAAGATGGCAAGTTGGGCTAGTTGTTGCAGCATGAATTCAATGGTTGGTTCATTTCTGCAATTTTTTTCGTATTTCCGACGTTCTTTTTCTGCATTTTTTTTTCCTAGCATATTTTTTGTTCTTTTGGAGGAGATGAATCAGATGTATTTTTCTGATTTGGTAGGTTGACTTCTGTAGAATTTCTATTTTTGCTATTTAGGGTATTTTGTTGTTTTTCAAAATTCCTTTGGACGAGTAATGTATGTCCACTCACATTATTATAAAGAATCAAAGCGCTACTTTTACCACTTATCAATTTTTGTGCAAATGCCGGGCGTTACACAGTCTTTCCGGGTTTGGGGGACTCGGCAAAAAATACTAGGCAATAATAATTAGAGCCACTGGCAACCCTGCCCAGCCACCGCCACAACGGTTACAGAATAGATGTTACAATAATTTATTTGTTAGTATACTATGTACAAGACACAAAACGCGGACACAAAACGCGGATTTCATATCCCGCAGAAGCGCTGGACTGCTTTCAGGTAGCCGGCGAGGTTCAGCTGCCCGTTGCTGAGACGCTGCTTTAGCTTGCGAATGTTGTCGTCCTTTCGCTCCCACTTCTTCTGACGCTTCCGGGTTTGTCCGCCACCCAACACTTGTAGCATGGTGGATCGGCTGAGGGTCTCATCCCTCTGTAGGACATTCACAAAGTTGTAAATGTTGGGGTGTGCTTTCCCGAGGACGTTGTTCAGTTTTCTGAAATCATTGAAGCACAGGATCAAATTTACAATTTGATGAAGCGATGAGAGGTTCAAGGAAAATTTGTTACACCCACAAAATATGCTTACCGGTGCCAGGCCTCCTTCACGGTATTTGTGCGGGATCCATCATTTTTGTAGTGGTTCCACTGGCTGATGTCGTAGTTTCCAGTGATCCATGTTTCTTCTAAGTAGAGTGACAGTTCTGAGACTCCTGTGGCTGTTGGGGCTGATGACTTCAGTGTGCGCCATGCGACCCTGATGCTAAGCTGATGCTCTGCCGCACAAATATTTTCACATGTGGATCTTCCTGATAAGGCTTCGCAAGCTCAAGGCTTTGAACTTTACGCCACACAGCCTGAGCGAAGTGAAAATGGCATCCGCGGTGCCTGGTACCGGGAAATACATACAGAAGAGCCTGTATGAGGGCGAGCTCATAGTCGCTCCTTACAATTTTTAGTTGTGAAGAGCGACCGCAGGCCCTTAGAGCTTCGTCAAACTTCTGAAAAGCGGTCACGTATATTTCTCTAGATTTGCCGGGAAGGAGAAAATATGCCACATTCAGGCTTACACCCTCGAGTACCACACTCACTGTAAGAAGTTGGTAAAAGAGGGAGGGGCATGAAAAAATAGTTCCATCGACAAAGACTTCTTCGGCACCCAAAAAGCGCTCTAATCCTTCCTGTGTGCAAAAGCACAAGATTCGATGGCCGCTCACTGTTACGTCAAAGAGCAGGAAGTCTCTCCCGTCCAAAGTTTGTTTCTGGCGCTTTCCCAAATTGATCTGTGCCACATTCGTCGGCAGTACGGACTGCAGTCGTCCTTTCTCACGGTAAAGTGTCGACCTCACAGACTGGTAGGTAGGCAAGGCGCCTAAGGCATCATCGTCAACCTAGAATAAAAGGATAAAGCCGCAATAAAAATGATTGAAGGAGCAACCTCATCTGCAGCCTAAATATTCATCTGGTCTTTATAAACCTCGAATATACAAAGCACTTGTTTCATGCAGCTGCAACATTTTAAAACCAACACGCACAGCCACACTTTACGCCTGGAATTGGTCGTACTTGTTTTCGCATAGTTTCAGTAGGGTAAGTTAAGAAGTAAGGTAGATTCTTGGTGGTTAGGACTTCACAATATTGCTATCAACGTATAAAGCATACAACGGGGAGCACAAAAAATGGAAAAGAAATATTTAATTATCTTTATGCCAATTTGCATACAAAACTGTATGCTAATAATGAGTTTCGGTACAATTTCAAAACCACAGCTTTATGGAAGCTTAAAAAATTACAGTGAACCGGTACCGCAGTTTGCAAAGCTTTTGGTCTATGAAGTGAATCCGTTTCCTTGCCCTCGACTGTAGTTGTGACGAGGCACCGTTACATACCTACCCGAAAAATATTGTCATACGTGCTTAAAAAAATAATGGCTGCCCCATTGGTTCTTGAGAGTTTATATGATTAACCATGCAGTTTTTATTCCGATCAAGGCCTTTATTCTCGTATTATAGAATTACACCAACACGCATTTTAGGGCAACTTGTTAATGTGCGTAACCCAAACTAAACTACATGGGAGCTTACTCTTCGTATTAGAAATATTCTTATGATGAGAATGAATATGCCAGATCCTGAAGTTTTTACGCTAAAAAATCGTGGTTATACACTGTTTTAACTCCCCTGGAGCTAATAGGTATCTTCACCAGCTTAATTAACAAAATCTTCACAAAACGTAATGCGTATTTGACGGCTGAACATTCAGTGGAAATTAATTACAAATCCATCATCAGAAATTCAAAATTTACAATCTTCCGTCAAAACAGTACGGCACTTAAGAAACTGACACTTAATAAAGCGGCTATTAAAGACTTAATTCTTCAAACTTCCTCGGCGAAAACGGCCTCATCATGATTCAAGTATCGCGAGTTTTCATTCGCATAGCCTTGCAGCTTGGTTGGCTGATGTACGGTGCCTAGAAACATTAACTATGTGACCACGCTGAATAGGTAGAAGTGAAATTTACCTGGCCCACCAGGCCCAGCATCTCTTGGTTGTAAATATCTGGGGCCGGCATGTGCGGATGCTGCCTGGCTGTCTTCTTGAGCGAGTTCTTGAATCGGCACTCATTGAGCTCTTCGCTGTCAGGGGGGTGGTTGTGCTCTGTAAGGGTTTTGATAAATTGTATTGTTTTTATGTGCCACACGGTTCATTCGTGGCACAGTTTTATACTACGCTGGCAAACAGGAAAAGATACGAGTGTGGGGCCATTCATCACAAAGCGGTTCATCATTGGTGTGTTATAACCTCCTCCGTAATTTTTTTCCTTTTCTGACAGCCCATGACACCCTCCAAAAAAAGATTTCTGGCTACAGCCCCAAAGAAAGTGCTGTGGCAACCGAAGACCGAATGAGGAATACTGACACCAGAAAGTATTCGAAACGTCTCGATTGATTCATCTTTCGCTTCACTATTCCTGTCTGTCTGCATGGGCTAGAGAGGTTTGGCACAGCAGGCTGTACAAAAGTTTTTTGAGCCGTTCTACAACTCCTCCGTAACTTTTTGTGCAACAGGCATCACTGAAATATCTTGATCGAAAAGCATTGGGGATTTTCGCTTGTTTGATGCGATTACAGGTACAATTATTATGTTCCTCTTTTTCCCCGTGCTTCCAGTTTTACCAATGCCCTTTTATAAAACGAAATCCCGATCCACATTTTTTAAGTAAGAGAGAGCTCAGAGATGGAGAAGCATATGTTATCCATAAGGCTGCGTCATCCATCATTATTACGAAATGAATATGACACGTGGCAGTCGAACAATCAGACACTTTGCGACTTATGAGATACGACTTATAAGATCTTTTGGTATGAGATACGTTTTGATTGTATATATAGCTTGCTGTAGGGTGTCGTGTGGGCTCGAACTGACCTTTAATTGTCCACAGTATGATTTTGTCGGCATAGAGAGTGTAATGAAGGTCTGAGATTTGGTGAAGTCTTATGGGTGAGTGGAGTAATTAGCATTGCAAAAGAGAGGTGATGTAACGGAGCCTCCAGAATTTTTTCTTCGCCTTTTTTGGCTGTAACAGCGCGTGTTGAGCGATGAGTCCGGTACAAAAGCCAAACATGGCATAGGGATACTGTCCGCTTGTTCAAGGTGCGTAGTGATTTGTGTATGTACGAAGTGTTCAAATGTTTTGCCAACAGAAAAGGTACAGGCGTAGTCCTTGGAGTTTTGTGGATCTTCGGTATGATGGTGATACATATCTGGTCGTCCACTGTTCAGGAAATTCAAACAGTGCTTGTGCGGGCTGTTGAGATAGATAATCAAGCTGTTTTTCTTTGTAATGAATTCCTTCCTCTGGCTTGCATTTTTTTGTGCACTTTCATCCTTTCATGCTCTTCCATTACCTTTTTGGCCCCAATCCTCCCCCGAAATGAAATCTTGGATACATAACTGGTGGGTGGATGATGTTGCACCAAGAGATGTTTTTTTTGCACCCCCACGCTCACGTGTATTTCAATTTGTGCTCCCAAACCACTATAAACTTGTAGTCCCTGTTTCGCAAACAATGCTGGGTGCATTTGTAGAATTCCAACCTTCAAATGCCGTCATCAGTGGTACAACTAACAGCTGGGCATTTGGGCACATGTGGACATTAAATTTGGATTTTTTAGATTCTCTCTTGGTGAATTTATTTCGAGTGTTCTATTATCCTACTCTCTCACTAAGGTTTTCTGAAGTATGCTCAATAGGCAATTCGCTCATGATAATTTGCAGCACTAAATTTTCTCAACTAAATCCTATGGCTAGTTTAGAAAATGTTGAACTCCGATCAGTCTGGAGGAGGAGAAAATAACTTTATGGGGTCAAAAGGGGAGGCCTATTCAGGCCTCTGGCCTTCTACACGACAGCCAAGATACCTTGGCTTCTGGCGATGTCTTCCTTTGGATGGCCCACTGTAGGATGTCAGGCTTTTCGCTGTGTGGCACGGTTTCCCATTTCTCCTACAAGTGATAATAAATGTTCCTTTCGAATTTTCTGACCCATGTCTCTGTATACTGGGGCGTTCCCATCGCAAGCGAGCCAAGGTCGCAAGCTTTGGGCAGTGTTTACATCCAGCGGTGTCTATTTCCAAATGGAAAGACCAGTACAGCCTTGGGTTAGGATAAGTGATCATCTTGAGACGTCTACACGCCACTTCGTGCTTCTGGGTGAGCAAGGGGCCAGCAGCCGGGTGGCTTTGTCTTTCCCCTTTGTACTGAACAAGCACGTCTCGGCAAGTTCAGACGCGATCTTTGGAGTTGTCTGTGGAATGTGTGCTGGGGCTCTCGGTGGACGAGATCTCGAGCAGCCTCGTTGGCCCGTTCGTTGCCTTGTAGGTGAAAAAACCAGCGAAATAGACGGAAAACGTAGAAGAGACGAGACAACACACACGCTGGACTAGCAACTGAAAATTTAATTGAAAAACAGAAACAACCAGAGAACGACCAAGCCTACGCATGCGCAACAAGTACGCACGTTCTGATAAAACGCTATCGAAATACACTTTTTTCCGCTCAGCTTTGTAGGAACGCGATCTCTTTATCGCTGAGGGAGATGGAAGAAACACTCACGCAATTTCCTTCTTCCTGTTGGCTGATGTAGAGCGATTCAATTATTTCCCTCTCTGTTTTAGTCCTGCCTCTTCCCAGAATTTAATTGAAAAACAGAAACAACCAGAGAACGACCAAGCCTACGCATGCGCAACAAGTACGCACGTTCTGATAAAACGCTATCGAAATACACTTTTTTCCGCTCAGCTTTGTAGGAACGCGATCTCTTTATCGCTGAGGGAGATGGAAGAAACACTCACGCAATTTCCTTCTTCCTGTTGGCTGATGTAGAGCGATTCAATTATTTCCCTCTCTGTTTTAGTCCTGGTTTTTTCACCTTCAAAATGTACCAACTGGCCCAGCAAGCTGCACTTCTTCAGTTGCCTTGTAGTGCCATATGTGCGAGGGTCCACATCGAAGTGGTGCTGATATTTTGGTACGTCTCGTGGCGGGTAAAGACCCTGCGCCTTGCGCTGGAAATTCTTCCTTTTGCAGATCGTTTGATGGGAATCTCTAATCATTTTCTGCACTTGGGTGGCTGCTATATGGGCTAGGGCAAAGGCAGTTCTTCGTCCTCCTTCGTGTGTTTGGTTTGGGTGGAGCAGGGGTCAAGAACTTTGCTCGAGCAGTCGGTGGCGGCTGAAACCATAGCTCCACGTGGCTGTGTCAATACAAACAACGTGCAAATTTCCTCAAGTTCCCGGACTCACAGCTCTCTCCGCAGGGGTGGAGATCTTGTCGCCGACGGTCTTATCATATAAAATGCGCATGCTGTCTAATAGGTGTCTGCTTGCGGCTATCTTGATGAGGTGCTCTAGGTGCGCAGTGTGTTGCACGGCTTGCGCCTGGGTTTGTTCTTCGAAAGTGTTGCGCGCACCCAACGCTTGATATTTTTCGTTTGGAGCGTACATGGGTATTCCTAGGGCTTAGTCATGCTCGTTTCTTCGTGAGGCTTCTTGGTTTGGAGTCATTTCAAAATATTTACAGAATTGCGGAGTTGTTAGGGGTTTGTGTGAGGGAGAGGCTGGTAGATGGGTACTTGTTGTTAAGGGGGGGATATGGCGATCCACCCGCCCCAGTTGACTGAATGCTTCACTACAGTTCGCAAACCGGGGTAACTTCAAATCTAAGCTGAATAAACTCGCGCAAGCGCTATTGGGTAGTGAAATAGGAGGTTTAAACTATATTATGACCTTTGATCGAAATTCCTGCGGACGCTAAATAAATGATGGGAAGCGGCAGCGTCCCGCGGTGTCCTATGGCTGCGGGTCGAATATGACAGGCGGGAGGTCGGGGGGGGGGGGGGGGGGGCGAGGGGAGCGGGGGCGATGCTGATGCTACGATATGAACTAGACACTTCTAGCTTCACTGTACTATCAGATCCGTGCCCGCAGGGGCACCTTGTCTATTCAAGGTGACGGTAGTGGCGACACCGCGGACCCCGAGCCCATGTGGGTTGGACCCACCCACGCCCTGGCTGTGTGTGGCTTAGCCGTGTCCAGGGAAAAGGGAATCCTGCTGTCTGAGTCAAAGCCAGGGTTGTTTTGGACCTTTACGGCCCCCTGGTGGCCGCAACACACCACTTTGGCCCCTGCTTCCTGCAGACGGTACCCAAGGAGGTTGTATAAACCTTCTGGAGTGGAGGGCTCCCATAGCCGGCAACGCGAGGAGGTGAAGCCGGGGAAACCGGTCGGCGGCCATATTGCCGTGGGTAGAAAGGGCGCTTAGCTGGTAGGGACGCTTAGTGTCTTGCGTGTTCCTTTGGGTTTAAATTGGAGATACCTATAGCTAAGTTGGATTGTTCGATTAGGTTATTTGACGGAAGCCTTTACTTCGCCTTTCGCATAAACTGTTGTCGTGATTCGAGCAGCGAATTAGCGTGTGCATCTCTTTAAGTGGTGAAGGGCCGTGGTGAAGATCCTAGTTCTGTGATAGTTCTGTGATAGAAACACCACTATTGCTTTGATTGTGGAAAACGTCCAGGGAGGCAAGGGAGGAGGCCGTCGTCGATAGAAAGCAGATATATTTACATTATTTACAAAGAACCGTCAATAAAGCGTCCATCTTGTAGCCGCGCCTGGTCGTCTTCATCATCGTCATCTATGCGTCGGGCTGAGCTCGGTGCGAGCTTCACCTTCGTCTTCCTCAAAAGTTCCAACAGATTTCAATAAACTCCGGCACGGTGGCTCAGTGACTGAAGCGTTGTGCTGCTGAGCACAAAGAGGCGGGTTTGATTTTGGGCCGCGGCGGCCGGTTTTCTGATGGAGGCGAAAAGCAAAAACGCCCGTGTGTTCGAGATTTCGGCGCACGTTAAATGCGCCCAGGTGGTCAAAATTAATCCGGAGCCCTCCACTACGACGAGCCTCATCGTCTGCGTTGCGTCGGCGCATTAAAACGTCATAATCAATCAATCTTTCATTTGAGTAAACGTTTATTTGGTGTCTGTAAAGTTATAGGCCGCCCCTTAGGTACTAAAATACATGTTGCACACCATGGAAAGAGGTGCCGCCTGAAAACGGCTACTAATTCCCGCATTTCACGCTGGAAATCTCTTAACGCTGGAAAGTGCTCTACCCCTCTGTTCTAGCGTGATTACAGGGCGCTTGCTTGTTCTAGCAGCAGTGCCGGAATTCATTAATGTTAATCACGCAACTCTCACACTCAAACACGCCTTGTCGGAACTGTGTATCGAGACGACTTGTTTTTAAACAGTGCTGCAACATGCAAGTTTTTTAGTTCATACGGCATCCCCATTGATGGCACATGCACAAGGTCAAATTAAGTAGCATGCTGAGTTACTATGCGGCCCACACTTTAGAATTCTGTTTCCGTTCATCGCTGCAATTTCTAGCTTTTCCTTGTATTTTACAAAATGTATATGTAGTACCCTTAAGCTGGTCACAGCGGTTTCTTTATTCAGGGTACACAGTCTATACGATTGATGCACATTCCGTGTCTCCCTCGCGCTGTTTTTTTTCTCTTTTTCAGGAGGTTACTTAATTACATTTTCAACTTCGTTAACCACGCACATTCGCACGCGATCAAACCACTATTGAAAAGAAAACTGGGCGCAGGAGGTTACTGCTGGCGTTCACAGCCTCGCTAACCGTGTACGTTTGCACGCGAGTAGTGCCTGCTGTTGATTATTAACACGGAGACGAAGAACGCGGGAGAGGATTGCATCAATAAATTGTACAAAGCTAAGAGGAATGGCTCGGCTAACCTCGCCTTTACAATTAAACTCCAATCAAAACCCTTTGAGTACTCGCGTAAGGCGGGCTGAGCGCAAATCAAATATTCGACGGCCCTGCCTTGGTTTATGTCGTTACTACACCGGGTGGTCAATTTTAAGTCGAAAGGTTTTATTATAGTTACATGCTTAAATGTCCGTAAAAATGACCTCTACAGTGATGTTATGCACCCAGGAAAAAACAAAGGAGGTGGTAACTATTGATGTTGGTGGCCTAATTAACTAATATTCATTATTATCTTTAATGGCTGCAGTAAACAGGCATGTTTGTATTGCAAATTTAGGCGCAATCGTGTTTCCGCGCAGTATCATTTAGCAGAAATCTTCAAACGCATCTGTACTCCGATATATTGAACTGCGAAGTTTAATTGCCGTTCGCATGATTACGTATGCAAGACATTGGGGACCGGCACAAAGCCCCACCTGCCCATCCCACACATTTTTGTCACGTGCCTGCCGTGAATGGTTTTTAGGTTGACTACGGGGTGGAGGCATAGGCAAAAGTGATAACTGGCACCCATTCATTCTTGGCTGGTGTTATCGCAATCTGCAGTACTAGGAATCGCTATCGAAACACAGAACAAAGGGGCGGAGCTCTACGCCGGTCTTCGTGGTCTAGCATGCGTAATCATGCGAAGGGTAATTACACTTCGCAGTTGGGATGCGGTAGAAGAATTCGGCCGAATGAAACTGCGCAGAAACACGATTGCGTCTAACTTTGCAATACAAACGTGCCTGCTTACTGCAGCCACTAAAGAATTAATTAAGCAATGTTAGTTAATTAGGCCACCGACATCAATAGTCAGCACTTAATTCTATGTCCCCGAGGGCGCACAACGTCGCTGTAGAGGTGGTGTTCCCGTAAATCTACGCGCCTTATTAAAGAAAAACACATGTTGACTTAATTTTCATCACCCTGTATATCTGAGCAAACACTCTGCATATAAATTAGTGCGCAAGCAGAAATTGCAGGACACATCATGTGTGCTGCAATTTCTGCTTCCGCACTACTGCCATTGTTTAATAGTATGTCACATGTTTGTTTAATAGTATTAAACAAACACGTGATCTCGCGCAGTCGTGCGACTACTGACCACTGCAACTACGAGTGAAAACATTTGCATATCTGCGTGAACAAGCGCGTAAACAAGTAGGTGGATCGGCACCATACTGCACAAATAGTGGGAAAGTGTACACTTATAACGCGGTAGTACTCGTTAGACACAAAACGAACTAAGCCCACGGTTATCCCCGGCGTCTTCGCGCGATTAGCGCAGCCGAATGCGACGCACGAGCACAGCATTGCTGATTTCTACAGCTTTGTAGCGTCCGAAGAATATTCACGACAAACTAAGCCATAAATGCACTCATGCGAGCGTGTCCCCGCAAGACTTTCAGCAGGGAGCCGGCAGAACGCGACCGATGCGGTGCGGCTGCTGCGACGGAGTGAGTTTTTTCCCAAGGCAAGATGGCGGCCGTCTGCGTCAGTTCTCGAGAGCCGTCTCCACTCCAGAAGTTCTTACAACCTCCTTGACGGTACCCCAGGATTGACCCGCCCTGGGGAAAGCAGCCAGTCGCCTTTTCCTATCTCCCTCACTCTCTCTCTTTTTCTGTCCTGTCATCTTTCCATGCCTGTCCTGTCACCTACTCTTTTCCTGTTTTTTCCCTTTTACCCTCAGGCGGCAAGGGTTAATTTTGTGCAAAATGGCCTACCTAGACTATTTTACATGAAGTTATAGTGGCCACGTATGGCTAGCGTGACTATCTGCACGCTTCTCTGGTTGGGCTCCGTGGTGGCTGGCCAGCCTGGCCACCGAAACAGCAGCGAAATTCATGGCTAAAAACAAGACACCCCCTGATCGGTCCCTGAAAAGGGCCCAGACCGAAGTCACTTCTCAGTACGTCCCGCAAAAGAACAGTGACAACTTCTCACGATTCTTTGTTGTTCAAGGAGTCGAGGAGCCCATGCAGACAAAGTCTCCCTTTGCTATTGCCAAGGCCCTCAGTCAGCTAGTGGGGACAAACTACAACGCCAGGAAACTCCAGAATGGAGATGTACTGGTCGAAGTGCACACCAGAGAACACAGTGCAAAAATCGTGCAACTTGCAAAAATCGACAACACTAATGTGACAGTGACAACGCACCGCTCGCTAAACTTCTCTAAAGGCATGATCTCCGAGTCCGAGCTATTCCACTGCTCGGACGCGGAGATTGAGACCGACCTGGCGAACAAGGAGGGGTCGCAGCACGTAGAATATTGATCAGGAAAAATGTAGAGGAAATTAAAACCAAACATGTTGTCTTAACAATCAACTCTACTACGCCACGAGACTCAGTAAATGCCCCGCACGGGGCACCTTGAGCAATCTTGGTGACGGTACTGGCGATACCGCGGACCCTGAGCCCCCAAACATAAGCTGGATCCAACCGTGGTGATGTGTTTTTAAGGTGAAGGGTAGAAACCTCTAACGGTGGCCGTCGGAGCCCAGGTCAAGCTCCGGCGGATGGGCTCCCTGTCTGTTTACCAGGCAGGGAGCTCCGGGACCTCCTCAGCTATCAGGGTAAGGTTGTGGAAGAAAGTACCCCCGTCTCCCTGCTTCTATACTATGATATATGGCATTTTCTAAACCCCCCCCCCCAGACGTGATCGGCCCCCGAAAAGGGGCCGCACCGAAGTTTCATTCCCACCTCTGTCAACAACTGTCCTTTCAACAAACATGAATAACTATTCTCGTTTTCTTGTGATCGAGTCAGCTGCCCCAACGAGACCCGTCGCTTCACTGTCGCTATTCCTTGTCTCGAAATTTCTGCAAAGCACATTAGGTGAAAAGTATGAAGCCAAAAAGCTCAGGACAGGAGAAATCCTTGTCGAACTCAACAATGAAAAACAATCCCGCACACTTCTTGCCCAAACTCGCATCCATGATCTCGACATCAAGATCACGCCCCACCGGAGCCTGAACAGCTCCCAGGGTGTGATTTCAGAGTCGGATCTCCTTACAGAAACAGATTCCGACCTTCTTGAAGGGTTAAAGGACCAGGGCGTCACAGCTGTGCGCCGCATCACGATGCGCAGGGACGATAAGATAATCCCAACCAAACACATCATCCTGACCTTCGACCGTTCGACACTTCCGCAATATATAAATGCAGGCTACATCCGATGCTCTATTCGACCATACATACCGAACCCGCGCCGCTGCTTTAAGTGCCAGCGGTTCGGGCACAGCACAACCTCTTGCCGCGGCAAAACAACCTGTGCGAAATGTGCAGCGCAAGACCACCCCACTGACAATTGCCATTCTGACAACCTCACATGTGCAAACTGCAGGGGCCCTCATGCCGCCTACTCCAGGAAGTGTGAGAAATTCCAAGTGGAAAAGAAAATAATCCATCTAAAAGTGACAGAAAACATCACCTTCCCAGAGGCGCGGAAGAGGTTCGCCTCTTTCCTCTGGGGAGGTACGCCGACGCAGCTCGCCGGGGGGCGGAGCGGCGTCTGGTTTCGGCGGGGACCCAGTACCGCGAGTCGGACTTGGTCCCGCCCCCGCCCCCCCCCTGAGTTGCCTCTGGCAGCCAAGCCCGCCTCCACACCGCTCGCTGAGCCAGCAGCGGTTGTGGTGGCAACCTCTTCCGTCGGGACCGGTGCCGCTCCCGTCCGTGCCTCCCCATCGTCCAGTGCGTTGGAGGGTGCCATGGACACCACGGGCCCCGGACCGGCTCCCACCACCACCGCACCGCCCGTGCCACTTCTGGTGCCCCCGACACCAGCGGCGGTGGCGGGTCAAACGAAGGGCCCCCGAAGGGGGGCCAAGTCCGGGGGGCCCGGTTCGACGGGCAAACCCAGGACATCGGACGACGAGATGGACGTCGTGCCGTTCTTGCCTGCAACGCAGCGCAAGGAGCGGCCTCCGTCGTCCAAGCCTACAGATAGGCCGCCCAAAAAGCCCAATCCAAGAGTCACAGCCCCGAAAGACGACACATAAACATACACACTCCAGTAGCTCTCACACTAAATAATGGGAAAAGAAAATATTGTTCAATGGAACTGCAGAGGCCTTATGAATAATCTTGACGACGTGTATGAGATTCTGCATACCAATCAGCCAAGTGTAATGTGTGTTCAGGAAACACATTTGAATTCTAAACACACAAATTTCTTGAATAGTTACCTGGTATACAGGAAAGACAGGGATGGCTGCACACACTCTTCTGGTGGTGTGGCCATAATCGTCCGGAAATCCTTAGCATGCCACCCTGTCACTCCGAACACTATCCTTGAGGCTGTAGCAATACGCTTGATAATATTTAATAGGTTGATAACGGTATGCTCCATATACATTCCTCCTGATGTTTCACTTTTAAGCTCTGACTTCGAGAGAGAGAGAGAGAGAAACATCTTTATTTGCCCTTCTATAAAGGCTTCTGCGTTGCTGGGGGAAGGAGCTGCTGTTACCAGTCGCCCCCAAGAACTGCCTCAATGTGTTGGAGGAGGGCCTCCCAGTGCTCTTCTTCTGTCAGTCGTAATGAGGAGGTGGTCAATTGTCGGACTGAGGGCGCGTACCGGCCGGCGCTTTTCGTCCGCTTGCGGAGAGCGAGTTTGAGTTGTTTTTGGGGATCCTCTGGGGGGTCAAGCCACTCCGCCCAAGTGCCAGGAGTAGGGGAAAGGGAGTCTGTGTATATGTTTCTTGTCTGTATAATCTCTAAGCAGTCCCACATGTAGTGCTGGTTGTTAGGGTACCCGTGACCGCAGCGTGGGCAGCTAGGGTGGCCAGGTTTATTTTCTATGTAGTGCATGATATGTGGGGTGCGTAGGACACCTGCTTGAGCTCGGCGGATGCAACTTGTCTTCGATCGCGGCCAAGAGATGGGAGGAACGCAGTGTGTGTCTTGATCGGTGCGAAGGTCTACCAACTTTTGGTGCCTGGCTTGTCTTTCTTCGACGCGGCTGGTGTGGCGGTCGTATTCCTCCGGCAGCGCAATTGGAGGCTCAGACTCGCGGAAGAGAGTTTCGCGCGCGAGTTGGTGAGCCGCCACATTTCCTGGTATCCCTTGATGACCTGGGATCCAGCGGAGTTCAACCGAAAGCTCTGGTTGGGAGGTTAGATGCACTTCGAGAATGTTGCGAATGTGCGTGGCTATTTTATTGCGGCAGAAGAGGCGGATCGCATCCTGGCTGTCAGTCAGTATAAGCAGTTTCCGTCGGCCGGTGAAGTTCGTGATGGCATCTGCTATGGCTAACGCTTCGGCATGACCGGGATCACTAATTCCTAGGAAGCGACGAGTACTTTGTCCGTTCCCGTAGTACGCGGCGGTAGCAACTATACCATCGTCTGATACGGCGGCGTCGGTGTAGACCGGAGTGTAACCCTGGTCTATCTTCTGCGCCACTAAATGACGGGTGGCACGCGCTCTGTGGGCTCTGCGCTCGTGGTCGTTTCCCACACTCATGTGGCGGGGGATAGGATGTACAGTCAGCCTTGGCAGGTGTTCCCAAGGAGGGCGTTCTGTAATGTAGCCTTCTGGTTCCTCGATTTGTGCCCCTAGGGAACGGAGTATAGCTCGTCCCTGTCTAGAGGCGCGCAGCCGAGACTCTTGCGCTTCTTTGTGGATGTCTGTGCGGTGTGATATTGGAGTGTGAACTCCCATTCGTCGAATCTCATGTAGTGGGGTGTAATTCGGGAGTCCCAAGGCAACACGAATAGGTTTGCGCAGTTGCGTTTCTAATTTTTCTATCTGAGTGCGTGTTAGCCGCATGTAAGGGGCTGCGTACATGATGCGCGGAATGATGAACGCCTCGAAAATTCGTAGTAGTTCATGTTCTTTTACCCCATGTCGCTTCCTTGAAATCCGTTTCATCATGTGCGTGATCTGATTGATCTGTGTCGTGATTTTTTTAACCCAAGTGTCCGCTTTGCCTTGTTGGTGAAGCCAAAAGCCGAGCACTCGAATTTCTTCTTTCCTTGCTATGTTTGTGCCGTCTAGTGTTAATTTGATTAAATTGCGGTTATGGTCAGAGCGGCCGGCTGGACCATCCTCCACGACGATGTATTCGGTCTTAGAGGGGGAGCAGCTGAGACCAACGTCTTTCATGTATGCGGTGACGACATCAATCGCTTGCTGTAGTTGGTGCTCCTGGTGCCCGGGGGAACCCTGACAGCACCACAAAGTCAGATCATCAGCATATATGTTGAAGTGGACGTCGGTGATAAGGTCTAGTTTGGCGGGCAGGTCTTTGAGGACTATGTTAAAAAGAGTTGGGGAAAGAATAGAGCCTTGCGGCACTCCTTTACTTGGTTTGAAAGGGCCTACCAAGCGGCCGTCTACAAAGACCTCCGTTGTTCTGTCGCTTAAAAAGTTCCGTATGTAATTATATAATCGCTCACCGCATTGTATACTTTGGAGCTTTTCTAAGATGGCTTTATGACTTGCGTTGTCGAATGCCTTGTAGATATCGAGCGCTACAATTGTCCTTAGTTGTGCACTGCTGGGGGAGTCGTAAATATCGTGCTTGAGGCGGAGCATGCAGTCTTGAGTCGACACGTGCCGCCTAAATCCTGTCATGTCTTGGTGCAGCACTGCCTTGATGTTTATCATCCACGTAAGGCGCTCTAGAATCATCATCTCCGCGAGTTTGCCACAGCATGACGTTAGTGATATTGGGCGGAGATGCTCAAGGCGATTGGGTGGTTTCCCGGGTTTTGGTATGGGTGTCATTATTGTCTCTTTCCATTCTTTGGGAAGAACGCCGGATATCCACGCTTCGTTTATGTACCGAAGTAGTTCATTCATAGCGTTTTCTGGCAAATTTTTGATAAGTTTGTATGTGATTCGGTCCTTTCCCGGTGCCGTGTTTTTCTTTATATTACTTAAACAGTTGTCCAATTCTTGCCTGGAGAATGGTGCGTTGATACCTTCCTCCAATGATTCCCCAGGACCAGGAATGTAATCGGCTAGAGTTTCTGGCTTGTAGCTGTCGGGGTGTATCGTTCGGTGGAACTCCTTAGCGAAGTCTTCGTCGGAAAGACCCATGGCCATCTGGATCTTCTTCGTTGTGTGCCTAGGCCTGGCTTGTCCCAGCAAGCTACGCAGGATTTGCCACGCTTGCTTCGTGTCTAGTGATCTGTTGATTTTAGTGTGGCAGAAATCCATCCACTGTTTCGAGGCCAGTTCATTTGCGTAGCGCACCATATCCTCTGTAATGTTTTGCACGATCTTTTTTAGTTGTTTGTCTCTTTTATTCCTGCTCCACTTCTTCTTTAGTTTCTTTTGCTTTGCGAGAAGGTTTAACAAGTGCCGGTCTGGAACGGCCTCCTTGAATTCAGCAGGGCAAGTCGTAGTGTGCTTTTCTTGAGCCTCTAGGACCAGTTGGGTCCAGTCGCACAAGGGAATGTTCACTGTCTGTGCGTTTCCTATGGCCTCTCGGAATTTATCCCAGTCAGTGTGTTTTATTTTGGCCGTATTCCTCTTTGCTGTCGTTCCCAGGTCTAAATCCGCAAGAAGTACGCAATGATCGCTGCCTAAAGTTTCTAAAGTGTTGCTCCATGAGATTTCTCCTTGTCCCTTGTGCCAGGTAAGATCGGGATTAGAGTCTCTCTGTACACTGTTCCCGTACCGGGTGGGCAGCATTAGGTCATTTGTAAGAGTCATTTGGTGCTGTTCCATGGCATGTTCCAAGAGTCGCCCGGATTTTGATGTTGAGGTGTAGCCCCATGCTACGTGCGGGCTGTTAAAATCTCCTGCAATGACTACGTCTTTGTCTCTATGCTTCTGTAGCAACCCATGAAGCCAATTCTTGGGGCTGCGATGCGATCCTCCTGGGAGCCAGTATGCGTTAACTAGGATTACATGGCGATCTGAAAATCCCGGGTGTACTTCTACGGTGACATGTTCTTGTCTGTCGTTGTTGCAGTGCGTTGAGTCGTGCTGAATGGCTGCCAGTGATTTGTGTACCAGCGTGACACACATTGTGGGGGCGCTTTTTTCTTCCCGATTGCCTTTCCGCGTCTTTTGTACGATACTCTTCTGGGAGAAGGTTTCGTAACCTGAGATTCCAAATTCCCCCCTTGTTTCTTGCAGGAGTATAATCTGTGGCTTTTTCTTTAATGTATCCAGATATTTTGCCAGCAGATTCCTTTTACGCTTGAGGCCGCGACAGTTCCATTGCAGTATGGTCAGGGTTGGTCTAGGGAGGGGCTGTCGTGGTACTGCGAGATCATTCGGGTGGGAACCTCTGATTATGACAGAACTTGCTGTTGTCGTGGGCGTAGTTTCTTGCGCGCTTTGCTGTGTATCGGTGGCACAGTCCTGGTCACTCATCATTGGGTGAGTGACTGGCTTCTGGCGCAGACGATTCAACGGCTCGTCTCTTAGGAATGATACCTATACGGGCCTCGATGTCATTTATGCGTTCTTCGAAACGTTCGGAGAGCCTGGCGACTACAGTATCTATTACGCGCAGTGCAATGGTGTCTATTGTAGTCTCGATTAGGCGACGATGGGTTGCCTCTATAATTGCCTCAACTGTGCGCAACTGCTCCTCTTTTACAGCGTTCATTTCCGAGCGTAGTTCTTGGAGCATGGTGAAAACATCGCTTATGGGGGGGACGGGCGATCCGCTCGATGCATCAGTTTCCATTTGAATGGGTGGCGGTACACATTCGTCGGTTTCTTGGACTGGCTCATTCGTTAATAGGGGGTGCGAGTTTGTGTCTAGTCCTAATGCTTGCTTGTATGTTTTGGTGGCTGTTATTGGTGTGATGTGTGTGGTCCGCTTGTTTTGGTTGTTGCCCTGTAGGGGAGGGGAGTAAGGACGGAGTGGCTCGCTCACCTCAGATCCGGCACCCGCCTCTCGCAACCTCTGCGGCGCCGTTGTCACAGTGATGGTCTGGTGGGGGGTACCCGTATTTTCTTTGGATGCTCCACAAGTGTTCGTCTCTCGGCTTGTTTCAGATGAGGCACATCGGGGGGGTCTAACCGGTTGATCAACTGCAGTTCTTTGGAAGTTACCGCTGACTGCACCTCCTGGTGGCTGCTGCAGTTGGACACGTCGTGGCAGGCGAGGTTCTTGTGCGTCGGGCTTTGCGTTCCTGCGCGAAAGGCTAGGACTTCTTCGCCGTGAGTCCGGGGGATGCTTGAGCCATTTTCCCAAAAATTCATGAGTCCGGGCTGGTTTATCTTCTATTTCGCGGGCATTATTAGCGGCGATAAGGCGCTTTCGACGTGTGTTTGCCAGTCTTCTTGCATTCTCGTCCGCGGCAGTTCTCGCTTTGCAGTCGGGGTCTGTAGCAGGATGTTCACCGTTGCAGTTGTAGCAGCGTGTCTCGCAAGAGTGGGCCACCTCCAGCCCCGGGTTGGCTGCAAAGATGCCTCCGCAGTTGGGACAGGTGACAGTAATGCCTTTTTTGGGACATACTTCGGATTTGTGTCCGATAACCATGCAATTCAGGCATAGTATGCTTCTTGGGCGATGAGGATAGCAGCGCATGGCGGTACGGTGAAATAGCACGTAGTGGGGCACCCTTAGGCCTTCAAATGTCACAAGGATGGTGTTGGACCGACCCATGGGACGGGCGAACAGAATGCGGGTTTGTTCTGATTCCAGGTGTTGCCGAAGCTCTTGTTCGGTTGTTTCAGCGGAGATTCCATGTACGACACCCTTGCAAGAGTTCTCGGGCGTGGCTGTGTAAGCCGAAAACGGATGTGGACCGTCCTCTAGAGACACTTGCTTGATGGCTAGAATTTTATCCTTGGCGGACTTGCGGTAGGTGTCGATCACCGTCAGGTTTTGTCTGGGGCGAGGTTTGAAGTAGGTGTCACGTCGTTCCGCCGAGTTCAGTCCCGCAGCATTCATGACAGCATTGGCGAGAAGTCCGCGTGGGACAGATTCTAAGTCGGTTCCGTCGGTTAACTTTGCGATGATTGTAGAGCTGGTGGCATCTTTCTCTCGTCTGTAGGAGACTGTGACCCAATCGTCGCCCATCTTCGTGAGGAGAAAGCCGGTGTTAGGACAGGTGCTCGAAGAAGGCGAAAGGGCTCGCGCCCTGGCCGCCGCTATATGGGCGCCCCGGGGTCACGTTAGGCTTAGCGCACGTAGATGAGAAAATGGGCCAAAAGGCGAGAAAAGAGACTTGCCGTCGCCGAATTTACGCTGTCCAGGGGTGCGGGAGGATGAAATCGGTGTTTGAATCCCAAAACTGGCGTCAAGGGAAGCGTTGGCACGGAAGAAACCAAACAGGCGCTGGTTGACCAGCTGCCCGAACCATACATCCTGACAGGCGACCTTAATGCTCACAACACTCTTTGGGGCTCTTCTCGCACGGATGCCCGGGGTCGCCTTATAGAGAAATTCCTTACATCTTCAGGAGCATGCCTTTTCAACAATAAACAGCCTACATATCATAACATAGGACACAACACATACTCATGTCTTCACTTGGCTATTGGCTCCGCAGTTCTCTTTCCTCTTCTCGAGTGGGGTGTGGGAACTGACCCATACGGTAGTGACCACTTCCCCACCTCACTTACATACATGGGTAAAGGCCCATGCAGTTCATCTTCCCATTATAGGTTCAATGAAGCACGAGCTAACTGGAATACATTTACAGAGACATCCAGACTACACCACACATCCATAGGACACCTACACGTAGATGAAGCGGCACAACTCCTCACGGCGCACATCCTCGACGCCGCCGAAAGGTCCATTCCCCACGCCTCTGGTGCCCCGCGGAACCAGCGGAGGCCGTGGTGGAATGAGGACTGTAGACGGGCGCGAGAGGCCCAGAACAAGGCGTGGGGTATCCTCCGTCGGTACCCCACGTGGGGAAACCTCCTCTTGTTCAAACGGGCCAAGGCGTTAGGAAAACGTGTGCGCCGTGGGGCAAAACGAGAGAGTTGGCGTACATTCATAACATCAATAAACTCTTACACAGACACAAGGAAAGTATGGACACGAATACGTAAACTCAAGGGACAACAAACACACAGCCTGCCTCTGGTCAGCACTACAGGGGATACACTCGAAGACCAGGCTGACACACTCGCACAACACTTCCAACACGTGTCCAGTTCAGCACACTACACAAACACTTTCCTGAAACATAAAGCCTGTTGTGAAAAGAAGTCCCTACGCGACAGCAACAAATCACAGACTTCTTACAACTCCCTGTTTTCAGTACATGAGCTGAGGGCTGCTCTAAGCACGTGTAAACCCTCAGCTCCAGGCCCAGACAACATCACATACACAATGATACAACACCTGCACGCAGACACACTTCTAACACTCTTACACCTCTATAACAAGATTTGGCTTTCGGGGCACATTCCAAACTCTTGGAAGGAGGCTATAGTTGTAGCTTTCCTGAAGGAGGGAAAGGACCCGTCGTCCCCCTCAAGCTACCGTCCTATAGCCCTAACGAGCTGCCTGTGCAAGCTGTTCGAGAAGATGGTAAATCGCAGGCTCGTGTACTTCCTCGAGTACAACGGTCTTCTCGAGAGCTGCCAGGCAGGCTTTAGGGTGGGGCGATCGACGAACGATCAACTGGTAGCTCTTGACTCGTATATCAAGGATGCCTTCGCGCATAAGCAGTATTGTTTAACTGTCTTTTTCGACCTTGAAAAGGCATACGACACCGCTTGGCGTTATGGGATCCTTAGGGACCTCAAGTCATTCGGTGTATCGGGTTACATGTTAAACACTCTTGTTAGTTACTTGTCAGACAGAACGTTTCGAGTAAGAGTTGGTTGTGCACTCTCAAACGTTTACGTGCAAGAAAATGGCGTGCCACAGGGTGGCGTGTTGAGCTGCACTCTCTTCATAGTAAAAATGAACTCTCTTGGTAAGGCACTGCCACCTACAATCTCTTATTCCATGTATGTAGATGACGTGCAGATATCCTATAAATCATGCAATCTGTCAATCTGCGAACGTCAAGTCCAGCTTGGTGTAAAGAAACTTGCCGGCTGGGCAGACAAGAATGATTTAAATTGAATCCTGTAAAAAGCTCCTGCGTTGTGTTCTCCAGGAAGCGCGGGGTCCATATGGACCCAGACATTACTCTTAATGGCGTGTTGCTTCCTGTGAACAAGGAGCACAAGTTTTTAGGTGTTGTGTTTGACCAGAAACTCACATTCATTCCATACATCAAGGAACTTAAACATAAATGTCTGAAAACAATGAATATACTTAAGGTTCTCTCCCATCAATCTTATGGTTCCGACAAAGAACTCCTACTACGCCTCTATACTGCTTTGGTTGGATCTCGTTTAGACTATGGCAGTGTGGTATATAGGTCGGCGACTAAAACAGTGCGAATGCTTGACCCAGTGCTACACTTGGGGCTGCGGCTTGCGTCGGGTGCTTTTCGCACTAGCCCTGTCGAGAGTCTGTATGTCGAGTGTGATAAGTGGACCCTTGAGAACCAACGAACGTACATGGACTTGCTATATGCTTTTAAAATTTCATCGCTGAATAATCATCCTTTTTATCCTGTCTTTAACGATACATCAACATCTCTGCTCTTTGCAAATCGCCCATCCGTTCCTCTGCCCTTTTCACTTAGAGTGTGTAGAAACTTTATAGGTGTCTTCATTGCTGCACCGATGTGATCAACATCATCGGTGCCCATAGTCGCGTGAGCAGCTCTCGCTCGAGCTGCTTCGTCTTCATCAGTCGCCATCTTTGTAAATAGAAGCACCATCGAATCACCGGGACGTCTCGGCCCTTGGTCCTCTTATTCCACATTTTGGTGCCGATAAACCCGGGAAGAAGGCCCAGCGCGATTCGGAGTCATCCGAACTTTGGCCTACGAGAAGGAGGACCCCTCGACGCCGACGACGGACCGTTTGATGGATATATCGACGATGGTGCTACCCATGGCTGACCGACGCGATGGGCAGGCAAGACGACGAGGCATCCTCCCCTCCGAGGATTTCCTTCGGTGGGTCTAGAAAGCGATTCCGCAAAAGGTGAGGGGAGTGCCGCAGCTCATCGCGCAATGAAAAACAGACTAGTACCTCTGATGCACGAACAGGGTGTTCCTCAATCTAAGATGCGCCTGCACGAACTGAAGATGAACAGAGAAAGGACGCGGTCAATTGCTCTTGAACTACGCAGAAACGCAGAAGCCGCATTAGGGCTGACTCTAATGACGAGCGATGTTTGCGAGCTGTTGACGAGCTTTCTGCGCCAGCTTCGGAAAATTGAAGTTGAACTTAGACGGTTGAATGAGGACATTGAACCGCTTATTGACATCGACCACTTGGATGAGGAATTCGCAACCAACGCAGAGTACGATGACGATGTTACTCACGTTATGATCCGCATATACTATCGATTGAAAACCCAAAACTACGACACCACAGGACATTGCAAGATCCTCGAGAAATTGAATTCATCTAAAAGTTTCGGAGAGTTTTTTACGGCTACAGAGGAATGCTACGACCCACGTGATCTCGAAACTTCGGATGAAGAAACTGTCTTGACAGCAACATCACTGCCATCAGATTTCGTACCGCAAGCAGAACAGGAGAATGCGACTCCCTCATTGGCTGCGCTTGATTTTCAATCTGAAGATGCCTTACTCTCGTCTGTTTTTCAAGAATTCGTCGACACTACTTCGAGCGAGACAGTTTGCTCATTAAATTCCCTACCACCAGCACAGGCTACGTATGACGGACGTATCGAGCTGGAGACAACGAATGTACTACCTGCAGCACATCAAGGGCAAGACAAGACACGAAAAGGAAAAGCGATGCACGACACTGAGGAGCGGGATGCTGCCATTTTCGAGAAATATCCCAAGAGGAGTGCTGCCGAACTTACCAGACAACCCGGCGTAAGAAAGAAAGTTCGCGGAAAGCATAACTGCAACAGAATTGTCAGTGTACAGAGCCCCAGAAAGAAGCAGAAGTCCCAGGGAAACCTTTTTCGGATCTCGAAATGTGCATTTGAAGAACTAACATCTGAGTACAAAAGCGTTGAAGACGGCTTGCGAATTTCTACCTGGCTGCGTCGACTGCGCCGATATTCCCAGCGAGGATTCATTCAAAAGACGGCACCTGCAGCAGTTTCCCCTTATGACTGCCTACCGGATCGGATCGGAACGAACTTGTGTTAGTTTATGGAAGCGGACTGACCACGGTTCGTTGTGGGCGGGGAAGATGTAGAAACTTTATAGGTGTCTTCATTGCTGCACCGATGTGATCACCATCATCGGTGCCCATAGTCGCGTGAGCAGCTCTCGCTCGAGCTGCTTCGTCTTCATCAGTCGCCATCTTTGTAAATAGAAGCACCATCGAATCACCGGGACGTCTCGGCCCTTGGTCCTCTTATTCCACAGAGTGAGAGAGCGAGCCTCGGATCTCAGTGCTTCGTTTTTAGATGTGTACAGGTCATCCTTTTCTAACAGTTTACCGCCTTGGCAAGTTCGCCCGGTGTCGTGCGACCTTTCTTTTATGAGACTTGACAAAAATCGTGTACCACGATCTGCAATACTGCAGCACTTTCTGTCTTTGCAGTTTAAATACACATGTGCAGAATTTTATAGTGACGCTTCTAAAACCTCCAGTATGGTGTCGTGCGCTGCTCATGGTCCTAATTTCAATGGAGCCAGAACCATGAGCGTGCACACATCAATTTTTTCAGCAGAAGCGTATGGAATTTTACTGATTGTACGACACATTCTTGAAACTCAAATTCCCAATTCCATCATCTATACAGATTCTTTGAGTGTTGTTCGCGCACTGTCATCGCACAAGCCCCCCCAAAACCACATAGTTAATCTTGTATTCAGCACTATCATGTCCGTGTATGCACAAAAGCATGAGCTGGTCCTCTGCTGGGTCCCAGCGCACGCAGGGATCGCTGGGAACGAGTTGGCAGACGAGAGGGCCGGTGCTGCTACACTCAGGAACACTGTGGACATTACAACGGTACCCTACACAGACCTCAAGCCACACATAAGACAACACCTGCGCAGAACATGGCAAACACACTGGGACAAACAGGCAGACAACAAACTACATGTAATGAAGCCACACTTGGGACGGTACACATCTGACTCACACAACAGACACACGGAAGTCGCCTTGGGTAGGCTGCGGATAGGGCACACCCATGCGACGCACTCGTATCTGCTGACGGGATCTTCTAGACCCCAGTGCAGCAGGTGCGGAGAGGCCCTATCCGTAGTGCACATACTAATCACATGCAAGGCACTTCACACAACACGACACAAACACTTCAGAGAACTCTAGAGACAACATATTCCCCTACATCCATCGTTTTTTCTAGGTGACGAAGCCATTGTTTCCGTGAAACGTGTGTTTGAGTATTTGTCAGAAGTCAAGTTTTTAAACCTCATTTCCTATCACGCATCATGAAATCTGGCCCTATACACCAGCCATGCTCATTGTCGTTTTGTGATTGTACTTTTGTTTTTGCTGATTTTACTTAGTGTTTAAGGTTTCACCTCTCATATACGACTATTGTTTTGGCGCTCTTTGCCCCAGTTGGCCTTGCGCCATAAACATCAAACCATCATCGAGACTCAGTAAATGCCGCGTATGTGCGTTGCAAAGTGCGGCCCTACATTCCAAACCCAAGGCGCTGCTTTCAGTGCCAAGGGTTTGGGCATGGGTCTGGATCATGTCGCGGCAAACCCACATGCGTTAGGTGTGGAGGAAAAGCGCACGAAAACGAAATATGCGAAAAAGAACCCCACTGTGTCAACTGTTCTAATAACAATGGAGCATACTCCAGATCATGTCCGGTCTGGAAGAATGAAAAAGAAGTCATGACGATCAAAGCCACACAGAATGTGTCTTACCCTGAGGCCAAAAGAACCCCGCAGGGGGCACCTTGTGTACTCAAGGTGTTTTGGTGAGTAGCGCCACCACGGTCCCGAGCTCCGCAGGGGTGCCTACTGCCGTAGGCACTTGGTGTCTTGCAACACCACGGACCCGAGCACATGTGGGTTGGACCCACCCACGTCCCGGCTGTGCGTGGCTTTGCCGTGTCCGGGGAAAAGGAGAACCTGGTGGCTGACCCAAAGTTGGGGTTGTTTTGGACCTTTACGGCCCCCCAGCAGCGGCAACACGCCACTTCGGCCCCCGCATCTCGCAGACGGTGCCCCCGGTCTGACCCGCCCGGGGGGAATCAGCCAGTTGCCTTTTCCTGTCCTCCTCTCAGCTCTTTCTCTTTCCTATTTCCGTTGCTAACACTGTCCTGTCATCTCATTTCTTCCTTATTTCTAAGTTTTTCCAGGCGGCAAGGGTTAATCCTGTGCAAAGACGTCACCCTCGATCCCGAGCATAGGATTATAGTGGCAAGGTACGGCTAGCGTGTTAAGTCACGTTCCCTTGTTGGGGTCGGTGGTGGGCGGCCGGCATTGCTACCGAATGTACACCATGTATTTATGGCTTCTTTTTCCATTCCAAGAAAAACTGATCGGTCCCTGAAAAGGGGCCGCACCGAAGTACTTAGCATCAGAGCAGCTCCACCTGTCGAAATCTTTAAGAAATACCTTGTGGTACACTATGAAGTAGAAAATGCACCTCTAGCAAAAAATGGGTGTTCCTCATTGCAAAATGCCTCGAGAACATCGTTGGGAAAGACTACCATGCAAAAAAACGTGCCCCAGGTGACCTGCTGGTAGAAGTACAAAGAAAAAACCAAAGTGAAAACCTCCTGAAATAGGACACCCTGGCTCAACTAAAAGTGACAGTAACGCCACATCGTAGCCTAAACACAACCCAAGGCGTCATCTCTGAACGAGAACTACTTCATGAGAATGAAGACGATCTCCCTGAAGGGCTCAAAGACCAAGGCGTAACAGCTGTGCGGAGGATAACAATACGTCGCGCAGGTGAGGAAATCCGAACTAAGCACATTGTTTTGACTTTCAACCGTCCAACACTTCCCGAATCGGTCCATGCTGCATTTATTTCCTGTCCAGTGCGTCCATACATACCTAATCCGCGAAGGTGTTTCAAGTGCCAGAAGTATGGCCATGGAACTCTGTCGTGCCGTGGCCGATCCATCTGTGCTCACTGCGCAAGCACTGACCACACCAGTGACGATTGTAACAAGCAACAAATGAAATGCCGAAACTGCAGTGGACCACACTCTGCCTTCTCACGTGCATGTCCATCATTCAAAAAAGGAAAAGAAATAATCCAACTGAAAGTCACTGAGAACCTAACGTTCCCACAAGCACGCCTGAAGCATGCCTTGCTATCGGGCAAAAGTTACGCAGACGCAGCTCGCCGGGGGGTGGGGCGTCGTCTGGTAGATGCGGGCACCCAGCACAGCGAGGCTGACCTGGTCCCGTCGCAGCCCCCCGATCAGCAGCAAAAAGTCGCTACCATGACTTCTGCTGCTGCACTCCGACCTAGTGCTGGGCGAAAGCCCGCCAGCACGACTGCTGTCCAGGTCAGCGATGTCGACCTGGCCTCGTCTCAGGCACCTGTGCAACAGCAGAAGACTGCTCCTGTGGTTACTGCTGTTCCAGCTGTGCCCAGTGCTGCGGCTACGGCCTCTAGCACAAAGTCTGGTTCTGACAATCATTCAGCTTCAGAAATTGCGGTTGAGGCCATGGATGTCTCTCCAAGTACGTCTGCTCCTGAGGCATCACAGGAGCGTCGCGGTGCCACAGGTCGTGGCAAACCGACCAAACCAAAGGCCAGTAAAGTCGCTGCCCCTGGAAATGACCCCAAAACCTAAGTGAACCTGCTCAGAAGGGCCACGAAACACGGCCTGCTAAAAAGAGGGGAAAAAACATGATCCAGGACATGATCCTTTTTTCTCTTTTGCTCATTTTCATGGCTGCTGAATGTGTTATGTACTGGAATTGTAGGGGGTTGTTAAGAAATCTAGACGATAGTTGACATCCCCACCAATCACAAACCACAAATACTGTGTCTCCAAGAAACACACCTGCGCCCATCACAGACAAACTTCCTAACACAGTACATTGTTTACCGTAAGGACAGACAAAATTGCATCCAGCCGTCTGGCAATAGTACTCCAAAAATCTGTGGCTTGTCAATACCTCCAGCTACAGACGTCACTGGAAGCTGTAGCTGTCAGAGCCATAGTTTTTGGCAAAGTAGTGACAGTTTGCTCTCTCTACTTTTCACCCGACTATCGCCTTTCCAACGTCGAATTCGAAAACCTAATCAATGAACTACCTGAACCTTACATCATAACCGGTGATTTTAATGCTCACAACCCCATCTGGGGATCTGTGCGAGCCGATGCTCGAGGGCGGCTCAATGAAAGGTTTGTCACGACATCCGGATGTTGCATCCTTAATAAGAAACGCCCCACATATTACAACTCCACACACCACACATACTCAGCAATAGAACTTGCAATTGGCTATGCAATCTTACTGCCTATGCTTACTGCCTATGCTAACAACCCGTATGGCAGTGATCATTTTCCTGCAAAACTAACTGCTGTAAACAATGACTCTCAAGGCACAGAACCACTTCGAACATTTAAATTACAAGCGGCTGACTGGAAAACATACAAAGAACTTTCGAGGCTACCTTCTACAACAATATGCCATTTAGATGTTGAAGCAGCAAGTTCACTGATTACAGCCCGCATTCTTGACTCTGCTTAGAAAAGCATTCCAGAGACTACTTTTAAAACTCTCCCCAAACCCAGACCATGGTGGAATGAGGACTGCGCGCGTGCACGGGCTGAACAGAACAAGGCGTGGGCACTTTTACGCCGCTATCCCACGGCCGACAACCTTCTCAAGTTTAAGCAGCCAAAAGCTAAAGGGAAGCGTACACGACGTATGGCAAAAAACGAAAGTTGGACCAGGGGCGGTATTCTCGAATTTTGTCCCTTTTGCGTCGCTTTCAAAAGTGTCCCTTTTGGCGAGCTCTGATTGGCTAAAAGCAAACAACCGGAAGTGACGTAACGCAAGCGCAACAAACCTATTATTAACGCCTACTGCTTAACCGGAAGTACGTCACGATGAAAGGGACTCAAAAGAGACGTTTTCAAAAGGGACAGTTATGAGAATGCCGCCCCAGGTTTATATCATCTATAAATTCTTAACGGATTCTAGGAAAGTCTGGACTAGAATAAAGAAGCTAAAAGGAAGCAAGAGTCATCCTATTCCCCTAGTAAATAGTGTGGGTATCTCAGTAAAAGATCAAGCAGATGCTCTTGGGAAACACTTTGAACATGTATTCAGTTCTTCACATTATACACAAACATTTTTACAGCGTATGAAGGCAGCAGAGCGTCAGCCCCTTCGTGTGAACCAACGCTCGAATGAGGGATATAATGCTCCATTTACCATGCTTGAATTGATGAGTGCACTCTCGAAATGTGGTAATTCATCCCCTGGAGCTGACCGAATCAGCTATGACATGATCAGACACCTACACAGTGAAACCCTGCATGCAATACTCCATCTCTTTAACAAAATATGGCAAACAGGTCGTTTTCCAAGAACATGGAAAGAGGCTATCGTTGTACCGCTTCTAAAAGAAGGAAAAGAATCCTGTCTTGCTGCGAGTTACAGACCCATCGCCTTGACGAGTTGTTTATGTAAGCTGCTCGAAAAAATGATAAATCGGCGACTATTGTACTTTCTCGAGTTTAATGGTCTGTTAGACAAAAATCAGACAGGCTTCAGGTCTGGAAGGTCAACTACAGATAGCCTGGTCGCATTTGAATCATATGTGAAAGACGCCTTCATCCATAAGCAACACTGCTTCTCTGTGTTCTTTGACATGGAGAAGGCGTATGATAGAACATGGCGATACGGTATATTGCTAGATTTGCAGTCATTTGGCCTTACTGGTAATATGCTCAACGTTATTAAGGACTATCTCTCTGATCGCACATTTCGTGTTCGTGTGGGTAACGTGCTGTCTAAAACCTTTGTTCAAGAAAATGGTGTACCCCAGGGGGGAGCGCTGAGCTGCGCACTTTTTCTTGTTTAAATGAGTTCACTAAAAAAATGTTCTCCCACGAACTGTCTCATACTCCACTTATGTTGATGACATTCAAGTTAGTTTTAAGTCCTGTAATTTATCGATATGTGAACGCCAAATCCAATTAAGTGTCAAGACGGGTTACATGGGCTGGCAAGAAAGGGTTTATGGTTAATGTTGATAAAAGTGCTGTTGTGGTATTTTCCAGGCGGCGTGGTGTCCATCCCCCTGGTGTCCATCAGCCCATACCAGTAAAAAATGAACACAAGTTTCTGGGTATTTTACTTCACCACAAACTCACATTTATACCGCATATTAAATTACTAAAAACGAAATGCCTGAAAACGATGAACATTTTAAAGGTACTATCGCATCAGTCATGGGAAACGGACACAAAGTGTCTGCTTTCACTTCTAAATAGCCTAGTAAGGTCAAGAATTGACTATGGATGCATTGTATACCAGTCTACAATCACAACAGCTCTGAAAACGTTGGACCCAGTATACAACTTGGGGCTTCGCTTGGCAACAGGTGCATATCGAACAAGCCCCATTCCATCCCTTCACGTTGAATCTAATCAGTGGTGCTTGGAGTACCAGCGCACTTACACAGCTCTGATGTATGCTGCAAAGATTACTTCTATGAAGGAACACCCTTTGAACGCAATTATTAAAAATAACACTAATAATAAACTTTTTGAAAATCGACCATCCATAGCACCACCCTTCCCTTTGGCAGTGTCACGCCTCTCAAAGGACCTACAAGTTCCTCTTGCTGAAGTTTACTGCACCTCCATTCATGACTTGGTTGCTCCGTGGGACATTTGCCCAATTCAGTGTGACATGTATTTCAGAAAACTGAAAAAAAAAATTGTGCCAAACTTTGTTATTACTCAGCACTTTCTGTCACTCAGGGACAAATACAAGGCAGCTGAATTCTACACAGATGCCTCGAAGACTTCTGCAGCGGTGTCTTGTGCTGCAATTGGCCCCATATTCACTTTGTCCAAAACAATGAACACGAACACTAGTATATTTACTGCAGAGGCATATGGTATCCTGCTAGCTTTGAACCACATTCTCCAAAACAAAATTAAGAGCTCAGTTATATACACAGACTCACTGAGTGTTGTTACAAAGCTTTCATCTCTGAAGGCTAGTAAAAACCCAACTTTTAATGCTGTTCTAAGAGCTCTGTACTCGGCTTATAGTCTCAAGCTTGCTGTCACAGTGTGCTGGGTTCCGGGCCACTGTAGCATTGCTGGAAATGAAGCCTCTGACCAAAGTGCTGCAGCTGCTGCCCTTCGTGAAAGCACAGATATTAAGCTGGTTCCATATGAAGACCTCAAACCTTATGTGAGGAGGAAGCTGCGAGAGCACTGGCAACAACAGTGGGATAAAGAAATAGGCAACAAATTACATGTCATTAAACCTAAAATTGAAAAACCTCCCTCTGAGAAATATGCTAGATCAATAGAAGTGGCCTTATGCAGACTTAGAATTGGCCACACACACATCACACACTCATACCTTTTAACAGACGCAAACAAGCCACAGTGCCATCGATGTGGGGGTCAGCTTTCTGTCCTTCATATGCTTATTGAGTGTGACATGTGCATCATTGAAAGGAAACGCATTTTAATGAAGCTTACACATATAACATTCCCTTGCACCCTTCACTATTTTTATCAGACCATCCAATGTTCCCATACAAAAAAGTTTTTAGTTACCTATCAGATGTAGACTTTTTAAAATACATATCATAAAGACCATAACCTCACCTGTGTTCATTATGTGTTTTAAAACAGTGGTGGAACCTGAGACTTTACACCTTAGGTGCTTGCACTTACTGTTTTAATATGATCCTATACACCATTTATCTTAGTATACTCACTATGCTTTAATTATGGTCCAATACACCAACCCCCTGAGTAAAGTTTTTTAAACTAGTGCCTCCTTTACAAATCTTTCTCATCTCTTTCATCATTGTCATGGCGCTCTTTGCCTTTGTCGGCCTGGCGCCAATAAACTCAAAATCATCATCATCATGAGGCCAAGAGAAGGCTTAGTTTTCAGCAAAAAGGGACTTTTGCGGAGGCCCGCCGCACCATCTCCGGTGTCTGTAGGCACGCAGGTCGAACTGAGGGACCTGGTGTCGGCGGTACGGCCCGTGCCTGTCCCAGAGGCTGGGCTGCCCCAACGCCCGGCACTGACTCGGTCCACGCAGGTGGACCGAGTGGACCGCTCAGCGGACTGCTCAGTCCCGCAGCCCTCTACACAAGTCGGGCCAGAAGCCGGTGTACCGGCTACTGATGGGGTGGAGGAGGCTTCGGGGCTAACACTCAGCTCAGCGGGTTCTGCCCCAGCTGCACGGTTGGCTCCCTCTTCCCCGGGGACGGTCGACACGCCCAGAAGGCGCCGCCGGGAAGTGGCACTGCTGCAGGTGCGGCTCCTGCACGGCAACGGCCTGGGGAACCCCCCGACCCTCGAAGGGTATCGAAGGGCCGCGGGAGGCCTGGGCGCCTGCAGGCAACGGTAGGAAAGAGGGAGACGAGGAGATGGACGTGACCTCACCCACACCTCCTTGAATACAAGAGAGCAAACCCAAAAAGACTGGTTTGGTGCGAATAATACAGTGGAACTGTCGTGGGTTATTGTGTAACATAGATGACATTCACGAATTGTTGAAGTTCCAACCATCTATTATCTGTGTTCAGGAAACTCATTTATCTTATATGCACAATACTCCATTCAGAAAATACAACCTTCACCGCAAAGACAAGACAAAGTCACTTGTATCTTCTGGAGGAGTGGCAATCGTCACTCCCCAATTGATCCCAACAAACGAACCGAAGCTTCAAACCACTTTGGAGGCAGTAGCCATAAGAACGCACATTGGAATAGCCCTCACGATTTGCTCCCTGTATATTCCACCAACCGTTTCAGTGACCCAGAAGGATCTGTTCAGACTCGTAGATGAGTTGCCTGAGCCTTTCCTGTTGCTGGGGGACCTCAATGCGCACAATGTACTTTGGGGAAGGGCTAGAAGTGACACATGAGGCCGACTTATAGAGGCTGTAGTGGCGGCAACTCCTTGACATTTATTCAATAATGGGAGTCCCACTTACATATGCTCATCAACCCGCACCGAATCATGCATCGACATCTCTCTTGCAACGCCATCCCTAAGTGCCTTTTTCACTTGGTCAACACTTCAAAATCCTCTCGGCAGTGACCACTACCCAGTTTTCTTGGACTCCACGCCGGCGGTACCCATGCTACCAGAGCGCACCAAAAGGTGGAAGTTGGAGGAGGCGAATTGGACTGTTTGAACAAGCATGTGAAATCGAATTGCAGGAAATACAGGAGTTGATTGCAGCGGAAGCTTGCAGCCTAATAACTTTACGGCTCTTTGAAGCTGCAAAAGTGTCTATTCCTGAGTCCTCCGGGACATTCCCGAGGAGGTCAAAGCCGTGGTGAAACTCTGATTGCAGAGACGCCCGTAGGAAGCAAAGCTGCGCATGGTCCCGTTTCAGACGCTACCCCACTGCCGAATGTCTAATAAACTTCAAACGACTCAGAGCAGAGGCGCGCAAGATTAGACAGGAGTCGAAAAAGGCTTCATGGTAGGTCTTTGTAAGTTCCTTAAGTAGTAACGTAAGCTCAAAAATGGTCTGCGATAGGGTCAGGAAAGTGAGTGGAACTTACACTGCATTTACCATGCCACTTTTTGACGGTAACAAAGGCCTTGCTGAGCAGGCAAACATTCTAGCTGAATATTTTGCCCAAGTGTATAGTTCAGCTCAGTACTCTGAATCATTCCTCAAGTATAAACGACGAACTGAAAAAAGTATAATTAAGATAAACTTGAGTAATGAAGAAGGATATAATGCACCTTTCTCCATGACTGAACTACTACTGGCGATTGCTCAGGGAAACAGTCGGGCTGCAGGACCAGACCGAATACATTATGAAATGTTAAAGGAGCCATGAAGACAAAATGCAAGTTTGTGTTATTCGAAAGATTTCGTGTTTTATAGTGCTCCCAGCGCTTGTCCGAATGCAAACGATGCTTTATTCACTGAAAAATTATTCAATTTAGGTAACAATTTTGATTTTCCAGCTCAATCGTGCGCTTTCGTGGTTCTAAATGACATCACAGGAACCGACCGCTCTGCAGACGAGGGTCCCTTGATTCACGCATCCGCCGTATAGGGTGGAGACACGTATGCGCTGGCGCCGCCATTTTGGTCCACTCGCTCGCTGGCGAAACAAGTCATTGTATCAAAACCGCGCTAAAATTATCGCCGCAACGGGGTTTACTGGCGAAGTGTGAATCATCTTATCTGTTTCGCGTTGCTGGGTTTCGTGGGAAACGAGAACAACGCGTTGTGCACGTTGACCCAACTGCAGCGGCACGGGACCGTTCAAAGTGTGTCTCCACCCTGTACGTTGGCGCTGGCACTGAGGTACTCGCGCGTTTGTTTAGGTTACTGAACCTAGATGGCGCCACCATACTGTGGCGTGTCGTTTTCTGCCTTTTTTTCGTTCTGGTAGAAAATGGTTTCATGAAACATAGTGCTCGCTCGATAAATATGTTCACGTAAGACACCGTCGCGTCAATCAATCGGCCAGTGTCGTCTGAGACAACCCCAAAGCCCCGCTGTTCTATGCAGCTAAACAAGCATAGTGCCCGCAGTACCAACAACAGCAGTACAAAGCGGTACTTCTATGTTTACATGTGTTTTCGTAACTTACACTTACCACCATTCTTACGGCTTTAAAAAGAATGTGCCCTAAATTTAAGCGCAAATAGCTCGTTCGGCAAGCTTGTAAGCTCTGCCTAATTTGCGTTTACTTTCGCCGGCCTCCGCCAATCGCAGAACTGGCTCGAATGACATCATAGGTTCTGTTGCGGGAAATGAGCTAGTGGGTCGCATGGCCATTCCCTTTTTTTCTAATTATGTAGCTTATTTCAGCGAAGTTTACGTTAAAAGTGGTGTCAGTATGATTCTAACGAGGCAATATTTTGAATGAACTAAACTTGTGTTTTCTCTTCATGGCTCCTTTAAGACATCTGACCCCAGGAACCTTAAAAGTCATACTACATTTCTTGAACGAAATATGGTTTGAAGCTTACTTTCCAGTAGCGTGGCAGGAAACCATTATGCTCCCACTACTGAAGCCAGGTAAAGACCGCAGTGAACCTGCAAGCTACAGGCCAATTGCCTTGACAAGCTGCCTCGGGAAATGTTTTGAACGGTTGATCAACAAGCGGCTCACTCACTTTCTTGAAGAAAATCCCGTTATTGATGCCCTTCAGTTTTGTTTCCGTGCAAGGCACTCCACAACTGATTACCGTCTACGTTTATAAACTAAAATTAGGGAGTCCTTTGTTCAACGACAACACTGCGTCTCCTATTTTTTGACTTGTCGAAGGCTTATGACACCACATGGAAACATGCTATAATGCTAGATCTGCAGGGTTATGGTGTAAAAGGCAGAATGCTTGGGATGCTGAAAAGTTACCTTTCCAATCGCTCCTTTCGGGTGAAATTTGGAACAGTATTATCGGATGAGTACACTCAGGAAAATGGCGTACCTCAGGGAGGTGTTCTTAGTGTTACCTTGTTCCTAATCAAGCTAAACTCAGTCGCACGTGTAATACCGAAATCTTTGATGTATTCGCTTTATGCGGACGATATTCAGATCAGCTTTTCCTTGTGCAACTTAGCATCCTGCGAAAGGCAACTGCAAATTGGCTTCAACCGTCTAGTGCAGTGGGCCGAGGAAAATGGATACAACTTTTGTGCACAAAATCAGTCTGTGTGCCTTTCAGTCTGTACCGAAGAATTGTGTTAGATCCTCAGCTGCAAATAAAATCGCCCAAATGCCTGTTTGAACTGAGCACAAATTTCTTGGTTTAATATTTGGCCAAAAGTTAACATTTATAAGCCATGTTAAATATCTAAAACGCAAATGTCTGAAATCAATGAATGTTATAAAAATTTATCTTACAGAACCTGGGGCTCAGATCGTACCTGTCTTTTGCGGCTGTACAACAGTCTAGTTCGTTCCCAGTTGGATTACGGCTGCTTTATCTATGAATCTGGTCGTGAATCTGTACTCAGAGCGCTCGACAGAATTCACCATTCGGGCTTGAGAATAAGCACCGGGGCTTTCCGGACATCTCCGGTGCAAAGCCTGTATGCAGAAACCAATCAATGGCCACTTAACAAACGGAGAGTACTCCTCGAAAACATGTACATAATGAGAATTCTATCCTGCACAACTCACCCTTGTCGACAGCTGTTTCTGAAACCTCTCTTTGAAACTCTCTTTAGAAACAGGCCTCGGACTATTCCAACCATGTTTTTCAGGTACCGCATTCTTAATGAAGCCCTTGACTTTTATGTAGATGACACCATGCTGGTCACCCACAGTACCGGTTATGCTCCATGGGAATACCGCAAGCCACAATGTGACTTTTCCTTGCTGAACTACAATAAGCACAACACTCCCAAGGAAATACTGCAGCAAGAGTTCTTAGATATCCAGTTCAGGTATGCCGGATGTGCTACTTACTTCAGAGATGGTTCTAAAGGAGAAAGGCATGTGGGAGCAGCTGCAATTGGACCTTATTACGAAGAATGCCAACGTCTCAGACCTGACGCTAGTATCTTCACTGCCGAACTGCATGCCATACAGCTCGTTTTAAACAAAGTATGGACTGAAAGGACACCACAGTCAATCATCTTCTCTGATTCTCTCAGCGCGCTAGCCGCCCTGTGTTCAGGAAACAAAACCAAAAATCCGCTTGTCCAACAAGTGCTTAACCAACTGATGGACTGTAGCAAAAATCACTTAGACGTGAGTTTCTGTTGGGTACCGAGTCATATAGGAATTGCCGGCAATGAAAAGGCACATGCCCTTACAGCCCAGACATCAGAGCTCGAGGTGACGGAAACTGGTTTCCCCTACCAGGATTACAGACGGAGGCTAAAATGATCAATAATGAAGAAGTGGCAGTCTGAATGGACAGAACTCAATGAAAAGAAGCTCCACCTTGTGAAGCCGCACCTGAGAGAGTGGCAGAGCTGCAGACACAAAGAAAGATTTGTAGAGGTGGTGTTATGTCGCCTAAGAATTGGGCACACGCGCTTGACCCACAACTTCCTATTGCTGGGAGAAGACCCTCCAGAGTGTGAGCAATGTGGGAAGCGCCTTACAGTAATACACATACTTATCGAGTGTCCTAGTTATGAAAACAAGCGTCGTGAATTTTTTCTCACTTTTATAAATTTCTATATACCATTGCACCCTGTTTTACTGCTAGGTGATGAACCCCTGGTTCCCTTGCAAAAGGTTTTTAAATTTTTGAGTGCCATCAAACTTTTAGAGAAACTTTGATTTTACCATGTTACGTCATTTTTTCATAAGCGGTTTTGAAATGTTTGAGTGCATTCAAGCCTTTACAGAAACTTTGATTTTACCACTTTACATAATTTTACTTGAGACTTTTGCCGTAGTGTGTTGAAAATATATTACCTTGTGTCTGGCGCATTATAGCCAAATTTGGCTGCTGCGCCAATAAAATTCAAATTCATTCATTCACTATAAGATCCGTTCTCCACTAAAAAGATCCGCGGCTTGTTTGGTTTTAATAAGCAGTATTCCGGAGTAGCTACCTAGCGATGATAAATAAGGGTATCTAAACGGCGTTAACATGCACAAGTAAACCGCGGTATGTACGTGCGTTGCTTAAAATCAGCTGCCGACAGTTTTTACTTACGATTGCCTTTGTGCAGTCGCGTGGGCGCCGGCAGGCAGCTTGTTATGTAGCTTTGTGCTTTACACAAATATTGACGCCCATGTGCAACATACAACGCGGGGCGCTGCGCGTTTCACGCGCAAGCACGACGATTGCCCAGGTCAGGTTAGTTTTTCCAGAGTGCTCTCACACTACTGAAGTCCGCGTAACTCCATATCGCGGCCTCTCAACGCCGAAAACACACAACAAACGTCTTCGAATCGAGCATGCATTATTATAAAAAAGTTAAAAGCATTGCACGCACGTCATTGGACTCGCCGGCCAATAAGATGGCTCTAGCGGCGCCGGAGTGGGCGGTGTGCCGGAGAGACCGGTTAAACCCCTTCCGCCATCCGCCGGCCGTTCCGCCCGCCGGAATGATTTTGGCCGGAACGGAAAGACCTTGCCGGAGGTACCGTTTATAGGCCTTAAAGGGACCCCGAAAAGCTTTGTGAAGGTGGCAATCAAATGCATCCAGGTGGTGGAACACATAACGGGGGATTTTTGAGCCAAGTGTGAGCCCCATACGTTGTACAGATAATTTGTAAACAATTTTTGAAGATCGCCTTTCTCAGCCGATGAGCGCGACGCCGCAGCGAGCCGACCGCGGCTGACGCAACGGCGACCGCGGGTGACGCAACGGCGATCGCTGCTGACGCAACGGCGAAGGCGCCCCCTGATTCGCCCAATCGCCGGCAAGGTCGGCCGCCGCCGGCGTCACTGCCATTGGCTTCCGGCTGCTCTTCCTCCTTCCTGCGCTATCCCGAGGCAAAGGCGGCAAAGGCGGGCCCGCAGTGATTGACGCGAGCCTAGGCGCAGGAATGTAGCTAGCTGCTTTGAAGGAGGCAGAGAGGGAGGAGGAGTCGATCGGTAAGTGGGGAGAGGTGCATTTAATTGCTTCTGGCGCAGCTAATACTGAATGTAGATCAATAATTCCAACGGCATTGCATCGCTATATTGGTGCTAAGTGACAATACAGGCCTTTTGTAACTTTTACAGAAGGCTTTTCTGGGTCCCTTTAAGTCCTGAGGTCCCCCCCCCCCCTACCAGTTATAGCTGGGGAGCACGCATTATTCGCTGTGCGCCCCAGGGCAGCCACTGCCCCTTTGTTCTTCTTGGCGACAACAAAAGCCGACCCAACCCTCGTTTTCGCTGAGGAGAGCGAGGAGGTCGAGCGGACACGAGAGGGGCAGTTTTTAACCTGTGCATATGAGAGGAGGGATTTTGAACACGAGGGGAAATAGCCAGTTTATTTTTAGATTGGGATTTTTGGACAGGAAAAGCGCGCTCGGGTTGTTTCGTGGTCCACCCTTTACAGTGATGCCGTGTTTGATTCTTACCAGTTATTCTTAAAAATTAAACTTCTGTATATTTTTGTTTGCTACCTTGTTCTGAGAAAACCTGTTATGCAGCCAAGTGACTGAATTCTTTCTCATATGTTTTTTTTTAATTTTTGGCAAGGCGTTAATTTGTATTCGCCCCTTTTTGTGGCATGCAAATCAGCTATTGTTTATGGTGGTGTAATGCTTTTTTATGTAGTTTTCTCTAAATAAAAGGAACACCTTCACTATTCAAAGAAAGCACTTGCCCTTAAGTGCTTTCTTGAGGGCAACCTCAAGAGCTTGCCCTCAGAAATGCAGAAAATCTTATGAAAAGTTTTATGTAGGCTGCACTGTCACGCTAAAATGAATTTGCAAACACTGTTGTCGCTAGCTCTTTTACACGTGGAGGAAAAACAAGCCTTTTTGGAAAGAGCTGATAAAGCTAGTGCGGGTTGTGCGTACAAATGCCACTCATTCCCGTGTTAGGGCTTTGTTTGCACGCGTACTTTCATCTCATTTTAATTCTTTGTCCCAGTCTCGGGGATACGGCCCGTTCGTCATATGGCGTTTCGTCACAGGCCGGTTCGTAATAGGCCGTTTGGTCACATAGGATCATTCGTCACAGGCCAGTTTGTCACTTAGAAAAGTTCGTCACAGGTGCACAAAATGAATGTCCAGTGTTGTTTCTTCGACTCGACAGAGAGAAGCGAGGCACAGGTTTAGTTAGTTTTCTTTTTTTACTTTGTTCCGTACATCTAGCAAAGTTCAACAAATTATGCAAGCCAGAGTGGGGGAGTAGGGTTACGGGTTCTGACAAGATTATAGATACGAGTTGAACAACCCAAGACAGAAAAGGGAGACAGGGATGTAGCCCAACAAAGTTCTTGGAAGACGGGCCAGGCGTCTGGTTCTAAGTGGTCCCGTAATAGAGAAAGTGGTAGCACCGACCGTCTCGTGCTGGGAAGTTTCGTCTGGATGTGTCACTTTTTCAGATGTCGCGCAGAGGGAATGGGCCGGGGGGGGGGGGGGGGGTTAACGGCTTCAACTCTGGTAATCGTACCAGGTTGACATTTTCGCAGTTGGTTGGGTGACCTTTTGTTTTGCATATTTGCTAAAGGAAAGGGTAAGGAAATCTATAGTACAATAGTACAAGAAAGAGTACAAGAGTACAAGTACAAGAGTACAAGAGTACAAGAAATGCTTATGAGAAAGTACTGGCTATGTGTCTGCGCGGTATAAAAGAAAGGCATTTTTGCTCATGGTTTTATTCTCCAATTCGACATGGAAGTAATAGGCAATACGAGAGGGGGTGCGATGCTTTTACATGATGGGCATTTATATACTCGAATCAGTCAATGAATCTACGCTGTATTGGACCTACCGGCAAAGAGGCCTTTGTAAAGCTGACGCCACGGCTGATCTCACCACAAGTCGGATTCTAGCCTTTTCTAGCGAACATACGCATGCGGGAGACCCAAGCGGATTGAACGCCCTGCGAGTTCGACACGAGATGAAGAGGAAGGCAGGAAAGTACACTGAAAGAAAAATGTTAGTAAAAACTGTTGTAAAATGTAAACTAATAAATGTTTTTTATGTGTTCACATGGGCCATTTCGTGTCTCTTATTATTTGTTTAATACAAGTGGTGCAACTAATTATTTGATGGACCTTTCTCTAGTAGCCATCTCCGCATGCGCGGGGTGCCGGTCCGCCATTCTTGGCGGTAGCTCTCGGGCAAAATAAATAAAAGGGCGCCCCTCAGCTAGCTGTTTGGGAACGGATATGCCTTTTATAGGGCTGCAGGCTTTTCTATCCTTTTTTCTGACAGTTGGACTGAGTTATTATGTGCACACAAAAAAGGCTTTCCAAGGTAAGTGGCAAAAATGACCACGCTGTGAACACTTGGCTACCAGTGAGGCAGCAATGAAAATGGAAAAAAAGTGAAGAAAAATGAATTCTATGGCCACTGCAAATTAGTCACGCGAGCGTGCGCCTGCTACCGTGACATTCATGTGAAAGGCAAGGGGGACGGGTGAGGGGGGTATGGACTGTAGGACCAGGATAATTCGTGCAGGGGTTTCTCGAAAGCCAAACATTTTTTGAGGCGTGCCTTACTGCCAGTTTAGGACCTCCGTGGCATCCGCTACGAGGACCGGTACTGCGAAAAGGTGTGCAAAGTAGTTATTGTCATGGCTCGTCACCACTTACGTCTAAAAAAAGCCACGAATTTTGTTTTTGCCTTGCTGTGACGAACTTTCCTAAGTGACAAACTGGCCTGTGACAAATTATCCTATGTGACCAAACGGCCTATTACGAACCCGCTTATGACAACTATTCCTATGCGACCAAACGGCCTATTTCTTTCACTCTGGAGGGAGTTGTATGTCAGCCCTGCAGTAAGGCACGCTGTAAAATAAATTCGCACGTTGCCTCTGCTTTCGGATTGTGAGCCGAAGTGTAGAAACAGAAGGGGGTGTACCACGAAACCAACCGAACGCGTTTTGCCTGTCTCAAAATGAACTGGCTATTTCCCCTCGGGTTGAAAATCGCTCTTCTCATATGCACATGTTAGCAGCTGCCCCTCTCGTGTCCCCTCAACCTCCTCGCTCTCCTCAGCGAAAACCAGGGTTCGGTCGGCTTTTGTTGCCGCCAAGAGGAAAAAAGGAGGAGTGGCTGCCCTGGGGCGCACGGCGTACAATGCGTGCGCGGGGACGTACAATGAGTGTTCTCCTGCTATAACTGGGAGGGGGGGATCCCCTAAGGACTTACCAATCGGCCCGTATTTAGGCCGCGTCTTGAACGTGTAAGTTCCATGCTATCATAGATTGATTGTAGGGTCTAACGCGCCAACGAAACGTAGGCGACGAGGCGCGCCGTAGTGGAGGGCTCCGGATTAATTTTGACCACCTGGGGATCTTTAACGCGGGGCGAAATCTCGTACACACGGGCGTTTTGGTTTTCGCCTCCATCAGAAATGTGGGCGCCGCGGCCTCCACGATATAAAGAAAACCTAACTACCCCTTCTCTTTAATGGGCTTAATACTGAGAGAGAGATAGAAAGTGTTTATTAAACTGAAAATTTTTACAAGGCGAAGCTTTGCCTCTCGACAGTTGGCACAGGTCTCGCTGGGTGAGGAAGAAACATTGAAGAAAAAAATAAAATGGTGGTGAAAGAGCAACGGAAAAATAAAATATGATAACACGCTATTAAAAGGTTATGTATACACAATGTACATACACACGCACGTAATAAACAGACTTTTTTTACATACACACGCACACAGCCTAACATTGACGACCAGGTCGGACCGAAGCATTTAAATTTCGCCACAAAGGACAGACACTTTATACCTCTGCTGCAGCTTTTTTTATTTATTTGCAGCAGGGAGGCACGGCCGTCTTTGCTCCTCAGGCGGGCCGAGCTCGCACAATGCCAGACAAGGTCCCCTGCTTCTTATAACTCAAAGGGTAGCCCTCATCTCCACCTCGGGGAGAGGGATTTTGCTGCAGGAGGAGGCACAACACGTGGGAAGAAAGACGGGGATTATGAACAGTGGGATTTGGAGACAAGGAGGAAGCTGGACGGGAAAATTGCGACGGTGGAAATGCGACATGGGGAGGCGTGCTACACTCACAGCAGACATCTGGCATGCGGTGTCGTCAGTGACAGATGCAGGGGCATCTAGAAGTATTTTATGTGGGGGCGTTCGGCCTTCTACTGCAAAAATAAGAGCAGGCGCAATTACTACTCGTTGAAAATACAGGATCACTTTCGGAGTACTCACCTGCCTTCCTCTTCATCTCATGTCGAACTCGCAGGGCATTCAATTCGCTTGGGTCTCCCGCGGGAACACGCCCACTCGTCGCAGCCAACTCGTCATAGGAAAACTGGTCCTAGGGGAACTGGTCAAAGCGCCCATCTGGTTCTAGGAGATTTCGTACTAGGGAAAGTGGTAGCCCCGACCTTCTTGTTCTCGGAAATTTAGTTTCGCAGTTCCATTTTCGGCGGATGTCGAGGAGGGCAGGAGGGGATGGGTGAGTTGTTTGGCGTCAACCTCATAATTGTTCCCTCTGGGAGCTCCCTCTGGCGTCCCTCTTTTCCGCAAGCGTGTCAGCTCAATAATAGCGTTTCGGTTCCTTTGCGACCAATTGATTATGGGCATATCGTGAAAGATTTATTCACTATACTCGGTTACAACTCAAGAACGGCACCACCTCATGTAGTGTATCACTCCGCCGAAGCGCCGGACCCGTGACGTCAGTGCGCCCGCGTTCTGAAAGAGGATCGCGGTAAATGCGTGACATCATCTGCTTTTCTCAGGGAGTTTGTTTGTCGTCGCTGCAGTAATTTATAGGCAGATTAAGTCCGAAAAGTCATGGAAACGACTTGTGTCCGGTGTAGTTATTGTGTGCGTGCGCTGGCGGTGAATTGCTATTGGTTTTTTATCTTGCGTCTATATTTTAAAACTGATCGATTGTACACAGCTCATCTCACCAGTTCGTGGACTGCGCGAGATTTCGTAATTATGACATACGAATGAACAAATAAGTTTTAATATAGCGTGTAAAACAACGAGCGCGTCGTTAATTCGTATAAGAATCACCATGTTACAAAGATCGATGCAGTTAAACGTACGTGGGGTACTCGATGTGCTGAAGCATTATTTCGCGAAGTACGCAGCATTATGGGCATTCGACGACGACGCGGACAACAATTTTAGATTTTTAGATTATGCTGATGGGTAATAACAATGGCATCAAACACTCTTGTGTTTAGTAATGTGTGCACGAAAGCCACGCCAATCGGAGGTGCACACAGGTACCGCGCTGTGTGTAAAAAGAAAAACAATAACAGAATTGCTCCTGTCAGATCACGCGTGAAAAATAACTTCGCTTCTGCTTCGTTATTACGCATGAGTTCATTACTTTCTGTTCCAGGTTATTGCTCCTTACATGTGGATTGCCTAAGCACCGCCGTCATTTCTACGACAGTCTTCAATATCGGGCTGTTACGCATTTTTTACGCTGTCAATATAAATATCAATAGGAGTTAATTGGCATAACTTCCATACAGCTGAGATCCAGAGGCAGCCAAAAGGCAGGAGCCCATACACCAGAGTGCTGGCTGCTTCCTCAGCTATATGTTAACGATATGTAGGGCATGCGAAAACGATTATGATAACATATATACAAATGAGGGGAGTTATAGTTATATATACTGTAGTATATACGGGTGAGGGGAGGTGCAGTGCAGTTGGTCACACATCTCTGTACCGCACGAAGTCTTTGAATTCACCGACACTTTGGGCCCTCCTAGGGTCGACTGGCAAGGAGTTTCATAGCTCAGGGTCTTGGATGAAGAGGGAGTATGAGGCACTAGAGGTGGGAGCGAGGCGCTGCTCGAGTCTCAGTGGGTCCCGTCTTGAACGCCGCAGGTAACCCTCCGGGATGGGACAGTCGCCGTGCAGAAACTTGTACAGCAGTACCCGCCTGGAGAACAGTCCGCGTCCGTCAAGTCTAGACCACCTCAGGGTCTGCAACCGCCACTCCTAGGGAAGTTTGGTTGCCCAGTCCTTGATATGAAACGCAGTCTTCAACGCTTTCCGTTGAACGGACTCGAGCCGCTTTTGGAGGTCAGTCTGCGGGGGCTCCAGATGTGGGAACAGTATTCCAGGACTGGAAGTACAAGGGCTGTGAACAGCGCACAGAAGGCATGGTGTGGCAATTGCCCTTGACGTTAGGGTTATGAACCCCCTTAGCCTGTTATCTCTTTTGCAGACATAGTGTACGTGAGGTCTGAAAGACAGGCTTCTATCAAAACAGATCCCAAGGAGCTTAGCCTCGGTGACCTCCTGCAGGCGTGTGCCATTGGCCATGTAGGACATGTCCGCCGTTGTTCGTTTGCGAGATATGCGAAGGTATAGCGACTTGCGTGGGGTGAGGAACAAGCCATTACGATCGCTCCATCTGGAAATCTTGAGGAGGTCGGACTGCAAGATCTGCCGGTCTTTGGTGGTATGGATAGTGCGGTAAAGTATGTGGTCGTGAGCGTATCTTAGATTGTTTGATTCAATGTCGGACGCGAGGTCATTCATGTACAGGGTAAATAGGAGTGGCCCAATCACGGATCCCTGAGGCACGCCCGTTTTCACAGTGTGCCACTGACCAGTAGCACCCCGGTAGTAGACCTGCTGGCGGCGGTTTGTGAGGAAGGCTGTTATCCAGTCTTGGCAAGAAAGCTTGCAGTTTACACGAAGCGACCATGAAGTGTCTGCGCGTAAAAATCGTGTTTCACGGCGCTGAACATTTTTGGGAAAAAACGCTTTTAAGCTCAGTTCTGCTCAAGTGTCAACGCAATGCAATTCTGGTGGGGTCTACGCAGGCTTTTCCAAAAGGATGTTAAATTCTTCATCCTGAAAAATGCTGTTTCACAGCTGCCATGGCAGTTGCGATTTTGAGAATGCCAATATAGGTTCTAACAGGCTATTTCACTATAGCCTGTTTATAGCCTGTATATATTTCACTATATACAGGCTATTTCACTTCTTTAAGATTGTTATACGCCCTAACACACGGTATTTGGAGTGTAATTTTACGATACTACAAAAAATGCCCGTACAGTGAAAAATTTTTGGCGCCATAGTTATAGCTCACCTTTTTATGCCCATTGTTTAAATTTACTTCTGCTTGGGCAAGCCCAAAGAAATCGCAGTCCAAACAGCAGAAACGTTTGCTTTTGTTTTAACTATATATGGGAGTGAATTATACACACTTATAATTCGCTAAAGAACTGCCACTTATAAACAGAATTTGTTTTTATTCCCTTTTGCGCTAAAATTTTTATGAATGGAAAGTTATAGTTTCTTCTATGCAAATTCAAGTGCCAAAACAAGGGCAAGATGCAGACAGTCTCACTGGCAGACATACGCATACATACTAGCTTGAGGTACCAATTTATAAATATGAAAAGGTCATTAGAACCCAGAAACATAAGCAGGCGCCTCCGCCGCCCCAACCAAAATAAATTGGGCTAAAACGGGTTGTGTGGTTTTGACATGGAGCTTCACTGAACACCAGAATGCAGAGTGCGACAGGTGGTTCCCTGCAGGTCTTACATGTGGATTTACCACTAGGGCACTACCGCAAGACAATCACAGTGCCCGTACGCAGTTTTGTTCAATGTTTCCTCCACATTATCACAATAATGCACTGCTAACAACCTCGATATCTCACATTTCTCTCTGAAGTATGCTTTACAGCCCAGATGTTGAAACAGCTGCTTACACTTCTGTTCAGCTGCATATTTATATACGTGAGGCACTTTCGACAAAGTTGACACTCGGTCTTCTTTTCACATCAAAACAAAGTTGCATTCAATGACCTCTCCATGCCCGTAATATGACAGTCACATTTTATCGGTCTTACAATGAGCCTGAGATTATTATACATGCATTCGCTATAAGCAGTGTACTCGACAAGCACAAAATTCGCAACGGCTGCTTTTTTGATACCATTCAACACGACATCAAACCAGGGAGATGTTGCAAAATTCTATCTCCACCACTGTCAATTGTAATTTTTTAATTACATATTACATATATTGAATTACACTGCAAGCTGTGACGTGAAATCACATACAAGCACACATGTAGTGAGAGGAAAATGTACACATCCTCAGTGAAAGAACAAAACATCCCATACGTGGCGCTACCATGAGAAATCCATTCGAGCATATAAGTAGCATATGATGCCACTTTGAACACTGCCATGATTTCCCGTATACCTTACTTCCAAATGCTGCCGTTGCAAAGAGGCTTAGTGAGATGGTTATACATGTCGTTTTTCCCTCAGCACCTCGGCAACTCTTTATTGCCAGCTGTTTCAAATGAAATAAAATCACCAAAAAACGAGAAATATGGTTGCAGGTCACGTAATGCTGCAAGACAATTTCAAGCTTACGCGCAGAAGGTCCTACTCATCAGGCACAGCGGCACAAATACGACGTAAAGAGAACAAAACGACATGAGCACATTTTGTACAGCAGCTAGTTGTCGTAGCAGCCATTTCAAAAAATTTTTGTACGTCCGCGAGGCACAGTCCCCTCATTGAAGCTTGTGGCTGAAAGTTTCAGGCAGTCCGATAACATTAATCAGACAGCCTTGTCCTGGTGGCATTCAGCGTATCTTGTGCATTGTTGCAACATGTTGGCATTCGTTCCAAGGGTAGAATATCCTATTGTGGAAAGGCAGGGCACACGTGGTAGCAACGTCAAAAAATGTGTTGTTTGAACAGTAAGTTAGCCTGCTAAATGTAGTCGTGCGGGCAGAACCACCATTATTACTAGAAAAGAGGCTTCCTTAAAATTATTGACTGCAAGCTTGAGCAGATGGTGGTTTCTCCCTGGTCGATGCAAAAATGAGCGGGAAGTTTTTCTCTTTCCTTCGCGTGCATTCCCCAGACAAGGCGCAACCTCGTACTGACCTGTTTGCTTCACCACAAACAGTACCACGTAATGTACTGGAAAATGCATTTCTTCTTTATGAGGAGATATTAACTGGGTAAAGTGTCAGTGACAAGGGAGAGCAGAGCCAGACACTCTCAACTTGTACGTTAATGTTCATTTTGTGGGACAGTGATAGAATCCATGTGGACCCGCGACGTCAGCGGGGTGCCGCCCCGCAGCACATGGCGGCATGGCACGTCTCAAGCTCGCCTGGACCGCTTCTGCGTTACCAGGGATTTCTTGCAGTGGGTGCCGTCGCACGTCCTTTCTGACCATGGACTAGTGTCTTTCTCCATGTTAATCAGCTTGGCTCGTGTGGAAAGAAAGACCAGCAATCGCTGGATAACGAATCCTGACGCTGTTCACAAACCTCCACTCGTTGAAAAGGTAAACAAGACCATTGGAAACCTTGAAACCAACACTGCTGACGTGGCCGCATGAAAATATTTAAGGCAAGAATTGAGCGTGAGGCCACAAAGATAGGCAGGCGGGAGGCAGCCGAGCGTAAAGTTACAGAGCGTCGCCTAAATAATACAAGATTGTTTTTTCAATAATGAAGATTGTGTAACCATCCCCCTTAGTTTTATGGTTCATGTTGCTCAGCCCTACATTGTTGTCCAGCCCAGTAAACAACCTTGGCATTGCTCCAGAAATAAAAGTTGAATTCTGCCTGCATAAAGCAAACATAGTGGGAGGATACACCGGTGGCAAGCTCGCTGTAGAGCAGACCGCTATGCAACAATTGGTGGGCTCCTAAAGGAGCCGTTTGGAGCTTCGGAGATGAAGACTGCAGCATGGTAAGCCTCACTCCATTTGCTTGATGCCGGAGAGGTCGTCGTCTGGTGGTGGTGGTGGTGGTGGTGCCAAAAGAGATGGCTCCAGAGATGATGATTGGCTCCACAGGGTCGCTGAAGCCACGCGCCTCTCGGCACTTGTCCTCCATGCCGATGACGTGCTGGACAGCCCTCGCCCAGTTGTTTGGAGAAACAAACATTCTCAGCTGCTGTGATGAGGAGCTTCCGCACACTGCCAATCATGAAGTCAGTGTTCAGCCTAGCAACTTCACCTTTCATCTGCGCCCAGATCAGCTCGATGGGGTTAAACTCGCAGTGGTATGGTGGCAACCTCAGAACGACTCATCCAGCCTTTTTGACGTGACATCAACTCTGAACTTCACAAACGGGTCTTTCTGCGGCGCCCCCTGTTCAAGAAGCTGCTTCTTTGTCATCGTTGCATCACACGGGATACCTTTTGATGTCAGCCAGTCTAGTAGATGAGGCTTGCGTGAGGACATGGTCGGGACAGTCTCCAGGCACCTGGATTGGTAGGACACGTTGTCCATGACAACACTACCCTGGGGCAGCTCAGTGAGAACAGAGTCAAACCAAGCCTCGAAATGCTCACCGTCTATTTCCTTGTGTTAGTCTCCCGACTTCGTTCCTTTGAAGACGGACAGACAGCCGTCCACGAAGCCGTCCTCGTTGCTGATGTTTGTGACTACCAGCCGCGCTTTTCTTCCAGATGGCTGTTTGAGCTCAGTTGTCAAACCACGCTGGAAAGCGTCCTCAGACGTTTTCGCTGTGTCGTCCCTCCAAGCCATCGTCACAGTGTGGCCAGCGTTTACCCAAGTTTCGTCTGTGTAGAACACCTTGCGGTGCTGTTGCCTGTACTCGGAAATCTGACGAAGGTACCTCTGCCGCCAAATCAGCACGTCCTGATGCTCGATCATCGTCGAGTTTCGTTCGCGTTTCTCCAAGACGAAGCCGATGTCACTCAGGAGGTGACGGATAGTCCACGTTCGAAGGCTGGAGAGATGCTCACTCCTCCGAAATTCTTCAGCAATCTTCTGTGCAGTAGGAGGCTCGTTGCGCCGGCAGAGATCGTGCACAATGTTTCTCAGCGCGCACAAAGTGATTCCGTCATACATCGCAGTGCGGCGTCTGCGGTTCTCGCTTCCGGGCCTTTTCCGCCAAGGTGTTGTCAGCTTCCCGCCCGTCGCCTTCGCTTTGGATTTGATGTCCAAAGTCTTCCGGAAACTGACGCCGGTGTACTCACAAGTTGTGTGGCTAGTTTCTTTCACGCCAACGCGCGAATACTCCTCTCTCAGTTTCATGTAGACGTTCAAAACTGTCTGCTAAACATGGCGACAAAGAACAATGCCGCTGCAGTTCTTCCTGTACAGATGCTTCGGCGTTGATGGGCTCTGTGGGGGATGTGAACTCACCCCAGATCGCAAACGCGACGAAGAATATTGAGTCGAAGAAACAGTAACGAATGCTGCTGCAGGTGGCACTGCGTAGTCATGCTCCGCCAAAAAAATCACCTCGTGCGAGACGTCCATGTTGGAGAATGAGATGGGGGAAAATGTGAGGACAAAAATACAATGCGCGACGCAAGAAGGCCACTATACGCTAATATTTCGTAATTTAAAAGCTAATCAATATTGCATACGTGTGTCAAATACAGCACGTAAGCCATAAAAAGTAAATTGAACTTAGTTATTTTTTAAATAAGGTTTTGTCAGTTTTGCATCGGGTGTAGACTGGGAATGGCAATTTGGTATGATATTTTTACGTTTTCATACAAGTTAGTTGTGGTAATGTATCTCACATTGAAATTTTAAAATCCGAAGAACGTTAAGTGTACTTGTTTTGTTTTGGGGGGGATGTTTTACTTTGTGCTTCAAAAAATATTCGGAGTAACGTACTCTTTGCGCCGAGCGGAGGAACATCCGGTTGCGGTGTGCGGTGATGAGGCGCAAGGTGCCGTTCTTAAGTGGTAACCGAGTGTAGTGCTTCTTTCTTATACGCCAGCTTCTCCCCTTCCTGCCTCTTTTTGCCAGTTACAGTCTCTCTTTCTGCTTTGTGTACCAAGACAAAAAGGTCGCGTCCCTTTCACCGCCTTTCACCGAACGAACTATACTGAAACGTTCTGACCCCTCATATTTCCATTTATATTGTGCCCTGCTCTATGTTTTGTCTAAAGGATTTCTCAGTTTCTAGTTTGAAAGGCAAACGTGGAAATGCAGTTTTTGCCCAACCATTGCAGAAACAGGAGTGGTACCAGTAACGTAAAAAAAATCTAATAAAACAAAGGTGATCGAAAAACGGGAAAAACGCGTCAACATATATAAGCAGGTTTTTGATTGTAATGCATGGCAGAGACAATGTAGAAGAAAGCTAAGTGCAGGTTAGGTTAATGCCATGGTCAGTTAAACAAAATAAATCCCGGAAACTACAATGAAATCCGCAAAACCACACTTTCGATAAAACGGACATAGGTGGTTGGATGAAACGGTATTCGATAAAACGGCCATTTAGATAAAACGAAACACGAAAATAGATTCTTGTCACGTAATGCGATCCTGTGGTGAACTGTCAAAGGGTATGTTTTCCAGTCACCACGTGGCCATGACTTTTTCGGCTACACAAATGCGTGTAGAAAAAGAAAAAAAAAACACTACGAAGGACAACACTGCATTGTATTACAAAGGCCACACAAACTAAACTTTATATATAATATATCGCTGAAACAAGACACGTTTAAATTTAGAGGGGGGACGTCAATTTTTTGTAATTGTTTGCGCGAATTATGGGGGCTTGATTTCTTACTTGAACAATTTAGTCTAGTGTTTTAAATAACAAAATACAATTGCTCGGCGTGGATATAGCTTGAAATTATGTGTGCATGGCAGGGTACCCTCGCTCATGAAGCAATACGATTGGAGTAAACCATGCTGTAAGTGTATTTAGCTTCACAAAAACAGTTCGAATGGGATGTCTCACTTCTTTGAAGCAGTATCGCTAGACTCAATTTACGCTATAGTCATCAACAAGCCATACTTCTTGTGACGAACCACCTTTCAATTTAGTGGGGCCTTGGCCTCTGCGTTCGGCTGCCGTTGGCCCGCCGCTGGCAGCCGACCGCGGAGGCTATGGTGCGGCCGTGGCCTCCGCGATCGGCTACGGGTGGCTACCGGCGGCGCAGCAAATCGCGGAGGCCACGGTGCGGCTGTAGAGGATGCCGGCCACTACGAGAGAGGGCACCACACTTTTCCCACTCTCTAACCTGGCATTAGACTCCAGACAAAAGGTCCCTAGTAACGTTTTTCTCTGAATCAATCATGCGGAATTTTATGACGTCTTGAAGTATCATACTGTAGTACTCAAATCCGGGAGAGCAATTGGATATCTGATCTTGCAGCGACACAGTGCTCGATTTAGGAGAGCCAAGTGGTCCATTTTTCAGAGACTGCCCATAGACGCCATTGGAAAAAATTTATACGCTTAGTAGGATGCATCGTTTTAGTTACGCGAACGAAAATGCACAGGGATGGAGAATTAAAGCTCTTCTGCATATAACGGGGAGAACAATGAGCTCCCTAGTTTGTGTGAGGAGTTATGGATTTTTCATTTTTCACTCCCTTCAGTTACGGAGCGTCGCACCGCCACGGGCCGAGAGATGGCGCTGCTCCCCCAGATGCGCGTGAGCAGGATTTCTGGGTTCGATTTATGTTTTTTTCATTTGATTTCACTTGATTTCACGGCATCTTTAGTAGGCTATCCTCGTAGGGACCTCAATCTTAAGTCTTTGATTCGTTTGCATCACACTATCTGTAGTGCTTCCATCAATGATGCCTAACTTGTTGGTCCTATTGGGTTTATCATTGCATTAGTGTTCGCGATCCCTTCTGTTCGGGAGGCGCGGGGGACCATTCTATTCTGTTCTATTGTAGTGAAGATTTCGCCAATCTATTTCCCTTTCCGATTTCTTCGGTGGTGGCATCGGTGAAGATACCAGTTCTTCCGTTCCACTAAACGTCTTGGTGAATAGCTTGCTCGCTTCATTTGTATGTCACTGGGCGTACCCGCATGACTAGGGTGCAGCCTCGACATCTCTGGGCGGGGGCGGATACCTTGTTTTTCGAGAAACTGCCCTACAGCAGGGATACTGTAGGGCAGCTGTAGGACACCTCGTGAGGCGTGCTTACCTGCCCGCCAATGTCGGAGCACGCAGGTGTCATTTGCGGCCCACAACGCCTGCCTGATTTTAGATGCGAAGCATCTCATGCTCGGGGCTGCGTCCGTGCCTCTCTTGTAGTTGTTTCCGCCGTCCGCACGCCCACTGCTTGTGCCTGCCCAGGCACCGCTGATGATGATTGTGGCAGGATGCCCCTAGGGATTGGCCAACCAAATAATCCATCCCGATATAGCTTCGCGTTCAACCACCGTCGTCAACTTCCCGTAGGGGAACCCTGAGTACCACACCCCCACTGCGCATGCCTGGCCAGGCACCGCTGATGATTATTGTTGCAGGATGCCCTAGGGATTGTATTTGATGCGAAGCATCTCATGCTCGGGGCTGTGTCCCTCCTTCCCTTTTCGTTGTCGTTGTCCACCGTCCGCACACCCACTCCGCATGCCTGGCCAGGTACCGCTGATGATGATTGTGGCAGGATGCCCCTAGAGATAGGCCAACCAAGGAATACATCACGAGATAGCTTCGCGTTCAACCACCGTCGTCATCTTCCCGTAGGAGAACCCTGAGTAACCCGCCGCGGTGGCTCAGTGGCTAAGGCGTTGCGCTGCTGAGCACTAGGTTGCGGGTTCGATTCCCGGCCGCGGCGGCCGCTTTTCTGATGGAGGCAAAAAGCAAAAACGCCCGTGTGTACGAGATGTCGGTGCACGTTAAAGATCCCCAGGTGGTCAAAATTAATCCGGAGTCCTCCACTACGGCGCGCCTCATCGCCTGCGTTGCGTCGGCGCGTTAAACCCTACAATCAATCAAGAACCCTGAGTATTATGCGAGGCATTCCTCGTCTCCTCTCCGGCATTCCTCCTCTCCTCTCGGAAGCTCCTCTCCTCCGCAGGATTGCGCAACGAAGGGCAACACCTGCGGCACCGCGCGCGATAATGCGAAGCAGCTTAGGATTAGAGACGCGACGGTAGCCACCGCATACTCCGCTGGGGGCGCCACTGTAGCTCCGCGGTATAAATGACGCGCGCGCGCGCTCCGCTCCCCTCATTTTCCTCCCTGAACGCCGCGATCGAAGTGAAAACTAATGGGAACTAATAATGGGAAAACTAATGGGAGTCGACCCCATGGCTGCTTTGCATACTACTCAGGGTTCCCCTACGAGAAGATGATGAAATTTTCTGTTTTATTCACGCGCTCGTCGCAGCCTTGGCGGCCTTTCAGTCACGTCGAAGCGAAAGGAGGAGACACTTGGCTGCCATCATCGAGCGTTGCGCATCTTTCGCGTTTCCGCCGCCACATCTGGGGCATCCAGAAAGCGGGGCTGCGTCAGCACAGTCGCTCTCCAGTCTGTTCTTCCCCGTTGATTGTAGCCGAGTGTGTTTCCACATGCAAAATTCTTGGCGAACTCGACTGATTTAAGAAGCTCTTCGCCTAAACCGCCTCGAGCGAAAGCACGCGCGCGTTATTACAAGCCTCCGCACTGCACACTTGTAGCACGCCTGAATATCCTCAACAACTAACTCAATGGCCTTCAGGATTTGGCCGAGCGGCTATCGCACGCCCGGTTCACTCCTTTGTAGGACGACGGCTGGCCGCCATATCCCGAGGACATTGGGCCAATCCAGTCGCCATCTCGCATTTTTAACCACACCCCGCAGCCTCCCGGAAGTCCTGCATCTTCTGCACGGGCAACTCCTGCCAAGACATGCGACCTGTACGAAGTGCTCGCCACAAAGGCGCTGCTCCCGCGGTCCCGGCGGCTGCATGTTGCTAGTGTCTTTATCTACATCGACGCTGCCCTTTCCAACATGCTACAGCTGTTGCCTGCGACATCTCACGTGGCACCAGTGGCGTGCAAACGATTCAGTTTCGGGAGGGCGGCGGAGGGGGGAGTAGAGAGTGCATAAAACGGTGAAAAAAAAACTATAAAAAGTGAAAACAAGCAATCCCGTCCAAAGTAATTATTAGCAGTGGCTTAGCTCGGCTATGCCAGGATATACGTAGCGTGAGCTAAGGTTCAACTGGTTATTTTTAGCTTTCCATGTTGTCTAAGATTAGCTTGATTATCATGCTTACTGCTGCTTCAATGACACACACGCGGTATACGCATTATGGGACACATGTATCTTTATCAAGCGGCTCCGGCGCAGCGTCACCAATCGCCCCAGAGCTAAGCTGGTTCCACAGGCGCACGCCGGTTTTGCTGCAGCGCACGAGCCATCGGTTCCACACCCGGCTACTCCTCGCATGATCATCAAGTGACCGGGCCGCCGCGTGCGGAACGAAGGTCGGCGAAGAATCTGGGCGCGTGGGGTGAGAGAGAGGGAGTGAGAGAGAGAGGGGGAGAGAAACATTTATTTGTCAACATGGTTTTGAAACAAAGAAGGCGGAGCCTTTTCACGCCCCTCAGACGGCGGCCAGAAGTCCTTGGGCTCCGGCGGCGTCTTCGGCCATTTTGACAACCCGGATCTGTACGTCCGTATCGGAGCTGCGCAGAACGGTCTCCCACTGCTCCTCGGTTTTAATTACTAGCAAAGCCGCTAACGAATTCTTCTTCTGGGGGCATTCCCAAATAATATGGCGCAGGTCTGCCCTGCCCGTACATAGTTTACATTCGCTTGTGCAGAGACCCAGGGTAACAGTGGCTGTACATGACTGGATTGGGGAATGTATTTGTCTGTAAGAGGCGCCATGCTACAGACTGCCATTTGTTGCGAGTACAGTGAGGGGGAGGATACTTAACCCGTTCCAATTTGTAATGATTTAAAAGGTCTCTGTACGAGACCATGCGGTCCCTCCCTATCCCAGCGCGAGAGAAGTGCTCAGATGTTTCCTCGACGTGATCGGCTCGGTTAGCCAAACCTTGAGCCACGTCGTGAGTGTTCTCGTTACCGGGAATAGAAGAGTGTGCTGGCGTCCACACAATTTGGACCTTTTTTCGGTATTTGAAGCCGACAAGAATTCTCAGCGCCTCGGACGAGATACGTCCCTTTGCGAAATTCCGGATTGCAGTTTGAGTCGCTGACAATAAATTTAGCTTTCGTGGAGGCCATCGCCATAGCAATGGCCGCCTCGTCTTCCGCATCCGGCGAAGACGTCAGTATCGTGCCGCTAGTATAGGGAATCGCCGTTGCAATTGATAGCTACCACGGTCATGTCATCGCTGGCTGCGTATTCCGCGGCGTCCACGTAGACCACGTTCTCAGAGTTTTTGAGTCTCTGTTGTAAGCTTTCGCTCTTTCGCGTCTTCTTTCTTGTTGTGTTCGGGATGCATTAATCTTCGGTATAGGAGGGACGTGAATGCATTCCCATGCTTCACATGGAATCTCGCGTTTGGTGCCGAATTGAGATTCGTACCGAATGCCTAGAGTCATTAGGGCGTAACCACATGGAGCGATTTTTGCTAGCGACGCGACAAGCGATAGCGACAAGTTGTCGCCGCCGCTTGACTTTCCGCCCGCCGATGCAACCACATGCAGCGACAAGCGACTGGTTGTCACCCGGCCGTTGGCAACCAAGGGAGCGGGGCGAGAATGCTTTTTGTTTACAGGGGCCCTATTCTCGACTGCACAAATTGCCGGCAATTCAGGCAATTTTCCGGAAGTCTTTTCTGATTGGCTTTCAATTTTGGTCACGTGCTTCCGGTTGACAAAGCGGTTGTGTGTGCTGTCGTGATTTTGACGTTTCATGTCGTCTACGGACACCAGTTCTAAAGTTTGTCTTACTTCTCGTTACTAAAGGCGCATAATTCTTGGCCGGCAATGAAAAACCAGACTAAATGCAGCGGACATGACAACGTAAGCCTGTCTTTGCTATTCAACAACAATACTGCTTTTAATACACACCCCCTCTGTGATTGGCTGAGAAAGCGTGACGTAATTTAAACAGTTGGCGGGAACGATTACGTCATGCATTGGCAACTTCAGCCTGCGTAAAAGTGACGTAATGCTACGTAACAGCTTGAAAATGGCGGCTGTTTTTGTCGCAAAATACAAGCAAAATAGGGCACAATATTGCCCCGGCTTACGGCGCCGCGAAATGTGCGGCAATTTGCAGCAGGCGGAGTTTAGCATGCGCGCTGTTTAAAGCGTGTTTCCTACCGAAACAAATTATAGTTTTAACTGCTTCCAAGTCAGCGATCATGGAACATAACATGCAGTATTTTGCTTTTATGTTTGGCAATGAAATAAAAATTATTTGTTTGGCGTAACCGCAACATAAGAGGGCAGTACAAGCCTCTCCATGACAAAGAGAACCCAATGCATGGCATTTGTCCATACTTGTCCTGGTACGCTGTTGGGTCACATGATCGAACTCAAGGTAAAAATAACAAAGAAAAGTGACTATTTGGTTCATTACAGTGCTGATTGCAGTCGAGCTTGACGAATGAGTGAATCAGCGACATCGGTGCGCTCCGCGGTTATCAGGCGTAGCGCTTCGCTGCTCTTATGTTTCATAGAAGCGATGGTCGCGGCCGTCTTTTTCTGTGATCACGCCATAAACTTGTAACATAGCAGCAGACGATGGCGTGGCGGCGGTGGCGGCAGGGAAGGTGATAACGCAACAAAGCTTGCATTGAAGCAGAGAGCCCAGCTTTGTTAATAAAAGCGATTGAAAGAAATAAATAGCTACGGTAAAAAAAATTGTGTGATGTTCTTTAACTCGACATCCGCCTTTCGCTCGCTTTTGGATCAACGTTACTCGATCGTCTTGTGGTGTTGGCGCCAAATTTGACCTTCAGAAATGTGTTTTTCTTGTCAGCCTCTGCTACCGCCTTAATTTTTATAGTACATGCCAAGTGTTTTTATATCTTTCTTGCACAATATTTAATACATTGGTAGCGATCTTTATGAGTGACTCGTCAAATTACACTGCATGTCGTCATAGCTATAGGTGCAGCACGTCACTGATTGCTTACGTCGTGCTTACGCAAAAAAACATGGGCGAAATGCCGGCAATTTGTGCAGTCGAGAATAGGGCCCCAGGATGGTCACGAATGCGAAAAAATATATAAATACAATTTACAATTACATCTCCTAGCTATAATTTAATGAAAACGTAGCCAGTGACGTTTCTTAAATAGTAATTATCAGTTGATTTTACACTACAACAGGTCCGCAGTCCCGTACTCCGCGCTTGCGCAGAACGAGCGTGGGTGAACAAAAAGGCGCCAAAAGGGTCCTGTCGGTGGTTTTGTCGTTTTGTGTAGAGGTGCGTAGATTTCATTTTGCTGGCTATGGAGCGCAGAAATCGTGCTGCCAGACTGAAGGCCCTGCTAATTCTCAGGCAACTTTCCGAATGCAATCGCACTTGCTGGGTGCGACCAATTTGGCGTAAGCGCGCCTTGGAAAGCGAATACTTCACGGCGGTAAGTTCACCACTCGTTTTTTGAAATTCCGTTACACAAGTTTATTGGTTATCCAAACGTCGTTACAGATCGAAGTCATGAAGGATGGCGACCCGGGGCTGTTCTACAGCTATTGCCGGATGTCACCAGAAACTTTCGACGCCCTTCACGGTCTAGTCGGCAAGAGGCTGATGAAGGAGTAGCTCTGCAGGGAACCGCTGTCGTCCGAAGAGCGCCTCGCTCTGACCCTGCGGTGAGCCCATGGCCTTCGAACGGCAGATTGTTTTGCGAACAAGCATTGTATTATAAAAGCAGAGTTATCTAGAAGTGCACTTCTTGTATACTCGTTGTAGGTACCTTTCCTTGGGAATCCGCATCCTGGACGTCGCCATGGCATTCCGTGTCGGAAAAGAAACCGCGATATAGGCCATTCACCTGACTTGCCTGGTGCTGCGAGAGCAGCTGTCTCCCATATACTTTAACGTATGAATACTGAGCTCTGCGATGTCGCGTCTAGTCCATTTAAATGCACTTAACCTGACGGACAGCAAACTCCTCTCCGATCAGGATGAATGCGACCCACACCTTCACAAACCGAAGTACCCTACTTTATTTTAATCAAACAACCCTGCCACCCTCCCCCCCTGCTCTTTTATGGTGGCCCTGATGCTTGTGCTCTTCAGAATGTGCCTTGTCATCATGGATATTGCATCTGGCCATCACTCAGCAGGAATAGACTACACTTTCAAATGAATACGGTGTCTATATGTATTGTAATGAAGAGAAGTGAAAAAACTAACGGACTTTGATCGTCCAATCGCTGTTCGGGTATGTGCCGGAAGCATCAGCTGGCATCATCTCTGTGCGTCCATGAGGTCAGATCAGCGATCCCCTATCCGGTTCACCTGGAACAGACTGCGCTGCTTCCCGTCTCTCGCTTTTACTGCTTGTTAGCAATTAAACCGCTTTTCAAGTGGTGGAAGTGCTGGGTACGAGGTGAACCAACCTGGAGCTTCGCAACCGCACCGTACCAATGCCCGTCAACCCCGTCGACGTAGGTCAACAGCCACGATCGCCGGTGCCAACGGTCATCTGTGCCAGCCCCATCCGTCAGCGTGACCCGCCCTTTTTCACCGGCAAAGGTAATTATGATGCCGAGGATTGGTTGTCCACATTCGAGCGAGTGAGCGTCTACAACAGGTGGGATGACAAAGCTAAGCTGAGCAATGCGGAGTTTTACCTTAGGAAAGTGGCTGATGTCTGGTTTCGGAACAATGGCAGGACCATCAAAACGTGGGGCGAATTCAAAACCCTCTTCGCAGAGGCGTTCGACAGGCCAGAGTTGCGGAAACTGCACGCTGAACAGTGTCTTCGCGTACGCGCGCAGCAGCCCGGTGAGAATTTCACAAGTTATATCGAAGACGTTGTGGATCTCTGCAGGCGTATCAACATGGATATGTCTGATTAAGAAAAGATTCGGCACATACTGAAAGGAATTGAAGACGACGCGTTTCAGATGTTGATGTCCAAAGACTCAAAGATCGTAACTGAGATAATTAAGCTGTGCCAAAGCTATGATGAGCTGCGGCGGCAGAGGAGTTTTGTTCGACAGTCGCTCGGGACGGGCGCAGAACTGTCAACTTTATCCTTCAGTTCTGAACAAGCATCGCTTGAGATGAGGAATAAGTACTTCGTCCGGGAAGAGGTCGCTCGGCAACTTTCGCTGGTACCTTTTGTAGAGCAGCCTGCACCAAGTTTGCCTCAAGCTGTTCAGCGCACCGTCAGGGAGCAGGTCCCCGAAGCCCTATCACCTGCACACCAGTCAACTGCACCCGCTGTCCCGCTGACTGTTCCAACCATGGCTACCATAGCACCGCCAGTGACCGCTCCGTTGACGTACGCCGAATGCGCTGCAAGGGCTGCCCCGCCACTTGTCCACTCCTTTGTCCCCTCGTTTGGACCCTACATACCAGCGCCTGTGACGTTCACTCCTCAGCCAGTCTCCCAGTTCCGCCGTCCCGCGCCATTGGCTGTACAGCAGATGAATCCGTGGCGCACTCAGGACAACCGACCTATATGCTTTTCCTGTCGTCTCCCAGGACATGTAGCACGTTACTGTCGCCGTGCAATGCAGCAGGTTGAAGCATCTCATAGCCCAGTGCATGTTTCCCGCCAAGCTCCCCGTCGCGCACCTGCGGGACCGCCGTCACCATCCTTTCAATCCGACCATCAGACGTTCGCGAGTCAGCGATCGCCTTCTCCTCGTCGCCGCTCCATCTCTCCTATGCGTCGTCAGTCAGCGCCTCATGACGCGGGAAACTAATTCCCGCAGTTCCGGAGGCATGAAATGCGTACGTAGCAAAATGTCAAAGTCCTCATGTATCTCCGAAAAATGTCGTCGACGTTGTTCTTGAAGGAGTTCCTATTCTTGCTCTTGTCGATACTGGTGCCGCGATTTCTGTTATGAGTGTGAAACTATGCCGCTATCTGAAAAAGGTTATGACGCCACTGTCGGGACTTTCGCTTCGAACTGCAAGTGCTGAACATGTGTCACCACTGGCTGCATGCACTGCTCGAGTAGTAATCCAAGACACTGTCTACACCATCGAATTCGTTGTTTTGTCTTCATGTTCCCATGACGTTATTCTTCGATGGAACTTCTTGTCAAGCCATAACGCAGTAATTGACTGTGCCAAGGATGAGATTGAACTTATTTCCCAGAACGATCCGCCGCTGTCTGAGCATTTTTTTGGTGGATGGAAGATTACCGTGGACGAAGACGTCGATATCCCGCCGCTAAGTTCCGTAATGGTTGACCTTGCTAGTGCGCCCGTACCCGATGGACCTGTCCTATTCACACCAGGCGACCTTTTTGTTAGCCGGAAGGAGTTGCCACTTCCATTCGCCGTTCTTACAGTGCAAGGTGGGCGTACGAGAATGTTTATCTCCAATCAAACCCACTGTTCTGTCAGCCTGCTCCATGGAGAGTCAATTGACCATGTTGAAGCTATGCGCTCCATCAGCCGCTTCGACGTTTGCGATGATCCCGCTGCGCTTTCGCTTACTGCCCTGGACTTGTCCATTTCTACCGACGCTTCACTGTCCGCCGACGTGTTCAAGCAGTCCCTGGACGCCGATTTGGATCCCACACAGCGCACGCAGCTTCTCGCCCTTCTTAAGAAGTTCCGTTCTTCCTTTGACTGTGCGCAAGCTCCGTTGGGTAAACCCCGCACGGGGCACCTTGAGCAATCTTGGTGACGGTACTGGCGATACCGCGGACCCCGAGCCCCCAAACATAAGCTGGATCCAACCGTGGTGATGTGTTTTTAAGGTGAAGGGTAGAAACCTCTAACGGTGGCCGTCGGAGCCCAGGTCAAGCTCCGGCGGATGGGCTGCCTGTCTGTTTACCAGGCAGGGAGCTCCGGGACCTCCTCAGCTATCAGGGTAAGGTTGTGGAAGAAAGTACCCCCGTCTCCCTGCTTCTATACTATGATATATGGCATTTTCTAAACCCCCCCAGACGTGATCGGCCCCCTAAAAGGGGCCGCACCGAAGTTTCATTCCCACCTCTGTCAACAACTGTCGTTTCAACAAACATGAATAACTATTCTCGTTTTCTTGTGATCGAGTCAGCTGACCCAACGAGACCCGTCGCTTCACTTTCGGTATTCCTTGTCTCGAAATTTCTGCAAAGCACATTAGGTGAAAAGTATGAAGCCGAAAAGCTCAGGACAGGAGAAATCCTTGTCGAACTCAACAATGAAAAACAATCCCGCACACTTCTTGCCCAAACTCGCATCCATGATCTCGACATCAAGATCACGCCCCACCGGAGCCTGAACAGCTCCCAGGGTGTGATTTCAGAGTCGGATCTGCTTACAGAAACAGATTTCGGCCTTCTTGAAGGTTTAAAGGACCAGGGCGTCACAGCTGTGCGGCGCATCACGATGCGCAGGGACGATAAGATAATCCCAACAAAACACATTATCCTGACCTTCGACCGTTCGACACTTCTGCATGATATAAATGCAGGCTACATCCGATGCTCTATTCCACCGTACATACCGAACCCGCGCCGCTGCTTTAAGTGCCAGCGGTTCGGGCACAGCACAACCTCTTGCCGCGGCAAAACAACCTGTGCAAAATGTGCAGCGCAGGACCACCCCACTGACTATTGCAATTCTGACAACCTCACATGTGCAAACTGCAGGGGCCCTCATGCGGCCTACTCCAGGAAGTGCGAGGAATTCCAAGTGGAAAAGAAAATAATCCATCTAAAAGTGACAGAAAACATCACCTTCCCAGAGGCGCGGAAGAGGTTCGCCTCTTTCCCCCTGGGGAGGTACGCCGACGTGGCTCGCCGGGGGGCGGAGCGGCGTCTGGTTTCAGCGGGGACCCAGTACCGCGAGTCGGACTTGGTCCCACCCGCGCCCCCCCCCCTGGGTTGCCTCTGGCCGCCCAACCCGCCACCACGCCGCTTGCTGAGGCAGCAGCGGTTGTGGTGGCAACCTCTTACGTCGGGACCGGTGCCGCTCCCGTCCGTGCCTCCCCATCGTCCAGTGCGTTGGAGTGTGCCATGGACACCACGAGCCCCGCACCGGCTCCCACCGCCACCGCACCGCCCGTGCCACTTCTGGTGCCTCCGACACCACCGGCGGTGGCGGCTCAAACGAAGGGCCCATGAAGGGGGGCCAAGTCCGGGGGGCCCAGTTCGACGGGCACACCCAGGACATCGGACGACGAGATGGACGTCGTGCCGTTCTTGCCTGCAACGCAGCGCAAGGAGCGGCCTCCGACGTCCAAGCCTTCAGATAGGCCGCCCAAAAAGCCCAATCCAAGAGTCACAGTTCCGAAAGACGACACATAAACATACACACTCCAGTAGCTCTCACACTAAATAATGGGAAGAGAAAATATTGTTCAATGGAACTGCAGAGGCCTTCTGAATAATCCTGACGACGTGTATGAGATTCTGCATACCAATCAGCCAAGTGTAATGTGTGTTCAGGAAACACATTTGAATTCTAAACACCCAAATTTCTTGAATAGTTACCGGGTATACAGGAAAGACAGGGATGGCTGCACACACTCTTCTGGCGGTGTAGCCATAATCGTCCGGAAATCCTTAGCATGCCACCCTGTCACCTTGAACACTATCCTTGAGGCTGTAGCAATACGCTTAATAATATTTAATAGGTTGATAACGGTATGCTCCATATACATTCCTCCTGATGTTTCACTTATGAGCTCCGACTTCGAGGCGCTGGTTGACCAGCTGCCCGAACCATACATCCTTACAGGCGACCTTCATGCTCACAACTCCCTTTGGGGCTCTTCCAGAACGGATGCCCGAGGTCGCCTGATAGAAAAATTCCTTACATCTTCTGGAGCATGCCTTTTCAACAATAAACAGCCTACATACCATAACATAGGTCACAACACATACTCATTTCTTGACTTGGCTATTGGCTCCGCAGTTCTCTTTCCTCTTGTCGAGTGGGGAGTGGGAACTGACCCATATGGCAATGACCACTTCCCCACCTCACTCACATACATAGGTAAAGGCCCAAGCAGTCTATCTTCCCATAATAGGTTCAATGAAGCACGAGCTAATTGGAATACATTTACACTGATATCCAAACTACACCACTCATCCATAGGACACCTACACGTTGAAGAAGCTACCCAACTCCTCACGGCGCACATCCTCGACGCCGCCGAAAAGTCCATTCCCCACGCCTCTGGAGCCCCGCGCAACCAGCGGAGGCCGTGGTGGAATGAGGACTGTAGGCGGGCGCGAGAGGCCCAGAACAAGGCGTGGGGTATCCTTCGTCGGTACCCCACGTCGGGTAACCTCATTTTGTTCAAACGGGCCAAGGCGTTCGGAAAACGTGTGCGCCGTGAGGCAAAACGAGAGAGTTGGCGCACCTTCCTTACATCCATTAACTCATACACAGATGCACATAAGGTATGGGCAAGAATACGCAAACTTAAAGGACAACATACACATAGCCTGCCCCTGGTCAGTACTACAGGGGACACACTCGAAGACCAGGCTAACACTCTTGCACAACACTTCCAACACGTTTCCAGCTCCGCACACTACACAAACACTTTCCTGAAACAAAAATTCTTGTGAAAAGAAGTCCCTACATGACAATAACAGGTCAAAATCTGGTGACAATTCTGAATTTACACTCTATGAGTTGAGGGCTGCACTGAGCACGTGTAAACCTTCAGCTCCCGGCGCAGATAAGATTACATACACCATGATACAACACCTACACCCGGACACTCTTGAAACACTCCTACACGTATACAACAACATATGGCTTTCGGGGCACATCCCAAAATCTTGGAGGGAGGCTATTGTAGTGGCGTTCCTGAAGGAGGGTAAGGACCCTTCTTCTCCCGCCAGTTATCGACCCATCGCCCTCACAAGCTGCCTGGGCAAGCTTCTCGAGAAGATGATCAACAGGAGACTTGTGTACTTCTTAGAGTTCAATGGTCTTCTCGAGAGCTGCCAGGCCGGCTTCAGGGTGGGGCGATCCACAAACGACCAACTCGTCGCCCTTGAGTCGTATATCAAGGATGCGTTTGTCCATAAACAGTTTTGTGCTACGGTGTTTTTTGATCTCGAGAAAGCCTACGATACCGCTTGGCGATACGGGATACTTTGCGACCTAAAAGCCTTCGGTGTGTCGGGAAATATGTTTAATACACTTTGTAGCTACCTGGCGGAGCGAACCTTTCGTGTGAGAGTTGGCACTGCCCTTTCAAATGTTTTCCTGCAGGAAAATGGCGTTCATTGTTCATTCTCAAGAATGCACATTGTTCATTCTCAAGATGAACTCACTTTGAAAGGCGTTGCCACGAACCATTTCCTGTACAGTATATGTAGATGATGTGCAAACATCTTTTGAATCATGCAATATGTCAATCTGCGAACGCCAAGTCCAGCTTGGTGTCAACAAACTAGCAGGCTGGGCAGATCAGAACGGTTTTAAGCTGAACCCAGTCAAGACCACTTGTGTTGTGTTTTCCAAAAGGCGTGGGATCAGGCCAGATCCAGACATCAAACTGAATGGTGTCTCGATTCCAGTCAAAAAAGAACACAAGTTCCTCGGTATAATTCTTGATGAAAAACTTTCGTTTATCCCTCATATGAAACAACTAAAACAAAAATGTCTGAAAACAATGAATATCCTTAAGGTTCTCTCACACCAATCCTATGGTTCCGATAAAGAACTCCTGCTGCGCTTGTATACTGCTTTGGTTGGGTCTCGTTTGGACTATGGCAGTGTGATGTATGGGTCGGCGAGCAAAACGGCGTTACGAATGCTTGACCCAGTACTACACTTGGGGCTACGGCTTGCGTCGGGTGCTTTTCCCACTAGCCCTGTCGAGAGTCTGTATGTTGAATGTGATACGTGGAGCCTTGAGAACCAGCGAACGTACATGGACTTACTTTATGCTTTTAAAATTTCATCGCTGAATAATCATCCTTTTTATCCTGTCCTTAACGATACATCCACATCTGTGCTGTTTGTAAATCGCCCGTCCGTTACTCCGCCTTTTTCACTTCGAGCGAGAGAGCGAGCCTCGGATCTGAGTGCTTCGTTTTTAGACGTGTACAGGTCATCCTCTTTAAACATTTTACCGCCTTGGCAAGTTCGCCCTGTGTCCTGTGACCTTTCTTTTATAAAGCTTGACAAAAATCGGGTAACGTGTGCTGCAATACTGCAGCAGTTTCTTTCTTTGCAGTTCAAATACCCACGTACTGAATTCTACAGTGACGCTTCTAAAACCTCCACTATGGTGTCGTGCGCTGCTCATGGTCCGAATTTCAATGCAGCCAGAACCATGAGCGTGCACACAACAATTTTTTCAGCAGAAGCGTACGGAATTTTACTGATTGTACGACATATCCTTGAAAATCAAATTCCCAATTCTATCATCTACACAGATTCTTTGAGTGTTGTTCGCGCATTGTCATCGCATACACCCCCCAAAAACCACATAGTTAAACTTGTATTCAACACTATCATGTCGGTGTATGCGGAGAAGCATCGGATGCTCCTCTGCTGGGTCCCAGGACACGCTGGGATCGCTGGGAACGAGTTGGCAAACGAGAGGGCCGGTGCTGCTGCACTCAGGAACACTGTAGACATAACAAGCGTACCATATACAGACCTCAAGCCACACATAAGACAACATCTGCGCAGAACATGGCAAACAGAACAGACAGACAACAAACTACATGTAATAAAGCCACACTTGGGACGGTACACAGCTGACTCACACAACAGAAACACAGAAGTCGCTTTGGCTAGGCTACAGATGGGGCACACGCATGCAACTCACTCGTATCTGCTGACGGGATCTCCTAGACCCCAGTGCGGCAGGTGCGGAGAGGCCCTATCCGTAGTGCACATACTAATAACATGCAAGGCACTTCACACCACACGACGCAAACACTTTCCAGAAACCTACAGACAACAAATCCCACTCCACCCATCGCACTTCTTAGGCGATGAACCAATGTTTACTATCAAACGTGTTTTTAATTATCTATCAGAAGTTAAATTTCTGAACCTCATATCGTATCATGCATAATCACAACCTGGCCCTCTACACCAGCCATCCTCATTGTCTTCATTTGTTTTCTGGTGCTATTCACTTCTAGTATTGACTTTAATATGTGGTAGCTAACCATCTTTTTTTTGGCGCTCTTTGCCCCAGTTGGCCTTGCGCTATTAAAATGCAACCATCATCATCATCATCCGTTGGGTAAAACGTCAACAGTCACCCATCACATCGACAAATGCGATCATGCTCCCTTGCGACAACGACCCTACCGTGTGTCTTGGCCGGAACGTGGTGTTATTAGTGAGCACGTGGATGACATGCTACAGCGCGGCGTCATTCGGCCGTCCCAAAGCCCATGGTCGTCGCCCGTGGTCCTCGTGACAAAAAGGATGGGTCTTTGCGCTTGCGTGTTGACTACCGTCGCCTAAATAAAATTACCCACAATGACGTTTATCCGCTCCCTCGCATCGACGACGCTCTCGATTGTTTACACGGTGCAGAATTCTTCTCGTCCCTTGATTTGCGCTCGGGCTACTGGCAAGTGCCGGTTGCGGAATCGGACCGCCCAAGACCGCCTTTGTTACCCCGGATGGTTTATATGAATTTAACGTCATGCAATTTGGCTTATGTAACGCACCTGCCACATTCGAGAGAATGATGGATAACATCTTGCGTGGTCTCAAGTGGCATATTGCCTTTGTTACTTAGATGACGTCGTCGTATTTTCTCCCGATTTTGACACACACCTAACTCGTCTCCACCAGATCATGGCGTGTCTCACCGCTGCCGGCCTCCAACTAAGCTTAAAGAAGTATCGTTTTGGTGCGCGCAAGTTGACTATTCTGGGCCACGTTGTTTCAAAAGATGGTGTGTCACCTGGTCCCGATAAGCTACGTGCTGTCGCCAACTTTCCCAAGCCGACTTCCTTCAAAACCCTCCGGAGCTTCATCGGGCTCTGTTCCTATTTCCGACGCTTCGTCAGAAATTGAGCTACCATCGTTTCCCCCCTAACAAGACTGCTGAACGGTGATAACGCTCTTTCTGCGTGGTCCCCTGATTGTGATGAAGCATTTTCTTCCTTGCGACGTCTGTTAATCTCACCACCTATCCTCCGGCATTACGACCCAGCAGCTCCTACGGAGGTGCACACTGACGCCAGTGGCGTCGGTCTCGGTGCAGTGCTTGCCCAACGGAAGCCCAACTACGACGAATACGTTGTAGCGTATGCAAGTCGAACTCTCACAAAGTCCGAGCGAGATTATTCCGTGACCGAAAAAGAATGATTGGCCATAGTGTGGGCGCTCACTATATTCCGCCCCTATATTTATGGCCGCCCCTTTGATGTTGTCACCGACCACCACGCATTGTGCTGGCTGTCGTCTCTCAAAGACCCCATGGGACGACTTGCTCGTTGGGCCCTCCGTCTACAAGAATTCGACATTCCTGTTATGTATCGATCCGGCCGCAAGCATTCTGACGCAGACGCCCTCTCTCGCTCCCCGGTGTCCGCTGATACGGCACACCTCAGCACAACAGACTCTACCTTGTCGTCGCTGACTCTCTCAGACATGGCTTTCCAGCAGAAAGAAGATCCATAGATCGCTACTATCGTCAACTTCCTGTCTTCACCGTCAACCCTTTCTCAGCCTAGGGCCCTGCGTCGCCAGGCTGCTCACTTTGCCATTCGCGACAACCTCCTCTACCGCCGCAACTACATGCCGGACGGCCGCAAGTGGCTCCTTGTGTTTCCACGGGGTCTCCACGCGGAGGTGTGTGCCGCTTACCACGATGATCCGCAGAGTGCTCACGCGGGACTCTTGAAGACCTATACCCGACTTCGTCAAAGATACTACTGGCGTGGTATGTACAGCTTTGTGCGAAGATTTGTTCGTGTCTGTACTGATTGTCAACGACGTAAGTCGCCTGTCCCTAAGCCAGCCGGCCCGCTGCAGCCCCTGCCGTGCCCCATTCGTCCGTATGAGCGCGTTGGCATTGATCTTCACGGCCCACTGCCATACTCTTCTTCTGGTAACCGGTGGATAATTGGGGCAGTAGATTAACTAACCCGCTATGCCGAAACAGCAGCGCTTCCCGCTTCCACGGCACGTGAGGTTGGTCCATTCATTCTGCACTCCCTCGTCCTACGCCAAGGTGCACCACGGGAACTCCTAAGCGATAGGGGGCGTGTATTCCTCTCTCAGGACATCGAAGCGCTCCTCGTAGAATGCAAAATTGTGCACCGCACCACATCCGCCTACCATCCCCAAACCAATGGACTGGCAGAAAGATTCAACCGCACGCTTGGGGACATGATCGCAAAGTATGTCGTGCCCGACCACTCGAACTGGGACTCCGTGCTACCGTTCATAACGTTCGCTTACAACACGGCCGTGCAGACCACTACAGGTTTTTCACCTTTCTTTTTGTTATACGGACGGGAGCCATCGTGTACAATGGATACCATCCTTCCCTACAGCCCTGATCCGTCCGAATGCCATCTCCTTTCCGACGCAACGCGCCATGCAGAAGAGTGCCGCCTGCTCGCACGTTCGTTTACATCGAACGACCAAGCTCAACAGAAGCACCGTCATGACCAGGAGCACTCATCGACTTCTTACAGTGCTGGCGATTTCGCTTGGCTGTGGATACTATCTGCCACTCCTGGTCTCCCCTCAAAGCTCCTTTCTAAATATCATGGCCCCTACCGTGTCATCGATTCTTCCTCCCCCGTTAACTACGTTGTAGAGCCACTGAAGCCAACGGAAGATCTTCGCCGTCGCGGCCGCGAAACTGTCCACGTCTCTCGCCTAAAACCCTATTACGATCCCCTTGTGCTGCACTCACCGTAGGTCGCCAGGGTGGCTCTCTCTTCGGCGGAGGGTGATTGTAATGAAGAGAAATGAAAGGACTAACGGACCTCGATCCTCCAATCCCTGTTCGGGTGTGTGCCGGTAACATCAAGCTGGCATCATCTCTGTGCGTCCTTGTGGTCAGATCAGCGATGCTCTATCCGGTTCACCTGGAACAGACTGCGCTGCTTCCCGTCTCTCGCTTTTACTGCTTGTTAGCAATTAAACCGCCTTTCAGTATATATAATGTTATGCTGATTAGCAAACGTCCGGGAAAAAAGACGGAAAACTGCAAAGAATATTATGGATACATGCAGGAAAAAAAAATTCAAAGCAAAGGTGAACAGTCGAACGTTTTCCTTCCAACATGCACTCAAGCGAAACCCACATTTTCACGAGTACGGATTTCTGGGCTAGTTGGTGATGCTTTGACGAAAAATTCATAGCGCATAAAAAACAAGGACAGAGAAGAGGAGAGACAACACGGAGCGCACTTTCAACTGAGCGCACTTCAGAGTTGAAAGTGCGCTCCGTGTTGTCTCTCCTCTTCTCTGTCCTTGTTTTTTATGCGCTATGAATTTTTCCACATTTTCACTTCGCTTTGCATGTAGTATTTAGGGCAGCATACCTTATCTTTGGTTGCAGGCGCCCCGTCAGAGACAGAGTGGAGGGACGGTGCGAGTGGCTACTGCGGTGGCAGTTCCCAGCGGTGGCAGTTTCCAAACTGCCTGGGTGTAGTGGATGGCAAGCACGTCCAGATAAAGTGCCCCAGGAAGTCGGGAAGCCTGTACTACAAATATAAGGTAAACCATTGGGGAAAGTCTTTGGCAACGCAAAATATACACACATATTGTAGAACGAGCTTCAGGAGCGGGTGTTTACGGAAAAGCAGAATCTATCAATACGCCGGGTTCGCACCTTTATTCGAAATTCTGTGCCATCGCAACTTTTTGGGGCATTCAAATTCACTGAGTGGAATTACTTGTTTTGTTTTGCGGGTATGAGGAAATGTCCGTGTGGCGATTGAGGGAGGAGCCCACGGAGACATGGTATTACATTTGAGGCTCGTATCGGGGATTTTCCAGCTGCATTCCTCTCCATACGGTGCGTGTTTCTTGGGGACGGGGGGAGGGACTGTGGTGGAGTGTCGGTGAAGGACGTATGTGCTGCTTCTCCCGCGTAATGGTAGCGGCATGTAGCTGAACATGGCTCTGCCTGCTGGTGTGAGTGTGGGAATTGGAGGTGGGATAGGATTCTTGTAGTCCCTCCCATGTATTACCGACATCAAACTGTCGGCGTTTTCGTGCGTCATCTTTGTCGAAACTCCAGGGCTGCATTTTAGCCTTGGTGTGCGACAATGTGGAGTTTTAAATGCAGAGCATTTCAGTAACTCACGATGTCACCCGCGTTGGCGTCCGTGGTCCGCACCGCACCCCTCCCTACTATATAAAAAGAAAATACTATCCGGCGCCCGGTTTCGATCCCTCGACCCTGCGGGCAGAACGCAATGTACATGGTGCGCTTCCCACTACGCCACAAAGCCGACACGGAATCGGACGCTACCAACGCGCCTTATATCGTTGACGCATTCAAATTACTGCTGACGAGCGCTTTCTCGTCAGCAGTTGCCACAGGTGCAACAACATTAACGTAACGCAAACTACTTAACGTCGTGCGCCCCCGGAAATGCTCTGCATTTGATCGTGCTTCTTGCGAGGGGGATGTTTATACAGGAACTCCTACTTCTAGCGGACTCCTGGCGCCCTCTTTCTGCCATTGTAGAGACTATGAGGCGGTCTTCGAAGGGCGCCAAATTTGAATTTTGCTTCAAATGAGTTGCTAGAGCGGGGCTGGCTCTTTGTTTATACTTGTGTGTGCGCTTCTTAGCTGCGCGGACGAGCTTTTTCCCTTTTACCCTCAGGCGGCAAGGGTTAACTTTGTGCAAAATGGCCTACCTAGACCACTTTTTGTAAAGTTATAGGGGCCACGTATGTCTAGCGTGTCTACCTGCACGCTCCCCTGGTTGGGCTCCGTGGTGGGCGGCCAGCGTGGCCACCGAATCAGCAGCTAAATTCATGGCTAAAAGTAAAGCACCTCTTGATCGGTCCCTGAAAAGGTCCCGGACCGAAGTCAGTTCTCAGTACCTGCCGCTAAAAAACAGTGACAACTTCGCACAATTTTTTGTCGTTCAAGGAGTAGAGGAGTCAATGCAGACAAAGTCTCCCTTTGCAATTGCCAAGGGCCTCAATCAACTAGTGGGGGACAAACTACAACGCCAGGAAACTCCAGAACGGAGATGTACTGGTAGAAGTGCACACCAAAGAACAGAGCGCAAAAATCATGGAACTCACAAAAATCAACGACACGAACGTGACAGTGACTACGCACCGTTCACTAAATTTCTCTAAAGCCGTGGTCTCCGAGTCCGAGCTGTTTCACTGCTCCGACGCGGAGACAGAAAACGAACTTGCAGAACAAGGGGTGGTTGCAGCCAGGGTGTCGACCCGGAACCGGAACCGAACCAAAAACCGGAACCGAACCAAAATTTTTTCTTTTGCAGATCGGGGGGCCCGCAAGTACGGTGTACGTAACACAGCTAGGAAGGGCAGCATACATGATGGCAGTCAGTGCCAGTGTAGACAAGCTGAATGGGAAGGTAACACTTGAGCGGGGCAACTTCAGGTTCAACGGATGAACTTCGAGCCTGGTGTCATTTCCGCAGTGCAATTCAACAGGCCCGGTGTTGAGGGTGAACATCTGGTGAAGTCTTCGCCCTTGCATTCTGTGAAACTCGGTTGAGATAAGTGCAGTGTATTGCACAAAAACGACGGGATTAGGTCACGTGAGCCAGAAGTCTGATTTCTATTCGCTAATATTCTCTCCGTACTATCATCTTCTGTGCATCCAGCCGCTATGCCTAGCATGATCCCTCATATAGCCCGTTTGTTTAGTTCTGAAGTTGTCACAATGTTGGGTGGAGTGTCAGCGGCAGACGGACGCACGGTAGCCGACAATGCACTTGGAATGCTTTAAGATATTTCCTAGGAACGCAATATTTAGCTTTTGCGGCATTATTTTCCTCTGTAACCGTGACTGATAGATGCTCATGTGGCGAGATGGGGCACCTGTACCACTCTCGCGCTAAAATCTGATTTATGGCACCAACGTAGTTTTTTTAACATAGTCTCATCTACCCGCCTGGTGACACAATTTGTGGGGTGTAGTGCCACTTGTGAAGTGCCGGTTTTCCATTGCAGGGAACCTTCTCGATTTTTCTCATGGCCGTTGTGGACAGCCGCTACCTGTTCACGCTCGTCGACGTAGGTGCTCCTGGACGCCTCTGCGACGGGGGAATCTTCAAGGACTCCCCCATCGGGCAGCGGTTGAACAAGGGTAAGCTGAACCTGCCCAGAGCACAGCAGCTCCAGGGAACGAGCACCCTGGTCCCCCATGTTTTCATTGGGGACGAGGCATACCAGCTGAGACCCGACTTCTTGAGGCCGCTGCCGGGCACCCGAAAGCGGCCTGAAGAAGTCATTTACAACTACCGGCTCAGCCGTGCAAGGTGCAAGTTGCACTGTGTAGAAGTTTCTCTTCCTCAAACAGGCCACAGACGTAGTCTGATGCTGATATTTTTATTCTCTCAGGTGTCATTGTGTGCGTTCTGATTCCACACACACAAAAAAAGCAAATACCAGTGGCTTAATTTTTGTCCCTAATAACAAGTGTGCATGCATGATTTTTTTCCGTTCGCAGGAGGTGCGTTGAAAACGCATTCGGCATCCTCGCCTCCAGGTGGTCCATCTCAGTCCGTGCAATCTCAGTCCGTTTCAGTCCGTGCAATGGTGAACATGGTTTTGTCTTTGCTCGTCACAGGGGTTGCGAGAGTAAATGAATTTGCGGCGTAGACTACGTAACTTGAGCTTGTTTGAAAGCAGGAATAATGTTGGGCCATCCCCCAATAGCAAAGCTAACGGCAAAGTTCACTCGTGAAAATGAGTAATTACTCCACAGCAAAAGCGAACCGAATAAACAAGAGAGGGCAAAGCGTCCGAGAACCTGTTTGTTCATGCCACTATGAAACATTGCGGGCAGCAAAGCCAGGATCGCACAAAAATGAGCGACTAAATTCACCTGTGATAAGCTACGTTTCTTGTGCATATTATTCTATCTGCTAGTAACAAGTTCAAAAAATTTACTTTTGTTCATTTTTAATTGCTTATGGTGACAGATTATGGCAAGCAGCTGTTGTGTTACACTGTGTCTGCGTTACTTAACTGAAATAACCAGTGATTTTTGTGTTCTTATTCTAATTCGTGTGTTCTCTTGCTTTCAGCCTTTGTCTCGGTGTTTGCGCTACGGTTCAGCAGTGATTTGTAATTTTGTGTTCCCTGTTGGTCCTGCTACATATTTTGCTGTATTTGAAACTGCGTGGTCAGTAGTTTTTGCTTCCTTAGGTGTCATGTCTTATTATTTTGTATTTCTTCTCTGCACGCTGCCATTAGTGTACGCATGAGCGGGTGCATTTGTGTTTGCGTTGTATGCCCCTAAATACGGTGTGATGTGGTATTCCTAGCTCATTTTACTGTATAAATCCGAATTTTATGCATGTGCGTTCTGCACTACATTTTGAATGTATACTTTTTACATGGCCTGTATATTAAGGGGCACGGACCCCGTCAAGCCGCTTTATTGGCATTTTGTCCATGCTCCTGACATCTGTAAGTGTGTGGATGTCAAACAGATTGACACCGGCAGACTAAATTGCGCAAATGTGAAATAGAAATGCAAAGCGAAGGTGGGAGAAGGCACCTAGAGCCTGCTGCCTTATCGCTAAGCCAAATCCAACTTTCATAGCTACTCATAGACGTGATGAAACGGAAACCATAACCACCTTGAAACCGAAAACACGATTTTTCAGCCGTTTTCAGGCATGGCGCATAATGGCGGTCGTTTCTAGCTGTTCAATTCAGGTGTGCCACCGCAGAACGACGCTGATAAACGAGCTTGGCGCGGGATGGTGCAGGCACACATTCGACGCTCAATGGCGCAGCTCTTCACCCCTGCTTATTTTTATTGTGACTGACAACGTAATCTACGAACAAGGCAAAATATAAGTATTAATTGTTCATAATGAAAAGTTCCTTCCACTCAACGTGGTGTGTCTGCTATAATTAAGCCCATATGCTCCAGGCACGTCAACTCAAAATTCACAGTGCTACACAGTGCTGGAGCCGGCTGCCTCCTCTGAGATCTCGTTGGCACATCTCAACAGTTCCATTTGGATTTTGTCACCCAGGTTCTCCAGACAAGCGCCTAATTTTTGCTGCTATTAGCAAGCCGCAGTACTCCGACTCGTCGGGCTTTGTTGAGATCACCCGCGTTAGCTTGGAAATTTCCGCGTCGAACTGCTGCTGCCTTTCCCGTTTCTTGGGAGGAGCAGTGAGCACTGGCAGACTGGGGCCAGTTGCCACCACCTCCACGTCGCATTGTGCTGGCACATCGTCGCGCTCCACCCACACAATCGCCGTTTCTTGCGCGCCATCTTCGTGGTACATGGCAGCAAAAATCTGCTGCGCCTCAGTGGGCTCCTCACTCTGCTCTCCAACGCTGTCCTCATCGGCCAGCGGCTCGAGGTTTCCTGATGTCCTGAAACAAAAACTCCATCGTTTGTTTTTTCAGTTCTTCCATTCGGCATATGAGACTAGATTTAACAAATGGAAAGGGAATGAAGTATGAATATAGAAGGGAGGGAAACAGGTGTATGAAAATCAGAGATGAGAGAAAGCAGGAAGAGCGATCAAGTGTAAATGCATACAGTTCAGGCGGACATTTCATGACCTGTAACAACTGTCCTTCATCCAGTGGTTGTGGTCATCCAGTTTGCACAACTGTGGACCAGCCTGTCTTAGCCCATTGTCCCTATCTGGACACATCCACAAAAGACGCTTGGCATCGTCCTGAGCTGGGACAGGTATCCGGAGCAAGATTTTGTTTTCCTTGGGTGAGCCCTCTTGAAAAAATTCGTATATATGCATACGGAAAAGATATGGTTTCCGTATCTATACACATCGAAAAGATACGCTTTCCAGTTGATTTCCGCATGCTTCATATGGAACTCATATGGCATCCGTATAAACGATGCGGAAGTCCGTAATGGATATACGGAAATCTTTACGGGCAATACGGAGACTCGCATATGGATTATACAGAATCTGTATGGACGATATAGAAGCCCCATACGGAACTTACGGAATCCATATGCAAAATACGGAGCTCCGCATAAACGACTGCGGATAATACGGAAAGCGACATTTGGAAAGTGTCAAATCCGTATAAGCATACGGAACCTCCACACGAGCGATATGGAGGATATGGAAGGTGACGCACGGTGAAGCGCCCAAAATATGCGGACTCGCGGCTAGGCAGCGGATATGCCCAGGAAAACAATCTGTTATACAGTGAACCCTAGCTCGTTCGAACTGCTGTATGGTTCAATGCGAATCTAAGGACCATTAGAACATTCTGATTTGGTCCAGCCGAGCTCGATCTATGAAAAGCTATGCGTACAAAAGCCCGTTAATTCGAAACTGCGCAACGAAATACCGCCACAAATTTACGTTGAACTACGCGCCACTGCAGTGACGGTGGTTTGGCAAGTAGCACACGGCACTGAAACACGTATATTCGCTGCCTACATCGCCGGATGTCACCTTCGGAACAAAAATAAAGGGCACGGAAATTCTGGTACTATATGCACAAGGTAAAACCAATCCAAAACACTGACGCGCACGTTTTGGGAGGCGTAAGTATTAGCGAGTGCAGTTGATCGGTGCGCTGTCAGACAGGACTTAATTCTTCTTCATGTGAGAAGGATTGAACCTGTGCAGTGAGGAGTAAAGCGGAATTAAGTTGGGAAAGTTGATTAGCTGTAACTGATCTACTGCTACGTAACACTGGATTCAGAAAGAAAAGGCGAAGCACACACCAGTGATGTAAGTATAGGACGAATTAAGCACGATGGCGGCTGTGCACTAGCCACTCATGACGGATTGATTCCTGCTGGTCTCTTCTTGAGTGTTAACCCTTTCACTCCCGTTTACGAATATAGATCGTCATTAGGTTTTGTACCATACTCGTCATGACCTATGACGACTATACTCGTCATCGGTCATTTTGGAGCTCCCCGCAGGGGGCACCTTGTGTACTCAAGGTGTTTTGGTGAGTAGCGCCATCACGGTCCCGAGCTCCGCAGGGGTGCCTACTGCTGTAGGCACTTGGTGTCTTGCAACACCATGGACCCGAGCACATGTGGGTTGGACCCACCCACGCCCTCGGCTGTGCGTGGCTTTGCCGTGTCCGGGGAAAAGGGCATCCTGGTGGTTGAGCCAAAGCCGGGGTTGTTTTGGACCTTCGTGGCCCCCTGGCAGAGGCAACACACCACTTCGGCCCCCGCTTCCCGTAGACGGTGCCCCCAGTCTGACCCGACCTGGGGGGAATCAGCCAGTCGCCTCTTCCTGTCCTCTTCTCCATTCTTTCCCTTTCCTATGTTCTTTCCTAACCCTGTCCTGTCATCTTTTCTCTTCCTCATTTTTCCGTTTTTTTCTCTAGGCGGCGAGGGTTAACCCTGTGTGAGGACATCACCCTAGATTCCGACCATAGGGTTATAGTGGCGAGGTACAGTTAACGTGTGCTTCAAAGCCACGTTCCCTTGTTGGGCTCGGTGGTGGGCGACTGGCCTCGCCACCGAATTGATTCCATGTTCTATGGCTATTTTCTCAACTCTCGCAAAACACCCTGATGGACCTCCTAAAAGGGGTCGCACCGACGTACTCCGCACCCAACCACCTCAGGCAGCTTTCAGCAAGTATCTAGTTGTACACTCGACCGATGAAAAACCTATCACCGACCTGTCAGTCTTCTTAATTGCCAAATGTATTGAAAACATTGTCGGCAAAGACTACAACGCCAAAAAGAAGCCCTCTGGAGACCTCCTTGTTGAAGTTATGCGAAAAAACCAAAGCGAGAACCTCCTGAAGCAAGAAAAAATTGCCAACTTGACCGTCACCGTTACGCCACACCGCACGCTAAACACTGTCCAAGGTGTTATCTCTGACAAAGAGCTCCTCCATGAGACAGATGATGATCTCCTTGAGGGACTGCATGACCAAGGTGTTGTTGGCATCCGTAGAATTATTATGAGAAGAGATGGAGCAGAGATCAAGACCCGACACATCATCCTAACATTTGCTAGCTCTACCCTGCCAGAGACAGTCAAGGCAGCTTTCCTTAGCTGTCGTGTGCGCGCCTACATTCCAAACCCGAGGCGATGCTTTAAATGTCAACACTACGGTCATGGAACTCTAGCTTGCCGTGGCAAGCTCACTTGTGCGAAACGTGGCGAGAATGATCACTCTTCTGATGACTGCAAAAAAACAATCAAGAAATGTCCTAACTGCAGTGGTTCACACGCTACATACTCACGATCTTGCCCATCTTTCAAGAAAGAAAAATAGATCATTGAAATCAAAGTAACCGAAAATATCAGTTTCCCCGAAGCACGCCAAAAGCACAAGATGTTTTTGGCTGCATCCTATGCAGACGCCGCCCGCCGGGGGTTGGGGCGACGTTTGGTTAGTACTGCGACACAATGCAGCTTAGCTGATGTGTCGCTGTCGTTAACCCCCTCCGAGCAACCACCAGCTCCTGCCTCTACAGCAGAGGCCCTGGTGGTTCCTCCTCCTGCTGGGCTGCCGTCCACAGCCGAGCACCCCGCCACTACGTCTGCGGAGCCCGTGGAGAATGTGGTGACGGGCGCTGTTGGGACTGGTCTGGCCTCTTCCAGTCCAGCTCCATTGGCCCGCACGACACCCAAGGGCATTGAGAGCATGAACTCAGGTGGCCCCACACGTACTCCTTCCCTTCCCGCACGGCAGGTTCCAACCAAGAAGCCTGCGGCCACCTCAGGAACCAATCCGCGAGGTGGATGTCGGATGAACAGCATGTCGGTGCCGCCTGATTTGTCAGACGAGGACATGGACACCTCGGCATCTCAACCTGCCCAGCAGGCGCAAAATGAGCGCCGCGGCACTTTTGGCCGTGGGAAAAAACCACCTCAACGTACAACAGGCCCTAAACAAGACTCACTGACATGAACCATAATAGGCAACTTCTCAACTACATCTTTATCTTTAATCCATAATAGCTCTTGAAAACATAGTTCAATGGAACTGTAGGGGTCTCATAAAAAACTTGGATGATGTATATGAACTCCTTTATAAACATCAATCCAGTATTGTTTGCCTCCAAGAGACACACCTGAATCCCAAGCAAAGTAACTTTCTTAAACAATACACTGTCTTCAGGAAAGATAGAGATGCCTTTGCTCATTCATCTGGTGGGGTTGCCATTGTCACGCGAAAATCCATTCCATTCCAGTCTATTAGACTACTCACCAGCCTTGAGGCAGTTGCTGTCCGCGTGATCATTTTTGGTCGGCTGATTACAATATGTTCCTTATACATTCCCCCGGATCATCAATTGTCTACCTCAGAATTTGAGTCATTGGTAAATGAGCTTCCTGAACCATTTATCTTGTTGGAGACCTAAATGCACACAACAAACTCTGGGGTTCTGGGCGAACTGACGCTCGCCGCTGCTTGATTGGCTTGATTGAACATTTCCTAGTATCATCTGGTGCGTGTTTGTTCAACAAAAAACAGCCCACATATTATAACATTACACACAACACGTACTCACACATAGACTTGGCAATCAGTTCTGCTGTTCTTTTTCCACTCGTTGAGTAGCAGGTGGAGAAAAACCCGCTTGGAAGTCACCATTTCCCAGTATTCCTGAGATGCCTAGACAGAGACCCTTACACTCCTACCTCAACTAAAAGGTTTAAAGAAATCGCTGCAGACTGGGAGAAATTTAAGCAGAAATCTCAACTCGCATACAGTTCCATAGAACACTTGGGTATTGATGAAGCTTGTAGCCTTGTCACGGCACATATCCTTGACGCTGCAGAGAACTTCATTCCCCAGACTTCTGGTGACACAAGTAACCTAAGGCGGCCCTGGTGGAATGAAGAGTGTCAACAAGCACGCCAGGCACAGAACAAGGCGTGGGGCATTCTTCGCAGGTACCCCACTGCGGACAACCTTGTAGCGTTCAAGCGCACCAAAGCCATGGGAAGGCGCATTCGCCATCAGGCCAAAAACAATACCTGGAGGTCCTTCTTAACTTCAATAAATTCTTTCACCGAAACAAGAAAGGTTTGGAACAGGATAAGAAAACTAAATGGACAAAGCACACATTGCTTACCCCTTGTTGTCACCACCGGTGGCACCCTGGAGGACCAGGCAAACGCGTTGGCACAACACTTCGAACACGTCTCAAGCTCTTCTCATTACACAAGCACATTTATACACTACAAAAAGTCAGCTGAGCGGAAGTCCATACGTGACCACAAGCAATCAAACGACTCCTATAACTCTCCATTCTCCCTTCACGAGCTCATGGCTGCGTTGGCTGGTTGCAAGCCTTCGGCACCAGGTGCAGATAACATTACGTACGGCATGATCAAACACCTTCATACAAACACAATCAATACTCTCCTGTTTTTATTTAACAGAATATGGCGTGCTGGGCACTTTTCTAAGGCATGGAAACAGGCTATTGTTGTGCCACTGCTGAAAGAGGGAAAGGATGCATCCTGTGTTTCAAGTTATCGTCCAATTGCCCTGACCAGCTGCTTGTGCAAGCTGTTCGAAAAAATGATCAATAGAAGGTTACTATACTTCCTGGAATACAATGGTATTCTGGACAGCTGCCAGGCAGGTTTTTGGTCGGGCAGATCAACAACAGACCAACTTGTCGCTTTTGAATCCTATGTGAAAAATGTCTTTGTTAACAAACAGTTTTGTATGTCCATATTTTTTGATCTAGAGAAAGCATATGACACTGCCTGGCGCTACGGCATCCCGCGAGACCTGAAATCTTTTGGAATTTGTGGCAATATGCTTAATGCCCTTGAAAGCTATTTGTCTGAAGGAGCACCCCGCACGGGGCACCTTGAGCAATCTTGGTGACGGTACTGGCGATACCGCGGACCCCGAGCCCCCAAACATAAGCTGGATCCAACCGTGGCCGTCGGAGCCCAGGTCAAGCTCCGGCGGATGGGCTCCCTGTCTGTTCACCAGGCAGGGAGCTCCGGGACCTCTTTGGCTACCAGGGTAAGGTCAAAGAAGAAAGTACCCCCGTCTCCCTGCTTTCCAATGTATCATATGGCATTTTCCAAACCCCCCCCCCAAACGTGATCGGCCCTCGAAAAGGGGCCGCACCGAAGCTTCGTTCCCACCACTTACCAACATGAGTATTTCGAAACCGAACAACTACCCTCGCTTCTTAGTAATAGAATCAGTTGACCAGTTGAACCCTCTTGCTTCAAAGTCAGTATTTCTCGTCTCCAAATTTCTTGAAGGTGTCATCGGCGAATCATATAAAGCCAAAAAACAAAGAACCGGTGAAATCCTTGTTGAAGTCAGTAGCCAGGATCAGGCTGATAAACTACTTGCACAAACCCGCATCGCCGATCTGGCCATCCGAGTCACGCCCCACCGCAGCCTAAACAGCTCCCAGGGCGTGATTTCCGAATATGACCTAATCAATGAATCTGAAGCTGACCTGCTGGAGGGCCTTCGTAGTCAGGGCGTAACAGCGGTCAGGCGCATAACCATCCGCAGAGACGATAAACAAATACCGACAAAGCACCTCATCCTAACCTTCGACAAGGCGACCCTTCCTGAATTCATCAACGCAGGTTACATTCGTTGTTCAGTCCGGCCTTACATCCCGAACCCACGGCGCTGCTTCAAGTGCCAACGGTTCGGGCACGGCACAAACACCTGTCGCGGCCGACTTACCTGCGCAAAATGCGCCCAGCACGATCACCCGGCCGAAAACTGCAACGTGCAACAACTTCTTTGTGTAAACTGCCAGGGTCCACATGCGGCCTACTCCAGAAAATGCGAAAATTTTCAGTTAGAAAAGAAAATCATTAACATCAAGGTCACTGAAAACATAACTTTCCCAGAGGCGCGGAAGAGGTTCGCCTCTTTCCCTCTGGGGAGGTACGCCGACGCAGCTCGCCGGGGGGCGGAGCGGCGTCTGGTTTCGGCGGAGACCCAGTACCGCGAGTCGGACTTGGTCCCGCCCCCACCCCCCCCTGGGTTGCCTGTGGCAGCCCAACCCGCCTCCACACCGCTCGCTGAGCCAGCAGCGGCTGTGGTGGCATCCACGTCCGGTGGGGATGCTGCTGCACCCACCGTTTCCCCCTCTCTACCGGCCCGAAGCACACGCGAGGGCCCGGACGAGATGGAGACGGAGGCAGTCGCAGCGACCCCCTCCACCGCCTCACTGCCTGTGCCATCTGTGGTGCTCCCCACGCCTTCGGCACTGGCAGCACAGGCAAAGAACACCCGAAATGGTACCACGTCAAGGGGGCCCAGTCCGCTGGGCACCCCCTTGCCTTCAGATGATGACATGGACGTCGAGCCCTTCCGGCTTTCATCGCAGCAGAAGGAACGGGCTGCGACGTCCAGGTCAGTAGAGAAGGCCAGAAGACCCCTTCCAAGAGTCCAAGCCCCGAAAGACCCTACATAAATAGTCCACTCCAGTAGCTCTGAACACATAATAATGGGAAGAGAAAATATTGTTCAATGGAATTTCAGAGGCCTTCTGAATAATCTTGACGACGTTTATGAGATTCTGCATGCCAATCAGCCAAGTATAATGTGTGTCCAAGAAACACATCTGAATTCCAAACACACAAATTTCTTGAATAGTTACATGGTATACAGGAAAGACAGGTATGGCTGCACACACTCTTCTGGCGGTGTTGCCATAATCACCCGCAAATCCTTAGCATGCCACCCTGTCACCTTGAACACCGTCCTTGAGGCTGTAGCAATACGCTTAATAATATTTAATAGGTTGATAACGGTATGCTCCATATACATTCCTCCTGATGTTGCACTTACGAGCTCCGACTTCGAGGTGCTGGTTGACCAGCTGCCCGAACCATACATCCTTACAGGCGACCTTAATGCTCACAACTATCTTTGGGGCTCTTCCAGAACGGATGCCCGAGGTCGCCTGATAGAGAAATTCCTGACATCTTCTGGAGCATGCCTTTTCAACAATAAACAGCCTACATATCATAACATAGGACACAACACATACTCATGTCTTGACTTGGGTATTCGCTCTGCAGTTCTCTTTCCTCTTCTCAAGTGGGGTGTGGGACCTGACCCATATGGCAGTGACCATTTCCCCACTTCATTAACGTATATAGGTAAAGGCCCGAGCAGTCCATCTTCCCATAATAGGTTCAATGAAGCACGAGCTAACTGGAACACATTTACCGAGTCATCGAAACTACACCACACATCCATAGCACACCTACACGTGGATGAAGCCGCACAACTCCTCACGGCGCACATCCTCGACGCCGCCGAAAAGTCCATTCCCCACGCCTCTGGTGCCCCGCGCAACCAGCGGAGGCCGTGGTGGAATGAGGACTGTAGGCGGGCGCGAGAGGCCCAGAACAAGGCGTGGGGTGTCCTTCGTCGGTACCCGACGTCGGGTAACCTCATTTTGTTCAAACGGGCCAAGGCGTTAGGAAAACGTGTGCGCCGTGAGGCAAAACGAGAGAGTTGGCGCTCATTGATAACATCTATAAACTCATACACAGACACACGCAAGGTATGGACACGTATACGCAAACTCAAAGGACAACATACACACAGTCTGCCCCTGGTCAGTACAACAGGGGACACACTGGAAGACCAGGCTGACACACTGGCACAACACTTCCAACACGTGTCCAGTTCAGCACACTACACGAACACTTTGTTGAAGTATAAAGCCTCTTGTGAAAGGAAGTCCCTACACGACAACAACAAATCACAGACTTCTTACAACTCCCTGTTTTCACTACATGAGGTGAGGGCTGCTCTGAGCACGTGTAAACCCTCAGCTCCAGGCCCAGACAACATTACATATACAATGATACAGAACTTACACACAGACACTCTTGTAACACTTCTTCACCTTTTCAACAAGATATGGCTTTCGGGGCACATTGCAAAGTCTTGGAGGGATGCCATAGTTGTAGCATTTTTGAAAGAAGGGAAGGACCCTTCTTCTCCCGCTAGCTATCGACCCATTGCCCTGACCAGCTGCCTGTGCAAGCTTCTCGAGAAGATGATAAACCGGAGGCTTGTGTACTTTTTGGAGTACAACTGTCTTCTTGAGAGCTGCCAGGCAGGCTTCAGGGTAGGGAGATCCACAAACGATCAACTTGTGGCACTAGAGTCATACATTAAGGATGCCTTCATTCACAAACAATTCTGTCTTACGGTGTTTTTTGACATAGAGAAGGCCTATGACACCGCATGGCGTTATGGCATACTTACTGACCCTAAGTCGTTCGGTGTCTCTGGTAACATGTTAAATACCGTTATTAGTTATTTGTCAGAGAGAACCTTTCGCGTCAGAGTTGGTTCTGCACTGTCAAAGGTACACGTGCAGGAAAATGGCGTGCCGCAAGGTGGAGTTCTAAGCTGCACTCTCTTCATAGTAAAGATGAACTCTCTTGGGAAGGCACTGCCACCTACAATTTCTTACTCTATGTATGTAGATGACGTGCAGATATCGTTTAAATCCTGTAATATGTCAATATGCGAACGTCAAGTCCAGCTTGGCGTCAAGAAACTTGCCAGCTGGGCAGACAAAAATGGTTTTAAATTGAATCCTGCAAAAAGCTCCTGCGTTGTGTTCTCTAGGAAGCGCGGGATCCTTCCAGACCCAGACATTACCCTTAATGGCGTGTCGCTTCCTGTGAACAAGGAGCACAAGTTCTTAGGTGTTGTGTTTGACCAGAAACTCACATTCATTCCACACATCAAGAAACTTAAAGATAAATGTCCTAAAACAACGAATATCCTGAAGGTTCTCTCCCACAATTCGTATGGTTCCGACAAAGAACTCCTACTACGGCTCTATACTGCTTTGGTTGGGTCTCGTTTGGACTATGGCAGTGTGGTATATGGGTCGGCGAGTAAAACAGCATTGCGAATGCTTGACCCAGTACTACACTTGGGGCTACGGCTTGCGTCGGGTGCTTTTCGCACTAGCCCTGTCGAGAGTCTATATGTTGAATGCAATAAGTGGAGCCTTGAGAACCACCGAACGTACATGGACTTACTTTATGCTTTTAAAATTTCATCTCAGAATAACCACCCTTTTTATCCTGTCCTTAACAATACATCCACATCTGTGCTGTTTGTAAATCGCCCGTCCGTTACTCCGCCTTTTTCACTTCGAGCGAGAGAGCAAGCCTCGGATCTGAGTGCTTCGTTTTTAGACGTGTACAGGTCATCCTCTTTAAACATTTTACCGCCTTGGCAAGTTCGCCCTGTGTCCTGTGACCTTTCTTTTATAAAGCTTGACAAAAATCGGGTACCGCGAGCTGCAATACTGCAGCACTTTCTTTCTTTGCAGTTCAAATACCCACGTGCTGAATTCTACAGTGACGCTTCTAAAACCTCCACTATGGTGTCGTGCGCTGCTCATGGTCCGAATTTCAATGCAGCCAGAACCATGAGCGTGCACACAACAATTTTTTCAGCAGAAGCGTACGGAATTTTACTGATTGTACGACATATCCTTGAAAATCAAATTCCCAATTCTATCATCTACACAGATTCTTTGAGTGTTGTTCGCGCATTGTCATCGCATACACCCCCCAAAAACCACATAGTTAATCTTGTATTCAACACTATCATGTCGGTGTATGCGGACAAGCATCGGCTGCTCCTTTGCTGGGTCCCAGGACACGCTGGGATCGCTGGGAACGAGTTGGCAGACGAGAGGGCCGGTGCTGCTGCACTCAGGAACACTGTAGACATAACAAGAGTACCATATACAGACCTCAAGCCACACATAAGACAACACCTGCGCAGAACATGGCAAACACACTGGGACGAACAGACAGACAACAAACTACATGTAATAAAGCCACACTTGGGATGGTACACAGCTGACTCACACAACAGAAACACAGAAGTCGCCTTGGCTAGGCTACGGATGGGGCACACGCATGCAACTCACTCGTATCTGCTGACGGGATCTCCTAGACCCCAGTGCGGCAGGTGTGGAGAGGCCCTATCCGTAGTGCACATACTAATAACATGCAAGGCACTTCACACCACACGACGCAAACACTTTCCAGAAATCTACAGACAACAAATCCCACTCCACCCATCGCACTTTTTAGGCGATGAACCAATGTTTACTATCAAACGTGTTTTTAATTATCTGTCAGAAGTTAAATTTCTGAATCTCATATCGTATCATGCATAATCACAACCTGGCCCTCTACACCAGCCATCCTCATTGTCTTTATTTGTTTTTACTTCTGGTGCTATTCACTTCTAGTATTGACTTTAATATGTGGTAGCTAACCATCTTTTTTATGGCGCTCTTTGCCCCAGTTGGCCTTGCGCCATTAAAAGGCAACCATCATCATCATTTCTGAAGGAACATTCAGAGTGAGGGTCGGGGCTGCATTATCCGCGCTGTATATGCAAGAAAATGGTGTTCCTCAGGGTGGAGTACTTAGTTGCACACTTTTTATAGCTAAGATGAACACACTTGGAAAAGCTCTGCCCCGTACCATTTTTTACTCCATTTACGTGGATGATGTTCATATCAGTTTCCGTTCCTGTAACCTGTCTATCTGTGAACGGCAGTTACAACTTGCCACAAACAGGCTTGTAAAATGGGCGACGAAAATGGCTTTAAGCTAAATCCTCAAAAGAGCACATGTGTCTTATTTTCCAAGAGGCGTGGTATTCACCCTGAGCCCACCGTCCACCTCAGTGGAGTGGCTGTGCCTGTGAAGAAGGAACACAAGTTTTTAGGGATTGTGCTAGATGAAAAGCTGTCATTTATTCCACATATAAAGCTACTCAAAATAAAATGTATAAAGGCAATGAATATCCTAAAAGTCCTATCCCACCACTCCTACGGCGCAGATAAGATGTGCCTGCTGCGTCTCTACAACAGTTTAGTGAAGTCGCGGCTGGACTATGGGAGCGTAGTATACGGGTGAGCTTCGAAAACCGCTTTAAAAATGCTTGACCCTGTTCTGCACCTTGGGCTTCGCCTTTCGTCAGGAGCCTTCCGAACGAGTCCTGCACAAAGCCTATATGTGGAATGTGACCAGTGGTGCCTGGAAGACCAGCGCTTATACACAGATCTATTGTATGCCATGAAGGCAACATCCATAAAAAACACCCTTCTTCGTTTATTGTCAATGACACCTTTGCCATGCACTCGTTTCTCAGTCGGCCCTCTATATCTATGCCTTTTTCGTTGAGAGTGAGAGTGCATGCTGAAGAGCTTGGGGTTTCTTTTAGCGAGACTTACAAAACTTCGATCACAGACCTTGTTGCTCCCTGGGAAATGTCCCCCATTTCTTGTGATTTATCTTTCAGAGCCATTAACAAAAGAACTGCACCAAGAGAACTCATCTTGCAGCACTTCCTACATCTACGACACAAATACCCCTACACAACGTTTTACACAGATGCCTCCAAGTCCGCCCATTCTGTGTCATGCGCTGCACATGGCCCAAACTTTGCTACCACGAAGACAATGAACAAAAATACCAGTATTTTTATAGCTGAGGCACACGGCATTTTAACCACTGTGGAACACATTACAGAATTCAGAATACCCAGTTCCATTATTTTTACAGACTCCCTGAGTGTAGTATTAGCTCTCCATTCAGGAAAACCAACTAGAAACATTATTTTAAACCGTCTTATCACATCCATAATGTCTGCTTACGCTCTAAAATTGACTGTAGTAGTGTGCTGGGTACCTGGGCACAGTGGAATTTCAGGCAATGAAATTGCTGACCAGAATGCTGCTGTGGCGGCTCTCCGCAGTGATGTAGATATCCCACATGTGCCCTACCTAGACATGAAACCACTAGTTCGGAGTATGCTTCGGAGGCGCTGGCAGGTACAGTGGGACACACAAATCGAAAACAAACTGCACATTATAAAACCACACATAGGGAAATACAACACAGAGAAACAGAACAGGTTCACAGAAATATCAATATGCAGATTAAGAATAGGTCACACACACGCTACACACTCATACCTTTTAAACGGAACCCCACCACCATCTTGTGAGAAATGCGGACGAAGACTTACACTCCTCCATGTATTGATTGAATGCTTGGCATACCATGACGCAAGGAAACGACACTTCCCAGAACTATACACCTACATGATACCCTTACACCCATCCTTGTTTTTATCTGATCAACCCCCGATTAGAAGTGAACGCCTTTTAGCCTATCTCGCTGACATTGGATTTTTAACACTCATCTCATACCATGTGTGACATCAGGGCCACCCAATGCAAATAGTGAGGGCGGTTCTGAGCGTTTTCATAACGTGCCAGGGACGTCACCGCCATCCCTGCTATGTTATGGCGCTCCCAGCACACACATAAACATCGTCACTGTTACCCCTCATCTTATTCATCTTCGCTTCTTAGAGTAAGGGCCCTTTACACCCATATATACACTATTTTTATCAAGTACATCACAATCATCGCCATGGCATTTTAATAAATGTGACAAAACAAACATTGTCTTGGCGCTCTTTGGCCTCAGACGCCCTTGCGCCAATAAAATATACATAGTAGTAGTAGTCATTTTGGAGCAGTGACGGTGCTTTTTAGCAATACACTGCGGCCATGCGATGAAGCTATCTACGGGCAATCTTTTTACACATTTAAGAAATCAAGGAACGTTATTTTATCGATATAATGCGGCCGTGTGGTGCCATCTTAGAGCCATCTTTCTTACACAATTAGTGATATAAAGAACGTTATTTTATCGGAATAACTGTGCCGCTCCATTCAGAAAGAAAAGCTCTACAAATTGAGCAAAAACATTTTTCGGTATGTTTTTCTTTTTTTTCATGGTACGGAAAGGGGTAAAAAGGATGAAGGGAGGCCTTCCGCTACATTCACTCGTTAGCGCAAGAGCTGCCTAGCTGTTCCATTCCAGTACCTTTTCAATCATCATGCAAATTGTGGACATTATATGGCTCCCCAATCGCAGTGCAGTATCCTTCAGTCTGATTAATTTGCATTGAAATGTCTAGCTTGCCCTTCCGGTTCAAACTAATGACCATTTACCTTGTATATAACATAAACACAAAATATTACCGCACAAGCTTAACTTATGAATGGGCTGCCACATCATTAGTATGATACACATTTTTGACAAACACAATTACTGCGCTAGCTTATGGCAGCAAGGTTTATTGTTTTCTTTTGAAATATGCATATAGTTTGCTTATAACACCATTTTGTTTTTTAATCAATAAGTTTTAGATATGTATGTTGGCTGAATGAAGAATTAAAGAAGTGTATGTTTGCATATTTTTTCCTATAGAATCGTGGCAAAGGGGAGGGGCCTGGATTTGTAGAACTTAAGGCAGCCTTATAAATACGTTCAGCTAATTAAATAGAGCCAAACAAAAAAATACACCCGGAATAAAATAAACAAATGCATCTTAGCAGCTCTTTAACAAACCATCTCAAGCCCAAATTTTAAATACAGCTGGGCCTGATAAAAATGTCATAATTGCCAAATTAATTATTGCGTATGCACAGGTTACACTTGTATATAACAGCTTCTTTTCATGACGTGTGCGCTTGCACCAAAAGTTCTATACCACATTTTTTACACGTACCGCCCTTCAGTACATTTGATGTATCCGAGTTAATGATACTTGTTTTAGTCAAGCGTTCAACGAAACTTTGTCTGGTCATGGCTGGTGCTTAAATTTGATGGTGTAAAATCACAGTGCCTGACCAAGTCAGAAATGGAATGTTCGTCGTTTCATGCAGGTTAATTTGCAACTTTCCCCGCACGGGGCACCTTGAGTATTCATGGTGACGGTGTTGGCGACACCGCGGACCCCGAGCCCCCAACATAAACTGTAACCTACCGTGGTGATGTGTTTAAAGGTGAAGGGTAGAAGCCTCAAACGGTGGCCGTCGGAGCCCAGGTCAAGCTCCGGCGGATGGGCTCGCTGTCTGTTTACCAGGCAGGGAGCTCCGGGACCTCTCAGGCTATCAGGGTCAGGTTTGAGAAGAAAGTACCCCCGTCCCCTGCTTTTTTCTATGCTGTATGGAAAATTCAAAACCCCCCCAAACGTGATCGGTCCCTGAAAAGGGGCCGCACCGAAGTATCTTTCCCTCGCCCCGCACGGGGCACCTTGAGCAATCTTGGTGACGGTACTGGCGATACCGCGGACCCCGAGCCCCCAAACATACGCTGGATCCAACCGTGGCAATGTGTTTATAGGTGAAGGGTTAGAAACCATGAACGGTGGCCGTCGGAGCCCAGGTCAAGCTCCGGCGGATGGGCTCCCTGTCTGTTCACCAGGCAGGGAGCTCCGGGACCTCTTTGGCTACCAGGGTAAGGTCAAAGAAGAAAGTACCCCCGTCTCCCTGCTTCCCAATGTATCATATGGCATTTTCCAAACCCCCCCCCCAAACGTGATCGGCCCCCGAAAAGGGGCCGCACCGAAGCTTCATTCCCACCCTTGCCAATAATTGCATCCCAAAAGCCAGATAACTATCCGCGCTTCTTGATTGTTGAATCTCTTGACAAGTCAAATCCCATCTCCTCCCAGTCAGTGTTCCTTATCACCAAATTCCTTGAAGGCATCCTTGGCAAGTCTTTCCAAGCCAAGAAACTGAGAACCGGCGAAGTTCTGGTCGAGGTGAACACTCACCAGCAAGCCACAAGCCTCCTTACCCAGAATCGCATGGCAGATCTGGACATCAGAGTCACACCCCACCGTAGCCTCAATAGCTCTCAGGGTGTGATTTCTGAGCCAGATCTGATAAATGAGACGGAAGCCGATCTGCTCGAAGGTCTGAAAGGCGAGGGCGTGACGGCAGTGAGGCGCATCACCATGCGGCGAGATGATAAGCAAATCATGACAAAGCATATAATCTTGACATTTGACCGTTCCACACTCCCCGAATCCATCAAAGCAGGTTTCATTCACTGTTCTGTCCGGCCTTACATCCCGAACCCGCGGCGCTGTTTCAAGTGCCAACGGTTCGGGCATGGCACCACCTCCTGTCGCGGCAAAACAACATGTGCAAAATGTTCATCCCAAGATCATGATACAGATAACTGCCAGGCTCAACAATTAATGTGCAGCAACTGTCATGGACCTCATGCTGCGTACTCCCGCACGTGTGAAAGGTTCCAGATGGAAAAGAAAATAATAAATCTCAAAATCACTGAAAACATCACCTTCCCAGAGGCGCGGAAGAGGTTCGCCTCTTTTCCCCTGGGGAGGTACGCCGACGCAGCTCGCCGGGGGGCGGAGCGGCGTCTTGTTTCGGCGGGGACCCAGTACCGAGAGTCGGACTTGGTCCCGCCCCCCGCCCCCCCCAGGGTTGCCTCTTGCAGCCCAACCCGCCTCCGCACCGCTCGCTCAGCCAGCAGCGGCTGTGGTGGCATCCACGTCCGGTGGGGATGCTGCTGCACCCACCGTTTCCCCCTCTCCACCGGCCCGAAGCACACGCAAGGGCCCGGACGAGATGGAGACGGAGGCGGTCGCAGAGACCCGCTCCCCCTCCTTACTGCCTGTGCCATCTGGGGTGCTCCCCACGCCTTCGGCACAGGCAGCGCAGGCAAAGAACACCCGAAAGGGTACCACGTCAAGGGGGCCCAGTCCGCTGGGCACCCCCTTGCCATCAGATGACGACATGGACGTCGAGCCCTTCCGGCTTTCATCGCAGCGGAAGGAACGGGCTGCGACGTCCAGGTCAGTAGAGAAGGCCAGAAAGCCCCTCCCAAGAGTGCAAGCCCCGAAAGACCCTACATAATCACTCTCCAGTAGCTCTATCACATCATAATGGGAAGAGAAAACATAGTTCAATGGAACTGCAGAGGCCTTCTGAATAATATTGACGACGTGCATGAGATTCTGCATGCCAACCAGCCAAGTTTAATGTGTGTCCAGGAAACACATCTGAATTCCAAACACACAAATTTCTTGAATAGTTACCTGGTATACAGGAAAGACAGGGATGGCTGCACACACTCATCTGGCGGTGTGGCCATAATCGCCCGAAAATCCTTAGCATGCCACCCTGTCACCTTGAATACCGTCCTTGAGGCTGTAGCAATACGCTTAATAATATTTAATAGGTTGATAACGGTATGCTCCGTCTACATTCCTCCTGATGTTACACTTTTAAGCTCTGACTTCGAGGCGCTGGTTGACCAGCTGCCCGAACCGTACATTCTAACAGGCGACCTTAATGCTCACAATTCTCTTTGGGGCTCTTCTCGTACGGATGCCCGGGGTCGCCTGATAGAGAGGTTTCTTACATCCTCTGGAGCATGCCTTTTCAACAATAAACAGCCTACATATCATAACATAGGACACAACACATACTCATGTCTTGACTTGGCTATTGGTTCGGCAATTCTCTTTCCATGTCTTGAGTGGGGTGTGGCCACGGACCCATATGGTAGTGACCATTTCCCTACTTCATTAACGTACATAGGTACAGGCCCAAGCAGTCCATCTTCCCATAAAAGGTTTAATGAAGCAAGAGCTACATGGAATACATTTACAGAGACATCTCAACTACACCACACATCCATAGGACACCTACACGTTGAAGAAGCTACCCAACTGCTCACGGCGCACATCCTCGACGCCGCCGAAAAGTCCATTCCCCACGCCTCTGGTGCCCCGCGCAACCAGCGGAGGCCGTGGTGGAATGAGGACTGTAGGCGGGCGCGAGAGGCCCAGAACAAGGCGTGGGGTGTCCTTCGTCGGTACCCCACGTCGGGTAACCTCATTTTGTTCAAACGGGCCAAGGCGTTAGGAAAACGTGTGCGCCGTGAGGCAAAACGAGAGAGTTGGCGCTCATTCATAACATCTATAAACTCGTACACAGACACACGCAAGGTATGGACACGTATACGCAAACTCAAAGGACAACATGCACACAGCCTGCCCCTGGTCAGTACAACAGGGGACACACTGGAAGACCAGGCTGACACACTCGCACAACACTTCCAACACGTGTCCAGTTCAGCACACTACACGAACACTTTCTTGAAGTACAAAGCCTCTTGTGAAAAGAAGTCCCTACACGATAACATCAAATCACAGACTTCTTACAACTCCCTGTTTTCACTACATGAGCTGAGGGCTGCTCTGAGCACGTGTAAACCCTCAGCTCCAGGCCCAGACAACATTACATACACAATGATACAACACCTACACGCAGACACACTTGAAGCACTTCTACATCTATATAATAAAATATGGCTTTCGGGGCACATTCCACACTCTTGGAGGGAGGCCATTGTAGTGGCTTTCTTAAAGGAGGGAAAGGACCCGTCGTCCCCCTCAAGTTACCGTCCAATAGCCCTGACGAGCTGCCTGTGCAAGCTCTTCGAGAAGATGATCAATCGCAGGCTCGTGTACTTCCTCGAGTACAATGGTCTTCTCGAGAGCTGCCAGGCAGGCTTTAGGGTGGGGCGATCGACGAACGATCAACTGGTTGCACTTGACTCATACATCAAGGATGCCTTCGTACACAAGCAGTACTGCTTAACTGTCTTTTTCGACCTCGAGAAGGCCTACGACACCGCTTGGCGTTATGGGATCCTTAGTGACCTCAGGTCATTCGGTGTTTCGGGTAATATGTTCAACACCCTTGTTAGTTATTTGTCGGAGAGAGCGTTCAGAGTAAGAGTTGGTTGTGCACTTTCAAAGGTTCACGTCCAAGAAAATGGCGTGCCGCAAGGTGGCGTGTTGAGTTGCACTCTCTTTATCGTAAAGATGAACTCTCTGGGAAAGGCACTTCCACCAACAATCTCTTATTCTATGTATGTAGACGACGTGCAAATATCTTTTAAATCATGTAATATGTCAATATGCGAACGTCAAGTCCAGCTTGGTGTCAAGAAGCTTGCCGGCTGGGCAGACAAGAATGGGTTTAAATTGAATCCTGCAAAAAGCTCCTGCGTTGTGTTCTCCAGGAAGCGCGGGGTCCATCCGGACCCAGACATTACTCTGAATGGTGTGTCGCTTCCTGTGAACAAGGAGCACAAGTTCTTAGGTGTTGTGTTTGACCATAAACTCACATTCATTCCACACATCAAGAAACTTAAACATAAATGTCTGAAAACAATGAATATACTTAAGGTTCTCTCCCACCAATCGTATGGTTCCGACAAAGAACTCCTACTACGGCTCTATACTGCGTTGGTTGGGTCTCGGTTAGACTATGGCAGTGTGGTATATGGGTCGGCAACTAAAACAGCGTTGCGAATGCTTGACCCAGTGCTACACTTGGGGCTGCGGCTTGCGTCGGGTGCTTTTCGCACTAGCCCTGCTGAGAGTCTTTATGTCGAGTGTAATAAGTGGAGCCTTGAGAACCAACGAACATACATGGACTTGCTTTATGCTTTTAAGATTTCATCGCTGAATAATCATCCTTTTTATCCTGTCTTTAACGATACATCAACATCTCTGCTCTTTGTAAATCGCCCATCCGTTCCTCTGCCCTTTTCACTTAGAGTGAGAGAGCGAGCCTCGGATCTAAGTGCTTTGTTTTTAGATGTGTACAGGTCATCCTTTTCAAACAGTTTACCGCCTTGGCAAGCTCGCCCTGTGTCGTGCGACCTTTCTTTTATGAGACTTGACAAAAATCGTGTACCACGAGCTGCAATACTGCAGCACTTTCTGGCTTTGCAGTTTAAATACACATGTGCCGAATATTAGAGTGACGCTTCTAAAACCTCCAGTATGGTGTCGTGCGCTGCTCATGGCCCTAATTTCAATGCAGCCAGAACCATGAACGTGCACACATCAATTTTTTCTGCAGAAGCGTATGGAATTTTACTGATTGTACGACACATAATTGAAAATCATATTCCAAAGTCTATCATCTACACAGATTCCTTGAGTGTCGTTCGCGCACTGTCATCGCATACACCCGCCAAAAACCACATAATTAATATTGTATTTAACACTATCATGTCTGTGTATGCAAAGAAGCATGAGCTGGTCCTCTGCTGGGTCCCAGGACATGCAGGGATCGCTGGGAACGAGTTGGCAGACGAGAGGGCCGGTGCTGCTGCACTCAGGAACACTGTGGACATTACAACGGTACCCTACACAGACCTCAAGCCACACATAAGACAACACTTGCGCAGAACATGGCAAACACACTGGAATGAACAGACAGACAACAAACTACATGTAATAAAGCTACACTTGGGACGGTACACATCTGACTCACACAACAGACACACGGAAGTCGCCTTGGGTAGGCTGCGGATAGGGCACACCCATGCGACGCACTCGTATCTGCTGACGGGATCTCCTAGACCCCAGTGCGGCCGGTGCGGAGAGGCCCTATCCGTAGTGCACATACTAATCACATGCAAGGCACTTCACACAACACGACACAAACACTTCAGAGAACTCTACAGACAACATATTCCCCTACATCCATCTTTTTTCCTAGGTGACGATGCCATTGTTTCCGTCAAACGTGTGTTTGAGTATCTGTCAGAAGTCAAGTTTTTAAACCTCATTTCCTATCACGCATCATGAATTCTGGCCCTTTACACCAGCCACCCTCACTGTCTTTTATTGATTTTACTTTTGTTCTTGCTTATTGATTTCAGTGTCTAAGTTCTCACCTCTCATATTTAACCACTGTTTTGGCGCTCTTTGCCCTAGTTGGCCTTGCGCCATTAACATCCAACCATCATCATCATCATCATCATCTTTCCCTCAACTTCCAAGCATGAGCTACCCAAGGCCAAACAAATACTCTCGTTTCCTTGTTATCGAATCCCTTGACACAGCCCGCCCTCTTGCTTCACAATCAGTATTTTTGATTACAAAATACCTTGATGGAATCATTGGGAAAACCTACAACGCCAAAAAACAACGCACAGGTGAAGTCCTTGTTGAAGTAAAAAACCAACAGAAGGCAACCACACTTCTTGGTCAGACGAAAATGGTCGATCTGGACATCAGGGTCACACCCCACCGCAGCCTGAATAGCTCGCAGGGTGTGATCTCTGAGGCAGATCTTCTTAACGAGACAGATGCCGATATTCTTGAAGGTCTAAAGGATCAGGGTGTCACAGCCGTGCGCCGCACCACGATGGGTAGAGATGATATGGTAATCTCCACGAAACATATCATCTTGACCTTCAACTCCTCCTATCTTTCTGACCATATCAACGCAGGGTTCATCCGATGCTTCATTCGTCCTTACATTCCGAACCCGCGCCGCTGCTTTAAGTGCCAGCGGTTCGGGCACGGAACCAACTCCTGCCGTGGTCGTCTGAACTGCGCAAAGACGCTCAGCATGATCATCCATTTGATAATTGTCCATCATCAACCCTCACGTGCGCCAACTGCCAGGGACCCCATGCCGCTTACTCTCGAACGTGCGAGAAGTTTAAGCAGGAGAAGGCGATCATTAATGTGAAGGTAACTGAGAACACTCACCTTCCCAGAGGCGCGAAAGAGGTTCGCCTCTTTCCCCCTGGGGAGGTACGCCGACGCGGCTCGCCGGGGGGCGGAGCGGCGTCTGGTGTCCACAGGGACCCAGTTCAGCGAGTCTGACCTGGTCCCTCCCCCGCCCCCCCCCCTGGGTTGCCTCTGGCAGCCCAATCCGTTTCCACGCCGCTTGCTGAGGCAGCAGCGGTTGTGGTGACAACCTCTTCTGTAGGGACCGGTGCCACTCCCGCCTCTGCCTCCCCGTCCTCCAGTGCGTTGGAGGGTGCCAACCGGATGGACACCGGGGGCCCTGCATCGGCTCCCACCGCCACCGCCCCTCCCGTGCCACCTCTGGTGCCCCGAACGCCCTCGGCGGTGGCGGCTCAAACGAAGGGCTCCCGAAAGGGGGCCAAGTCCGAGGGGCCTGGTCCGCCGGGCACCCTCCTGGCATCCGATGAGGAGATGGATGTCGGGCCGTTCCTGCCTGCAACGCAGCGCAAGGAATGGCCTCCGATGTTGAAGCCGACAGAAAGGCCTAGAAATCCTAGAATAACTGCCCCGAAAGACGACACATGAACAAACAGACACACACACACACACTCCAGTTATTCTTAAATTTAAATAATGGGAAGAGAAAACATCATCCAATGGAACTGCAGAGGCCTCCTTAAAAATCTTGACGATGTGTATGAGATTCTGCATGACAGTCAGCCAAGTGTCATGTGTCTCCAGGAAACCCACCTCAATTCGAAACAAACAAATTTCTTAAATAGGTACATGGTATTCAGAAAGGACAGGGTTGGCTGCACACACTCTTCAGGAGGTGTGGCAATTGTCGCCCGGAAATCCTTAGCCTGCCACCCTGTCACTCTGAACACTGTCCTTGAGGCTGTAGCAATCCGTACGATAATATTTAATAGGTTAATAACGGTGTGCTCCATTTACATTCCTCCTGATTTTGCACTCCTGAGCTCTGATTTCGAGGCACTGGTTGACCAGCTGCCCGAACCATACATACTAACAGGCGACCTTAATGCGCACAACTCTCTTTGGGGCTCCTCCAGAACGGATGCCCGAGGTCGCCTGATAGAGAAGTTTCTTACATCCTCCGGAGCATGCCTTTTCAACAAAAAACAGCCTACATATCATAACTTAGGACACAATACATACTCGCATCTTGACTTGGCGATTGGTTCTGCAGTTCTCTTTCCATGTCTTGAGTGGGGTGTGGGCACAGACCCATATGGTAGTGACCATTTCCCCACTTCCCTAACGTACATAGTTAAAGGCCCATGCAATCCATCTTCCCATAATAGGTTTAATGAATCAAAAGCAAATTGGAGTACATTCACAGAAACATCTAAACTACACCGCGCTACCATAAAACACCTACACGTGGAGGAAGCAACCCGACTTGTCACGGCACACATACTCGACGCCGCCGAAAAGTCCATGCCCCAGGCCTCCAGTGCGTCCCGCAACCCAAGGAGGCCCTGGTGGAACGAGGACTGTAGGCGAGCGCGAGAGGCCCAGAACAAGGCGTGGGGTGTCCTTCGCCGGTACCCCACGTCAGATAACCTCATTTCTTTTAAACGGGCAAAGGCTTTTGGGAAGCGAGTGCGTCGTAAGGCGAAAAGGGAGAGTTGGCACACCTTCCTCAACTCCATCAACTCATACACTGATACACACAAAGTCTGGACAAGAATACGCAAGCTGAAAGGACAACAAACAACAGCCTGCCCCTGGTTAGCACAACAGGGGACACACTGAAAGACCAGGCTAACACACTTGCACAACACTTCGAACACGTGTCCAGTTCAGCACACTACACTAACACTTTCATGAAACACAAGACATCTGTAGAAAAGAAGTCCCTGCGTGATAACAACAAGTCGCACACTTCTTACAATTCTCCTTTTTCAATTCATGAGCTGAAGGTTGCTCTGAGCACATGCACGCCTTCAGCTCCAGGTGCAGACAAAATCACATACACCATGATACAACACCTACACCCAAACACTCTTGAAACACTCCTACATCTATACAACAACATATGGCTTTCGGGGCACATTCCTCGCTCTTGGAGGGAGGCCATAGTAGTGGCTTTCCTGAAGGAAGGAAAGGACCCTTCCTCTCCTGCTAGTTATCGGCCCATCGCCCTTACAATCTGCCTTTGCAAGCTCTTCGAGAAGATGATAAACAGGAGACTTGTGTACTTCCTTGAGTACAACGGTCTTCTCGAGGGATGCCAGGCAGGCTTCAGGGCGGGGCGATCTACAAATGACCAACTTGTCGCCCTTGAATCATACATAAAGGACGCTTTCATTCACAAACAGTTTTGCACAACGGTATTTTTTGACCTTGAGAAGGCCTATGACACCGCTTGGCGTTACGGGATCCTAAGTGACCTAAAGTCTTTCGGTGTTTCTTGCCATATGCTCAACACCCTTGCTAGTTATTTGTCCGAAAGAACGTTTCGCGTGAGAGTAGGTAGCGCACTCTCAAGAGTTCATGTGCAAGAAAACGGCGTTCCGCAAGGTGGAGTGCTAAGCTGCACTCTGTTCATAGTTAAAATGAACTCCCTTGGGAAGGCATTGCCACCTACAATTTCTTATTCAATGTATGTAGACGACATCCAGCTATCTTTTAAATCATGTAATATGTCCATCTGTGAGCGTCAAGTCCAGCTCGGTGTCAAAAAACTTGCCAGCTGGGCAGACAAGAACGGTTTTAAAGTTAACCCAGAAAAAAGCACCGGTGTTGTCTTTTCCAGGAGGCGTGGGATCCATCTGGACCCAGACATTATCCTTAATGGCGTATCGATTCCTGTGAGGAAGGAACACAAGTTTTTAGGTGTGGTGCTGGATGGAAGGCTTACGTTCATCCCTCACATTAAACAATTGAAACATAAATGTTTAAAGGCTCTCAACATTCTTAAAATCTTGTACCACCAGTCGTATGGAACGGATAAGCAACTCCTGTTACGTATTTTCACAAGTCTAGTGGGGTCTAGATTGGACTATGGGAGTGTTGTGTATGGGTCAGCCACTAAAACAGCACCTAAAATGCTCGACCCAGTGCTTCACTTGGGGCTTCGCCTCTCTTGTGGCGCATTCCGTACGAGCCCTGTACAGAGTCTTTACGCAGAGTGTGACAAATGATGCTTATCACACCAGCGAACCTATGTTGACTTGTTATATGCCTCTAAAATTTCATCAATGGACAACCATCCTTTTAAACCGGTTTTTAATGATACATCCACATCAAAACTCTTTTTACATCGCCCGTCCATTCCTGTTCCCTTCTCGCTCAGAGTAAGGGACGAGGTCACTATTCATGAGGTCTCCTTTGTAGACACATTTAAGTCATCTATCACTGATCTTGTAGCACCATGGCATCTTCGTCCTGTTGCATGTTACTTGTCTTTCTTAAAATACAATAAGAACAGGACACCGAAAAGTGGGATTCTGCAGCATTTCATGTATGTGCAGGATAAATACAAGGCTGCAGAATTTTTTCAGCGATGCATCGAAAACGTTCACTGCAGTGTCTTGTGCGGCGCATGGGCCGAATTTTGAAGCATATAGAACCATGAATGTAAAGACAAGTATTTTTACGGCAGAAGCATATGGCATTTTTCTTGTTGTAAGTCACATAGTTGAACATCATATTCCTAAATCCATCATCTATACAGATTCGCTGAGTGTCATCCGTACACTGTCATCCGGAGAGTCCTCGAAAAACCATGTAGTTAACCTTGTCTTGAAATCAATTGTGCTGGCATATTCTTCAAACCTTGAGGTGACTGTGTTGGGTGCCAGGCCACTCTGGCATCAGCGGAAATGAACTGTCGGATGAAATGGCCGCCAATGCTGCACTCCTAAACACAGTAGACATAACAACACTACCTTACACAGACCTCAAGCCACACATAAGACAACACTTGCGCAGAGCATGGCAAACACACTGGAATGAACAGACACACAACAAACTACATGTAATAAAGCCACACTTGGGACGGTACACATCTGACTCGTACAACCGACACACGGAAGTCGCCTTGGGTAGGCTGCGGATAGGGCACACCTATGCAACGCACTCGTATCTGCTGACGGGATCTCCTAGACCCCAGTGCGGCAGGTGCGGGGAGGCCCTATCCGTAGTGCACATACTAATCACATGCAAGGCACTTCACACACTCTACAGACAACACATTCCCCTACATCCATCGTTTTTCCTAGGTGACGATGCTATTGTTTTCGTCAAACGTGTGTTTGAGTATTTGTCAGAAGTCAAGTTTTTAAACCTCATTTCCTATCACGCATCATGAAATCTGGCCCTTTACACCAGCCATCCTCACTGTCTTTTATTGATTTTACTTTTGTTATTGCTTACTGATTTCAGTGTCTAAGTTCTCACCTCTCATATTTAACTACTGTTTTGGCGCTCTTTGCCCTAGTTGGCCTTGCGCCATTAACATCCAACCATCATCATCAATTTGCAACTTTGGCACACCACAATCGGTTGTGAATCAATCATCCTATCAGAAGAGAGCTGTTTAATTGCACATTTGAATTTTAATTACATTGGGCAGGCAAAAATTTAGCCTGCTATGTCCTGAGCAGTTCTAAAATCTTCCCTAAATGCAGTTCATGCAGCTGATAAAATATTTAGGTGAACTTTTTTTGTGCCGCGTTTACATAATTTTGTTATAGATATTGTTCTCCTGGCTACGAGTGAATACTTGGCCAACGTAATACACAAAATTAGCTCAAATGTTGGACAGTCGCAAGGCGACGAGAACTTGTAATGCAGAAAAAAAATTGACTAATAGTCGACCGCATAACGCCGCTGGCAACACTGTCTTAAAGGAGTTGTTTGTGAAGTCAAACTAAACCAAGCTAAGCCGATTGCATATTCAAAATGGCTCTAAAGCACGACTGCGTCACTGCGCTGTAAGTCCTGGGGCGGTATTCTCGTAACTGTCCCTTTTGAAAACGTCCCTTTTGAGTCCCTTTCATCGTGACGTACTTCCGGTGCACCAGTTAACGTTGGCAGTAGGTTTGTTGTGCTTGCGTTACGTCACTTCCGTTTGTTTGCTTTTAGCCAATCAGGGCTCGCCAAAAGGGACACTTTTGAAAGGGACGCAAAAGGGACCAAACTCGAGAATACCGCCCCTGTTCACCGAGTAAAAAAGAGTGCAAGTTGGTCCGTACCTTAAAGTAGTAAACTGCATCGTTAGTAACAATTTATTCATTGAGCGGCAGCATCACGTAGTCGAGTAATGGCGGCACTGGTTTGTTGGTGCTTATGATTTCGACGAAGACGTACGCGGCTTCTTCAATGTGGTTCTAGCGGACGATGAAAGCCTTCATTTGTGCTTCCAAACCACTTTTGTTCAAGTGGTTCGCAGAAGTGTTTCTGCGGTGCAGTCACAACAAGTGCTTCCTTATACATTCATCCTGCACCGGACAGGCGTCATTTTGCACTGACTGTTGTGCCGTGTCCCGAGGTCTGCTGTTCGCTAGACCGCGCAGGTAGGACCACGTGTATATCCAAACATTGTGTATCTTCTCCACTTCTCAGCCATTCTGCTTTGGCAGGAGCAGGTCACAGCTTGTTTGGAAACTTTAGTATTAAAGTTTATCAGCCTAATAAAATGTTTTAGTTTAGTATATATGCTATTAGTCAGCTTACAGTCTCAGACAAAGACACTGCACGTTAAGATTGCCCAGAAAATGGACATCAAATGGCAGCAGTGAGGGTGAACAATGCGGTTATACTGGTAGCCTTCATTTACACTCTCCCCACCCCTTGTCAATCTCCCTATAGAATGTAGGGTATGTTTCCAGATCTTTGTTTTCCTAGGATACTCCATCACATTTCATATCAAAGTATTGGACAAGGCAAAAGTCGATGTTCACTTTATCCAAATTTTCCATACAAAAGTATTAATAAATTAGTTGAAAAATAGCGAAGTTTATGTACTGAAGTATTCACAAATAAAGCAATAGATGAAAGCAACTGCAGCCTGCAGTGCACGCTTGCCATGGTCTGCCTGGTTTCAACGGGCATCATGCTTGTGACCAGAGCAGGAATAAATTAGGAGTTCATGCTCCTTTACAAGCAGGCATTAGCCTTTACTGCTCAGTTCCTAAAGGGCTAATTTCTGCGACCACCCCGCACGGGGCACCTTGAGCAATCTTGGTGACGGTACTGGCGATACCGCGGACCCCGAGCCCCCAAACATAAGCTGGATCCAACCGTGGTGATGTGTTTTTAAGGTGAAGGGTAGAAACCTCTAACGGTGGCCGTCGGAGCCCAGGTCAAGCTCCGGCGGATGGGCTCCCTGTCTGTTTACCAGGCAGGGAGCTCCGGGACCTCCTCAGCTATCAGGGTAAGGTTGTGGAAGAAAGTACTCCCGTCTCCCTGCTTCTATACTATGATATATGGCATTTTCTAACCCCCCCCCCAGGCGTGATCGGCCCCCGAAAAGGAGCCGCACCGAAGTTTCATTCCCACCTCTGTCAACAACTGTCCTTTCAACAAACATGAATAACTATTCTCGTTTTCTTGTGATCGAGTCAGCTGACCCAACGACCCAACAAACTTCACTGTCGGTATTCCTTGTCTCGAAATTTCTGCAAAGCACATTAGGTGAAAAGTATGAAGCCAAAAAGGTCAGGACAGGAGAAATCCTTGTCGAACTCAACAATGAAAAACAATCCCGCACACTTATTGCCCAAACTCGCATCCATGATCTGGACATCAAGATCACGCCCCACCGGAGCCTGAACAGCTCCCAGGGTGTGATTTCAGAGTCGGATCTCCTTGCAGAAACAGATTCCGACCTTCTTGAAGGTTTAAAGGACCAGGGCGTCACAGCTGTGCGGCGCATCACGATGCGCAGGGACGATAAGATAATCCCAACCAAACACATTATCCTGACCTTCGACCGTTCGACACTTCCGCAATATATAAATGCAGGCTACATCCGATGCTCTATTCGACCGTACATACCGAACCCGCGCCGCTGCTTTAAGTGCCAGCGGTTCGGGCACAGCACAACCTCTTGCCGCGGCAAAACAACCTGTGCGAAATGTGCAGCGCAGGACCACCCCACTGACAATTGCAATTCTGACAACCTCACATGTGCAAACTGCAGGGGCCCTCATGCGGCCTACTCCAGGAAGTGTGAGAAATTCCAAGTGGAAAAGAAAATAATCCATCTAAAAGTGACAGAAAACATCACCTTCCCAGAGGCGCGGAAGAGGTTCGCCTCTTTCCCCCTGGGGAGGTATGCCGACGCGGCTCGCCGGGGGGCGGAGCGGCGTCTGGTTTCGGCGGGGACCCAGTACCGCGAGTCGGACTTGGTCCCGCTACGCCCCCCCCTGGGTTGCCTCTGGCCGCCCAACCCGCCACCATGCCACGTGCTGAGGCAGCAGCGGTTGTGGTGGCAACCTCTCCCGTCGGGACCGGTGCCGCTCCCGTCCGTGCCTCCCCATCGTCCAGTGCGTTGGAGTGTGCCATGGACACCACGAGCCCCGCACCGGCTCCCACCGCCACCGCACCGCCCGTGCAACTTCTGGTGCCTCCGACACCACCGGCGGTGGCGGGTCAAACGAAGGGGCCCCAAAGGGGGGCCAAGTCCGGGGGGCCCGGTTCGACGGGCACACCCAGGACATCGGACGACGAGATGGACGTCGTGCCGTTCTTGCCTGCAACGCAGCGCAAGGAGCGGCCTTTGACGTCCAAGCCTTCAGATAGGCCGCCCAAAAAGCCCAATCCAAGAGTCACAGCCCCGAAAGACGACACAAACAACACAGTCCAGTAGCTCCGAACACTTCATAATGGGAAGAGAGAACATAGTACAATGGAACTGCAGAGGCCTCTTTAAAAATCTTGACGATCTAAATGAAATACTGCATGCTAATCAGCCAAGTGTAATGTGTGTTCAGGAAACACATTTGAATTCTAAACACACAAATTTCTTGAATAGTTACCTGGTATACAGAAAGGACAGGGATGGCTGCACACACTCTTCTGGGGGTGTGGCCATAATCGCCCGGAAATCTTTAGCATGCCACCCTGTCACTTTGAACACCATCCTTGAGGCTGTAGCAATACGCTTAATAATATTTAATAGGTTGATAACTGTATGCTCCATATACATTCCTCCTGATGTTGCACTTTTAAGCTCTGACTTCGAGGCGCTGGTAGACCAGCTGCCCGAACCATACATCCTTACAGGCGAACTTAATGCTCACAACTCTCTTTGGGGCTCTTCCAGAACGGATGCCCGAGGTCGCCTGATAGAGAAATTCCTTACATCTTCTGGAGCATGCCTTTTCAACAGTAAACAGCCTACATTCCATAACATAGGACACAACACATACTCATGTCTTGACTTGGCGATTGGATCAGCAGTTCTCTTTCCTATCCTCGAGTGGGGTGTGGGCACTGACTCATACGGTAGTGACCACTTCCCCACCTCACTTACATACATAGGTAAAGGCCCATGCAGTCCATCTTCCCATAATAGGTTCAATGAAGCACGAGCTAACTGGAATACATTCACACAGACATCCAAACTACACCACACATCCATAGGACACCTACACGTCCAAGAAGCTACCCAACTGCTCACGGCGCACATCCTCGACGCCGCCGAAAAGTCCATTCCCCACGCCTCTGGTGCCCCGCGCAACCAGCGGAGGCCGTGGTGGAATGAGGACTGTAGGCGGGCGCGAGAGGCCCAGAACAAGGCGTGGGGTGTCCTTCGTCGGTACCCCACGTCGGGTAACCTCATTTTGTTCAAACGGGCCAAGGCGTTAGGAAAACGTGTGCGCCGTGAGGCAAAACGAGAGAGTTGGCGTTCCTTCATAACATCAATAAACTCATATACAGACACACGGAAAGTATGGACAAGAATACGCAAACTCAAAGGACAACAAACACACAGCCTGCCTCTGGTCAGCACAACAGGGGACACACTCGAAGACCAGGCTGACACCCTCGCACAACACTTCCAACACGTGTCCAGTTCCGCACACTACACAAACACTTTCATGAAACACAAACAAACGGCCGAAAAGAAGCCTATACTAGATAACAATAGGTCAACATCTTCTTATAACTCAGAGTTTTCATTGCATGAGCTGAGGGCTGCTTTGAGCACGTGTAAACCCTCAGCTCCAGGCCCAGACAACATCACATACACAATGATACAACACCTGCACGCAGACACTCTTCTAACACTCTTACACCTATATAACAAGATATGGCTTTCGGGGCACATTCCAAACTCTTGGAAGGAGGCTATAGTTGTAGCTTTCCTGAAGGAGGGAAAGGACCCGTCATCCCCCTCAAGTTACCGTCCTATTGCCCTGACGAGCTGCCTGTGCAAGCTCTTCGAGAAGATGATAAATCCCCCGCACGGGGCACCTTGAGCAATCATGGTGACGGTACTGGCGATACCGCGGACCCCGAGCCCCCAAACATAAGCTGGATCCAACCGTGGCGATGTGTTTATAGGTGGAGGGTTAGAAACCACGAACGGTGGCCGTCGGAGCCCAGGTCAAGCTCCGGCGGATGGGCTCCCTGTCTGTTTACCAGGCAGGGAGCTCCGGGACCTCTCTCGGCAACAGGGTAAACCGAGTGAAGAAAGTACCCCCGTCCCCTGCTTTTTCCTATGCCATATGGTAAATCGAAAAACCCCCCCCAAACATGATCGGACCCTGAAAAGGGTCCGCACCGAAGAATCCTTTCCACCTCTTCCTGCCATCAACTCACCGAAACCTGACAATTACCCACGTTTTTTGATAGTTGAATCGGTAGACAAATCCAAGCCTCTTTCCTCACAATCTGTATTCCTTGTATCCAAGTTTCTTGAATCCATCCTTGGCAAGACATACAATGCTAAAAAACTAAGAACTGGCGAGGTCCTAGTTGAGGTTAACTCACAGAAGCAAGCCACAACTCTCATGAGCCAAACCCGCATGGCAGACCTGGATATCAGAGTCACACCCCACCGCAGCCTCAACAGCTCCCAGGGTGTGATATCTGAGCCAGACCTCCTAACCGAGACAGAGACCGATCTGCTCGAAGGCCTAAAAGATCCAGGCGTGACAGCAGTAAGGCGCATCGTCATTAGGAGAGATAATAAAGAAATACCCACCAAACATCTAATTCTCACTTTCGACCGCTGCACACTGCCCGAGCATGTCAGCGCAGGTTTCATCCGTTGTTCTGTCCGGCCATACATCCCGAACCCGCGGCGCTGTTTCAAGTGCCAGAGGTTCGGGCATGGTACCAACTCCTGTCGTGGCAGAACAACATGTGCCAAATGTGGCCAGCATGATCATCTATCGGACAACTGCACAGCAACCAACCTTACCTGCCCGAATTGCCAGGGTCCACATGCAGCATACTCTCGCGCCTGTGAAAAGTTTCAACTAGAGAAGAAAATAATCAACATCAAAGTCACTGAAAACATCACCTTCCCCGAGGCGCGAAAGAGGTTCGCCTCTTTTCCCGTGGGGAGGTACGCCGACGCAGCTCGCCGGGGGGCGGAGCGGCGTCTGGTTTCGGCGGGGACCCAGTACCGCGAGTCGGACTTGGTCCCGCCCCCGCCCCCCCCAGGGTTGCCTCTGGCAGCCCAACCCGCCTCCGCACCGCTCGCTGAGCCAGCAGCGGCTGTGGTGGCATCCACGTCCGGTGGGGATGCTGCTGCACCCACCATTTCCCCCTCTCCACCGGCCCGAAGCACACGCAAGGGCCCGGACGAGATGGAGACGGAGGCAGTCGCAGCGACCCCCTCCCCCTCCTTACTGCCTGTGCCATCTGGGGTGCTCCCCACGCCTTCGGCACAGGCAGCGCAGGCAAAGAACACCCGAAAGGGTACCACGTCAAGGGGGCCCAGTCCGCTGGGCACCCCCTTGCCTTCAGATGACGACATGGACGTCGAGCCCTTCCGGCTTTCATCGCAGCGGAAGGAACGGGCTGCGACGTCCAGGTCAGTAGAGAAGGTCAGAAAACCCCTTCCAAGAGTGCAAGCCCCGAAAGACCCTACATAAAAAGTCACACTCCAGTAGCTCTGAACACATAATAATGGGAAGAGAAAATATTGTTCAATGGAACTGCAGAGGCCTTCTGAATAATCTTGACGACGTTTATGAGATTCTGCATGCCAATCAGCCAAGTATAATGTGTGTCCAGGAAACACATCTGAATTCCAAACACACAAATTTCTTGAATAGTTACATGGTATACAGGAAAGACAGGGATGGCTGCACACACTCTTCTGGCGGTGTTGCCATAATCACCCGCAAATCCTTAGCATGCCACCCTGTCACCTTGAACACCGTCCTTGAGGCTGTAGCCGTCCGCACAATAATATTTAATAGATTAATAACGGTATGCTCCATATACATTCCTCCTGATGTTTCGCTTACGAGCTCCGACTTCGAGGCGCTGGTTGACCAGCTGCCCGAACCATACATCCTTACAGGCGACCTTAATGCTCACAACTCTCTTTGGGGCTCTTCCAGAACGGATGCCCGAGGTCGCCTGATAGAGAAATTTCTTACATCTTCTGGAGCATGCCTTTTCAACAATAAACAGCCTACATATCATAACATAGGACACAACACATACTCATGTCTTGACTTGGCTATTGGCTCTGCAGTTCTCTTTCCTCTTCTCGAGTGGGGTGTGGGAACAGACCCATATGGTAGTGACCACTTCCCCACCTCACTTAGATATATAGGTAAAGGCCCAAGCAGTTCATCTTCCCATAATAGGTTCAATGAAGCACGAGCTAACTGGAACACATTTATAGAGACATCGAAACTACACCACACATCCATAGCACACCTACACGTAGATGAAGCCGCACAACTCCTCACGGCGCACATCCTCGACGCCGCCGAAAAGTCTATTCCCCACGCCTCTGGTGCCCCGCGCAACCAGCGGAGGCCGTGGTGGAATGAGGACTGTAGGCGGGCGCGAGAGGCCCAGAACAAGGCGTGGGGTGTCCTTCGTCGGTACCCCACGTCGGGTAACCTCATTTTGTTCAAACGGGCCAAGGCGTTAGGAAAACGTGTGCGCCGTGAGGCAAAACGAGAGAGTTGGCGCTCATTCATAACATCTATAAACTCATACACAGACACACGCAAGGTATGGACACGTATACGCAAACTCAAAGGACAACATACACACAGCCTGCCCCTGGTCAGTACAACAGGGGACACACTGGAAGACCAGGCTGACACACTCGCACAACACTTCCAACACGTGTCCAGTTCAGCACACTACACGAACACTTTCCTGAAGTATAAAGCCTCTTGTGAAAAGAAGTCCCTACACGACAACAACAAATCACAGACTTCTTACAACTCTCTGTTTTCACTACATGAGCTGAGGGCTGTTCTGAGCACGTGTAAACCCTCAGCTCCAGGCCCAGACAACATTACATACACAATGATACAACATCTACACGCAGACACACTTGAAGCACTTCTACATCTATATAATAAAATATGGCTTTCGGGGCACATTCCACACTCTTGGAGGGAGGCCATTGTAGTGGCTTTCTTGAAGGAGGGAAAGGACCCGTCGTCCCCCTCAAGTTACCGTCCAATAGCCCTGACGAGCTGCCTGTGCAAGCTCTTCGAGAAGATGATCAATCGCAGGCTTGTGTACTTCCTCGAGTACAATGGTCTTCTCGAGAGCTGCCAGGCAGGCTTTAGGGTGGGGCGATCGACGAAGGATCAACTGGTTGCACTTGACTCATACATCAAGGATGCCTTCGTGCATAAGCAGTACTGCTTAACTGTCTTTTTCGACCTCGAGAAGGCCTACGACACCGCTTGGCGTTATGGGATCCTTAGTGATCTCAGGTCATTCGGTGTTTCGGGTAATATGTTGAACACCCTTGTTAGTTATTTGTCGGACAGAGCGTTCAGAGTAAGAGTTGGTTGTGCACTTTCAAAGGTTCACGTCCAAGAAAATGGCGTGCCGCAAGGAGGCGTGTTGAGTTGCACTCTCTTTATCGTAAAGATGAACTCTCTTGGAAAGGCACTGCCACCAACAATCTCTTATTCTATGTATGTAGACGACGTGCAAATATCTTTTAAATCATGTAATATGTCAATATGCGAACGTCAAGTCCAGCTTGGTGTCAAGAAGCTTGCCGGCTGGGCAGACAAGAATGGGTTTAAATTGAATCCTGAAAAAAGCTCCTGCGTTGTGTTCTCCAGGAAGCGCGGGGTCCATCCGGACCCAGACATTACTCTGAATGGCGTGTCGCTTCCTGTGAACAAGGAGCACAAGTTCTTAGGTGTTGTGTTTGACCAGAAACTGACATTCATTCCACACATCAAGAAACTTAAACATAAATGTCTGAAAACAATGAATATACTTAAGGTTCTCTCCCATCAATCGTATGGTTCCGACAAAGAACTCCTACTACGGCTCTATACTGCTTTGGTTGGGTCTCGTTTAGACTATGGTAGTGTGGTATATGGGTCGGCGTCGAAAACAGCGTTGCGAATGCTTGACCCAGTGCTACACTTGGGGCTACGGCTTGCGTCGGGTGCTTTTCGCACGAGCCCTGTCGAGAGTCTGTATGCCGAGTGTAATAAGTGGAGCCTTGAGAACCAACGGACGTACATGAACTTACTTTATGCATTTAAAATTTCATCGCTGAATAACCATCCTTTTTATCCTGTCTTTAACGACACATCCACATCTCTGCTTTTTGTAAATCGCCCATCCGTTCCTCTGCCCTTTTCACTTCGAGTGAGAGAGCGAGCCTCGGATCTGAGCGCTTCGTTTTTAGACGTGTACAGATCATCCTTTTCAGACATTTTACCTCCTTGGAAAGTTCGTCCTGTTTCCTCTGACCTTTCTTTTATGAAACTTGACAAAAATCGGGTACCGCGAGCTGCTATACTGCAGCACTTTCTGTCTCTGCAGTTTAAATACCCACTTGCAGAATTTTACAGTGACGCGTCTAAAACCTCCACTATGGTCTCCTGCGCTGCTCATGGTCCGAATTTCAGTGCAGCCAGAACCATGAGCGTCCACACAACAATTTTCTCAGCAGAAGCATATGGAATTTTATTGATTGTACGACACATACTTGAAAATCAAATTCCAAAGTCTATCATCTACACAGATTCCTTGAGTGTTGTTCGCGCACTGTCATCGCATACACCCCCAAAAAACCACATAGTTAATCTTGTATTTAAATCTATCATGTCTGTGTATGCGCAGAAGCATCAGCTGCTCCTCTGCTGGGTCCCAGGACACGCTGGGATCGCTGGAAACGAGTTGGCAGACGAGAGGGCAGCTGCTGCTGCACTCAGGAACACTGTGGACATAACAAGCGTACCATATACAGACCTCAAGCCTCACATAAAACAACACCTGCGCAGAACGTGGCAAACACACTGGAACGAACAGACAGACAACAAACTACACGTAATAAAGCCACACTTGGGACGGTACACAACTGACTCACACAACAGACACACAGAAGTCGCTTTGGCAAGGCTGCGGATGGGGCACACCCATGCGACGCACTCGCATCTGCTGACGGGATCTTCTAGACCCCAGTGCAGCAGGTGCGGAGAGGCCCTATCCGTAGTGCACATACTAATCACATGCAAGGCACTTCACACAACACGACAGAAACACTTCAGAGAACTCTACAGACAACATATTCCCCTACATCCATCATTTTTTCTAGGTGACGATGCCATTGTTTCTGTGAAACGTGTGTTTGAGTATTTGTTAGACGTCAAGTTTTTAAACCTCATTTCCTATCACGCATAATCAAATCTGGCCCTATACACCAGCCATCACCATTTTGTATAATTGATTTTACTATGTTCGGTTTACACTTTTTTTTTCTTCCTTTTTATACCTACCTTTGTATGGTAATCACTTCTCCATTAAATAACGTCTTCTCTGGCGCTCTTTGCACTCGTTGGCCTTGCGCCATTAAACACTAACCATCATCATCAAGATGATAAATCGCAGGCTCGTGTACTTCCTTGAGTACAACGGTCTTCTCGAGAGCTGCCAGGCAGGCTTCAGGGTGGGGCGATCGACGAACGATACACTGTTAGCTCTTGACTCGTACATCAAGGATGCCTTCGCGCACAAGCAGTATTGTTTAACTGTGTTTTTCGACCTTTAGAAGGCATACGACACCGCTTGGCGTTATGGGATCCTTAGGGACCTCAATTCATTCGGTGTTTCGGGTAACATGTTGAACGCTCTTGTCAGTTACTTGTCGGACAGGACGTTCCGAGTAAGAGTCGGTGGTGCACTCTCAAAGGTTCACGTGCAAGAAAATGGCGTGCCACAGGGTGGCGTGTTGAGCTGCACTCTCTTCATAGTAAAAATGAACTCTCTTGGTAAGGCACTGCCACCTACAATCTCTTATTTCATGTATGTAGATGACGTCCAGATATCCTATAAATCATGCAATATGTCAATCTGCGAACGTCAAGTCCAGCTTGGTGTAAAGAAACTTGTCGGCTGGGAAGACAAGAATGGTTTTAAATTGAATCCGGTAAAAAGCTCCTGCGTTGTGTTCTCCAGGAAGCGCGGTGTCCATCCGGACCCAGACATTCATCTTAATGGCGTGTCGCTTCCTGTGAACAAGGAGCACAAGTTCTTAGGTGTTGTGTTTGATCACAAACTCACATTCATTCCCCACATCAAGGAACTTAAAAATAAATGTCTCAAAACAATGAATATACTTAAGTTTCTCTCCCACCAATCCTACGGTTCCGACAAAGAACTCCTGCTTCGCTTGTATACTGCATTGGTTGGGTCTCGTTTAGACTATGGCAGTGTGGTATATGGGTCGGCGACTAAAACAGCGTTGCGAATGCTTGACCCAGTGCTACACTTGGGGCTTCGTCTCGCCTCGGGTGCTTTTCGCACTAGCCCTGTCGAGAGTCTGTATGTCGAGTGTGATAAGTGGAGCCTTGAGAACCAACGAACGTACATGGACTTGCTATATGCTTTTAAAATTTCATCACTGAATAATCATCCTTTTTATCCTGTCTTTAACGATACATCAACATCTCTGCTCTTTGCAAATCGCCCATCCGTTCCTCTGCCCTTTTCACTTAGAGTGAGAGAGCGAGCCTCGGATCTAAGTGCTTCGTTTTTAGATGTGTACAGGTCATCCTTTTCTAACAGTTTACCGCCTTGGCAAGTTCGCCCGGTGTCGTGCGACCTTTCTTTTATGAGACTTGACAAAAATCGTGTACCACGAGCTGCAATACTGCAGCACTTTCTGTCTTTGCAGTTTAAATACACATGTGCAGAATTTTATAGTGACGCTTCCAAATCCTCCACTATGGTGTCGTGCGCTGCTCATGGTCCGAATTTCAATGCAGCCAGAACCATGAGCGTGCACACATCAATTTTTTCAGCAGAAGCGTATGGGATTTTACTGATTGTACGACACATTCTTGAAACTCAAATTCCCAATTCCATCATCTATACAGATTCTTTGAGTGTTGTTCGCGCACTGTCATCTCACAAGCCCCCCAAAAACCACATAGTTAATCTTGTATTCAGCACTATCATGTCCGTGTATGCACAAAAGCATGAGCTGGTCCTCTGCTGGGTCCCAGGACATGCAGGGATCGCTGGGAACGAGTTGGCAGACGAGAGGGCTGGTGCTGCTGCACTCAGGAATACTGTGGACATTACAACGGTACCCTACACAGACCTCAAGCCACACATAAGACAACACCTGCGCAGAACATGGCAAACACACTGGGACGAACAGACAGACAACAAACTACATGTAATAAAGCCACACTTGGGACGGTACACATCTGACTCACACAACAGGCACACGGAAGTCGCCTTGGGTAGGCTGCGGATGGGGCACACCCATGCGACGCACTCGTATCTGCTGACGGGATCTTCTAGACCCCAGTGCAGCAGGTGCGGAGAGGCCCTATCCGTAGTGCACATACTAATCACATGCAAGGGACTTCACACAACACGACACAAACACTTCAGAGAACTCTACAGACAACATATTCCCCTACATCCATCGTTTTTCCTAGGTGATAATGCCATTGTTTCCGTGAAACGTGTGTTTGAGTATTTGTCCGACGTCAAGTTTTTAAACCTCATTTCCTATCACGCATCATGAAATCTGGCCCTATACACCAGCCATACTCATTGTCGTGTTGTGATTTTACTTTTGTTTTTGCTGATTTTACTTAGTGTTTAAGGTTCCACCCCTATCATCGACTATTGTTTTGGCGCTCTTTGCCCCAGTTGGCCTTGCGCCATAAACATCCAACGATCATCATTAAAATTTCATCCATGCCACACCATCCTTTTAAATCCATGACTGAACTCCTTTTAAATCGACCGTCGTTCTCTGCGCCCTTCTCTTACAGAGTTAGAGAGGAAGCGTCAGAGCTTGCCGTCTCCTTTTTAGACACCATCCAAAGTTCTGTAACAGATTTCATAGCACCATGGCATCTCCGCCCTGTGTCATGCGACACATCTTTCACACATGTGGATAAAAACCGAGCTCCCACATGTGCAATTCAGCTGCACTTCTTGTATTTGCAGGAGAAGTATCATTATTCTGAATTTTATACGGATGCCTCTAAGACTTCCACCTCTGTGTCTTGCGCGGCGCATGGGCCCAGCCTTAGTGTCACTAGAACTCTGAACAGTCATACTAGCATCTTTACGGCAGAGGCTTACGGTGTACTTCTTGTTGTCAATCATATAGTTCAAAGCCACATCCCACTATCCATTATCTATACAGATTCCCTCAGTGTTGTGCGGACACTGTCGTCAACAAAGTCTTCAAAAAATCACGTTGTAAATCTAATAGTCAAGGATATTATGTCGGTGTATGTACGCAAATTTGAACTGGTTCTTTGCTGGGTCCCCGGCCACAGTGGTATAGCCGGGTACGAAGCAGCGGACCGAATGGCTGCTGCTGCTACACTCTCGAAGGCAGTAGACATAACCACATTATCCTACACCGACGTGAAACCACACATCAGACAACAACTTCGCAAAACATGGCAAACACACTGGAGTGAACAAACAGACAAGTTACACGTAATAAAACCTCTCTTGGGACCATACACCACCGACACACGCAATAGAGACTCTGAAGTCGCCTTGGCCAGATTACGGATAGGGCACACACATGCAACGCACTCGCACCTGCTCACTGGATCTCCAAGACCTCTGTGCAGCAGGTGCGGAGAGGCCCTATCCGTGATGCACATCCTCATACAATGTAAGGCACTCGACACTACACGACACAAACACTTCCCTCAACTACACACACGACATATTCCACCACACCCGTCACTCTTCTTGGGAGACGAAGCTCTGTTTTCAATCAAACACGTTTTCGAGTTTCTCACCGACGTAAAATTTTTACATCCCATTTCTTATCATGCATGTTGACAACCTGGCCCTTTACACCAGTCATCTTCATTACGTTATGTTTTACTTTGTTTATTTTTACTAAAGTGTTCTTTTACTTCCATGTCACTTTCATGTAATCACTTTTGTTTGGCGCTCTTTGCCCTTAGTCGGCCTTGCGCCATTAAACTCTAAACATCATCACCGTTCCTTCCACTGCGATGAAAGCCGGAAGGGCTCGACGTCCATGTCGTCATCTGAAGGAAAGGGGGTGCCCAGCGGACTGGGCCCCCTTGACGGGGTACCCTTTCGTGTGATCTTTGCCTGCGGTGCCAGTCCCGAAGGCGTGGGGAGCACCACAGGTGGCACAGGCAGTGAGGCGGTGGAGGGGGTCGCTGCGACTGCCTCCGTCTCCATCTCCGTGCCCTTGCGTGTGCTTTGTGCTGGTGGAGAGGAAGCAGTGGATGCAGCGGCATCCCCAAAAGACGTTGCCACCACAGCTGCTGCTGGGTGAGCGAGCGGTGCGGAGGCAGATTGGGCTGCCATAGGCAACCCAGGGGGTGGGGGGCGGGCGCGGGACCATGTCCGACTCTCGGTACTGGGTCCCCGCCGAAAGCAGACGCCGCTCCGCCCCACGGCGAGCTGCGTCGGCGTACCTGCCCAGAGGGAAGGAGGCGAACCTCTTCCGTGCCTCTGGGAAGGTGATGTTTTCATTGACTTTCAAGGCAGTGATCTGTTTCTCTTGTTTGAACTTTTCACAGCTCCTAGAATAGGCAGCGTGTGGTCCCTGGCAGTTGGCACAGGATAAGTTCTCGAATTTACAACTGTCAGTATGATGATCATGAGCTGCACATTTTGCGCACGTCAATTTACCACGACAAGACGTTGTGCCGTGCCCAAACCGCTGACACTTGAAACAGCGGCGTGGGTTTGGCACGTAGGGTCGGATTAGACATCTCATGAAACCTGCATTGACCGACTCAGGAAGGTTGGAGCGGTCAAGTGTCAAGATTATGTGCTTGGTTGGAATTATTTCATCATTTGGGCGTATGGTGATTCGCCTCACTGCTGTCACGCCCTGATCTCGGAGGCCCTCGAGCAGATCTGCTTCAGTCTCATTCATTAGATCCCGATCAGAGATCACGCCCTGGCGGCTATTGAGGTTGCGATGGGGCGTGATCTTGATGTCAACATCTACCATGCGCGTTTGCTTCAGGAGGTTAGAGGATTGTTGTTTATTTTCTACTTCTATCAGAACTTCTCCCGTTGTGAGTTTCTTAGCCTTGTACGACTTTCGATAAGGGTTTGAAGTAACTTGGAGATTAGAAACACAGACTGGGAAGTGATGGGCTTTGCCTTGTCAAGAGATTCCATGATAAAAACCGCGAGAAATTATCAGGCTTTGGGGGAGAGATCGATTGCAAAGGAGGAAAAGAAACTTCGGTGCGGCCCCTTTTCGGGGGCGATCACGTCTAGGGGGGGGGGTTCGGAAAATGCCATATGATACATTGGAAAGCAGGGAGACGGGGGTACTTTCTCCTTTGACCTTACCCTGGTAGTCAAAGAGGTCCCAGAGCTCCCTGCCTGTCTACCAGGCAGAGAGCACATCGGCCGGACCCCGCACGGGGCACCTTGAGCAATCTTGGTGACGGTACTGGCGATACCGCGGACCCCGATTCCCCAAACATGAACTGGATCCAACCGTGGCGATGTGTTTATAGGTGGAGGGTTAGAAACCACGAACGGTGGCCGTCGGAGCCCAGGTCAAGCTCCGGCGGATAGGCTCCCTGTCTGTTCACCAGGCAGGGAGCTCCGGGACCTCTTTGACTACCAGGGTAAAGTACCCCCGTCTCCCTGCTTTTATACTATGCTTTATGGTATTGTCTGAACCCCCCCCAACCGTGATCGGCCCCCTAAAAGGGGCCGCACCGAAGTATCGTTTCCCTCATTGCCATCTTTGACATTCCTGAACCAGATAATTTTTCTCGATTTCTTGTGATGGAATCTCTCAATCCAACCCACCCTCTTGCATCTCAGTCAGTCTTCTTGATCGCCAAGTATCTTGAAGCCATAATAGGAAAATCGTATAAGTACAAAAAACAAAGGTCTGGTGAACTCCTAATCGAAATAAATGACAAGCAGCCGTCTGCAAAGCTTCTAGCTCAGACTAGACTGGCTGATCTCGACATCAGGGTCACACCCCATCGGAGCCTCAACAGCTCGCAGGGTGTGATATCAGAGACAGATCTCTTGAACGAAACGGATGCGGATCTCCTTGCCGGCTTGAAGGATCAGGGCGTCACTGCCGTGAGACGCATCACCATCCGCAGAGACGACAAGGAGATTCCCACCAAGCACATCATCTTGACCTTTGACCGTGCAGTACTCCCACAACACATAAATGCAGGTTTTATCCGTTGCTCCATCCGTCCGTACATCCCGAACCCGCGGCGCTGTTTTAAGTGCCAGCGGTTCGGGCACGGTACGAACTCTTGCCGTGGCCGAACGACGTGTGCAAAATGCGCGGCGCAAGATCATCCGAGCGAGAACTGCGCATCCGAAACCCTCACTTGTGTAAACTGCGGGGGGCCGCATGCAGCATACTCCCGCAAGTTTGAAAACTTCCAACTAGAAAAAAAGATCATAAACATTAAGGTCACTGAGAACATCACCTTTCCAGAGGCGAGAAAGAGGTTCGCCTCTTTCCCTCTGGAGAGGTACGCCGACGCAGCTCGCCGGAGGGCGGAGCGGCGTCTGGTTTCCACAGGGACCCAGTTCAGCGAGTCAGACCTGGTCCCCCCCCCCTGGGTTGCCTCTGGCAGCCCAACCCGCCACCACGCCGCTTGCTGAGGCAGCAGCAGTTGGGGTGGCAACGTCTTCTGTCGGGACCGGTGCCGCTCCCGCCTCTGTCTCCCCATCCTCCAGTGCGTTGAAGGGTACCGAGGTGATGGAAACCACGGGCCCCGCACCGGCTCCCACCGCCACCGCACCGCCCGTGCCACCTCTGGTGCCGCGGACGCCCTCGGCGGTGGCGGCTCAAACGAAGGGCTCCCGAGGGGGGGCCAAGTCCGGGGGGCCCGGTCCGTCGGGCACCCCTCGGACATCCGAAGACGAGATGGATGTCGGGCCGTTCCTGCCTGCAACGCAGCGCGATTAACGCGTCCCGACTCCAAAGCCTCCCGACAAGCCAAAAAACGCGAGAGTCACAGCCCCGAAAGATGACACATAAACAAACACACACACACTCCAGTAGCTCTCACACTAAATAATGGGAAGAAAAAACATAATTCAATAGAACTGTAGAGGCCTTCTTAAAAATCTTGATGTATACGAAATACAGCATGCTAATCAGCCAAGTGTAATGTGTGTTGAGGAAACACATTTGAATTCTAAGCACACAAGTTTCTTGAATAGTTACATGGTCTTCAGAAAGGACAGGGATGGCTGCACACACTCTTCTGGCGGTGTGGCCATAATTGCACGGAAATCCTTAGATTGCCACCCTGTCACTCTGAACACTGTCCTTGAGGCTGTAGCAATTCGAACAATATTATTTATTAGGTTGATAACGGTATGCTCAATATATATTCCTCCTCATCATGCACTTTCGAGCTCTGATTTTGTAGTGCTGGTCGACCAGCTGCCCGAACCATACATACTAACAGGCGACCTTAATGCGCACAACTCTCTTTGGGGCTCCTCCAGAACGGATGCCCGAGATCACCTGATAGAGAAGTTTATTACATCCTCCGGAGCATGCCTCTTCAACAAAAAAAAGCCTACATACCATAACTTAGGACACAATACATACTCTCATCTTGACTTGGCGATTGGTTCCGCAGTTCTCTTTCCATGTCTTGAGTGAGGTGTGGGCACAGACCCATATGGTAGTGACCATTTCCCCACTTCATTAACGTATATAGGTATAGGCCCGAGCAGTCCATCTTCCCATAACAGGTTTAATGAATCAAAAGCAAACTGGAGTACATTCACAGACACATCTAAACTACACCACACAATCATAAAACACCTACACGTGGAGGAAGCAGCCCAGCTCGTCGCGGCACACATACTCGACGCCGCCGAAAAATCCATGCCCCAGGCCTCCAGTGCGTCCCGCACCCCAAGGAGGCCGTGGAGGAACGAGGACTGTAGGCGGGCGCGGGAGACCCAGAACAAGGCGTGGGGTGTCCTTCGCCGGTACCCCACGCCAGATAATCTAATTTCCTTTAAACGGGCAAAGGCTCTTGGGAAGCGTGTGCGTCGTGAGGCGAAAAGGGAGAGTTAGCGCGCCTTCCTCACTTCCATCAACTCATACACCGACACTCACAAAGTCTGGACACGAATACGCAAGCTAAAAGGACAACAGACACACAGCCTGCCCCTGGTTAACACAACAGGGGACACACTCGAAGACCAGGCCAACACGCTTGCACAACACTTCGAACACGTGTCCAGCTCAGCACACTACACAACACTTTCATTAAACACAAAGCATCATGTCCCCGCAGGGGGCATCTGCTAAAGCAGATGTTTGCGTGTACTGTGCGACACCACGGACCCCGAGCACCCACGTCTAGCCGTACGTGGCAGCGCCGTGACCGGGGAAAAGAGGGTCCTGGTGGTTGAGCCGACGCCGAGTGCTTGGACCTTTAAGGCCCCTTGGCGAAGGCAACACACCACTTTGGCCTCCGCTTCTCGTAGACGGCACCTCCGGTCTGACCCGCCCGGGGGGAATCGGCAGTCGCCTTTTCCTGTCCTCCCCTTCAACCTTTCACTTTCCTATCTTCTCTCTAACAACTTTCCTGTCGTCTCGTTCTTTCTCAGTTTCCTTTTTTCCTGGCGGCTAGGGTTAACCTTGTGTGGCGGACAACCCTGTGTTCAGCCATATTTGGTTATAGTCGCGGTGTACAGCTGGCGTAGGCATGACTTGCTCACGAGTTCATGTCCCATCCCCTTGTTGGGCTCCATGGTGGGTGGCTGGCACCATGGCCGAACAGTTTTTTCAATTTATGGCTTCCTTTTTTCGCCCATCTGATCCCTCTCGTAAAAGAGGAGGCACCGATGCAACCGCCCAGTTTTTCACGAAGAACGTTGCCAACTTTCCACGCTTCCACGTAATACACAGCAGTGACGAAGAGAAGACTGCCCGACTTGTATCGCCATTTCTAGTCGCAAAGACCCTAACTGCCACCATTGGGGAAGGCTATAAGATCAAGAAGCTTGCAAATGGAGACCTTCTACTCGAAGTACTTTACAAACATCAGCTCGACAAGCTCTCAGCGTTAACTTCTTTCGGAGAAATTCCTGTAACTGTCAGTGAGCACCGATCACTAAATACAGTCCGCGGAGTCATCTCAGATGACGACCTAAAGTATGTGTCCGAGGAAGAGCTTCTAGAAGGTCTGAAGGAACAAAATGTGACAAATGTCTACCGTATCAAAATCAAAAGAGAAAACAAAGAAATTCAGACAAGGCATATCGTCCTCACCTTTGCATCAAGCATCCTTCCAGAATCTGTGGAGGTGGGCTATACCAAAATGAAACTTCGACCCTACATCCCCAACCCACGGCGATGCTACAAATGCCAACGCTATGGCCACGGCTCATTGAACTGCCGGGGCCAACAGACATGTGCGAAATGTGCCTCTCATGAACACCCTCCTGAAAACTGTCAAGCCCAAACATATCTTTGTGTAAACTGTGAGGGCAACCACGCAGCGTACTCACGTGTTTGGCCTGCATGGAAAAAAGAAAAAGAGATAATAACACTCAAAGTAACAGAGAACCTGACATTTCGCGAAGCACGGAGGCGACTCTCCTCGGCGCATACGCGACCCTACTCCGTTGTGGTGCAACAGGGCGCAGCATCACAGCGGTCTTCGGCGCTTGCTGAAGCCACACAGAGTGAGGTTCCAGCAAGGCACCCCGCGCCCCCGGTGGAAGCAGCTAGCGCTGCGCCACCACCTCCGAAGCGGGCTGCACGGACCCCTGGTTCGGCAGTCTCCAAGGCCTCACCCCACACGGTGAGGTCAAACAGTTCGACACACGTGCGTTCTGCACGAACCCCCAGCGTCTCCGAAGAGACGATGGACACATCTGAAGGAGGTTCTGCGCCCTCTACGTCGGATGGGCGGCGGAACTCCCTAGACAACATAAAGAGAAACAATCCCCGAATCACAGGACCGAAAACCTAGTTTTCACCCCACCAAAAAAAGCAGCATGGCATTCATTGTCCACTGGAATTGCAGAGGACTTTTAAATAATTTAAATGACATCAAAGACATCTTCGCCACACACTCTCCTGTAGCCGTTTGTGTTCAGGAAACAAACTTAGGTCCTAAACACCATAATATACTCAAAGGTTACCAGGTCTTTCGCTGCGACCGAGAGCAGGCGAGTAGGCTCTCGGGCGGAGTGGCAATAATTGTCCAAAATGGCATAGCAACTCGAGAAGACAAACTTAAAACTAGGCTAGAAGCAGTGGCGGTCACCCTGCTTGCATTTAAAACAATTACAGTGTGCTGCGTGTACATTGAACCACACCTCACAGTAACACTGCAAGATTTTGAAGACTTGGTAAACCAACTACCGGAGCCTTTTTTAATAGTTGGCGATTTTAATGCCCACTCTTCTTTTTGGGGGAGCGAAAAAACTGACGCAAGGGGGCAGATTTTAGAGGATTTTATTTTATCCAATAATGTTTGTCTTTTAAACACCGGCAAACCTACATACTGCTCTCCAAGCTCAGGCAAAATGAGCTGCATAGATTTATCCTTTAGTTCACCGAGTGTTTTTAGCGATATTAAGTGGGATGTCATTGATAACCCATACGGGAGCGATCATCTACCTGTAATCATTAGCGTAACATCATCATCACCAACCATTATCCCGACAAAACCACGCAGGTGGAAACTTCAGTTTGCCGACTGGGGTCTTTTTACTTCCGAAGCTACTTTAGACCAAGTTTTTTCGGACACACTGAGCATCGACGAATTGAATGAAAGATTTACATCTTGCATTCTTAAGGCTGCACGCTTAGCTATTCCACAGTCCTCGGGAATGGTGAGACAAAACAACAAAGTATGGTGGACACAAGAGTGTAAGGAAGCCAAAAAGCAGCAAAACAAAGCATGGGGAGTCTTGCGAAGATATCCAACGCAAGAAAATTTATTAGAGTTTAAAAGGAAACGAGCTAAAGCCCGATACATTCGGCGGAATGCCGAGAAACATTCATGGAAAAATTACGTCTCGTCTATAAACAGCTCAGTCACATCAAAAAAAAATGTGGGAGCAAGTCCGGAAACTCAATGGCACGTACTCCCCTTTTACAGTTCCTCCGGCACCTGGTGTACAAAGTAGCCTAGAAGAGCAGGCGGATATACTGGGTGAACATTTCTCCAGCGTCTCCAGTTCTGTGCATTATGCAGAGGCATTTTTAAAATACAAACACACTGTAGAGAAACAAAAACTTCCAACACACGGTGGTATAAACGAACCTTATAATAGTTTAATAACGCTCCAAGAATTGAAGAGAGCTCTATCGGCCGGTAAGCAGACTGCACCCGGCCCAGATGATATACATTATGAAATGCTCGCACATCTTTCGGGTCCTTCTGTAGAAGTACTTCTGAAGTTTTTAATAAAGTTTGGGTATCGGGAAGGATGCCGGTAGCCTGGAAAAAAGCATTCATTGTAGCTTTACTCAAACCCGGAAAGCCGCCAACCTCCCCAAGTAGTTATAGACCAATAGCCCTCACGAGCTGTCTAGCCAAAACTTTTGAACTTGTCGTGAATACCAGGCTAAGTTTTGTACTACAATCAAACGAACTTCTTGACATTCACCAGTGCGGGTTTAAAAAGGCGTGCTCAACAACTGATCATCTTGTCCGCCTCGAAAATACCGTACGAGAAGCATTCATACACAAGCAACACTGTCTTGCTGTCTTTTTTGATCTGGAGAAGGCTTATGACACTACGTGGAGGTCTGGAATAATGCGGGATTTAGTAGAGTTAGGCATACGTGGAAGAATGTTGAATTGCCTGAATGATTTCATGGCAAACCGTTCATTTCAAGTACGCCTGGGCTCAACCCTCTCGAGAACATTTGTACAGGAGAACGGGGTCCCTCAAGGGTGTATTCTAAGCACAACACTGTTCGTTGTAAAAATGAACTTCATATGCAAAATAATTCCGAAGTCGATTATGTACTCTGTCTATGTTGATGATCTTCAAATTGCTTGTACATCTTCCAATGTAGCAACATGCGAGAGACAAGTACAGTTGACTATAAACAAACTGACAACATGGGCAGACAGAAATGGTTTCCAGTTTTCAGCACGCAAAACAGTGGCTATTCTCTTCTCTCTCAAAAGAGGCTTACAGACCAATCCGACCCTACACCTCAAGGAAACCGACTTACCCATACAAAACGAACATAAATTTCTAGGCATAATGTTCGACAAAAAACTCACTTTCCTGCCCCACATCAATATGCTTAAAAAGAAAGCTTCGCGAGCTCTAAATATACTTAAGGTTCTGTAACGGAAACACTGGGGTTCCGACAGATCATGCCTTCTACAAGTTTATCGCTCAGTTGTTCGCTCCTGCCTAGACTATGGTAGCATTGTTTATGGCTCCGCGAGACAGTCCTACTTGAAACGATTGGATCCCGTTCACAATTTAGGTTTACGTCTCTCGTCTGGGGCGTATAGTACATCCCCAATAAGCAGCCTCTACGTAGAAACAAATGAACCACCACTCACATATAGAAGAACAATGCTCACATGCTCATACGTACTAAAGATCCGTTCACTGCCGAAACATCTGTGTTACCCTATAGTTACAAAATGCCCATCTAGAACACTGTTCAATAATAAACCCCAAGCTATCAGACCATTGCTTCTTCGGTTTGAAGAGAGATGCCAAGAATTCACTACGCTGCTCACATTACCTCAAATTTCCCATAGACAGAACCAACTACCCCCTTGGTATAGTTTTCCTACAACATGTGACTTCACACTAACACGCCTTCAAAAAAAGCAGACACCGCACGAAGATATTTTGCAGGAATTTTTGGCACTAAACGAAAAATACAAAGATTACACCTCATTTTACACAGACGGTTCTAAAACATCATGCTATGTTGGGAGTGCAGTAGTGCAAGGGAAATGGGAAAAGGTGATCAGGCTACCCCAGTGCGCTTCGGTTTACACAGCTGAATGTTATGCCATTGCTGTGGCGGTAGAAAGGATAATGAGGAATAAAATTAAACGCAGTATTATATATACAGACTCTCTCAGCGCAGTCACAGCAGTGCAATACAAAAATGCAGCTCCCCGCACGGGGCACCTTGAGAAATCCTGGTGACGGTACTGGCGATACCGCGGACCCCGAGCCCCCAAACATAAGCTGGATCCAACCGTGGCGATGTGTTTATAGGTGGAGGGTTAGAAACCACGAACGGTGGCCGTCGGAGCCCAGGTCAAGCTCCGGCGGATGGGCTCCCTGTCTGTTTACCAGGCAGGGAGCTCCGGGACCTCTCAGGCTATCAGGGTAAGGTTTGAGAAGAAAGAACCCCCGTCCCCTGCTTCTATACTATGATGTATGGCATTCTCTAAACCCCCCCCCAAACGTGATCGGTCCCTGAAAAGGGGCCGCACCGAAGTATCTTTTCCTTCATTGCCATCTTTGACATTTCCTGAACCAGATAATTTTTCTCGATTTCTTTTCATGGAATCCATCAATCCAACCCACCCTCTTGCATCTCAGTCAGTCTTCTTGATTGCCAAGTATCTTGAAGCCATAGTAGGAAAATCGTATAAGTGCAAAAAACAAAAGTCATGTGAACTCCTAATTGAAATAAATGACAAGCAGCAGTCTGCAAAGCTTCTTGCTCAGACTAGACTGGCTGATCTCGACATCCGGGTCACACCCCATCGGAGCCTCAACAGCTCGCAGGGTGTGATATCCGAGACAGACCTCCTGAACGAAACGGATGCGGATCTCCTTGCCGGCTTGAAGGATCAGGGCGTCACTGCCGTGAGACGCATCACTATCCGCAGAGACGACAGGGAGATTCCGACCAAACACATTATCTTGACTTTCGACCGCGCAGTTCTTCCACAATACATAAACGCAGGTTTTATCCGTTGCTCCATCCGTCCCTACATCCCGAACCCGCGGCGCTGTTTTAAGTGCCAGAGGTTCGGGCACGGTACGAACTCTTGCCGTGGCCGAACGACGTGTGCAAAATGCGCGGCGCACGATCATCCGAGCGAGAACTGCCCATCCGAAACTCTCACTTGTGTAAACTGCGGGGGGCCGCATGCAGCGTACTCCCGCAAGTGTGAAAAATTCCAAATGGAAAAAAAGATAATTAACATCAAGGTCACGGAGAACATCACCTTCCCAGAGGCGCGAAAGAGGTTCGCCTCTTTCCCTCTGGGGAGGTACGCAGACGCGGCTCGCCGGGGGGCGGAGCGGCGTCTGGTTTCCACAGGGACCCAGTTCAGCGAGTCTGACCTGGTCCCGCCCCCGCCCCCCGCTGGGTTGCCTCACGCAGCCCAACCCGGCACCACGCCGCTTGCTGAGGCAGCAGCGGTTGTGGTGCAAACCACTTCTGTCGGGACCGGTGCCGCTCCCGCCTCTGTCTCCCCGTCCTCCAGTCCGTTGGAGGGTACCGAGGTGATGGACACCACGGGCCCCGCACCGGCTCCCACCGTCACCGCACCGCCCGTGCCACCTCTGGTGCCCCGGACGCCCTCGGCGGTGGCGGCCCAAACGAAGGGCTCCCGAGGGGGGGCCAAGTCCGGGGGGCCCGGTCCGTCGGGCACCCCTCGGACATCCGACGACGAGATGGATGTCGGGCCGTTCCTGCCTGCAACGCAGCGCAAGGAGCGGCCACCGACTTCCAAGCCTACAGACAGGCCTAAAAAGCCTAACCCCAGAGTAACAGCCCCGAAAGACGACACATGAACACATACACACACTCCATTCATTCTTAAACCTAAATAATGGGAACAGAAAACATCATTCAATGGAACTGCAGAGGCCTCCTTAAAAATCTTGATGATGTGTATGATATCCTGCATGTCAATCAGCCAAGTCTCATGTGTCTCCAAGAGACTCACCTCAATTCCAAACAGACAAATTTCTTAAATAGGTACATGGTATTCAGAAAGGACAGGGTTGGCTGCACACACTCTTCAGGAGGTGTGGCAATTGTCGCCCGGAAATCCTTAGCGTGCCACCCTGTCACTCTGATCACTGTCCTCGAGGCTGTAGCAATTCGAACAATAATATTTAATAGGTTGGTAACGGTGTGCTCCATTTATATTCCTCCTGATTATGCACTTTCGAGCTCTCATTTCGAGGCGCTGGTCGACCAGCTGCCCGAACCATACATCCTAACAGGCGACCTTAATGCGCACAACTCTCTTTGGGGCTCCTCCAGAACGGATGCCCGAGGTCGCCTGATAGAGAAATTTCTTACATCTTCAGGAGCATGCCTTTTCAACAAAAAACAGCCTACCTACCATAACTTAGGAAATAATACGTACTCACATCTTGACTTGGCTATTGGTTCTGCAATTCTCTTTCCATGTCTTGAGTGGGGCGTGGGCACGGACCCATATGGTAGTGACCACTTCCCCACATCCCTAACATACAGAGGTAAAGGCCCATGCAGTCCATCTGCCCATAACAGGTTTAATGAATCAAAAGCAAACTGGAGTACATTCACAGAAACATCTAAACTACACCACACAACCATAAAACACCTACACGTGGAGGAAGCAGCCCAACTCGTCACGGCGCACATAGTCGACGCCGCCGAAAAGTCCATGCCCCAGGCCTCCAGTGCGTCCCGCAACCCAAGGAGGCCCTGGTGGAACGAGGACTGCAGGCGGGCGCGAGAGGCCCAGAACAAGGCGTGGGGTGTCCTTCGCCGGTACCCCACGTCAGATAACCTAATTTCTTTTAAACGGGCAAAGGCTTTGGGGAAGCGAGTGCGTCGTGAGGCAAAAAGGGAGAGTTGGCGCAACTTCCTCACTTCCATCAACTCATACACTGACACACACAAAGTCTGGACACGAATACGAAAACTAAAAGGACAACAGACACACAGCCTGCCCCTGGTTAGTACAACAGGGGACACACTGGAAGACCAGGCTAACACACTTGCACAACACTTCGAACACGTGTCCAGTTCAGCACAATACACAAACACTTTCATGAAACACAAGACATCTGTAGAAAAGAAGTCCCTGCGTGATAACAACAAGTCGCACACTTCTTACAACTCTCCTTTTTCTATTCATGAGCTGAAGGTTGCTCTGAGCACATGTAAGCTTTCAGCTCCAGGTGCAGACAAAATCACATACACCATGATACAACACCTACACCCAGACACTCTTGAAACACTCCTACATCTATACAACAACATATGGCTTTCGGGGCACATTCCTCGCTGTTGGAGGGAGGCCATAGTAGTGGCTTTCCTGAAGGAAGGAAAGGACCCTTCCTCTCCTGCTAGCTATCGGCCCATCGCCCTCACAAGCTGCCTGTGCAAGCTCCTCGAGAAGATGATAAATAGGAGACTCGTGTACTTTCTTGAGTACAATGGTCTTCTCGAGGGCTGCCAGGCAGGCTTCAGGGCGGGGCGGTCCACGAACGACCAACTCGTCGCGCTCGAGTCCTATATAAAGGATGCTTTCTTCCACAAACAATATTGTATGACGGTATTCTTTGATCTGGAAAAAGCGTACGATACCGCGTGGCGGTATGGCATCCTAAGCGACCTCAAGTCCTTCGGCATGTCAGGTAACATGATAAACACACTTGCCAGCTACTTGTCTCAAAGAACCTTTCGTGTGCGAGTTGGAACTGCACTGTCTAGGGTTCATGTGCAGGAAAATGGAGTGCCACAAGGTGGAGTTTTAAGTTGCACCCTTTTTATTGTGAAAATGAATTCCCTTAGGAAGGCGCTGCCACCGTCCATTTCCTGTTCAGTCTATGTAGACGACATTCAACTCTCCTTTAAATCCTGTAACCTGTCTGTCTGTGAGCGCCAGGTCCAGCTTGGTGTTAACAAGCTAGCTGGCTGGGCAGATGGCAATGGTTTTAAATTTAATCCCGGGAAGTGCACTTGTATTTTGTTTTCCAAGAGACGTGGTATCCGGCCGGATCCAGACATTCAACTCCACGGTGTCTCTATTCCTGTAAAAAAGGAGCACAAGTTCCTGGGTATTATCTTTGACGAAAAGCTGACATTCATCCCACACATAAAACAACTAAAACATAAATGCTTAAAAACAATGAATATCCTGAAGGTTCTGTCGCACATCTCTTTTGGTGCTGACAAACAACTTCTCTTACGTGTTTTTACCAGCTTGATAGGTTCACGATTGGACTATGGTAGCGTTGTTTATGGGTCAGCAAGTAAAACATCTCTCAAAATGCTGGACCCAGTGCTCCATCTCGGGCTCCGCCTGGCGTGTGGCGCCTTCCGCACTAGCCCGGTCGAAAGCCTCTATGTGGAGTGCAACAAATGGAACCTACAACGTCAGCGAGCTTACACAGATCTCCTTTATGCTTTTAAAATTTCATCCATGCCTCACCATCCTTTTAAATCAGTTTTTCATGATACGTTCATGACTGAACTCCTTTTAAATCGACCATCGATCTCTGCGCCCTTCTCTTACAGAGTTAGAGAGGAGGCGTCAGAGCTTGCTGTCTCCTTTTTAGATACAATCCAAAGTTCTCTGACGGATTTTATAGCACCATGGCATCTCCGCCCTGTATCATGCGACACATCTTTTACACATCTAGATAAAAAGCGAGCTCCCACATGTGCAATTCTGCAGCATTTCTTGTATTTGCAGCAGAAGTATGAGTGCTCTGAATTTTATACGGACGCTTCTAGAACTGCCACCTCTGTGTCCTCCGCGGCGCCTTAGTGTCACTCGAACTCTGAATGGTCATACTAGTATCTTTACGGCAGAGGCTTACGGTGTACTTCTTGTTGTCAATCATATACTTCAAAACCACATCCCACAATCCATTATCTATACAGATTCCCTCAGTGTTGTGCGGGCACTGTCGTCAACAGTGCCTTCGAAAAACCACGTTGTCAATCTGATTGTCAAGGGTATTATGTCTGTGTATGTACGCAAATCTGAACTGGTTCTTTGCTGGGTCCCTGGCCACTGTGGTATTGCCGGGAACGAAGCAGCGGACCGAATGGCTGCTGCTGCTACACTCTCGAATACAGTAGACATAACCACAGTACCCTACACCGACGTGAAACCACACATCAGACAACAACTTCGCAAAACATGGCAAACACACTGGAGTGAACAAACAGACAACAAGTTACACGTAATAAAACCTCAATTGGGACCATACACCACCGACACACGCAATAGATACTCTGAAGTCGCCTTGGCCCGATTACGGATAGGGCACACCCATGCAACGCACTCCTATCTGCTGACGGGATCTTCTAGACCCCAGTGCAGCAGGTGCGGAGAGGCCCTATCCGTAGTGCACATACTACTCACATGCAAGGCACTTCACACAACACGATACAAACACTTCAGAGAACTCTACAGACAACATATCCCACTTCATCCATCGCAGTTTCTAGGTGACGAAGCCATTGTTTCTGTCAAACGTGTGTTTGAGTATTTGTCAGACGTTAAGTTTTTAAACCTCATTTCCTATCACGCATAATCAAGTCTGGCCCTATACACCAGCCATCATCATTATCTTTAAATAATTTTACTATGTTCGGTTGACACGTTTTTTTTTTACCTACTTTTTCGTGGTAACCACTTCACTTCATTAAATAAACTTTTCTCTGGCGCTCTTTGCCCTTAGTCGGCCTTGCGCCATAAAAAACCCAACCATCATCATCATCAAAAATGCAGCTCAACCTCTACTAGGAGAAATAATACACAATTTGGTAACAATCACAACACAAGGACAGGAAATTAAGTTGTGCTGGGTCCCTAGCCATGTGGGAATCAAAGGAAATGAGAGAGCCGACGCATGTGCCGCACAGGCGGGTAACGGAACAATAGAGACAGTACAGATTCCTCACAGCGACTGCATGAAATTTATACAGAGCAAACTGAGGGAAACTTGGCAGTCCTCATGGGATAAGGAAATCGACAACAAACTCCACTTGGTTAAACCCACGATAGAAGAGTGGGAATCAAGCAGACATGAAGAACGCCTCAAAGAAGTGATTTTATGCCGTCTCCGCATTGGACACACACATCTTACACATAACTTTCTTCTTATGAAACAAGACAAACCGAGATGTGAAGATTGTGACCAGGAACTTACAGTAAATCACATCTTATTCTCATGTACGAAATTTGAGGCCTTGAGGAAAAAACATTTTAGGCTGTTCTACAGCGAGCAAATTCCATTTCACCCCAGCCTACTTCTAGGAGAGAATGCTGTTGTCAAACTTCCCTCTGTCTTTAGTTTTTTAAAAGAAGCTACACTTCTAAACAAGCTATAACAAGATAAAGCAATCGGTTATTATCCACAAAAAACACAAAACCTTTTGTTTGGCGCATGATAGCCTTAGTTGCTTATGCGCCATAAAACACAACACAACACAACACAAAGCATCATGTGAGAAGATGTCCTTGCGAGACACTAATAAGTCGAACTCATCCTATAACACCCCCTTTCACTTCATGAGCTGAAGGTCGCACTTGGTACTTGTAAACCTTCAGCTCCAGGTGCAGACAGGATTTCATACACAATGATACAACGCTTACATGCAGACACGCTTGAAACACTTCTTCACCTCTACAATAAAATAATTCTTTCGGGGCACTTCCCACGCTCTTGGAGGTAGGCCATAGTAGTGGCTTTCCTAAAGGAAGGGAAGGACCCTTCCTCTCCCGCCAGTTATCGCCCTGTTGCCCTGACAAGCTGCCTGTGTAAGCTCTTCGAGAAGATGGTAAACAGGAGACTCGTGTACTTCTTAGAGTACAACGGCCTTCTCGAGAGCTGCCAGGTGGGCTTTAGGGCGGGGCGATCTATGAACGATCAACTCGTTGCGTTAGAGTCATATATTAAAGATGCTTTCATCCATAAGCAGTACTTTATGACAGTATTTTTTGATCTCGAAAAGGCGTACGACACTGCTTGGCGGTACGGCATCCTCAGCGATTTGAAGTCATTTGGTATGTCGGGTAACATGTGGAACACGCTTGCCAGTTACCTCTCTGAAAGAACGTTTCGCGTGCGTGTTGGAACTGCACTCTCTAGAGTTCATGTGCAGGAAAACGGTGTTCCGCAAGGTGGAGTTTTGAGTTGCACTTTGTTTATTGTAAAAATGAACTCTCTTCGGGAGGCTCTGCCACCAACCATTTCCTGCTCAGTCTATGTAGACGACGTGCAATTATCCTTTAAGTCTTGTAACCGGTCTATCTGCGAGCGCCAAGTCCAGCTTGGTGTTAACAAGCTAGCTGGCTGGGCAGATAGCAACGGTTTTAAATTTAATCCAGTGAAGTGTACTTGTGTTTTGTTTTCGAGAAGGCGTGGCATTCGGCCGGATCCAGACATCAAACTCAATGGTGTCTCAATTCCAGTCAGAAATGAACAGAAGTTTTTAGGTGTAGTCCTTGACGAAAAGCTCTCGTTCATTCCACATACAAAACAACTTAAACATAAATGCTTAAAGGCCATGAGTATACTCAAGGTTCTCTCCCACTTTTTATATGGTGCTGACAAACAACTCCTTTTACGTGTTTTTACTAGCCTGATAGGTTCACGATTAGACTATTGAAGTGTTGTTTATGGGTCAGCAAGTAAGACATCCCTCAAAATGTTGGACCCAGTGCTTCATTTAGGGCTCCGGCTGGCATGTGGCGCTTTCCGGACTAGCCTGGTCGAAAGCGTCTATGTGGAGTGTAATAAGTGGAACCTACAACGTCAGCGAGCATACACACATCTCCTTTTTGCTTTTAAAATTTCATCTATGCCACACCATCCTTTTAAATCAGCTTTTTAAGATACGTCTATGACTGCACTACTCTTAAACCGACCATCGTTCTCTGCGCCCTTCCCTTACACAGTTAGAGAGGCAGCGTTAGAGCTTTCTGTCTCCTTTTTAGACATCATACAAAGTTCTCAAACAGATTTTATAGCACCATGGCATCTCCGCCCTGTCTTATGCGACACATCTTTCACACATGAAGATAAAAACCGACCTCCCACATGTGCAATTCTGCAGCACTTCTTGTATTTGCAGCAGAAGTATCAATTTGTGAATTTTATACGGACGCCTCTAAAACTGCCACCTCTGTGTCGTGCGCGGTGCATGGGCCCGGCCTTAATGTCCCTAGAACTCTTAATAGTAATACCAGTATCTTTACGGCAGAGGCTTATGGTGTACTTCTTGTCGTTAATCATATTCTTTAAAGTCACATCCCACAATCCATTATATATACAGACTCCCTCAGTGTCGTGCGGGCTTTGTCGTCAACAAAGTCTACAAAAAATCACGTTGTAAATTTAATAGTGAAGGGTATTATGTCTGTGTATGTCCACAAATTTGAACTAGTCCTTTGCTGGGTCCCTGGCCACTGTGGTATAGCAGGGAACGAAGCAGCGGATCGAATGGCTGCTGCTGCTACACTCTTGAATACAGTACACATAACCACATTACTCTACACCGACGTGAAACCGCACATCAGACAACAACTTCGCAAAACATGGCAAACGCACTGGAGCGAACAAACAAACAACAAGTTACACGTAATAAAACCACACTTGGGACCATACACCACCGACACACGTAATAAATACACTGAAGTCGCCTTGGCCAGATTTCGGATAGGGCACACTCATGCAACACACTCGCACCTTCTCACTGGATCTCCAAGACCTCTGTGCAGCAGGTGCGGAGAGGCCCTATCCGTAGTGCACATACTAATGACATGCAAGGCACTTCACACAACATGACACAAACACTTCAGAGAACTCTACAGACAACATATCCCGCTACATCCATCGCTGTTTCTAGGTGACGATGCCATTGTTTCTGTGAAACGTGTGTTTGAGTATTTGTCAGACGTTAAGTTTACAAACCTCATTTCCTATCACGCATAATCAAATCTGGCCCTATACACCAGCCATCACCATTATCTTTAACTGATTTTACTATGTTCGGTTGACACGTTTTTTTTACCTACCTATTTGTGGTAACCACTTCATTTCATTCAGTAACCTTTTCTCTGGCGCTCTTTGCCCTTAGTCGGCCACGCGCCATAAACAACCCACCCATCATCATCCATCGACCGTAGCTTGATCAAGGCTCCGACGGCCACCGTTCACGGCTTCTAACCCTCCACCTTTCAACTTCTAGCCACGGTAGGTGACAGCTTAAGTATGGGGGGCTCGGGGTACGCGGTGTCGCCACTCACCCTCACCAAGATTACTCAAGGTGCCCCGTGCGGGGAGATATTTGTATTCTGTTACCCCCGCTATTGCTGCTTTTTGAACGAATATAGATTCATTACTGGCGTTTTCATTAAAAAACTAGAACTCCCGACTTTGCTGGGCTAAACTCTAACCCCAGTTCAGTGGCTTCTTCCCCGCAGATATCTGTGAGCTGTTGCTGACACTGTTTGCTATCTGCTAGTAGTACTATGTCATCTGCATATATCAGTCCCGGGTTATGTTGTTCCACTTCCTGTCCTTTGCGGCTATAACATCGATTGAAACCTATTTTACTTCCTGTAGGCTTTTTTTCTAGTCTAGCCATGTACATCATGGACAGCAATGGCGAAAGAGGACAACCCTGCTTTAAACCTCTATTTGTGACTACCGGTTCCGTTCACTTTTGGTCCTCCCAGGTAATTTGCACTTCGCTGTCATTGTAACTTCCCTGTAACAGCTGTATAAAGTCCTGGCCTAATCCCTCCCGCTCAAATATGCTCCATAGAAGTTCTCTATCTACGTTGTCGTAGGCTCGCTTCATATCAATGATGATGATGATGATGGTTAGTGTTTAATGGCGCAAGGCCAACGAGGGCAAAGAGCGCCAAAGAAGACGTTATTTAATAAAGAGAAGTGATTACCACACAAGGGTACGTATAACAAAGTGTGAGCCGAACATAGTAAAATCAATTAAAGGTAATAGTGATGGCTGATGTATAGGGCCAGATTTCATTATGCGTGATAGGAAATGGGGTTTAAAAACTTGACCTCTGACAAATACTCAAACACACGTTTGACGGAAACCATTGCATCATCACCTAGAAACATAGATGGATGTAGGGGAATATAATGTCTGTAGAGTTCCCTGAAGTGTTTGTGACATGTTGTGTGAAGTGCCTTGCATGTGATTAGTATGTGCACTACGGATAGGCCCTCCCCGCACCTGCTACACAGGGGTCTTGGAGATCCTGTCAGCAGATACGAGTGCCCCCGCACGGGGCACCTTGAGCAATCCTGGTGACGGTACTGGCGATACCGCGGACCCCGAGCCCCCAAACATAAGCTGGATCCAACCGTGCCCCGCACGGGGCACCTTGAGTATTCATGGTGACGGTGTTGGCGACACCGCGGACCCCGAGCCCCCAACATGAACTGTAACCTACCGTGGTGATGTGTTTAAAGGTGAAGGGTAGAAGCCTCAAACGGTGGCCGTCGGAGCCCAGGTCAAGCTTCGGCGGATGGGCTCCCTGTCTGTTTACCAGGCAGGGAGCTCCGGGACCTCTCAGGCTATCAGGGTAAGGTTTGAGAAGAAAGTACCCCCGTCCCCTGCTTCTTTTACATGCCATATGGTAAATCGTAAATTCCTCCCCAAACATGATCGGCCCCTGAAAAGGGGCCGCACCGAAGGTTTATTTCCACCACTCCCAACCCTCAGTCTTCCAAAGCCCGATAACTACCCCCGTTTTTTGGTGTTGGAATCCAAGGACCGAGAAAAGCCTCTTGCATCACAGTCCGTGTTCCTAATATCGAAATTTCTGGAGGGCATCATTGGTGACAAATATAAGGCCAAAAAACAAAGAACTGTAGAAATCCGTGTTGAAGTGCACAACCAGCAGCATGCAAAGATCCTCCTTGAACAAACTCGCATAGCCAATCTTGAAATCAGGGTGACACCCCACCGGAGCCTGAACAGTACTCAAGGTGTCATCTCCGAAGTAGACCTTAGTAATGAGACTGATGCTGACCTGCTGGAGGGCCTGAGATATCAGGGCGTGACAGCTGTGAGGCGGATAACTGTGAGGAGGATGACAAAGTAGTTTCGACCAAGCACATTATCCTTACTTTTGACCGGTCCACACTCCCAGAGTACGTCAATGCAGGTTTTGTACATTGTAATGTCCGGCCCTACATTCCAAACCGGCGCCGCTGCTTTAAGTGCCAGCAGTTCGGGCACGGAACCAACTCCTGCCGTGGTCGTCTCACCTGCGCAAAATGTGCTCAGCATGATCATCCATCCGATAATTGTCCATCATCAACCCTCACCTGTGCCAACTGCCAGGGGCCCCATGCAGCGTGGTCCCACACTTGTGAGAAATTTAAGCAAGAAAAACAAATCATTAATGTAAAGGTCACTGAGAACATCACCTTTCCAGAGGCGAGAAAGAGGTTCGCCTCTTTCCCTCTGGGGAGGTACGCCGACGCAGCTCGCCGGGGGGCGGAGCGGCGTATGGTGTCCACAGGGACCCAGTTCAGCGAGTCTGACCTGGTCCCTCACCTGCCCCCCCCCCCCCCTGGGGTGCCTCAGGCAGCCCAATCCGTCGCCACGCCGCTTGCTGAGGCCGCAGCGGTTGTGGTGACAACCTCTTCTGTAGGGACCGGTGCCGCTCCTGTCCCTGCCTCCCCGTCCTCCAGTGCATTGGAGGGTGCCGACCGGATGGACACCGCGGGCCCCGCATCGGCCCCCACCGCCACCGCACCTCCTGTGCCACCTTTGGTGTCCCGGACACCCTCGGCGGTGGCGGCTCAAACGAAGGGCTCCCGAAAGGGGGCCAAGTCCGAGGGGCCTGGTCCGCTGGGCAGACTTCTTGCATTAGATGAGGAGATGGATGTCGCATCGTTACTGCCAGCAACGCAGCGCAAGGAACGGCCTCCGATGTCCAAGCCGCCAGAAAGGCCTATAAATCTTAGAATAACGGCCCAGAAAGACGACACATGAACAAAAACACGCACACACACAATCCAGTTATTCTTAAATTTAAATAATGGAAAATGAAAACATCATCCAATGGAAGTGCAGAGGCCTCCTTAAATATCTTGACGATGTGTACGAGATGCTGCATGCCAATCAGCCAAGTATCATGTGTCTCCAGGAAACCCACCTCAATTCTAAACAAACAAATTTCTTGAATAGGTACATGGTATTCAGAAAGGACAGGGTTGGCTGCACACACTCTTCAGGAGGTGTGGCAATTGTCGCCCAGAAATCTTTAGCCTGCCACCCTGTCACTCTGAACACTGTCCTTGAGGCTGTAGCAATCCGTACGATAATATTTAATAGGTTGATAACGGTATGCTCCATTTACATCTCTCCTGATCATGCACTCTCGAGCTCTGACTTCAAGGCAGTGGTCGACCAGCTGCCCGAACCATACATACTAACAGGCGACCTTAATGCGCACAACTCTCTTTGGGGCTCCTCTAGAATGGATGCCCGAGGTCGCCTGATAGAGAGATTGCTCACATCTTCAGGAGCATGCCTTTTCAACAAAAACAGCCGACATACCATAACTTAGGACACAATGCATACTCGCACCTTGACTTGGCTATTGGCTCTGCAATTCTCTTTCCATGTCTTGAGTGGGGCGTGGGCACGGACCCATATGGTACTGACCACTTCCCCACTTCCCTAACGTACATAGGTAAAGGCCCATGCAGTCCATTTTCCCAGAACAGGTTTAATGAATCAAAAGCAAACTGGAGCACATTCACAGAAACATCTACACTACACCACACAACCATAAAACACCTACACGTGGAGGAAGCAGCCCAACTCGTCACGGCACACATACTCGACGTCGCCGAAAAGTCCATGCCCCAGGCCTCCAGTGCGTCCCGCAACCCAAGGAGGCCCTGGTGGAACGAGGACTGTAGGCGGGCGCGAGAAGCCCAGAACAAGGCGTGGGGTGTCCTTCGCCGGTACCCCACGCCAGATATTCTCATTTCCTTTAAACGGGCAAAGGCTTTTGGGAAGCGTGTGCGTCGTGAGGCGAAACGAGAGAGTTGGCGCGCCTTCCTCACTTCCATCAACTCATACACCGACACTCACAAATTCTGGACACGGATACGCAAGCTAAAAGGACAACAGACGCACAGCCTGCCCCTGGTTAGCACAACAGGGGACACACTCGAAGACCAGGCCAACACGCTTGCACAACACTTTGAACACGTGTCCAGCTCAGCGCACTACACAAACACTTTCATGAAACGCAAAACATCTGCAGAAAAAAAGCCCTTACACGACAAAGACAAATCAAAAACTTCTTACAACTCTGAATTCACTCTCTATGAGTTGAGGGCTGCCCTGAGCACGTGCAAACCTTCAGCTCCAGGCGCAGATAAGATTACATATACCATGATACAACACCTACACCCAGACACTCTTGAAACACTCCTACATCTATACAACAACATATGGCTTTCGGGGCACATTCCTCGCTCTTGGAGAGAGGCCATAGTAGTGGCTATCCTAAAGGAAGGGAAGGACCCTTCCTCTCCCGCCAGTTATCGTCGCATTGCCCTGACAAGCTGCCTATGTAAGCTCTTTAAAAAGATGATAAACAGGAGACTCGTGTACTTCTTAGAGTACAATGGTCTTCTCGAGAGCTGCCACGCAGGCTTAAGGGCGGGGTGATCTACCAACGATCAACTCGTTGCATTAGAGGCGTATATAAAAGATGCTTTCCTTCATAAGCAGTACTGTATGACAGTATTCTTTGATCTAGAAAAAGCGTACGATATCGCGTGGCGGTATGGCATCCTAAGCGACCTCAAGTCCTTCGGCATGGCAGGTAACATGATGAACACACTTGCCAGCTACTTGTCTCAAAGAACCTTTCGTGCGCGAGTTGGAACTGCACTCTCTATGGTGCATGTGCAGGAAAACGGAGTGCTTCAAGGTGGAGTTTTAAGTTGCACCCTTTTTATTGTAAAAATGAATTCTCTTTGTAAGGCGCTACCACCATCGATTTCCTCCTCCATTTATGTAGACGACGTTCAACTCTCCTTCAAATCGTGTAACTTGACTATCTGCGACCGCCAAGTGCAGCTTGGTGTGAACAAGCTAGCCGGCTGGGCAGATAGCAACGGTTTTAAATTTAATCCAGGAAAGTGCACTTGTGTTCTGTTTTCTAAGAGGTGTGGCATTCGGCCGGATCCAGACATTCGACTCCACGGTGCCTCTATTCCTGTCAAAAAGGAACACAAGTTTTTAGGTATAATCTTTGACGAAAAGCTCCCATTCATCCCACACATAAAACAACTAAAACATAAATGCTTAAAAACAATCAATATCCTGAAGGTTCTGTCGCACATCTCTTTTGGTGCTGACAAACAACTTCTTTTATGTGTTTTTACCAGCGTAATAGGTTCACGACTGGACTATGGTAGCGTTGTCTATGGGTCAGCCACTAAAACATCTCTCAGATTGCTGGACCCTGTGCTTCATCTAGGGCTCCGCTTGTCGTGTGGTGCCTTCCGAACTAGTCCAGTCGAAAGCCTGTATGTAGAGTGCAACAAATGGAACCTACAACGTCAGCAAACATACACAGATCTCCTTTATGCTTTTAAAATTTCATCCATGCCACACCATCCTTTTAAATCCATGACTGAACTCCTTTTAAATCGACCATCGTTATCTGCGCCCTTCTCTTACAGAGTTAGAGAAGAAGCGTCAGAGCTTGCTGTCTCCTTTTTAGACACCATCCAAAGTTCTGTAACAGATTTCATAGCACCATGGCATCTCCGCCCTGTGTCATGTGTCACATCTTTCACACATGTTGATAAAAACCGAGCTAACACATGTGCACTTCAGCAGCACTTCTTGTATTTGCAGGAGAAGTATCATTATTCTGAATTTTATACGGATGCCTCTAAGACTTCCACCTCTGTGTCCTGCGCGGCGCATGGGCCCGGCCTTAGTGTCACTAGAATTCTGAATAGTCATACTAGTATCTTTACGGCAGAGGCTTACGGTGTACTGCTTGTTGTCAATCAAATACTTCAAAGCCACATCCCACAATCCATTATCTATACAGATTCCCTGAGTGTTGTGCGGGCACTGTCGTCAACAATGCCTTCGAAAAACCACGTTGTCAATCTGACCGTGAAGGATATTATGCCTGTGTATGTACGCAAATGTGAAATGGTTCTTTGCTAGGTCCCTGGCCACTGTGGTATAGCCGGGAACGAAGCAGCGTACCGAATGGCTGCTTGTGCTTCACTCTTGTATACAGTAGACATAACCACATTACCCTACACCGACGTGAATCAGACAACCACTTTGCAAAACATGGGAAACACACTGGAGCGAACACCCCGCACGGGGCACCTTGAGTATTCATGGTGACGGTGAGCAGCGACACCGCGGACCCCGAGCTCCCAACATAAGCCGTGTCCAACCGTGGCGATGTGGTTAAAGGTGAAGGGTAGAAGCCGTAAACGGTGGCCGTCGGAGCCTTGGTCAAGCTCCGGCCGATGGGCTCCCTGCCTGTCTACCAGGCAGGGAGCTCCGGGACCTCTTTGACTACCAGGGTAAGGTCAAAGGAGAAAGTACCCCCGTCTCCCTGCTTTTATACTATGCTTTGTGGTATTGTCTAAAACCCCCCCCAACCGTGATCGGTCCCTGAAAAGGGGCCGCACCGAAGTATCCTTTCCTCCGTTGCCGTCGTTAACCTTTCCTGAACCGGACCATTTTTCTCGATTTCTTGTGATGGAATCCCTCAATCCAACCCACCCTCTTGCATCTCAGTCAGTCTTCTTGATCGCCAAGTATCTTGAAGCCATAGTAGGAAAATCGTATAAGTGCAAAAAACAAAGGTCTGGTGAACTCCTCATCGAAATAAATGACAAGCAGCAGTCCATGAAGCTTGTAGCTCAGGCTAGACTGGCTGATCTAGACATCAGGGTCACACCCCAACCCGCCGCGGTGGCTCAGTGGCTAAGGCGTTGCGCTGCTGAGCACAAGGTCACGGGTTCGATTCCCGGCCGCGGCGGCCGTTTTTCTGATGGAGGCGAAAAGCAAAAACGCCCGTGTGTACGAGATTTCGCCGCACGATAAAGATCCCCAGGTGGTCAAAATTAATCCGTAGCCCTCCACTACGGCGCGCCTCATCGCCTGCGTTGCGTCGGCGCGTTAAAACCCCAAAATCAATCAATCAATCAATCAATCAATCAGGGTCACACCCCATCGGAGCCTCAACAGCTCCCAGGGTGTGATATCCGAGACAGATCTTTTGAACGAAACGGATGCGGATCTCCCTGCCGGCTTGAAGGATCAGGGCGTCACTGCCGTGAGACGCATCACTATCCGCAGAGACGACAAGGAGATTCCCACCAAGCACATTATCTTGACTTTCGACCGCGCAGTTCTTCCACAACACATCAATGCAGGTTTTATCCGTTGCTCCATCCGTCCGTACATCCCGAATCCGCGGCGCTGTTTTAAGTGCCAGCGGTTCGGGCACGGTACAACCTCTTGTCGTGGCCGAACGACTTGTGCGAAATGCGCGGCGCACGATCATCCGACTGACAACTGTCCATCCGAAACGCTCAGTTGTGTGAACTGCGGCGGTCCGCATGCAGCGTACTCCCGCAAGTGCGAAAAATTTCAATTGGAAAAAAAGATAATTAACATCAAGGTCACGGAGAACATCACCTTCCCAGAGGCGCGAAAGAGGTTCGCCTCTTTCCCTCTGGGGAGGTACGCCGACGCGGCTCGCCGGGGGGTGGAGCGGCGTCTGGTTTCCACAGGGACCCAGTTCAGCGAGTCTGACCTGGTCCCACCCCCGCCCCCCCCCTGGGTTGCCTCAGGCAGCCCAACCCGCCACCACGCCGCTTGCTGAGGCAGCAGCGGTTGTGGTGCAAACGTCTTCCGTCGGGACCGGTGCCGCACCCGCCTCTGTCTCCCCGTCCTCCAGTGCGTTGGAGGGTACCGAGGTGATAAACACCACGGGCCCTGCACCGGTTCCCACCGCCACCGCACCGCCCGTGCCACCTCTGGCGCTCCGGACGCCCTCGGCGGTGGCGGCTCAAACGAAGGGCTCCCGAGGGGGGGCCAAGTCCGGGGGGCCCGGTCCTTCGGGCACCCCTCGGACATCCGACGACGATATGGATGTCGGGCCGTTCCTGCCTGCAACGCAGCGCAAGGAACGCGTCCCGACGCCAAAGCCTCCCGACAAGCCTAAAAAGGCGAGAGTCACAGCCCCGAAAGACGACACATAAACAAACCCACACACTCCAGTAGCTCTCACACTAAATAATGGGAAGAGAAAACATAATTCAATGGAACTGTAGAGGCCTTCTTAAAAATCTTGACGATGTATACGAAATACTGCATGCTAATCAGCCAAGTGTTATGTGTGTTCAGGAAACACATTTGAATTCCAAGCACACAAATTTCTTGAATAGTTACATGGTCTTCAGAAAGGACAGGGATGGCTGCACACACTCCTCTGGCGGTGTGGCCATAATCGTCCCGAAATCCTTAGCATGCCACCCTGTCACTTTGAACACTATCCTTGAGGCTGTAGCAATACGCTTAATAATATTTAATAGGTTGATAACGGTATGCTCCATATACATTCCTCCTGATGTTACACTTTCGAGCTCTGACGTTGAGGCGCTGGTTGACCAGCTGCCCGAACCGTACATTCTAACAGCGACCTTAATGCTCACAATTCTCTTTGGGGCTCTTCTCGTACGGATGCCCGGGGTCGCCTGATAGCTGTGTTGTACAGGTTCCTCCAAAATAGGAACGAAAGCTCGTTCCTCGTTCCTTACCAATTTTGAAACGAGTTCCCGTTACAAGTTCCTTTATTGCGGAAGGAACGCGTTCCAGTTCCACTTCGAAAATTGGAACGTGTCGTTACATTAACGTTACAATTAGGTTTTTAAATTAAAATATAGTGTCGGATAATCCTGGGTCGAAATTAAGTGAGATGTTTAAAACTCGCAGCGAACTACGTATATTATACGAATATTAGCACCACCGGCAGCAGATTGTCTGGAGATAAAGATAATCAAAAGAAACGCTCCTAGGCGATTTTTTTTTTCAGGGAGCACCGGACAAACTCCAGGCGGCTCGAGGACATTGCGGTGCAGGATATTTCGGTGCGGAAATTTCGGTGTACGGACACATCGGTGTACGGACATATCAGTGTACGGACATATCGGTTTACGGGCGTTTCGATGCATGCACATTTCGGTGTACGGACATTTCGGTGTACGGACATTTCGGCGACCAAATTATCCGGTGCCGCTTAATGTGGGTTCTGGACAACAATCCGCAGTGAATTTATTTTTTTGATTGATGCCATGTTCGATTTTTTCCAGGTATGTTTAGAAATTCTACATTTATATATTTTTGTTCAATACCTCTTCCTGGGGACACCTGTTATGCAGCCGATTGAATTCTTTAGCACACTTTTTGGTCTACCGCCTCTTTTGTTTGTTTTTTTAAATTACACACCCTCAAATTACATAAATTACATGCACACTCTCAATATCCAAAAAGTAACAAACATTAGCTAGCCCCCCAGAATGAAGAACACATTATGAAGAGTAGTACGTAGGCTGAGCTGCCTTGCTAAAATGAATTCGCGAACACTGGTCTAGGATATTGTCGGGGAGGAAAAACGGGCCTTTTGGAAAACATCCGCAGGTTCTAATGTCCTAAATGCTGATTAAGCGCGTACCGGTTGTGCATACAAATTCCACCCATTGTGTTCGGGACAACCAACCTTCGTCTAATGTTTACAAGCCTACATTTACCAGATTTTAATTCTTTGTTCTAGCGCCCCCCCCCCCTCCCTAATCCCACCTGTACGCTCGAATCTCGACCAGATTTCTTTTTCAGCCATATTATTTTCGGTTTCCCCTGAAAATCCTACTGGCGTGGTGGAGTTCAAGGTCTCCGAAGCGTGACCGCAGTGATGTTTTATTTTTTATTTAGAACATACTGCTAGCCTCTTAGTGGAGGCTTTTGCAGGAATTGGGTGATACATTCAGAACAATGACATAGCACACTTCGCGTTTAAAACAGAGAAAAAACTTTACATTTACCATGGGCGCACGGAACCTCTATAATGTGACACAAAAAGCCACCCAAAAAGCTGCTGAGAACACAATGGCCACTATCGTTTGCTGGTTACGCCCTTCCGCGCGTCGCGGTCATATCGACGGCGCCCCCACTCCAGTAATCGCTCTTTCTGCGCCTTCAGTCGCCCCCTTGGGAATTAACTCATCAAGACGCGCATATCATGGACACACCAGGTATACATCGCTTCCTCCCATTATAAGGAGCAAAAAAAAAAATGAATAGGCTAGTGTGACGAGAGCGGCAATAGTCGTCTTCAAGTTTTCGAAGTCCAGTCGACGCAATGGTGAAGCACAAGTGACACCCCTCTCTCTCTACTTAGGGGGATGATTGCCGGCGGGGCTCAGCTTTCCCCTCCCCTAAGTAACGCCCCCGTAAGTGCGATCGTTGGTTTATTAGTTTTAAGTAGAACTGACACAGAATGCAACGAAGGCGAGATTGATTGAGAGAATAATTAAAACGAAATGCACACGCGCCTAATCGACCTCGTTTTTCTGTTGTTTTTTCGCGGAAGTTTTGGTGGGGGGGGGGGGGGCGGGCAGTAATAGACTAAAAGCAGTAGCGTCTTGAACCGTTGGGTGAAGTGAAAGCAAAGCGCTTTGAAAACAGTTAAAGTAGTAGGGTTGTTCACATGAATGTTAAAATAACAAAAAATGGTTGAACGGATCCAAATTAACCACGTTAATTTTTACCATCTGCTACAGAAATTGGGTTTCGCGTGGCAATGCTCCGCCAGGATTTAGCGTTCGTTTCCACGAACGGCGGCGCAAGCACAAGTCTCGAACGTAAAATCATATCAAGTCACGAAATTACAATATTAAAGCTAAAATGTTCAAAGAATGCCTGGGACATCCCCTCACTCAAAATGTCTGGGCCAAGACGTCGTGCACCAAAATGTCCATGCACAGAAATGTCCACACCGAAACGTCCTGGACCGAAATGGCCCACACCGAAAACCGAAATGTCCGGATCCCGTTTAGCAGTCCGTCCGTTTCGTTGGCAACGTTGTTACCGGGTTGACAGGGACCGGTCTGGGAAGGGCGAGTAGGAAGGGTGCGGAGGGACGGACATGGCGAAGGCAGGCCCGCGGAACTAATCCCCCTACCGCGACGAATGCCCAAGTGCCCAGCCGGGTCCCGGTCAACCCAGTAACAACGCATACGACAGAACGGACGGACTGCTAAAACTCTCTATTCTTTCCCCGCCAGGGAACAATTCTATTGGCCAGACGCGCATTCTGGCCTCCCCAGACAAACGATGAAGGGTGAAAAGCATTCTCGCGGCTACGCTATTCACCCGTCGAACGCCGCGTAAGCAACCAGCATGAAAGCAAGCACAAGCTGCGGCCTGCTGCGTGGTTATTCTTCTGCCTTTGACCTTCGAGGAAGCACGTACGGCTGAAGGGCGGGCAAATTGACCAGCTTATAGGAAGAGAAACGCAGTAGCGACTTGTGGATTTTTGGACTCTAGCCTTGGCATCAAAAACAGCCAAATCCTAGCGATGTAACGGCAGGAACGCCGTTCCTGCCGTTCCTCCAAAAACGTAACGAGTTACCGTTACAGTTCCACCGACCCTTAATGGAACGGTGGCGTTCCTCTGTTCCTCCAAAAAGGAACTAGTTCCAGGAACGCCGTTCCTTGTAACGCCGTTCCGTACAACACTGCCTGATAGAGAGGTTTCTTACATCCTCTGGAGCATGCCTTTTCAACAATAAACAGCCTACATACAATAACATAGGACACAACACATACTCATGTCTTGACTTGGCTATTGGCTCCGCAGTTCTCTTTCCTCTTCTCGAGTGGGGTGTGGGAACTGACCCATATGGCAGTGACCACTTCCCCACCTCACTTACATACATAGGTAAAGGCCCATGCAGTCCATCTTCCCATAATCGGTTCAATGAAACACGAGCTAACTGGAATACATTTACAGAGACATCCAAACTACACCACACATCCATAGGACACCTACACGTTGAAGAATCTACCCAACTCCTCACGGCGCACATCCTCGACGCCGCCGAAAAGTCCATTCCCCACGCCTCTGGTGCCCCGCGCAACCAGCGGAGGCCGTGGTGGAATGAGGACTGTAGGCGGGCGCGAGAGGCCCAGAACAAGGCGTGGGGTGTCCTTCGTCGGTACCCCACGTCGGGAAACCTCCTCTTGTTCAAACGGGCCAAGGCGTTAGGAAAACGTGTGCGCCGTGGGGCAAAACGAGAGAGTTGGCGTACATTCATAACATCAATAAACTCCTACACAGACACAAGGAAAGTATGGACACGAATACGTAAACTCAAGGGACAACAAACACACAGCCTGCCTCTGGTCAGCACTACAGGGGACACACTCGAAGACCAGGCCGACACACTCGCACAACACTTCCAACACGTGTCCAGTTCAGCACACTACACAAACACTTTCCTGAAACATAAAGCCTGTTGTGAAAAGAAGTCCCTACGCGACAGCAACAAATCACAGACTTCTTACAACTCCCTGTTTTCACTACATGAGCTGAGGGCTGCTCTAAGCACGTGTAAACCCTCAGCTCCAGGCCCAGACAACATCACATACACAATGATACAACACCTGCACGCAGACACACTTGAAGTACTTCTACATCTTTATAATAAAATATGGCTTTCGGGGCACATTCCACACTCTTGGAGGGAGGCCATTGTAGTGACTTTCTTGAAGGAGGGAAAGGACCCGTCGTCCTCCTCAAGTTACCGTCCAAAAGCCCTGACGAGCTGCCTGTGCAAGCTCTTCGAGAAGATGATCAATCGCAGGCTCGTGTACTTCCTCGAGTACAATGGTCTTCTCGAGAGCTGCCAGGCAGGCTTTAGGGTGGGGCGATCGACAAACGACCAACTGGTTGCACTGCGCTCATACATCAAGGATGCCTTCGTGCATAAGCAGTACTGCTTAACTGTCTTTTTCGACCTCGAGAAGGCCTACGACACCGCTTGGCGTTATAGGATCCTTAGTGACCTCAGGTCATTCGGTGTTTCGGGTAATATGTTGAACACCCTTGAAAGTTATTTGTCGGAGAGAACGTTCAGAGTAAGAGTTGGTTGTGCACTTTCAAAGGTTCACGTCCAAGAAAATGGCGTGCCGCAAGGTGGCGTGTTGATTTGCACTCTCTTTATCGTAAAGATGAACTCTCTTGGAAAGGCACTGCCACCAACAATCTCTTATTCTATGTATGTAGACGACGTGCAAATATCTTTTAAATCATGTAATATGTCAATATGCGAACGTCAAGTCCAGCTTGGTGTCAAGAAGCTTGCCGGCTGGGCAGACAATAATGGGTTTAAATTGAATCCTGCAAAAAGCTCCTGCGTTGTGTTCTCCAGGAAGCGCGGGGTCCATCCGGACCCAGACATTACTCTGAATGGCGTGCCGCTTCCTGTGAACAAGGAGCACAAGTTCTTAGGTGTTGTGTTTGATCACAAACTCACATTCATTCCCCACGTCAAGGAACAAAAAAATAAATGTCTCAAAACAATGAATATACTTAAGGTTCTCTCCCATCAATCGTATGGTTCCGACAAAGAACTCCTACTACGGCTCTATACTGCTTTGGTTGGGTCTCGTTTAGACTACGGCAGTGTGGTATATGGGTCGGCGACTAAAACAGTGTTGCGAACGCTTGACCCAGTGCTACACTTGGGGCTGCGGCTTGCGTCGGGTGCTTTTCGCACTAGCCCTGTCGAGAGTCTGTATGCCGAGTGTAATAAGTGGAGCCTTGAGAACCAACGGACGTACATGGACTTACTTTATGCTTTTGAAATTTCATCGGTGAATAACCATCCTTTTTATCCTGTCTTTAACGACACATCCACATCTGTGCTTTTTGTAAATCGCCCATCCGTTCCTCTGCCCTTTTTACTTCGAGTGAGAGAGCGAGCCTCGGATCTGAGCGCTTCGTTTTTAGACGTGTACAGGTCGTCCTCTTTAAACATTTTCCCGCCTTGGCAAGTTCGCCCTGTGTCCTGTGACCTTTCTTTTATAAAGCTTGACAAAAATCGGGTACCGCGAGCTGCAATACTACAGCACTTTCTTTCTTTGCAGTTCAAATACCCACGTGCTGAATTCTACAGTGACGCTTCTAAAACCTCCACTATGGTGTCGTGCGCTGCTCATGGTCCAAATTTCAATGCATCCAGAACCATGAGCGTGCACACAACAATTTTTTCAGCAGAAGCGTACGGAATTTTACTGATTGTACGACACATTCTTGAAAATCATATTCCCAATTCCATCATCCACACAGATTTCTTGAGTGTTGTTCGCGCACTGTCATCGAATACACCCCCCAAAAACCACATAGTTAATCTTGTATTTAAATCTATCATGTCTGTGTATGCGCAGAAGCATCAGCTGCTCCTCTGCTGGGTCCCAGGACACCCTGGGACCGCTGGAAACGAGTTGGCAGACGAGAGGGCAGCTGCTGCTGCACTCAGGAACACTGTAGACATAACAACCGTACCATATACAGACCTCAAGCCACACATAAGACAACACTTGCGTAGAACATGGCAAACACACTGGAGTGAACAGACAGATAACAAGTTACACGCTATAAAACCACGCTTGGGACCATACACCACTGACACACGCAACAGACACACGGAAGTCGCCTTGGGTAGGCTGCAGATAGGGCACACCCATGCGACGCACTCGTATCTGCTGACGGGATCTTCTAGACCCCAGTGCAGCAGGTGCGGAGAGGCCCTATCCGTAGTGCACATACTAATCACGTGCAAGGCACTTCACACAACACGACACAAACATTTCAGAGAACTCTACAGACAACATATTCCCTACATCCTTCGTTTTTCCTAGGAGATGATGCCATCGTTTCCGTGAAACGTGTGTTTGAGTATTTGTCCGACGTCAAGTTTTTAAACCTCATTTCCTATCACGCATCATGAAATCTGGCCCTATACACAAGCCATGCTCATTGTCGTGTTGTGATTTTACTTTTGTTTTTGCTGATTTTACTTAGTATTTAGGGTTTCACCCCTATCATCGACTATTGTTTTGGCGCTCTTTGCCCCAGTTGGCCTTGCACCATAAACATCCAACGATTATCATCATCATCATCATCATCCTTTCTTTTAAACAGGCAAAGGCTTTTGGAAAGCGAATGCGTCGTGAGGCGAAAAGGGAGAGTTGGCGCACCTTCCTCACTTCCATCAACTCATACACTGACACACACAAAGTCTGGACACGAATACGAAAACTAAAAGGACAACAGACACACAGCCTTCCCCTGGTTAGTACAACAGGGGACACACATGAAGACCAGGCTAACACACTTGCACAACACTTCGAACACGTGTCCAGTTCAGCACACTACACAAACACTTTCATGAAACCCAAAACATCTGTAGAAAAGAAGTCTTTGCATGATAACAACAAGTCGCACACTTCTTACAATTCTCCTTTTTCAATTCATGAGCTGAAGGTTGCTCTGAGCACATGTAAGCCTTCAGCTCCAGGTGCAGACAAAATCACATACACCATGATACAACACCTACACCCAGACACTCTTGAAACACTCCTACATCTATACAACAACATATGGCTTTCGGGGCACATTCCTCGCTCTTGGAGGGATGCCATAGTAGTGGCTTTCCTGAAGGAATTAAAGGACCCTTCCTCGCCCGCTAGCCACCGGCCCATCGCCATCACAAGCTGCCTGTGTAAGCTCTTCGAGAAGATGATAAACAGGAGACTCGTGTACTTCTTAGAGTACAACGGTCTTCTCGAGAGCTGTCAGGCAGGCTTTAGGGCGGGGCGATCTACGAACGATCAACTCGTTGGGTTAGAGTCATATATTAAAGATGCTTTCCTGCATAAGCAGTACTGTATGACAGTATTCTTTGATCTTGAAAAGGCGTACGACACTGCTTGGCGGTACGGCATCCTCAGCGATTTGAAGTCCCTTGGCATGTCGGGTAACATGATGAATAGGCTTGTTAGTTACCTGTCTGAAAGAACGTTTCGCTTGTGAGTTGGAGCTGCACTCTCTAGGGTTCATGTGCAGGAAAACGGCGTGCCGCAGGGTGGTGTTTTGAGTTGCACTTTGTTTATTGTAAAAATGAATTCTCTTCAGAAGGCACTGCCACCATCGATCTCTCTGTTCAATCTATGTAGACGATATTCAACTGTCCTTCAAATCGTGTAACTTGTCTATCTGCGAGCGCCAAGTGCAGCTTGGTGTGAACAAGCTAGCCGTCTGGGCAGATCGCAACGGTTTTAAATTTAATCCAGGAAAGTGCACTTGTGTTCTGTTTTCTAGGAGGCGTGGCATTCGGCCGGATCCAGACATTCGACTCCACGGTGCCTCTATTCCTGTCAAAAAGGAACACAAGTTTTTAGGTATAATCTTTGATGAAAAGCTCAGATTCATCCCACACATAAAACAACTAAAACATAAATGCTTAAAAACAATGAATATCCTGAAGGTTCTGTCGCACATCTCTTTTGGTGCTTACAAACAACTTCTTTTACGTGTTTTTACCAGCCTAATAGGTTCACGACTGGACTATGCTAGCGTTGTCTATGGGTCAGCCACTAAAACATCCCTCAGATTGCTGGAGCCTGTGCTTCATCTAGGGCTCCGCTTGTCGTGGGGTGCCTTCCGAACTAGTCCAGTCGAAAGCCTGTATGTAGAGTGCAACAAATGGAACCTACAACGTCAGCGAACATACACAGATCTCCTTTATGCTTTTAAAATTTCATCCATGCCACACCATCCTTTTAAATCCATGACTGAACTCCTTTTAAATCGACCGTCGTTCTCTGCGCCCTTCTCTTACAGAGTTAGAGAGGAAGCGTCAGAGCTTGCTGTCTCCTTTTTAGACACCATCCAAAGTTCTGTAACAGATTTCATAGCACCATGGCATCTCCGCCCTGTGTCATGCGACACATCTTTCACACATGTGGATAAAAACCGAGCTCCCACATGTGCAATTCAGCAGCACTTCTTGTATTTGCAGGAGAAGTATCATTATTCTAAATTTTATACGGATGCCTCTAAGACTTCCACCTCTGTGTCTTGCGCGGCGCATGGGCCCAGCCTTAGTGTCACTAGAACTCTGAACAGTCATACTAGCATCTTTACGGCAGAGGCTTACGGTGTACTTCTTGTTGTCAATCATATAGTTCAAAGCCACATCCCACAATCCATTATCTATACAGATTCCCTCAGTGTTGTGCGGACACTGTCGTAAACAATGCCTTCGAAAAACCACGTTGTCAATCTGATCATCAAGGATATTATGTCCGTGTATGTACGCAAATTTGAACTGGTTCTTTGCTGGGTCCCCGGCCACAGTGGTATAGCCGGGTACGAAGCAGCGGACCGAATGGCTGCTGCTGCTACACTCTCGAAGGCAGTAGACATAACCACATTATCCTACACCGACGTGAAACCACACATCAGACAACAACTTCGCAAAACATGGCAAACACACTGGAGTGAACAAACAGACAAGTTACACGTAATAAAACCTCTCTTGGGACCATACACCACCGACACACGCAATAGATACTCTGAAGTCGCCTTGGCCAGATTACGGATAGGGCACACACATGCAACGCACTCGCACCTGCTCACTGGATCTCCAAGACCTCTGTGCAGCAGGTGCGGAGAGGCCCTATCCGTGATGCACATCCTCATACAATGTAAGGCACTCGACACTACACGACACAAACACTTCCCTCAACTACACACACGACATATTCCACCACACCCGTCACTCTTCTTGGGAGACGAAGCTCTGTTTTCAATCAAACACGTTTTCGAGTTTCTCACCGACGTAAAATTTTTACATCTCATTTCTTATCATGCATGTTGACAACCTGGCCCTTTACACCAGTCATCTTCATTACGTTGTGTTTTACTTTGTTTATTTTTACTAAAGTGTTCTTTTACTTCCATGTCACTTTCATGTAATCACTTTTGTTTGGCGCTCTTTGCCCTTAGTCGGCCTTGCGCCATTAAACTCTAAACATCATCACCGTTCCTTCCACTGCGATGAAAGCCGGAAAGGCTCGACGTCCATGTCGTCATCTGAAGGCAAGGGGGTGCCCAGCGGACTGGGCCCCCTTGACGGGGTACCCTTTCGTGTGATCTTTGCCTGCGGTGCCAGTCCCGAAGGCGTGGGGAGCACCACAGGTGGCACAGGCAGTGAGGCGGTGGAGGGGGTCGCTGCGACTGCCTCCGTCTGCATCTCCGTGCCCTTGCGTGTGCTTTGTGCTGGTGGAGAGGAAGCAGTGGATGCAGCGGCATCCCCAACAGACGTTGCCACCACAGCTGCTGCTGGGTAAGCGAGCGGTGCGGAGGCAGATTGGGCTGCCATAGGCAACCCAGGGGGTGGGGGGCGGGCGCGGGACCATGTCCGACTCTCGGTACTGGGTCCCCGCCGAAACCAGACGCCGCTCCGCCCCACGGCGAGCTGCGTCGGCGTACCTGCCCAGAGGGAAGGAGGCGAACCTCTTCCGTGCCTCTGGGAAGGTGATGTTTTCATTGACTTTCAAGGCAATAATCTGTTTCTCTTGTTTGAACTTTTCACAGCTCCTAGAATAGGCAGCGTGTGGTCCCTGGCAGTTGGCACAGGATAAGTTCTCGGATTTACAACTGTCAGTATGATGATCATGAGCTGCACATTTTGCGCACGTCAATTTACCACGACAAGACGTTGTGCCGTGCCCAAACCGCTGACACTTGAAACAGCGGCGTGGGTTTGGCACGTAGGGTCGGATTGGACATCTCATGAAGCATTGACCGACTCAGGAAGGTTGGAGCGGTCAAGTGTCAAGATTATGTGCTTGGTTGGAATTATTTCATCATTTAGGCGTATGGTGATTCGCCTCACTGCTGTCACGCCCTGATCTCGGAGGCCCTCGAGCAGATCTGCTTCAGTCTCATTCATTAGATCCCGATCAGAGATCACGCCGTGGCAGCTATTGAGGTTGCGATGGGGCGTGATCTTGATGTCAACATCTACCATGTGCGTTTGCTTCAGGAGGTTAGAGGATTGTTGTTTATTTTCTACTTCTATCAGAACTTCTCCCGTTGTGAGTTTCTTAGCCTTGTACGACTTTCCGATAAGGGTTTGAAGTAACTTGGAGATTAGAAACACAGACTGGGAAGTGATGGGCTTTGCATTGTCAACAGATTCCATGATCAAAAACCGCGAGAAATTATCAGGCTTTGGGGGAGAGATCGATTGCAAAGGAGGAAAAGAAACTTCGGTGCGGCCCCTTTTCGGGGGCGATCACGTCTAGGGGGGGGGGGTTTGGAAAATGCCATATGATACATTGGAAAGCAGGGAGACGGGGGTACTTTCTCCTTTGACCTTACCCTGGTAGTCAAAGAGGTCCCAGAGCTCCCTGCCTGTCTACCAGGCAGAGAGCACATCGGCCGGACCCCGCACGGGGCACCTTGAGCAATCTTGGTGACGGTACTGGCGATACCGCGGACCCCGATTCCCTAAACATAAACTGAATCCAACCGTGGCGATGTGTTTATAGGTGGAGGGTTAGAAACCACGAATGGTGGCCGTCGGAGCCCAGGTCAAGCTCCGGCGGATGGGCTCCCTGTCTGTTCACCAGGCAGGGAGCTCCGGGACCTCTTTGACTACCAGGGTAAAGTACCCCCGTCTCCCTGCTTTTATACTATGCTTTATGGTATTGTCTGAACCCCCCCCCAACCGTGATCGGCCCCCTAAAAGGGGCCGCACCGAAGTATCATTTCCCTCATTGCCATCTTTGACATTTCCTGAACCAGATAATTTTTCTCGATTTCTTGTGATGGAATCGCTCAATCCAACCCACCCTCTTGCATCTCAGTCAGTCTTCTTGATCGCCAAGTATCTTGAAGCCATAATAGGAAAATCGTATAAGTACAAAAAACAAAGGTCTGGTGAACTCCTAATCGAAATAAATGACAAGCAGCAGTCTGCAAAGCTTCTAGCTCAGACTAGACTGGCTGATCTCGACATCAGGGTCACACCCCATCGGAGCCTCAACAGCTCGCAGGGTGTGATATCAGAGACAGATCTCTTGAACGAAACGGATGCGGATCTCCTTGCCGGCTTGAAGGATCAGGGCGTCACTGCCGTGAGACGCATCAACATCCGCAGAGACGACAAGGAGATTCCCACCAAGCACATCATCTTGACCTTTGACCGTGCAGTACTCCCACAACACATAAATGCAGGTTTTATCCGTTGCTCCATCCGTCCGTACATCCCGAACCCGCGGCGCTGTTTTAAGTGCCAGCGGTTCGGGCACGGTACGAACTCTTGCCGTGGCCGAACGACGTGCGCAAAATGCGCGGCGCAAGATCATCCGAGCGAGAACTGCGCATCCGAAACCCTCACTTGTGTAAACTGCGGGGGGCCGCATGCAGCATACTCCCGCAAGTTTCAAAACTTGAAACTAGAAAAAAAGATCATAAACATTAAGGTCACTGAGAACATCACCTTTCCAGAGGCGAGAAAAAGGTTCGCCTCTTTCCCTCTGGGGAGGTACGCCGACGCAGCTCGCCGGAGGGCGGAGCGGCGTCTGGTTTCCACAGGAACCCAGTTCAGCGAGTCAGACCTGGTCCCCCCCCCCTGGGTTGCCTCTGGCAGCCCAACCCGCCACCACGCCGCTTGCTGAGGCAGCAGCAGTTGGGGTGGCAACGTCTTCTGCCGGGACCGGTGCCGCTCCCGCCTCTGTCTCCCCATCCTCCAGTGCGTTGAAGGGTACCGAGGTGCTGGAAACCACGAGCCCCGCACCGGCTCCCACCGCCACCGCACCGCCCGTGCCACCTCTGGCGCTCCGGACGCCCTCGGCGGTGGCGGCTCAAACGAAGGGCTCCCGAGGGGGGGCCAAGTCCGGGGGGCCCGGTCCGTCGGGCACCCCTCGGACATCCGACGACGATATGGATGTCGGGCCGTTCCTGCCTGCAACGCAGCGCAAGGAACGCGTCCCGACGCCAAAGCCTCCCGACAAGCCTAAAAAGGCGAGAGTCACAGCCCCGAAAGACGACACATAAACAAACCCACACACTCCAGTAGCTCTCACACTAAATAATGGGAAGAGAAAATATAATTCAATGGAACTGTAGAGGCCTTCTTAAAAATGTTGACGATGTATACGAAATACAGCATGATAATCAGCCAAGTGTTATGTGTGTTCAGGAAACACATTTGAATTCCAAGCACACAAATTTTTTTGAATAGTTTCATGGTCTTCAGAAAGGACAGGGATGGCTGCACACACTCCTCTGGCGGTGTGGCCATAATCGTCCCGAAATCCTTAGCATGCCACCCTGTCACTTTGAACACCATCCTTGAGGCTGTAGCAATACGCCTAATAATATTTAATAGGTTGATAACGGTATGCTCCATATACATTCCTCCTGATGTTACACTTTCGAGCTCTGACGTTGAGGCGCTGGTTGACCAGCTGCCCGAACCGTACATTCTAACAGGCGACCTTAATGCTCACAATTCTCTTTGGGGCTCTTCTCGTACGGATGCCCGGGGTCGCCTGATAGAGAGGTTTCTTACATCCTCTGGAGCATGCCTTTTCAACAATAAACAGCCTACATACAATAACATAGGACACAACACATACTCATGTCTTGACTTGGCTATTGGCTCCGCAGTTCTCTTTCCTCTTCTCGAGTGGGGTGTGGGAACTGACCCATATGGCAGTGACCACTTCCCCACCTCACTTACATACATAGGTAAAGGCCCATGCAGTCCATCTTCCCATAATCGGTTCAATGAAACACGAGCTAACTGGAATACATTTACATAGACATCCAAACTACACCACACATCCATAGGACACCTACACGTTGAAGAATCTACCCAACTCCTCACGGCGCACATCCTCGACGCCGCCGAAAAGTCCATTCCCCACGCCTCTGGTGCCCCGCGCAACCAGCGGAGGCCGTGGTGGAATGAGGACTGTAGGCGGGCGCGAGAGGCCCAGAACAAGGCGTGGGGTGTCCTTCGTCGGTACCCCACGTCGGGAAACCTCCTCTTGTTCAAACGGGCCAAGGCGTTAGGAAAACGTGTGCGCCGTGGGGCAAAACGAGAGAGTTGGCGTACATTCATAACATCAATAAACTCCTACACAGACACAAGGAAAGTATGGACACGAATACGTAAACTCAAGGGACAACAAACACACAGCCTGCCTCTGGTCAGCACTACAGGGGACCCACTCGAAGACCAGGCTGACACACTCGCACAACACTTCCAACACGTGTCCAGTTCAGCACAATACACAAACACTTTCCTGAAACATAAAGCCTGTTGTGAAAAGAAGTCCCTACGCGACAGCAACAAATCACAGACTTCTTACAACTCCCTGTTTTCACTACATGAGCTGAGGGCTGCTCTAAGCACGTGTAAACCCTGAGCTCCAGGCCCAGACAACATCACATACACAATGATACAACACCTGCACGCAGACACTCTTCTAACACTCTTACACCTATATAACAAGATTTGGCTTTCGGGGCACATTCCAAACTCTTGGAAGGAGGCTATAGTTGTAGCTTTCCTGAAGGAGGGAAAGGACCCGTCGTCCCCCTCAAGCTACCGTCCTATAGCCCGGACGAGCTGCCTGTGCAAGCTCTTCGAGAAGATGGTAAATCGCAGGCTCGTGTACTTCCTCGAGTACAACGGTCTTCTCGAGAGCTGCCAGGCAGGCTTTAGGGTGGGGCGATCGACGAACGATCAGCTGGTAGCTCTTGACTCGTACATCAAGGATGCCTTCGCGCATAAGCAGTATTGTTTAACTGTCTTCTTCGACCTTGAAAAGGCTACGACACCGCTTGGCGTTATGGGATCCTTAGGGACCTCAAGTCATTCGGTGTATCGGGTAACATGTTAAACACTCTTGTTAGTTACTTGTCAGACAAAACGTTTCGAGTAAGAGTTGGTTGTGCACTCTCAAACGTTTACGTGCAAGAAAATGGCGTGCCACAGGGTGGCGTGTTGAGCTGCACTCTCTTCATAGTAAAAATGAACTCTCTTGATAAGGCACTGCCACCTACAATCTCTTATTCCATGTATGTAGATGACGTGCAGATATCCTATAAATCATGCAATATATCAATCTGCGAACGTCAAGTCCAGCTTGGTGTAAAGCAACTTGCCGGCTGGGCAGACAAGAATGGTTTTAAATTAAATCCTGTAAAAAGCTCCTGCGTTGTGTTCTCCAGGAAGCGCGGGGTCCATACGGACCCAGACATTACTCTTAATGGCGTGTCGCTTCCTGTGAACGAGGAGCACAAGTTCTTAGGTGTTGTGTTTGACCAGAAACTCACATTCATTCCACACATCAAGGAACTTAAACATAAATGTCTGAAAACAATGAATATACTTAAGGTTCTCTCCCATCAATCTTATGGTTCCGACAAAGAACTCCTACTACGGCTCTATACTGCTTTGGTTGGGTCTCGTTTAGACTATGGCAGTGTGGTATATGGGTCGGCGACTAAAACAGCGTTGCGAATGCTTGACCCAGTGCTACACTTGGGGCTTCGTCTCGCCTCGGGTGCTTTTCGCACTAGCCCTGTCGAGAGTCTGTATGTCGAGTGTGATAAGTGGAGCCTTGAGAACCAACGAACGTACATGGACTTGCTATATGCTTTTAAAATTTCATCACTAAATAATCACCCTTTTTATCCTGTCTTTAACGATACATCAACATCTCTGCTCTTTGCAAATCGCCCATCCGTTCCTCTGCCCTTTTCACTGAGAGTGAGAGAGCGAGCCTCGGATCTCAGTGCTTCGTTTTTAGATGTGTACAGGTCATCCTTTTCTAACAGTTTACCGCCTTGGCAAGTTCGCCCTGTGTCGTGTGACCTCTCTTTTATGAGACTTGACAAAAATCGTGTACCACGAGCTGCAATACTGCAGAACTTTCTGTCTTTGCAGTTTAAATACACATGTGCAGAATTTTATAGTGACGCTTCTAAAACCTCCAGTATGGTGTCGTGCGCTGCTCATGGTCCTAATTCAATGCAGCCAGAACCATGAGCGTGCACACATCAATTTTTTCAGCGGAAGCGTATGGAATTTTACTGATTGTACGACACATCCTTGAAAATCACATTCCCAATTCCATCATATATACAGATTCTTTGAGTGTTGTTCGCGCACTGTCATCGCACAAGCCCCCCAGAAACCACATAGTTAATCTTGTATTCTGCACTATCATGTCCGTGTATGCACAAAAGCATGAGGTGGTCCTCTGCTGGGTCCCAGGACACGCAGGGATCTCTGGGAACGAGTTGGCAGACGAGAGGGCCGGTGCGGCTGCACTCAGGAACACTGTGGACATTACAACGGTACCCTACACAGACCTCAAGCCACACATAAGACAACACCTGCGCAGAACATGGCAAACACACTGGGACGAACAGACAGACAACAAACTACATGTAATAAAGCCACACTTGGGACGGTACACAACTGACTCACACAACAGACACACGGAAGTCACCTTGGGTAGGCTGCGGATAGGGCACACCCATGCGACGCACTCGTATCTGCTGACGGGATCTTCTAGACCCCAGTGCGGCAGGTGCGGAGAGGCCCTATCCGTAGTGCACATACTAATCACATGCAAGGCACTTCACACAACACGACACAAACACTTCAGAGAACTCTACAGACAACATATTCCCCTACATCCATCGTTTTTCCTAGGTGATGATGCCATTGTTTCCATGAAACGTGTGTTTGAGTATTTGTCCGACGTCAAGTTTTTAAACCTCATCTCCTATCACGCATAATCATATCTGGCCCTATACACCAGCCATCACCATTGCCGTTAATTGATTTTATTGATATTTTGGCTTTAGTAGCCTATATTTTATTTTAGATACTTTTGTTTGGCGCTCTTTGCCCCAGCTGGCCTTGCGCCAAAAAACTCTAACGATCATCATCATCACTGGAGCGAACAAACAGACAAGTTACACGTAACAAAACCTCACCTTCCCAGAGGCGCGAAAGAGGTTCGCCTCTTTCCCCCTGTGGAGGTATGCCGACGCAGCTCGCCGGGGGGCGGAGCGGCGTTTGGTTTAGGCGGGGACCCAGTACCGCGAGTCGGACCTGGTCCCGCCCCCACCCCCCTGGGTTGCCTGTGGCCGCTAAACCCGCCACCAAGCCGCTTGCTGAGGCAGTGGCGGTTGTGGTGGTAACCTCTTCCATCGGGACCGGTGCCGCTCCCGTCCGTGCCTCCCCATCGTCCAGTGCGTTGGAGTGTGCCATGGACACCACGAGCCCCGCCCCGGCTCCCACCGCCACCGCACCGCCCGTGCCACTTCTGGTGCCTCCGACACCACCGGCAGTGGCGGGTCAAACGAAGGATCCCCGAAGGGGGGCCAAGTCCGGGGGGCCCGGTTCGACGGGCACACCCAGGACATCGGACGACGAGATGGACGTCGTGCCGTTCTTGCCTGCAACGCAGCGCAAGGAGCGGCCTCCGACCTCCAAGCCTTCAGATAGGCCGCCCAAAAAGCCCAATCCAAGAGTCACAGCCCCGAAAGACGACACATAAACATACACACTCCAGTAGCTCTCACACTAAATAATGGGAAGAGAAAATATTGTTCAATGGAACTGCAGAGGCCTTCTGAATAATCTTGACGACGTGTATGAGATTCTGCATACCAATCAGCCAAGGGTAATGTGTGTTCAGGAAACACATTTGAATTCTAAACACACAAATTTCTTGAATAGTTACATGGTCTTCAGAAAGGACAGGGATGGCTGCAGACACTCCTCTGGCGGTGTGGCCATAATCGTCCCGAAATCCTTAGCATGCCACCCATTCACTTCAAACACTATCCTTGAGGCTGTAGCAATACGCTTAATAATATTTAATAGGTTGATAACGGTATGCTCCATATACATTCCTCCGGATGTTACACTTTCGAGCTCTGACGTTGAGGCGCTGGTTGACCAGCTGCCCGAACCGTACATTCTAACAGGCGACCTTAATGCTCACAATTCTCTTTGGGGCTCTTCTCGTACGGATGCCCGGGGTCGTCTGATAGAGAGGTTTCTTACATCCTCTGGAGCATGCCTTTTCAACAATAAACAGCCTACATACAATAACATAGGACACAACACATACTCATGTCTTGACTTGGCTATTGGCTCCGCAGTTCTCTTTCCTCTTCTCGAGTGGGGTGTGGGAACTGACCCATATGGCAGTGACCACTTCCCCACCTCACTTACATACATAGGTAAAGGCCCATGCACTCCATCTTCCCATAATCGGTTCAATGAAACACGAGCTAACTGGAATACATTTACAGAGACATCCAAACTACACCACACATCCATAGGACACCTACACGTTGAAGAATCTACCCAACTCCTCACGGCGCACATCCTCGACGCCGCCGAAAAGTCCATTCCCCACGCCTCTGGTGCCCCGCGCAACCAGCGGAGGCCGTGGTGGAATGAGGACTGTAGGCGGGCGCGAGAGGCCCAGAACAAGGCGTGGGGTGTCCTTCGTCGGTACCCCACGTCGGGAAACCTCCTCTTGTTCAAACGGGCCAAGGCGTTAGGAAAACGTGTGCGCCGTGGGGCAAAACGAGAGAGTTGGCGTACATTCATAACATCAATAAACTCCTACACAGACACAAGGAAAGTATGGACACGAATACGTAAACTCAAGGGACAACAAACACACAGCCTGCCTCTGGTCAGCACTACAGGGGACACACTCGAAGACCAGGCTGACACACTCGCACAACACTTCCAACACGTGTCCAGTTCAGCACACTACACAAACACTTTCCTGAAACATAAAGCCTGTTGTGAAAAGAAGTCCCTACGCGACAGCAACAAATCACAGACTTCTTACAACTCCCTGTTTTCACTACATGAGCTGAGGGATGCTCTAAGCACGTGTAAACCCTCAGCTCCAGGCCCAGACAACATCACATACACAATGATACAACACCTGCACGCAGACACTCTTCTAACACTCTTACACCTATATAACAAGATTTGGCTTTCGGGGCACATTCCAAACTCTTGGAAGGAGGTTATAGTTGTAGCTTTCCTGAAGGAGGGAAAGGACCCGTCGTCCCCCTCAAGCTACCGTCCTATAGCCCTGACGAGCTGCCTGTGCAAGCTCTTCGAGAAGATGGTAAATCGCAGGCTCGTGTACTTCCTCGAGTACAACGGTCTTCTCGAGAGCTGCCAGGCAGGCTTTAGGGTGGGGCGATCGACGAACGATCAGCTGGTAGCTCTTGACTCGTACATCAAGGATGCCTTCGCGCATAAGCAGTATTGTTTAACTGTCTTCTTCGACCTTGAAAAGGCATACGACACCGCTTGGCGTTATGGGATCCTTAGGGACCTCAAGTCATTCGGTGTATCGGGTAACATGTTAAACACTCTTGTTAGTTACTTGTCAGACAGAACGTTTCGAGTAAGAGTTGGTTGTGCACTCTCAAACGTTTACGTGCAAGAAAATGGCGTGCCACAGGGTGGCGTGTTGAGCTGCACTCTCTTCATACTAAGAATGAACTCTCTTGGTAAGGCACTGCCACCTACAATCTCTTATTCCATGTATGTAGATGACGTCCAGATATCCTATAAATCATGCAATATGTCAAGCTGCGAACGTCAAGTCCAGCCTGGTGTAAAGAAACTTGCCGGCTGGGCAGACAAGAATGGTTTTCAATTGAATCCTGTAAAAAGCTCCTGCGTTGTGTTCTCCAGGAAGCGCGGGGTCCATCCGGACCCAGACTTTACTCTGAATGGCGTGTCGCTTCCTGTGAACAAGGAGCACAAGTTCTTAGGTGTTGTGTTTGATCACAAACTCACATTCATTCCCCACATCAAGGAACTTAACAATCAATCTCTCAAAACAATGATTATACTTAAGGTTCTCTCCCACCAATCCTACGGTTCCGACAAAGAACTCCTGCTTCGCTTGTATTCTGCATTGGTTGGGTCTCGTTTAGACTATGGCAGTGTGGTCTATGGGTCGGCGACTAAGACAGCCTTGCGAATTCTGGACCCAGTGCTACACTTAGGGCTTCGCCTTGCTTCGGGTGCTTTTCGCACTAGCCCTGCCGAGAGTCTTTATGTCGAGTGTGATAAGTGGAGCCTTGAGAACCAACGAACGTACATGGACTTGCTTTATGCTTTTAAAATTTCGTCGCTGAATAATAATCCTTTTTATCCTGTCTTTAACGATACATCCACATCCGTGCTGTTTGTAAATCACCCATCCGTTCCTCTGCCCTTTTCACTTAGAGTGAGAGAGCCAGCCTCGGATCTCAGTGTTTTGTTTTTAGAGGTGTACAGGACATCCTTTTCTAACAGTTTACCGCCTTGGCAAGTTCGCCCTGTGTCGTGCGACCTTTCTTTTATGAGACTTGACAAAAATCGTGTACCACGAGCTGCAATACTGCAGCACTTTCTGTCATTGCAGTTTAAATACACATGTGCAGAATTTTATAGTGACGCTTCTAAAACCTCCACTATGGTCTCGTGTGCTGCTCATGGTCCAAACTTCAATGCATCCAGAACCATGAGCGTGCACACAACAATTTTTTCAGCAGAAGCGTATGGAATTTTACTGATTGTACGACACATTCTTGAAAATCATATTCCCAATTCCATCATCTATACTGATTCTTTGAGTGTTGTCCGCGCACTGTCATCGCACAAGCCCCCCCAAAACCACATAGTTAATCTTGTATTCAACACTATCATGTCCGTGTATGCACAAAAGCACGAGCTGGTCCTCTGCTGGGTCCCAGGACACGCAGGGATCACTGGAAATGAGTTGGCAGACGAGAGGGCCGCTGCAGCTGCACTCAGGAACACTGTAGACATTACAACGATACCCTACACAGACCTCAAGCCTCACAAAAGACAACACCTGCGCAGAACATGGCAAACACACTGGGACGAACAGACAGACAACAAACTACATGTAATAAAGCCACACTTGGGACGGTACACATCTGACTCACACAACAGACACACGGAAGTCGCCTTGGGTAGGCTGCGGATAGGGCACACCCATGCGACGCACTCGTATCTGCTCACGGGATCTTCTAGACCCCAGTGCAGCAGGTGCGGAGAGGCCCTATCCGTAGTGCACATACTAATCACATGCAAGGCACTTCACACAACACGACACAAACACTTCAGAGAACTCTACAGACAACATATGCCCCTACATCTATCGTTTTTCCTAGGTGACGAAGCCATTGTTTCCGTGAAACGTGCTTTTGAGTATTTGTCGGACGTCAAGTTTTTAAACCTCATTTCCTATCACGCATCATGAAATCTGGCCCTATACACCAGCCATGCTCATTGTCGTTTTGTGATTTTACTTTTGTTTTTGCTGATTTTACTTAGTGTTTAAGGTATCACCTCTCCTATACGACTATTGTTTTGGCGCTCTTTGCCCCAGTTGGCCTTGCGCCATAAACATCAAATCAAACCATCATCATCACCTTGATACAATACCTACACCCAAACACTCTTGAAACACTCCTACATCTATACAACAACATTAGGCTTTCGGGGCACATTCCTCTTTCTTGGAGAGAGGCTATAGTAGTGGCTTTCCTGAAGGAAGGAAAAGACCCTTCCTCTCTCGCTAGCTATCGGCCCATCGCCCTCACAAGCTGCCTGTGCAAGCTCCTCGAGAAGATGATAAACTGTAGGCTCGTGTACTTTCTTCAGTACAATGGTCTTCTCGAGAGCTGCCAGGCAGGCTTCCGGGTGGGGCGATGCATAAATGATCAACTGGTTTCTCTAGAGGCCTACATAAAGGATGCATTCATTCATAAGCAATACTGTATGACAGTATTTTTTCACATTGAAAAGGCATATGATACAGCTTGGTGCTACGGCATTCTTAGAGACCTAAAAGCTTTTGGTATCTCGGGTAACATGCTGAACACTCTTTGTAGTTACATGTCTTCACGAACATTTCGTGTCAGGGTCGGTTCGGCACTTTCAAATGTTCACGTGCAGGAGAATGGCGTGCCTCAAGGTGGCGTATTGAGCTGCCCCCTTGTTTATAGCTAAGATTAACTCTCTCCGAAAGGCACTGCCGCCAACCATATCCTGCTTGATGTATGTAAATGACATCCAAATATCTTTCAAATCATGTAACATATCCATTTGTGAACGTCAGGTCCAGCTTGCGGTAAATAAACTTTCTCGCTGGGAAGATGAAAATAGATTTGAACTTAATCCTTGTAAAAGTACCTGTGTTGTATTCTCAAAAAGGCGGGGCATCCTGCCCGATCCCGACGTAAAACTCTTTGGTGACTCGATTCCAGTAAAAAGAGAACACAAGTTCTTGGGTGTGGTGTTTGACGAGAAACTCTCATTCATACCCCACATAAAACGACTTAAACAAAAATGCCTAAAAACAATGAATATTCTAAAAGTCTTGTCTCACCAATCGTACGGTGCAGACAAACAACTCCTTCTTCGACTTTATGCCGCGTTGGTAGGGTCATGGTTGGACTACGGAAGCGTTGTGTATGGTTCAGCCACAAAAACAGCACTTAAAATGCTCGACCCAGTGCTTCACTTGGGGCTTCGCCTGTCTTGTAGGGCATTCCGTACCAGTCCTGTCCACAGTCTTTACGCAGAGTGCGACAAATGGTGCTTAGCGTACCAGCGAACTTATGTTGACCTCCTATATGCCTCCAAAATCTCATCAATGAATAACCACCCCTTTAAACCGGTTTTTAATGATACGTCGACAACTAAACTCTTCTTGAATCGCCCATCCATTGCTGTTCCTTTCTCGCAGAGAGTGAGGGACGAGGTGACTATTCATGACGTCTACCTCTTAGACACATTCAAATCATTTCACACTGATCTTGTAGCACCATGGCATCTTCGTCCTGTGGCATGTGACTTGTCTTTCGTACAATACAATAGAACAGGACACCAAGAAGTGGGATTTTGCAGCATTTCATGCATCTGCAGAATAAATACAGGGCTGCAGAGTTTTTCAGCGATGCATCTAAAACGTCCACTGCGGTGTCTTGTGCTGCGCATGGGCCTAATTTTGAAGCATGTAGAACAATGAATGTTAATACAAGTATTTTTACGGCAGAGGCATATGGCATATTTCTGGTTGTAAGTCACATAGTTGAACATCATATTCCTACATCCGTCATTTATAAAGATTCATTGAGCGTCGTCCGTGCACTATCATCCAGAAAGTCATCAAAAAACCATGTCATTAATCTTGTCTTCAAAACGATTATGGTAGCTTATTCTTCAAACCTTGGGGTGACTCTGTGCTGGGTGCCAGGCCACTCTGGCATTGGCGGTAAAGAAGTGGCGGATGAAATGGCCGTTAATGCTGCACTCCGAAACACAGTCGACATGGCAAAACTACCTTACACAGACCTCAAGCCACACATTAGACAACAACTCCGTAAAACTTGGCAAGCAGACTGGAGCGAACAGACAGACAACAAACTACACGTAATAAAACCACACTTGGGACAATACACTACTGACTCACACAACAGGCACATTGAAGTTACCTTAGCTAGATTACGGATAGGCCATACACATGTGACGCACTCGCACCTGCTCACGGGATCTCCAAGACCACTGTGTAGCAGGTGTGGGGAGGGCCTATCCGTAGTCCACATACTCATACAATGCAAGGCACTTGACACAACACGACACAAACACTTCAGAGAACTCTACAGACAACATATTCCCCTACACCCATCCCTGTTTCTAGGTGACGATGCCATGGTTTCTGTGAACCGCGTTTTTAAATATTTGTCAGATGTTAAGCTTTTAAACCTCATTCTCTATCATGCATAATCAAATCTGGCCCTATACACCAGCCATCACCATTATCTTTATGGATCTTACTATGTCCAGTTTACACATTTTATACCTTCCTTTTGTGGTAATCACTTCTTTTCATTAAATAACTTCTCTGGAGCTCTTTGCCCCAGTTGGCCTTGCGCCATAAACATCAAACCATCATCATCATCTTTGCCCTCATCAGCCTACCACCTTTAAACACCAACTATCATCATCATCATCATATACGAGTGCGTTGCATGGGTGTGCCCCATCCGCAGCCTACCCAAGGCGACTTCCATGTGTTTGTTATGTGAGTCAGATGTGTACCGTCCCAAGTGTGGCTTTAATAAATGTAATTTGTTATCTGTCTGTTCGTTCCAGTGTGTTTGCCATGTTCTGTGCAAGTGTTGTCTTTTGTGTGGCTTGAGGTCTGTGTAAGGTAGTGTTGTTATGTCTACTGTGTTTCGGAGTGCAGCATTGGCGGCCATTTGATCCGCCAGAAATTTCCGCCGATGACAGAGTGGCCTGGCAGAGTAGCCTGCCCTTGGTCAGCACGACTGGGGACACACTAGAAGATCAGGCTAACACACTTGCACAACACTTTCAACACGTGTCAAGCTCTTCACACTACACAAACACTTTCCTGAAACATAAAGCCTCTTGTGAAAAGAAGTCCCTACGTTACAACAACAAATCGCAGACTTCTTACAACTCCTTGGTTTCACTACATGAGCTGAGGGCTGCTCTAAGCATGTGTAAACCCTCATCTCCAGGCCCAGACAACATTACATATACAATGATACAGCACTTACACGCAGACACTCTTGTAACACTCCTTCACCTTTACAACAAGATATTTCTTTCGGGGCACATTCCAAAGTCTTGGAGGGAGGCTATAGTTCTAGCATTCTTGAAAGAAGGGAAGGACCCTTCCTCTCCTGCTACCTATCGACCCATTGCCCTGACCAGCTGCCTCTGCAAGCTTCTCGAGAAGATGATAAATCGCAGGCCCGTGTACTTCCTTGAGTACAATGGTCTTCTCGAGAGCTGCCAGGCAGGCTTCAGGGCGGGGCGATCAACGAACGATCAACTCGTAGCTCTTGAAACATATATAAAGGATGTCTTTGTTCATAAACAATTTTGTCTTACGGTGTTTTTCGACATAGAGAAAGCCTATGACACTGCTTGGCGGTACGGTATCCCCAGTGACCTAAAGTCAATCGGTGTGGCGGGCAACATGTTGAACATCCTTTGTAGTTATATGTCGGAGAGAACCTTTGTTGGTTGTGCACTGTCAAATGTTCACGTGCAAGAAAATGGCGTGCCGCAAGGTGGAGTGTTGAGCTGCACCCTCTTCATAGTAAAAATGAACTCTCTTGGAAAGGCACTGCCACCTACCATCTCTTATTCTATGTATGTAGATGACGTGCAGATATCCTTTAAATCGTGTAACCTCTCCATCTGCGAACGTCAAGTCCAGCTCGGCGTCAAAAAAATTGCCGGCTGGGCTGACAAGAATGGCTTTAATCATAATCCCGCGAAGAGCTCTTGTGTTCTGTTCTCCAGGAGACGTGGCGTCCACCCGGACCAAGACATCACTCTTGCGAATGTGCCAATTCCTGTGAACAAGGAGCACAAGTTTTTAGTCATTTTATTCGAAGAAAAACTTACATTCATCCCACATATCAGACAGCTCAAATGCAAATGCTTAAAAGCAATGAATATTCTTAAGGTTCTCTCACATCAATCATATGGGGCCGACAAACAACTCTTGCTGCGCCTGTACACAGCGTTGGTGGGGTCTCGGCTCGACTACGGCAGTGTCGTGTATGGGTCGGCTACAAAAACAGCACTGAAAATGCTCGACCCAGTGCTGCATCTTGGCCTTCGCCTCTCATGTGGCCCATTCCGCACTAGCCCTCTTCAAAGTCTTTATGTCGAGTGCGACAAATGGTGCCTAGGGCATCAGCGGGAGTATGTTGACCTGTTGTATGCATCTAAGATCGTGTCTCTGACCAACCATCCTTTTAATTCCATCATGAACGATACATCAAATTCACAACTCTTTTTAAACAGGCCATCTATTCCCTTACCGTTCCCTCTCAGAGTTCGGGAGGAGGCTTCTGCACTCCATGTCCCCCTTTCAGACACGCACAAGACACCCATTCATAATTTCATCACACCATGGCATCTTCGTCCTGTAACATGCGACCTGTCATTCATTCGTGTAGAAAAAAATAGGGTACCCAGGAATGCAATTCTGCAGCACTTCCTGTTCCTACAGGACAAGTACAGGTGCGCAGAATTCTATAGCGACGCGTCCAAAACTAATTCTACTGTCTCTTGTGCAGCGCACAGACCAAATTTTAGAGTTTTCAAAACAATGAATTTTCACAGCAGTATTTACACGGCAGAAGCGCATGGCAATTTACTCGTGTCAAATCACATCCTCGAACATAAGATTCAAAAGTCCATCGTCTACACAGATTCTCTAAGCGTTGTGCAGGCATTGTCATCAGAAAGGTAATCTAAAACTATGTCATAAATGCTCTCTTCAAAGTTTTAATTTCTGCTTATGCCTCAAATCTTGAAATAACTATACGCTGGGTACCAGGGCACTGGGAATCTCTGGCAATGAGGCCGCCGACCAAATGGCTGGTGATGCTGCTCTCATGACTACAGTGGACGTTACAACAGTACCTTACACCGACCTAAAGACACACATCAGACGACAGCTTCGTAACACATGGCAACTGCACTGGAGTCAACAAACAGACAACAAACTACACGTAATAAAACCACAACTGGGACGCTACATAACAGACTCACACAACAGATACACTAAGTTGCCCTGGCTAGGCTGCGGATAGGCCACACACATGCGACGCACTCCCACCTGCTCACTGGAACTTCGGGACCCACGTGTAGCAGGTGTGGAAAAAGCCTATCCGTAGTCCACATACTAATCACATGCAAGGCACTTGACACAACACGACACAAACATTTCCCTGAATTATACAGACGACACATCCCTTTCCACCCATCATATGTTTTTAGCCGACGAACCCATGTTTCCTAGTCAGCGTGTTCCCCGCACGGGGCACCTTGAGTATTCATGGTGACGGTGAGCAGCGACACCGCGGACCCCGAGATCCCAACATAAGCCGTGTCCAACCGTGGCGAGGTGTGTATAGGCGAAGGGTAGAAGCCGTAAACGGTGGCCGTCGGAGCCTTGGTCAAGCTCCGGCCGATGGGCTCCCTGCCTGTCTACCAGGCAGGGAGCTCCGGGACCTCTTTGACTACCAGGGTAAGGTCAAAGGAGAAAGTACCCCCGTCTCCCTGCTTTCCAATGTGTCATATGGCATTTTCCAAACTCCCCCCTAAACGTGATCGGCCCCCGAAAAGGGGCCGCACCGAAGTTTCGTAGCCACCTCTTTCAACAACTGTCTTGTCAACAACTGCGAATAACTATGCTCGTTTTCTTGTGATTGAGTCAGCTGACTCAGCACAACCTGTCGCTTCCATGTCCGTATTCTTGATCTCTAAATTTCTGCAAAGCACCATAGGTGGCAAATATCAACCTAAAAAGCTCAGGACCGGAGAAATCCTGGTAGAAGTCAATGCTGAACAACAAGCCCGCACTCTTCTTGCACAAACACGCATCCATAATCTGGACATCAGGGTCACGCCCCACAGGAGCCTAAACAGCTCCCAGGGTGTGATTTCTGAGACAGATCTCTTGACGGAAACAGATGCCGTCCTCCTCGAAGGTTTAAAGGACCAGGGCGTCACAGCTGTGCGCCGCATCACGATGCGCAGGGACGATAAGATAATCCCCACCAGACACATTATCCTGACCTTCGACCGTTCGACACTTCCGCAATATATAAATGCAGGCTACACCCGATGCTCTATTCGTCCTTACATACCGAACCCGCGCCGCTGCTTTAAGTGCCAGCGGTTCGGGCACAGCACAACCTCTTGCCGCGGCAAAACAACCTGCGCGAAATGTGCAGCGCAGGACCACCCCACTGACAACTGCAATTCTGACAACCTCACATGTGCAAACTGCAGGGGCCCTCATGCGGTCTACTCCAGGAAGTGTGAGAAATTCCAAGTGGAAAAGAAAATATTCCATCTAAAAGTGACAGAAAACATCACCTTCCCAGAGGCGCGGAAGAGATTCGCCTCTTTCCCCCTGGGGAGGTGCGCCGACGCGGCTCGCCTGGGGGCGGAGCGGCGCCTGGTTTCGGCGGGGACACAGTACCGCGAGTCAGACTTGGTCCCGCTCCCGCCCCCCTCCCAGGGTTGCGCTTGTTGACCAGCTGCCCGAACTATACATCCTTACAGGCGACCTTAATGCTCACAACTCTCTTTGGGGCTCTTCCAGAACGGATGCCCGAGGTCGCCTGATAGAAAAATGCCTTACATCTTCTGGAGCATGCCTTTTCAACAATAAACAGCCTACATACCATAACATAGGTAACAACACATACTCATGTCTTGACTTGGCTATTGGCTCCGCAGTTCTCTTTCCTCTTGTCGAGTGGGAAGTGGGAACTGACCCATATGGCAGTGACCACTTCCCCACCTCACTCACACACATAGGTAAAGGCCCAAGCTGTCCATCTTCCCATAATAGTATCAATGAAGCACGAGCTAACTGGAATACATTTACAGAGACATCCAAACTACACCACACATCCATAGGACACCTACACGTTGAAGAAGCTACCCAACTCCTCACGGCGCACATCCTCGACGCCGCCGAAAAGTCAATTCCCCACGCCTCTGGAGCCCCGCGCAACCAGCGGAGGCCGTGGTGGAATGAGGACTGTAGGCGGGCGCGAGAGGCCCAGAACAAGGCGTGGGGTATCCTTCGTCGGTACCCGACGTCGAGTAACCTCCTTTTGTTTAAACGGGCCAAGGCGTTCGGAAAACGTGTGCGCCGTGAGGCAAAACGAGAGAGTTGGCGCTCATTCATAACATCTATAAACTCGTACACAGACACACGCAAGGTATGGACACGTATACGCAAACTCAAAGGACAACATACACACAGCCTGCCCCTGGTCAGTACAACAGGGGACACACTGGAAGACCAGGCTGACACACTCGCACAACACTTCCAACACGTGTCCAGTTCAGCACACTACACGAACACTTTCTTGAAGTACAAAGCCTCTTGTGAAAAGAAGTCCCTACACGATAACAACAAATCACAGACTTCTTACAACTCCCTGTTTTCACTACATGAGCTGAGGGCTGCTCTGAGCACGTGTAAACCCTCAGCTCCAGGCCCAGACAACATTACATACACAATGATACAACACCTACACGCAGACACACTTGAAGCACTTCTACATCTATATAATAAAATATGGCTTTCGGGGCACATTCCACACTCTTGGAGGGAGGCCATTGTAGTGGCTTTCTTGAAGGAGGGAAAGGACCCGTCGTCCCCCTCAAGTTACCGTCCAATAGCCCTGACGAGCTGCCTGTGCAAGCTCTTCGAGAAGATGATCAATCGCAGGCTCGTGTACTTCCTCGAGTACAATGGTCTTCTCGAGAGCTGCCAGGCAGGCTTTAGGGTGGGGCGATCGACGAACGATCAACTGGTTGCACTTGACTCATACATCAAGGATGCCTTCGTACATAAGCAGTACTGCTTAACTGTCTTTTTCGACCTCGAGAAGGCCTACGACACCGCTTGGCGTTATGGGATCCTTAGTGACCTCAGGTCATTCGGTGTTTCGGGTAATATGTTCAACACCCTTGTTAGTTATTTGTCGGAGAGAGCGTTCAGAGTAAGAGTTGGTTGTGCACTTTCAAAGGTTCACGTCCAAGAAAATGGCGTGCCGCAAGGTGGCGTGTTGAGTTGCACTCTCTTTATCGTAAAGATGAACTCTCTGGGAAAGGCACTTCCACCAACAATCTCTTATTCTATGTATGTAGACGACGTGCAAATATCTTTTAAATCATGTAATATGTCAATATGCGAACGTCAAGTCCAGCTTGGTGTCAAGAAGCTTGCCGGCTGGGCAGACAAGAATGGGTTTAAATTGAATCCTGCAAAAAGCTCCTGCGTTGTGTTCTCCAGGAAGCGCGGGGTCCATCCGGACCCAGACATTACTCTGAATGGTGTGTCGCTTCCTGTGAACAAGGAGCACAAGTTCTTAGGTGTTGTGTTTGATCATAAACTCACATTCATTCCACACATCAAGAAACTTAAACATAAATGTCTGAAAACAATGAATATACTTAAGGTTCTCTCCCATCAATCGTATGGTTCCGACAAAGAACTCCTACTACGGCTCTATACTGCGTTGGTTGGGTCTCGGTTAGACTATGGCAGTGTGGTATATGGGTCGGCGACTAAAACAGCGTTGCGAATGCTTGACCCAGTGCTACACTTGGGGCTGCGGCTTGCGTCGGGTGCTTTTCGCACTAGCCCTGCTGAGAGTCTTTATGTCGAGTGTAATAAGTGGAGCCTTGAGAACCAACGAACATACATGGACTTGCTTTATGCTTTTAAGATTTCATCGCTGAATAATCATCCTTTTTATCCTGTCTTTAACGATACATCAACATCTCTGCTCTTTGTAAATCGCCCATCCGTTCCTCTGCCCTTTTCACTTAGAGTGAGAGAGCGAGCCTCGGATCTCAGTGCTTTGTTTTTAGATGTGTACAGGTCATCCTTTTCAAACAGTTTACCGCCTTGGCAAGCTCGCCCTGTGTCGTGCGACCTTTCTTTTATGAGACTTGACAAAAATCGTGTACCACGAGCTGCAATACTGCAGCACTTTCTGGCTTTGCAGTTTAAATACACATGTGCCGAATATTATAGTGACGCTTCTAAAACCTCCAGTATGGTGTCGTGCGCTGCTCATGGCCCTAATTTCAATGCAGCCAGAACCATGAACGTGCACACATCAATTTTTTCTGCAGAAGCGTATGGAATTTTACTGATTGTACGACACATACTTGAAAATCATATTCCAAAGTCTATCATCTACACAGATTCCTTGAGTGTCGTTCGCGCACTGTCATCGCATACACCCGCCAAAAACCACATAATTAATCTTGTATTTAACACTATCATGTCTGTGTATGCAAAGAAGCATGAGCTGGTCCTCTGCTGGGTCCCAGGACATGCAGGGATCGCTGGGAACGAGTTGGCAGACGAGAGGGCCGGTGCTGCTGCACTCAGGAACACTGTGGACATTACAACGGTACCCTACACAGACCTCAAGCCACACATAAGACAACACTTGCGCAGAACATGGCAAACACACTGGAATGAACAGACAGACAACAAACTACATGTAATAAAGCCACACTTGGGACGGTACACATCTGACTCACACAACAGACACACGGAAGTCGCCTTGGGTAGGCTGCGGATAGGGCACACCCATGCGACGCACTCGTATCTGCTGACGGGATCTCCTAGACCCCAGTGCGGTCGGTGCGGAGAGGCCCTATCCGTAGTGCACATACTAATCACATGCAAGGCACTTCACACAACACGACACAAACACTTCAGAGAACTCTACAGACAACATATTCCCCTACATCCATCTTTTTTCCTAGGTGACGATGCCATTGTTTCCGTCAAACGTGTGTTTGAGTATCTGTCAGAAGTCAAGTTTTTAAACCTCATTTCCTATCACGCATCATGAAATCTGGCCCTTTACACCAGCCATCCTCACTGTCTTTTATTGATTTTACTTTTGTTCTTGCTTATTGATTTCAGTGTCCAAGTTCTCACCTCTCATATTTAACCACTGTTTTGGCGCTCTTTGCCCTAGTTGGCCTTGCGCCATTAACATCCAACCATCATCATCAAGTTTTTAAACCTCATCTCCTATCACGCATAATCATATCTGGCCCTATACACCAGCCATCACCATTGCCGTTAATTGACTTTATTGTTATTTTGGCTTTACTAGCCACTATTTTATTTTAGATACTTTTGTTTGGCGCTCTTTGCCCCAGCTTGCCTTGCGCCAAAAAACTCTAACGATCATCATCATAGTCAGCGTGTTTTTAAGTTTTTAGCTGAGGTGAACTTTCTGAAGCTCTTGTCATATCACGTGTAATCATCCTGGCCCTATACACCAGCCATCTCCATTGTCTTTTGTTTAGCATCACTTTTACTTTAAGTCACATGTTTTAGTATGTACGGTCTCATCACAATTCAGTAACTTCTTCGTTGGCGCTCTTTGCCCATAGTCGGCCTTGCGCCAATAATACCCAACTATCATCATCATCATCAAAGTCGGCGACTGCTATCACATCACTTGCTTCTTGCGTTTCTTCGAGGAACGCAATTGCAGCTCCCTTGTTTAAATGCTGGTACTCTTCGGTGAAATTAGTGACCAAAACGTGAGATTGGCGTTGCTTAAAGTGCGCAATGCCTCTTGCGACGGAGACACCGCGGTCGAGAAGCAACCTTCGATCACTCTCCACGATAACGTCGATGTCAGAAGCAGCATCCTCACAGTAGAGGGCGATCATCAAGCTTGCGCGGGGTGGCAGGGTGATGTGATCGTCGGCGATCCTGGCAGCAGCACGGTGATCAGGGTTCGGCTGCGGCGTCGGGGAGTGATCAGAGGAAAATGTTATCGACTTGGTCTGCAGATCAATTATTGCGCCGTTGTCCGTCAAAAAGTCCATTCCGAGGATCACGTCGCGGGAGCAGTTAGGCAGAATGACGAACGCCGCAGGATACGTTGTGCCGTCTATGGTGACGCGCGATGTGCACGTTCAACTTGGCGTCACGAGGTGGCCTCCTGCTGTGCGTATGTGCGGACCGTCCCACCTGGTCATAACTTTCTTCATTTTAGACGCAAATCGTCCGCTCATTACCGAATAGTCAGCTCCCGTGTCTACGAGGGCGATTACGTCAACCCCGCACGGGGCACCTTGAGTATTCATGGTGACGGTACTGGCGATACCGCGGACCCCGAGCCCCCCAACATAAGCTGTGACCTACCGTGGTGATGTGTTTTTAAGGTGAAGGGTAGAAACCTCTAACGGTGGCCGTCGGAGCCTTGGTCAAGCTCCGGCCGATGGGCTCCCTGCCTGTCTACCAGGCAGGGAGCTCCGGGACCTCTTTGACTACCAGGGTAACGTCAAAGGAGAAAGTACCCCCGTCTCCCTGCTTTTATACATACTGTATGATATTTTCTCAACCCCCCCCGCTCCAATGATCGGCCTCCCGAAAGAGGCCGCACCGAAGTACTTGCTAAAGAGAAGGCAGAACATTTCTATAAACATCTTGTAGTTCATTCCACAGGGGACACCCCTGTTGGCAAGAAGTCCGTCATTCTTTTGGCCAAATGCATTGAGTCTGTTGTCGGCTCAGACTATGATGCTAAGAAGCTTTCAGCCGGTGACCTACTTGTTCAAGTAAAAAGAAAAAATCAAAGCGAAAACCTCCTGAAACAGACCACGTTGGCTGACCTGGCTGTTACTGTGACTCCACATAGAACTCTCAACTCCTCTCAAGGTGTAATCTCAGAAAAAGAATTACAGTCTGAGACAGAGGTGGAACTTCTTTAGGCGCTTCAACCTCAAGGAGTAACCTCTGTCAAACGAATTGTAATTCGTAGAGCAAATGAAGAAATCCCAACAAAGCATCTTGTCCTAACATTTGATTTCACAACCCCACCTGAAAAGGTCAAAGTGGGCTTCCTAAGCTGCAATGTACGACCATATGTCCCTAATCCCAGGCGATGCTTCAAATGCCAACGATACGGCCATGGAACTCTATCATGTCGAGGAAAGCTGACTTGTCCTAAATGTTCAGAGTCTGACCATTCGTCGGATGACTGTCCAAACAGCACAGTGAAGTGCCCGAATTGCAGTGGCCCACACGCTGCTTATTCGCGAACCTGCCCAAAATTCAAAGCAGAAAAAGAAATTCTACAGATGAAAGTAACAGAAAACATCACCTTTGCTGAGGCACGCCAAAAGCACAAGCTGCTTTTGGCCACATCTTATGCAGACGGTGCCCGCCGGGGGCTGGGGCGGCGTTTGGTCAGCACAGCGACACAGTGCAGCCTTCCTGCTGATGTGTTGCTGTCCCAGCCCCCAGCTGAGCAGCCACCTGCTGCCTCTACAACACCTGTAGAGGCTGCGGGGACCCCGTCTCTTGCTGGACTGCCTTCGGTAGTCCAGCGGTGTCAGGACTCGCCCAGTGTGGCGACTCCAGCAAATGTGGCGATTGGGATCGCCGCTGGGAGCTCTGCCGCTCTCACTGTTTCCTCTTCACCTGCCCTAGGGACACCTGAGGGCAGGGAGATGGAGACGGGAGGGCCCACAGCAGCGCCCATCCTAGCTCCACCGCTTGCCCCGCCCGCGGCGCAGGCAAAGAACACCCGACAGAGTACCAAGTCAAGGGGGCCCAGTCCACTGGGCACCCCCTTGCCTTCAGATGACGACATGGACGTCGAGCCCTTCCGGCTTCCATCCCAGCGGAAGGAACGGGCTGCGACGTCCAGGTCAGTAGAGAAGGCCAGAAAACCCCTTCCAAGAGTCCAAGCTACAAAAGACCCTACTTAAGTAGTCACACTCCAGTAGCTCCGAACACATCATAATGGGAAGAGAAAACATTGTTCAATGGAACTGCAGAGGTCTTCTGAATAATCTTGATGACGTGTATGAGACTCTGCATGCCAATCAGCCAAGTGTAATGTGTGTTCAGGAAACCCACCTGAATTCCAAGAACACAAATTTCTTGAACAGTTACTTGATATACAGAAAGGACAGGGATGGCTGCACGCACTCTTCCGGGGGTGTGGCCATAATTGCCCGGAAATTCTTAGCATGCCACCCTGTCGCTTGAACACTGTCCTTGAGGCTGTGGCAATTCGAAAAATAATATTTAATAGGTTAATAACGGTATGCTCCATATACATTCCGCCTGATGTTGCACTTTCAAGCTCTGACTTCGAGGCACTGGTTGACCAGCTGCCCGAACCATACATTCTTACAGGCGACCTTAATGCTCACAACTCTCTTTGGGGCTCTTCTCGCACGGATGCCCGAGGTCGCCTGATAGAGAAATTTCTTACATCTTCAGGAGCATGCCTTTTCAACAATAAACAGCCTACATACCATAACATAGGACACAACACATACTCATATCTTGACTTGGCGATTGGCTCTGCAGTTCTCTTTCCGCTTCTCGAGTGGGGTGTGGGCACTGACCCATATGGCAGTGACCACTTCCCCACCTTACTAGCATACATAGGTAAAGGCCCATGCAGTCCATCTTCCCATAATAGGTTCAATGAAGCACGAGCTAACTGGAATACATTTACAGAGACATCCAAACTACACCACACATCCATAGGACACTTACACGTTGAAGAAGCTACCCAACTGCTCACGGCGCACATCCTCGACGCCGCCGAAAAGTTCATTCCCCACGCCTCTGGTGCCCCGCGCAACCAGCGGAGGCCGTGGTGGAATGAGGACTGTAGGCGGGCGCGAGAGGCCCAGAACAAGGCTTGGGGTATCCTTCGTCGGTACCCCACGTCGGGTAACCTCATTTTGTTCAAACGGGCCAAGGCGTTTGGAAAACGTGTGAGCCGTGATGCAAAACGAGAAAGTTGGCACACCTTCCTTACATCCATTACCTCATACACAGATGCACACAAGGTATGGACAAGAATACGCAAACTTAAAGGACAACATACACATAGCCTGCCCCTGGTCAGTAAACAGGGGACACACTCGAAGACCAGGCTAACACTCTTGCAGAACACTTTCAACTCGTTTCCAGCTCTGCACACTACACAAACACTTTCCTGAAACATAAAAATACTTGTGAAAAGAAGTCCCTACATGAAAATAACAGGTCAAAATCTGGTTACAATTCTGAATTTACACTCTATGAGTTGAGGGCTGCACTGAGCACGTGTAAACCTTCAGCTCCCGGCACAGATAAGATTACATACACCATGATACAACACCTACACCCGGACACTCTTGAAACACTCCTACACCTACACAACAACATATGGCTTTCGGGGCACATCCCAAAATCTTGGAGGGAGGCTATTGTAGTGGCGTTCCTGAAGGAGGGTAAGGACCCTTCTTCTCCCGCCAGTTATCGACCCATCGCCCTCACAAGCTGCCTGGGCAACCTTCTCGAGAAGATGATCAACAGGAGACTTGTGTACTTCTTAGAGCCCCGCACGGGGCACCTTGAGTAATCTTGGTGACGGTACTGGCGATACCGCGGACCCCGAGCCCCCAAACATAAGCTGGATCCAACCGTGGCGATGTGTTTATAGGTGGAGGGTTAGAAACCACGAACGGTGGCCGTCGGAGCCCAGGTCAAGCTCCGGCGGATGGGCTCTCTGTCTGTTCACCAGGCAGGGAGCTCCGGGACCTCTCAAGCTATTAGGGTAAGGTTTGAGACGAAAGTACCCCCGTCCCCTACTTTTTTCCAATGCCACATGGATAAATCAAAACCCCCCCGCAAACCCGATCGGTCCCTGAAAAGGGGTCGCACCGATGTTACGTACCCACCCCTTCCAACTCTCACTCTCCCGAAACCTGATAACTATCCCCGATTCTTGATTATCGAATCCCTTGAAAAAGACAAGCCAGTTGCCTCAATGTCCGTTTTTCTGACTACAAAATTCATAGAAGGAATAATAGGTAAACACTACAAAGCCAAAAAGCAAAGAACTGGAGAGTTGCTGGTAGAAGTCACCACCCAGCAACAGGCCACAAGCCTCCTGAGCCAGACCCGTATTGCCGATCTTGGCATCAAGGTCACGCCCCACCGCAGCCTCAACAGCTCACAGGGCGTGATCTCAGAGTCAGATCTGGCAAACGAGACGGAAGCCGATCTTCTAGAAGGCCTGAGAAATCAAGGTGTGACGGCAGTCAGGCGGATAAACATAAGACGAGACAATAAGGAAATACCTACCAGGCACATAATTCTCACTTTCGACCGTGCAACTCTTCCAGACCATATCAATGCAGGATTCATCCGGTGCTCTGTCCGAGCGTACATCCCGAATCCGCGGCGCTGTTACAAGTGCCAGCGGTTCGGGCATGGTACCAACTCGTGTCGGGGCCAACTAACCTGCGCCAAGTGCGCGCAACAAGGTCATCACTCTGATAATTGTCCCTCTAACCAATTGCTTTGTGTGAATTGCAAAGGACCTCACGGCGCGTATTCGCGAGCCTGCGAGACATTCAAAATTGAAAAGAAAATCATCAACGTCAAAGTCACGGAAAACATCACCTTCCCGGAGGCGCGAAAGAGGTTCGCCTCTTTCCCCCTGGGGAGGTACGCCGACGCAGCTCGCCGGGGGGCGGAGCGGCGTCTAGTTTCGGCGGGGACCCAGTACCGCGAGTCGGACTTGGTCCCGCCGCCGCCCCCCCCAGGGTTGCCCCAGGCAGCCCAACCAGCCTCTGCACCGCTAGCTCACCCAGCAGCGGCTGTGGAGGCAACAACGTCTGTTGGGGATGCCGCTGCATCCACTGCTTCCTCTCCACCGGCCCAAAGCACATAAGCACATGCAAGGGCACGGAGATGGAGACGGAGGCAGTCGCAGCGACCCCCTCCTCCGCCTCACTGCCTGTGCCACCTGTGGTGCTCCCCACGCCTTCGGCACTGGCAGCGCAGGCAAAGAACACCCGAAAGGGTACCACGCCAAGGGGGCCCAGTCCGCTGGGCACACCCTTGCCTTCAGATGACGACATGGACGTCGAGCCCTTCCGGCTTCCATCGCAGCGCAAGGAACGGGCTGCGACGTCCAGGTCAGTAGAGAAGGCCAGAAAACCCCTTCCAAGAGTGCAAGCCCCGAAAGACCCTACATAAATAATCACACTCCAGTAGCTCTGAACACATAATAATGGGAAGAGAAAATATTGTTCAATGGAACTGCAGAGGCCTTCTGAATAATCTTGACGACGTTCATGAGATTCTGCATGCCAATCAGCCAAGTATAATGTGTGTCCAGGAAACACATCTGAATTCCAAACACACAAATTTCTTGAATAGTTACATGGTATACAGGAAAGACAGGGATGGCTGCACACACTCTTCTGGCGGTGTTGCCATAATCACCCGCAAATCCTTAGCATGCCACCCTGTCACCTTGAACACCGTCCTTGATGCTGTAGCAATACGCTTAATAATATTTAATAGGTTGATAACGGTATGCTCCATATACATTCCTCCTGATGTCTCACTTTCGAGCTCTGACTTCGAGGCGCTGGTCGACCAGCTGCCCGAACCATACATCCTGACAGGCGACCTTAATGCTCACAACACTCTTTGGGGCTCTTCTCGCACGGATGCCCGAGGTCGCCTTATAGAGAAATTCCTTACATCTTCAGGAGCATGCCTTTTCAACAATAAACAGCCTACATACCATAACATAGGACACAACACATACTCATGTCTTGACTTGTCGATTGGCTCTGCAGTTCTCCTTCCTCTTCTCGAGTGGGGTGTGGGCACTGACCCATACGGTAGTGACCACTTCCCCACCTCACTCACATACATAGGTAAAGGCCCATGCAGTCCATCTTCCCATAATAGGTTCAATGAAGCACGAGCTAACTGGAATACATTTACAGAGACATCCAAACTACACCACACATCCATAGGACACCTACACGTCGAAGAAGCTACCCAACTCCTCACGGCGCACATCCTCGACGCCGCCGAAAAGTCCATTCACCACGCCTCTGGTGCCCCGCGCAACCAGCGGAGGCCGTGGTGGACTGAGGACTGTAGGCGGGCGCGAGAGGCCCAGAACAAGGCGTGGGGTATCCTGCGCAGGTACCCCACGTCGGGAAACCTTTTATTGTTCAAAAGGGCTAAGGCGATGGGAAAACGTGTGCGCCGTGAGGCAAAACGAGAGAGTTGGCGCTCATTCGTAACATCCATAAACTCTTACACTGACTCTCGCAAAGTCTGGACACGAATACGCAAACTACAAGGACAACAGACACACAGCCTGCCCCTGGTCAGTACAACAGGGGACAAACTGGAAGACCAGGCTAACACACTCGCACAACAATTCCAACACGTGTCCAGTTCAGCACACTACACTAGCACTTTCATGAAACACAAACAATTGGCTGAAAAGAAGTCTTTACGTGATAATGATAAGTCAACCTCCTCTTATCACTCCGAATTCACGCTTCATGAGCTGAGGGGTGCTCTGAGCACGTGTAAACCCTCAGCTCCAGGCCCAGACAACATCACATATACAATGATACAGCACCTACACTCAGACACTCTTCTAACACTCCTCCACCTATATAACAAGATTTGGCTTTCGGGGCACATTCCTCGCTCTTGGAGGGAGGCCATAGTAGTGGCTATCCTAAAGGAAGGGAAGGACCCTTCCTCTCCATCCAGTTACCGGCCCATTGCTTTGACAAGCTGCCTGTGCAAGCTCCTCGAGAAGATGATAAACCGTAGGCTCGTGTACTTTCTTGAGTACAATGGTCTTCTCGAGGGCTGCCAGGCAGGCTTCCGGGCGGGGCGATGCACAAATGATCAACTGGTTTCTCTAGAGGCCTACATAAAGGATGCATTCATTCATAAGCAATACTGTATGACAGTATTTTTTGACATTGAAAAGGCATATGATACAGCATGGCGCTACGGCATTCTTAGAGACCTAAAAGCTTTTGGTATCTCGGGTAACATGCTGAACACTCTTTGTAGTTACATGTCTTCACGAACATTTCGTGTCAGGGTCGGTTCGGCACTTTCAAATGTTCACGTGCACCCCGCACGGGGCACCTTGAGCAATCTTGGTGACGGTACTGGCGATACCGCGGACCCCGAGCCCCCAAACATACGCTGGATCCAACCGTGGCAATGTGTTTATAGGTGGAGGGTTAGAAGCCGTGAACGGTGGCCGTCGGAGCCCAGGTCAAGCTCCGGCGGATGGGCTCCCTGTCTGTTCACCAGGCAGGGAGCTCCGGGACCTCTTTGGCTACCAGGGTAAGGTCAAAGGAGAAAGTACCCCCGTCTCCCTGCTTTCCAATGTGTCATATGGCATTTTCCAAACCCCCCCCCAAACGTGATCGGCCCCCGAAAAGGGGCCGCACCGAAGTTTCGTACCCACCTCTTTCAACAACTGTCTTGTCAACAACCGCAAATAACTATGCTCGCTTTCTTGTGATTGAGTCTGCTGACTCAGCACGACCTGTCGCATCCATGTCCGTATTCTTGATCTCTAAATTTCTGCAAAGCACCATAGGTGGCAAATATCAAGCTAAAAAGCTCAGGACCGGAGAAATCCTGGTAGAAGTCAATGTTGAACAACAAGCCCGCACTCTTCTTGCACAAACCCGCATCCATGATCTCGACATCAGGGTCACGCCACACAGGAGCCTGAACAGCTCTCAGGGTGTGATTTCTGAGACAGATCTCCTGACGGAAACAGATGCCGACCTTCTCGAAGGTTTAAAGGATCAGGGCGTCACAGCTGTGCGGCGCATCACGATGCGCAGGGACGACAAGATAATCCCCACCAAACACATCATCCTGACCTTTGACCGCTCGGCACTTCCACAATATATAAATGCAGGCTTCATCCGATGCTCCATTCGACCTTACATTCCGAACCCGCGCCGCTGCTTCAAGTGCCAGCGGTTCGGGCACAGTACAAACTCTTGCCGTGGCCGAATGACTTGTGCAAAATGCGCCGCGTACGATCACCCCAGTGACAACTGCCCATCCAACACCCTCACGTGTGTGAACTGCGGGGGGCCGCATGCAGCGTACTCCCGCAAATGTGAAAAATTTCACACAGAGAAAAAGATCATCAACATCAAGATAACTGAGAACATCACCTTCCCAGAGGCGCGAAAGAGGTTCGCCTCTTTCCCCCTGGGGAGGTACGCCGACGCGGCTCGCCGGGGGGCGGAGCGGCGTCTGGTGTCTACAGGGACCCAGTTCAGCGAGTCTGACCTGGTCCCTCCCCCGCCCCCCCCTGGGGTGCCTCAGGCAGCCCAACCCGCCACCACGCCGCTTGCTGAGGCAGCAGCGGTTGTGGTGACAACCTCTTCTGTAGGGACCGGTGCCGCTCCCGCCTCCGCCTCCCCGTCCTCCAGTGCGTTGGAGGCTACCGAGGTGATGGACACCACGGGCCCCGCATCGGCTCCCACCGCCACCGCACCGCCCGTGCCACTTTTGGCGTCCCCGACGCCCGCGGCGGTGGCGGCTCAAACGAAGGGCTCCCGAATGGGGGCCAAGTCTGGGGGGCCCGGTCCGTCGGGCACCCCTCGGACATCCGACGACGAGATGGATGTCGGGCCGTTCCTGCCTGCAACGCAGCGCAAGGAGCGGCCTCCGACGCCCAAGCCAGCAGCAGAAAGGCCCAAAAAGCCAAATCCTAGAGTAACAGCCCCGAAAGACACATGAACACAAATACACACAGACTTCAGTAGCTTCTAAATCTCCATAATGGGAAGAGAAAATATTAGTCAATGGAACTGTAGAGGCCTCATTAAAAATCTTGATGATGTCCATGAGATATTGCATTCGAACCAGCCAAGTGTGATGTGTCTTCAGGAGACGCATTTGAATCCCAATCACACAAATTTCTTAAATAGGTACATGGTATTCAGAAAGGATAGGGTTGGCTGCACACACTCTTCGGGCGGTGTAGCCATAATAGCCCGGAAATCCCTAGCATGCCACCCTATCACTCTCAACACCGTCCTTGAGGCTGTAGCAATACGCACAATAATTTTTAATAGGTTGGTAACGGTATGCTCAATTTACATTCGTCCTGATTATGCACTTTCCAGCTCTGACTTCGAGGCGCTGGTCGACCAGCTGCCCGAACCGTACATCCTAACAGGCGACCTTAATGCACACAACTCTCTTTGGGGCTCCTCCAGAACGGATGCCCGAGGTCGCCTGATAGAGACATTTCTTACATCTTCAGGAGCATGCCTTTTCAACAAAAAGCAGCCTACATACCATAACTTAGGACATAATACATACTCACATCTCGACTTGGCTATTGGTTCCGCAGTTCTCTTTCCATGTCTTGAGTGGGGTGTGGGCACAGACCCATATGGTAGTGATCATTTCCCCACTTCCCTAACATATATAGGTAAAGGCCCATGCAGTCCATCTTCCCATTACAGGTTAAATGAATCAAAAGCAAACTGGAGTATATTCACAGAAACATCTAAACTACACCACACAACCATAGAACACCTACATGTGGAGGAAGCATCCCAACTTATCACGGCACACATCCGCGACGCTGCCGAAAAATCCATTCCCCACGCCTCCAGCGCTCCGCGCAACCAAAGGAGGCCGTGGTGGAATGAGGACTGTAGGCGGGCGCGAGAGGCCCAGAACAAGGCGTGGGGAGTCCTTCGCCGGTACCCCACATCAGATAATCTCATTTCGTTTAAACGGGCCAAGGCTTTTGGGAAGCGAGTGCGCCGTGAGGCGAAAAGGGAGAGTTGGCGCACCTTCCTCACTTCCATCAACTCCTACACTGACACGCGAAAAGTATGGACACGAATACATAAACTAAAAGGACAACAGACACACAGCCTGCCCCTGGTTAGTACAACAGGGGACACACTGGAAGACCAGGCTGACGCGCTCGCACAACACTTCCAACATGTGTCCAGTTCAGCGCACTACACCAACACTTTCATAAAACACAAAACATCCTGTGAGAAGAAGTCCTTACGAGACAGTAATAAGTCGACCTCATCTTATAACACCCCCTTCTCACTGCATGAGCTGAAGATCGCACTTAGTACTTGTAAACCTTCAGCTCCAGGCGCAGACAACATTACATACACTATGATTCAACACTTGCACACAGACACACTTGAAACCCTCCTTCACCTCTACAACAAAATATTTCTTTCGGGGCACCTCCCAGGGTCATGGAGGGAGGCCATTGTAGTGGCCTTTCTGAAAGAAGGGAAGGACCCTTCCTCTCCCGCAAGTTATCGTCCCATCGCCCTCACAAGCTGCCTGTGTAAGCTGTTCGAGAAGATGATCAATAGGAGACTCATGTACTTCTTAGAGTACAATGGTCTTCTCGACAGCTGCCAGGCTGGCTTCAGGGCTGGGAGATCCACCAATGATCAACTGGTTGCATTGGAAACATATATAAAAGATGCCTTCATTCATAAGCAGTATTGTATAACAGTCTTCTTCGATATGGAGAAGGCCTATGACACGGCCTGGCGGTACGGCATCTTGTGTGACCTCAAGTCGTTTGGTGTTTCCGGCAACATGCTGAACACGCTCAGTAGCTACATGTCGGAAAGGACCTTTCGAGTGAGGGTTGGCAGTGCCCTTTCGAATGTATACGTGCAGGAAAATGGCGTCCCTCAAGGCGGTGTCTTGAGCTGCACACTGTTTATTGTTAAGATGAACTCACTTCGGAAGGCACTGCCACCAACCATTTCCTGTTCTATATATGTAGATGACATTCAAATATCTTTTAAGTCCTGTAACTTTTCAGTTTGTGAACGCCAAGTCCAGCTTGGGGTGAACCAACTTGCTGGCTGGGCGGACACAAACGGTTTTAAACTGAACCCTGGAAAGAGTACTTGTGTTGTGTTCTCCCGCAAGCGCGGGATTAAGGCAGACCCGGAGATCACCCTTCATCGCGCTTCTATCCCTGTAAAAAAGGAGCACAAGTTTTTAGGTGTCATATTTGATGAAAAACTCACGTTCATTTCACAAATCAAACAACTTAAACATAAATGCCTGAAAACACTAAACATTCTCAAAGTCCTCTCCCACCAGTCCTATGGTGCAGACAAAGAACTCCTTCTTCGCGTTTTTACCGCCTTAGTCGGGTCTCGGCTAGACTACGGTAGTGTTGTGTATGGGTCGGCATCAAAAACAGCACTAAAAATGCTTGACCCAGTTCTCCATTTGGGCCTGCGCCTTGCGTGTGGGGCTTTCCGCACTAGCCCGGCCCAGAGTCTGTACGCTGAAAGTAACAAATGGTGCCTGGAACATCAACGAATGTACATAGATTTATTATATGCTTTTAAGGTCTCATCATTCAATAACCATCCTTTTAAACCTGTCCTCAACGATACATCTACAACCCAGCTATTCTCAAATCGTCCATCTGTTCCTTTGCCCTACTCTCTGAGGGTGAGAGAGGAAGCTTCAGGTCTTTCCGTTGGGTTTTTAGATGTCTGTACATCTTCATCATTTTCTGACGTTATACCACCATGGCAACTGCAGCCTGTTTGTTGTGATGTTTCATTTATGAAAATAGATAAAAACAGGGTTCCGAGAGCTGCGATTCTGCAGCATTTCTTGTCGCTTCAGGATAAATATAAATGTGCCGAATTCTATAGCGATGCCTCGAAAACTTCAATTACAGTGTCGTGCGCCGCTCATGGCCCCAACTTTATTGCTTGCAGAACCATGAGTGTACACACCACTATTTTCTCTGCAGAAGCATATGGCATTTTACTCATCGTTCAGCACATTCTTAAAAAACGAATTCCTAAGTCCGTCATCTTCACAGACTCTTTGAGCATTGTACGTGCATTGTCTTCACACAGACCCAAGAAAAACCACATTGTCAATCTTGTCTTTAATTTCATAATGTCTATATATGCAAATAATTTTCAACTAATCCTGTGCTGGGTTCCAGGCCATGCTGGAATCGCGGGGAATGAGACCGCTGATGAAATGGCCGCCACTGCTGCACTTGCAAGCACAGTGGACATAACAACAATACCCTACACTGACCTCAAGCCACACATCCGACAACACCTTCGCAAAACATGGCAAGCCGACTGGAATACACAGACAGACAACAAGTTACACATAGTAAAGCCACACTTAGGACAATACACTAGTGACTCACACAACAGATTCATCGAAGTTGCCCTAGGTAGATTACGGATAGGCCACACACACGCGACACACTCCCATCTGCTCACCGGATCTCCAAGACCCCTTTGTAGCAGGTGTGGGGAGGGCCTATCCGTACTTCACATCCTCATTACATGCAAAGCACTCCAGACAACAAGACGCAAGCACTTCCCTCAACTCTACAGACAACACATTCCACTACACCCAGCACTCTTTCTAGCGGATGATCCCGTGATTCCTGTGCAACGCACTTTTAAGTTCCTCAGTGACATCAAGTTTTTACATCTCATTTCCTATCACGCGTAGTTTTTTAAAGCTTTATTTCATGCCACGCACCATCACAACCTGGCCCTTTACACCAGCCATCCTCACTGTCTTTTATTGATTTTACTTTTGTTCTTGCTTACTGATATCAGTGTCTAAGTTCTCACCTCTCATATTTAACCACTGTTTTGGCGCTCTTTGCCCTAGTTGGCCTTGCGCCATTAACATCCAACCATCATCATCAAATGTTCACGTGCAGGAGAATGGCGTGCCTCAAGGTGGCGTATTGAGCTGCACCTTGTTTATAGCTAAGATGAACTCTCTCCGAAAGGCACTGCCGCCAACCATATCCTGCTTGATGTATGTAGATGACGTTCAAATATCTTTCAAATCGTGTAACATATCCATTTGTGAACGTCAGGTCCAGCTTGGGGTAAATAACCTTTCTCGCTGGGCAGATGAAAATGGATTTAAACTTAATCCTTCTAAAAGTACCTGCGTTGTATTCTCAAAAAGGCGGGGCATCCTGCCCGATCCCGACGTAAAACTCTTTGGTGACTCGATTCCAGTAAAAAGAGAACACAAGTTTTTGGGTGTGGTGTTTGACGAGAAACTCTCATTCATACCCCACATAAAACGACTTAAACAAAAATGCCTAAAAACAATGAATATTCTAAAAGTCCTGTCTCACCAATCGTACGGTGCAGACAAACAACTCCTGCTTCGACTTTATGCCGCGTTGGTAGGGTCACGGTTGGACTACGGAAGCGTTGTGTATGGGTCAGCCACAAAAACAGCACTTAAAATGCTCGACCCAGTGCTTCACTTAGGGCTTCGCCTGTCTTGTGGGGCGTTCCGTACCAGTCCTGTCCACAGTCTTTATGCAGAGTGCGACAAATGGTGCTTAGCGTACCAGCGAACTTATGTTGACCTCCTATATGCCTCCAAAATCTCATCAATGAATAACCATCCCTTTAAACCGGTTTTTAATGATACGTCCACAACTAAACTCTTTTTAAAGCGCCCATCTATTGCTGTTCCTTTCTCGCAGAGAGTGAGGGACGAGATGACTATTCATGACGTCTAACTCTTAGACACATTCAAATCATCTCACACTGATCTTGTAACACCATGGCATCTTCGTCCTGTGGCATGTGACTTGTCTTTCGTACAATACAACAAGAACAGGACACCAAGAAGTGGGATTTTGCAGCATTTCATGCATCTACAGAATAAATACAGGGCTGCAGAGTTTTTCAGTGATGCATCTAAAACGTCCACTGCGGTGTCTTGTGCTGCGCATGGGCCTAATTTTGAAGCATGTAAAACAATGAATGTTAATACAAGTATTTTTACAGCAGAGGCATATGGCATATTTCTAGTTGTAAGTCACATAGTTGAACATCATATTCCTACATCCGTCATTTATACAGATTCGTTGAGCGTCGTCCGTGCATTATCATCCGGAAAGTCATCAAAAAACCATGTCATTAATCTTATCTTCAAAACGATTATGGTAGCTTATTCTTCAAACCTTGGGTTGACTGTGTGTTGGGTGCCAGGCCACTCTGGCATTGGCGGTAATGAAGTGGCGGATGAAATGGCCGCCAATGCTGCACTCCGAAACACAGTCGACATGGCAACACTACCTTACACAGACCTCAAGCCACACATTAGACAACAACTCCGTAAAACTTGGCAAGCAGACTGGAGCGAACAGACAGACAACAAACTACACGTAATAAAACCACACTTGGGACAATACATTACTGACTCACACAACAGGCACATTGAAGTTACCTTAGCTAGGTTACGGATAGGCCATACGCATGTAACGCACTCGCACCTGCTCACGGGATCTCCAAGACCCCTGTGTAGCAGGTGTGGGGAGGGCCTATCCGTAGTCCACATACTCATACAATGCAAGGCACTTGACACAACACGACACAAACACTTCAGAGAACTTTACAGACAACATATTCCCCTACACCCATCTCTGTTTCTAGGTGACGATGCCATGGTTTCTGTGAAACGCGTTTTTAAATATCTGTCAGATGTTAAGTTTTTAAACCTCATTTCCTATCATGCGTAATCATATCTGGCCCTATACACCAGCCATCACCATTATCTTTATTGATCTTACTATGTCCAGTTTACACATTTTATACATAGCTTTTGTGGTAATCACTTGTTTTCATTAAATAACTTCTCTGGCGCTCTTTGCCCTCGTCGGCCTTGCGCCATTAAACACCAACCATCATCATCATCTGTTCACCAGGCAGGGAGCTCCGGGACCTCTTTGACTACCAGGGTAAGGTCAAGGAAGAAGGTACCCCCGTCTCCCTGCTTTTTCCTATGCTATATGGACAAATCAAAACCCCCCCCCAGACGTGATCGGCCCCCTAAAAGGGGCCGCACCGAAGTATCTTTTCCTTCTTTGCCTTCTATCTCGCTCCCAAAGCCAGATAACTACCCTCGTTTTTTGATCATGGAATCTGTGGACAAATCGAAGCCGGTTTCCTCTCAATCGGGATTTCTTGTTTCTAAATACCTTGAAGGTATCATCGGCAAAACATATGACGCCAAAAAACTCAGAACTGGTGAAGTGCTAGTTGAAGTTACCCCGCACGGGGCACCTTGAGCAATCTTGGTGACGGTACTGGCGATACCGCGGACCCCGAGCCCCCAAACATACGCTGGATCCAACCGTGGCAATGTGTTTATAGGTGAAGGGTTAGAAACCACGAACGGTGGCCGTCGGAGCCCAGGTCAAGCTCCGGCGGATGGGCTCCCTGTCTGTTTACCAGACAGGGAGCTCCGGGACCTCCTCAGCTATCAGGGTAAGGTTGTGGAAGAAAGTACCCCCGTCCCCTGCTTCTATACTATGATATATGGCATTTTCTAAACCCCCCCCCAGACGTGATCGGCCCCCGAAAAGGGGCCGCACCGAAGTTTCATTCCCACCTCTGTCAGCAACTGTCTCTTCAACAAACGGGGATAACTATTCTCGTTTTCTTGTCATCGAATCAGCTGACCCAACGAGACCCGTCGCTTCACTGTCGGTATTCCTTGTCTCGAAATTTCTGCAAAGCACATTAGGTGAAAAGTATGAGGCCAAAAAGCTCAGGACAGGAGAAATCCTTGTCGAACTCAACACTGAAAAACAATCCCGCACACTTCTTGCCCAAACTCGCATCCATGATCTGGACATCAGGGTCACGCCCCACAGGAGCCTAAACAGCTGCCAGGGTGTGATTTCTGAGACAGATCTCCTGACGGAAACAGATGGTGACCTTCTTGAAGGGTTAAAGGACCAGGGCGTCACAGCCGTGCGCCGCATCACGATGCGCAGGGACGATAAGATAATCCCCACCAAGCACATTATCCTGACCTTCGACCGATCGACACTTCCGCAGTACATAAATGCAGGCTACATCCGATGCTCTATTCGCCCGTACATACCGAACCCGCGCCGCTGCTTTAAGTGCCAGCGGTTCGGGCACAGCACAACCTCTTGCCGCGGCAAAACAACCTGTGCGAAATGTGCAGCGCAGGACCACCCCACCGACAATTGCAATTCTGATAACCTCACTTGCGCAAACTGCAGGGGCCCACATGCGGCCTACTCCAGGAAGTGCGAGAAATTTCATCTTGAAAAGAAAATAATCAACGTGAAAGTGACAGAGAACATCACCTACCCAGAGGCGCGGAAGAGGGTTGCCTCTTTCCCTCTGGGGAGGTACGCCGACGCAGCTCGCCGGGGGGCGGAGCGGCGTCTGGTTTCCACAGGGACCCAGTTCAGCGAGTCTGACCTGGTCCCTCCTCCGCCCCCCCCTGGGTTGCCTCTGGCATCCCAACCCGCCACCACGCCGCTTGCTGAGGCAGCAGCGGTTGTGGTGGCAACATCTTCCGTCGGGACCGGTGCCGCTCCCACCTCTGTCTCCCAACCCTCCAGTGCGTTGGAGGGTACTGAGGTGATGGACACCACGGGCCCCGCACCGGCTCCCACTGCCACCGCACCGCCCGTGCCACCTCTGGCGCCCCGGACGCCCTCGGCGGTGGCGGCTCAAACGAAGGGCTCCCGAGGGGGGGCCAAGTCCGGGGGGCCCGGTCCGTCGGCCACCCCTCGGACATCCGACGACGAGATGGATGTCGGGGCGTTCTTGCCGGCGGTGCACCGCAAGGAACGCGTCCCGACGCCAAAGCCTCCCGACAAGCCAAAAAAGGCGAGAGTCACAGCCCCGAAAGACGACACATAAACACACACACTCCAGTAGCTCTCACACTAAATAATGGGAAGAGAAAACATAATTCAATGGAACTGTAGAGGCCTTCTTAAAAATCTTGACGATGTATACGAAATACTGCATGCTAATCAGCCAAGTGTAATGTGTGTTCAGGAAACACATTTGAATTCTAAACACACAAATTTCTTGAATAGTTACATGGTCTTCAGAAAGGACAGGGTTGGCTGCACACACTCTTCTGGCGGTGTGGCCATAATCGCCCGCAAATCCTTAGCATGCCACCCTGTCACCTTGAACACCGTCCTTGAGGCTGTAGCAATACGCTTAATAATATTTAATAGGTTGATAACGGTATGCTCCATATACATTCCTCCTGATGTTACACTTTTGAGTTCTGACTTCGAGGCGCTGGTTGACCAGCTGCCCGAACCATACATCCTGACAGGCGACCTTAATGCTCACAACACTCTTTGGGGCTCTTCTCGCACGGATGCCCGAGGTCGCCTTATAGAAAAGTTCCTTACATCTTCAGGAGCATGCCTTTTCAACAATAAACAGCCTACATACCATAACATAGGACACAACACATACTCATGTCTTGACTTGGCGATTGGCTCCGCAGTTCTCTTTCCTCTTCTCGAGTGGGGTGTGGGCACTGACCCATACGGTAGTGACCACTTCCCCACCTCACTCACATACATAGGTAAAGGCCCATGCAGTCCATCTTCCCATAATAGGTTCAATGAAGCACGAGCTAACTGGAATACATTTACAGAGACATCCAAACTACACCACACATCCATAGGACACCTACACGTCGAAGAAGCTACCCAACTCCTCACGGCGCACATCCTCGACGCCGCCGAAAGGTCCATTCCCCACGCCTCTGGTGCCCCGCGCAACCAGCGGAGGCCGTGGTGGAATGAGGACTGTAGGCGGGCGCGAGAGGCCCAGAACAAGGCGTGGGGTATCCTTCGTCGGTACCCCACGTCGGGAAACCTCCTCTTGTTCAAACGGGCCAAGGCGTTAGGAAAACGTGTGCGCCGTGAGGCAAAACGAGAGAGTTGGCGTACATTCATAACATCAATAAACTCCTACACAGACACAAGGAAAGTATGGACACGAATACGCAAACTAAAAGGACAACAGACACACAGCCTGCCCCTGGTCAGTACAACAGGGGACAAACTGGAAGACCAGGCTAACACACTCGCACAACACTTCCAACACGTGTCCAGTTCAGCACACTACACTAGCACTTTCATGAAACACAAACAATTGGCCGAAAAGAAGTCTTTACGTGATAATGATAAGTCAACCTCCTCTTATAACTCGGAGTTTTCACTTCATGAGCTGAGGACCGCTCTGAGCACTTGTAAACCCTCAGCTCCAGGCCCAGACAACATCACATATACAATGATACAGCACCTACACTCAGACACTCTTCTAACACTCCTCCACCTATATAACAAGATTTGGCTTTCGGGGCACATTCCTCGCTCTTGGAGGGAGGCCATAGTAGTGGCTATCCTAAAGGAAGGGAAGGACCCTTCCTCTCCATCCAGTTACCGGCCCATTGCTTTGACAAGCTGCCTGTGCAAGCTCCTCGAGAAGATGATAAACCGTAGGCTCGTGTACTTTCTTGAGTACAATGGTCTTCTCGAGGGCTGCCAGGCAGGCTTCCGGGCGGGGCGATGCACAAATGATCAACTGGTTTCTCTAGAGGCCTACATAAAGGATGCATTCATTCATAAGCAATACTGTATGACAGTATTTTTTGACATTGAAAAGGCATATGATACAGCATGGCGCTACGGCATTCTTAGAGACCTAAAAGCTTTTGGTATCTCGGGTAACATGCTGAACACTCTTTGTAGTTACATGTCTTCACGAACATTTCGTGTCAGGGTCGGTTCGGCACTTTCAAATGTTCACGTGCAGGAGAATGGCGTGCCTCAAGGTGGCGTATTGAGCTGCACCTTGTTTATAGCTAAGATGAACTCTCTCCGAAAGGCACTGCCGCCAACCATATCCTGCTTGATGTATGTAGATGACGTTCAAATATCTTTCAAATCATGTAACATATCCATTTGTGAACGTCAGGTCCAGCTTGGGGTAAATAAACTTTCTCGCTGGGCAGATGAAAATGGATTTAAACTTAATCCTTCTAAAAGTACCTGCGTTGTATTCTCAAAGAGGCGGGGCATCCTGCCCGATCCCGATGTAAAACTCTTTGGTGACTCGATTCCAGTAAAAAGAGAACACAAGTTTCTGGGTGTGGTGTTTGACGAGAAACTCTCATTCATACCCCACATAAAACGACTTAAACAAAAATGCCTAAAAACAATGAATATTCTAAAAGTCCTGTCTCACCAATCGTACGGTGCAGACAAACAACTCCTGCTTCGACTTTATGCCGCGTTGGTAGGGTCACGGTTGGACTACGGAAGCGTTGTGTATGGGTCAGCCACAAAAACAGCACTTAAAATGCTCGACCCAGTGCTTCACTTAGGGCTTCGCCTGTCTTGTGGCGCATTCCGTACGAGCCCTGTACAGAGTCTTTACGCAGAGTGTGACAAATGGTGCTTATCACACCAGCGAACCTATGTTGACTTGTTATATGCCTCTAAAATTTCATCAATGGACAACCATCCTTTTAAACCGGTTTTTAATGATACATCCACATCAAAACTCTTTTTAAATCGCCCGTCCATTCCTGTTCCCTTCTCGCTCAGAGTAAGGGACGAGGTCACAATTCATGAGGTCTCCTTTGTAGACACATTCAAGTCATCTATCACTGATCTTGTAGCACCATGGCATCTTCGTCCTGTTGCATGTGACTTGTCTTTCTTAAAATACAATAAGAACAGGACACCGAAAAGTGGGATTCTGCAGCATTTCATGTATGTGCAGGATAAATACAAGGCTGCAGAGTTTTTCAGCGATGCATCGAAAACGTTCACTGCAGTGTCTTGTGCGGCGCATGGGCCGAATTTTGAAGCATATAGAACCATGAATGTAAAGACAAGTATTTTTACGGCAGAAGGATATGGCATTTTTCTTGTTGTAAGTCACATAGTTGAACATCATATTCCTAAATCCATCATCTATACAGATTCACTGAGTGTCGTCCGTACATTGTCATCCGGAGAGTCCTCGAAAAATCATGTAGTTAACCTTGTCTTGAAATCAATTGTGCTGGCATATTCTTCAAACCTTGAGGTGACTGTGTGTTGGGTGCCAGGCCACTCTGGCATCGGCGGAAATGAACTGGCGGATGAAATGGCCGCCAATGCTGCACTCCGAAACACAGTAGACATAATAACACTACCTTACACAGACCTCAAGCCACACATAAGACAACACTTGCGCAGAACATGGCAAACACACTGGAATGAACAGACAGACAACAAACTACATGTAATAAAGCCACACTTGGGACGGTACACATCTGACTCGCACAACAGACACACGGAAGTCGCCTTGTGTAGGCTGCGGATAGGGCACACCCATGCAACGCACTCGTATCTGCTGACGGGATCTTCTAGACCCCAGTGCGGCAGGTGCGGAGAGGCCCTATCCGTAGTGCACATACTAATCACATGCAAGGCACTTCACACAACACGTCACAAACACTTCAGAGAACTTTACAGACAACATATTCCCCTACATCCATCTTTTTTCCTAGGTGACGATGCCATTGTTTCCGTCAAACGTGTGTTTGAGTATTTGTCAGAAGTCAAGTTTTTAAACCTCATTTCCTATCACGCATCATGAAATCTGGCCCTTTACACCAGCCATCCTCACGGTCTTTTATTGATTTTACTTTTGTTTTTGCTTATTGATTTCAGTGTCTAAGTTCTCACCTCTCATATTTAACCACTGTTTTGGCGCTCTTTGCCCTAGTTGGCCTTGCGCCATTAACATCCAACCATCATCATCATCATCATCTAGTTGAAGTTAAAACCAAGCAGCAATCTACAATCCTCCTGAAACAAACCCGCATGGCAGATCTGGAGATCAGGGTCACAAACCACCGCAGCCTCAACAGTTGTCAAGGTGTGATCTCTGAGGCAGATCTCCTAACCGAGACAGAGACTGATCTGCTCGAAGGCCTAAAAGAACAAGGTGTGACAGCAGTAAGGCGCATCGTCATCAGGAGAGAGAACAAAGAAATAGCCACCAAACATCTGATCCTTACTTTTGACCGCTGCACACTGCCCGAGCATGTCAACGCAGGTTTCATCCGTTGTTCTGTCCGGCCGTACATCCCGAACCCGAGGCGCTGTTTCAAGTGCCAGAGGTTCGGGCATGGTACCAACTCCTGTCGAGGCAGAACAACATGTGCCAAATGCGCCCAGCATGATCATCTCTCTGACAACTGCACTGCAACCAACTTCACCTGCCCGAATTGCCAGGGTCCACACGCAGCATACTCTCGCGCTTGTGAAAAGTTTCATCTTGAAAAAAAAATCATTAACCTTAAGATAACCGAAAACATCACCTTCCAAGAGGCGCGAAAGAGGTTCGCCTCCTTCCCTCTGGGCAGGTACGCCGACGCAGCTCGCCGGGGGGCGGAGCGGCGTTTGGTTTCGGCGGGGACCCAGTACCGCGAGTCGGACTTGGTCCCGCCTCCGCCCCCCCCCCTTGGTTGCCTATGGCAGCCCAACCCACCTCCACACCGCCCGCTCACCCAGCAGCGGCTGTGGTGGCAACAATGTCTGTTGGGGATGCCGCTGCATCCACTGCTTCCTCTCCACCGGCCCAAAGCACACGCAAGGGCACGGAGATGGAGACGGAGGCAGTCGCAGCGACCCCCTCCCCCGCCTCACTGCCTGTGCCACCTGTGGTGCTCCCCACGCCTTCGGCACTGGCAGCGCAGGCAAAGAACACCCGAAAGGGTACCACGTCAAGGGGGCCCAGTCCGCTGGCCACCCCCTTGCCATCAGATCACGACATGGACGTCGAGCCCTCCCGGCTTTCATCGCAGCGGAAGGAACGGGCTGCGACGTCCAGGTCAGTAGAGAAGGTCAGAAAACCCCTTCCAAGAGTGCAAGCCCCGAAAGACCCTACGTAAATAATCACACTCCAGTAGCTCTAACACATCATAATGGGAAGAGAAAACATTGTTCAATGGAACTGCAGAGGCCTTCTGAATAATCTTGACGACGTGCATGAGATTCTGCATGCCAATCAGCCAAGTTTAATGTGTGTCCAGGAAACACATCTTAATTCCAAACACACAAATTTCTTGAATAGTTACCTGGTATACAGGAAAGACAGGGATGGCTGCACACACTCTTCTGGCGGTGTGGCCATAATTGCCCGCAAATCCTTAGCATGCCACCCTGTCACCTTGAACACTGTCCTTGAGGCTGTAGCAATTCGAACAATAATATTTAATAGGTTGATAACGGTATGCTCCATATACATTCCTCCTGATGTCTCACTCTCGAGCTCTGACTTCGAGGCGCTGGTTGACCAACTGCCCGAACCATACATCCTTACAGGCGACCTTAATGCTCACAACTCTCTTTGGGGCTCTTCCAGAACGGATGCCCGAGGTCGCCTGATAGAGAAATTCCTTACATCTTCTGGAGCATGCCTTTTCGTCAATAAACAGCCTCATACCATAACATAGGACATAACACATACTCATTTCTTGACTTGGCTATTGGTTCTGCAATTCTCTTTCCATGTCTCGAATGGGGCGTGGGCACAGACCCATATGGTAGTGACCATTTCCCCACTTCATTAACGCATATAGGTACAGGCCCGAGCAGTCCATCTTCCCATAAAAGGTTTAATGAAGCAAGAGCTAACTGGAATACATTTACAGAGACATCCAAACTACACCACACATCCATAGGACACCTACACGTCGAAGAAGCTACCCAACTGCTCACGGCGCACATCCTCGACGCCGCCGAAAGGTCCATTCCCCACACCTCTGGTGCCCCGCGCAACCAGCGGAGGCCGTGGTGGAATGAGAACTGTAGGCGGGCACGAGAGGCCCAGAACAAGGCGTGGGGTATCCTTCGTCGGTACCCCACGTCGAGTAACCTCCTCTTGTTCAAACGGGCGAAGGCGTTCGGAAAACGTGTGCGCCGTGAGGCAAAACGCGATAGTTGGCGTACATTCATAACATCAATTAACTCCTACACAGACACACGGAAAGTATGGACACGTATACGCAAGCTAAAAGGACAACAACCACACAGCCTGCCCCTGGTTAGCACAACAGGGGACACTCTGGAAGACCAGGCTGACACACTCGCACAACACTTCCAGCACGTGTCCAGTTCAGCACACTACACGAACACTTTCCTGAAACATAAAGCCTCTTGTGAAAAGAAGTCCCTACACGAAAACAACAAATCACAGACTTCTTACAACTCTCTGTTTTCACTACATGAGCTGAGGGCTGCTCTGAGCAGGTGTAAACCCTCAGCTCCAGGCCCAGACAACATCACATACACAATGATACAACACCTGCACGCAGACACTCTTCTAACACTCTTACACCTCTATAACAAGATTTGGCTTTCGGGGCACATTCCAAACTCTTGGAAGGAGGCTATAGTTGTAGCTTTCCTGAAGGAGGGAAAGGACCCGTCGTCCCCCTCAAGTTACCGTCCTATTGCCTTGACGAGCTGCCTGTGCAAGCTCTACGAGAAGATGATAAACCGCAGGCTCGTGTACTTCCTTGAGTACAACGGTCTTCTCGAGAGCTGCCAGGCAGGCTTCAGGGCGGGGCGATCCACGAATGATCAACTCGTAGCTCTTTAATCTTACATTAAGGATGCCTTCGTGCATAAACAGTATGTCGTGACTGTGTTTTTTGACCTCGAGAAGGCCTACGACACCGCTTGGCGCTACGGGATCCTCAGTGACCTGAAGTCTTTCGGTGTTTCGGGCCATATGCTCAACACTCTGGCTAGTTATCTGTCCCACAGAACGTTTCGCGTGAGAGTTGGTAGCGCACTGTCAAGGATTCATGTGCAAGAAAACGGCGTGCCCCAAGGTGGAGTTTTAAGCTGTACTCTTTTTATAATTAAAATGAACTCTCTTGGGAAGGCATTGCCACCTACCATTTCTTACTCTATGTATGTAGACGACGTACAGATATCTTTTAAATCTTGTAATATGTCAATCTGTGAACGTCAGGTCCAGCTTGGTGTTAAAAAACTTGCTAGCTGGGCAGACAAGAATGGTTTTAAAATTAATCCTGGAAAGAGCTCTTGTGTTGTATTCTCCAGGAAGCGTGGGGTCCACCCGGACCCAGACATCACTCTTGCGAATGTGCCTATTCCTGTGAACAAGGAGCACAAATTTTTAGGCATTTTATTCGATGAAAAACTTACATTCATCCCTCATATCAAACAGCTCAAATGTAAATGCCTAAAATCAATGAATATTCTTAAGGTTCTCTCACATCAATCTTATGGGGCCGACAAACAACTCCTGCTGCGCCTGTACACGGCGTTGGTGGGGTCTCGGCTCGACTACGGCAGCGTCGTGTATGGGTCGGCGACAAAGACCGCACTGAGAATGCTCGACCCAGTGCTGCATCTTGGCCTTCGCCTCTCATGCGGCGCTTTCCGCACTAGCCCCGTTGAAAGCCTTTATGTCGAGTGCGACAAGTGGTGTCTAGGGCATCAGCGGGAGTATGTTGATCTGCTATATGCATCTAAGATTGTATCCCTTACCAACCATCCTTTTAATCCTATCATGAACAATACATCAAACTTGCAACTCTTTTTAAACAGGCCATCCATTTCCTTACCTTTCTCTCTCAGAGTCAGGGAGGAGGCTTCTGCACTCACGGTCCCTCTTTCAGACACGCATAAGACACCCATCCATAATTTAATTCCACCATGGCATCTACATCCTATATCATGCGACTTATCATTCACATTAGTAGAAAAAAATAGGGCACCCAGAAGTGCAATTCTGCAGCACGTCCTGTTCCTGCAGGACAAGTACAGGTGCGCAGAATTCTATAGCGACGCGTCGAAAACTGGTTTTACTGTATCTTGTGCAGCGCACGGACCAAATTTTACCGTAACTAAAACAATGAATTTTCATAGCAGTATTTACACGGCAGAAGCCTATGGCATTTTACTCGTTTCAAACCACATCCTCGAACATAAAATTCCAAAGTCCATCATCTACACAGCCCCGCACGGGGCACCTTGAGTAATCTTGGTGACGGTACTGGCGATACCGCGGACCCCGAGCCCCCAAACATAAGCTGGATCCAACCGTGGCGATGTGTTTATAGGTGGAGGGTTAGAAACCACGAACGGTGGCCGTCGGAGCCCAGGTCAAGCTCCGGCGGATGGGCTCCCTGTCTGTTCACCAGGCAGGGAGCTCCGGGACCTCTTTGACTACCAGGGTACGGTCAAAGAAGAAAGTACCCCCGTCTCCCTGCTTTTTCCTATGCTATATGGATAAATCAAAACCCCCCCCCAGACGTGATCGGCCCCCTAAAAGGGGCCGCACCGAAGCATCCTTTCCTTCTTTGCCTTCTATCTCGCTCCCAAAGCCAGATAACTACCCTCGTTTTTTGATCATTGAATCTGTAGACAAATCGAAGCCGGTTTCCTCTCAATCTGTATTTCTTGTTTCTAAATACCTTGAAGGTATCATCGGCAAAGCATATGATGCCAAAAAGCTCAGAACTGGTGAAGTGCTAGTTGAAGTTAAAACTCAGCAGCAATCCACAATCCTCCTGAAACAAACCCGCATGGCAGATCTGGAGATCAGGGTCACACCCCACCGCAGCCTCAACAGCTGTCAAGGTGTGATCTCTGAGCCAGATCTCACGTCCGAGACCGAGGCCGACCTTTTGGAAGGCTTAAGGGATCAGGGCGTCACGGCTGTAAAGCGCATATCAATACGCCGCGATGACAAACAGGTAGCAACTAGACACATTATCTTGACCTTCGATCGATGCACCCTTCCAGAATCCATAAATGCCGGTTACATACATTGTTCTGTCCGCCCATACATCCCGAACCCACGGCGCTGCTTCAAGTGCCAACGGTTCGGGCATGGCAGAAACTCCTGCCGCGGCCGCCTTACCTGTGCAAAATGCGGCCAACATGACCACCCATCCGAAAACTTTAACACCCAGAGTTTCACCTGTGCCAACTGCCAGGGGCCCCACGCAGCGTGGTCCCGCACTTGCGAGAAATTCAAACAAGAAAAGAAAATAATCAATGTCAAAGTAACAGAGAACATCACCTTCCCAGAGGCGCGAAAGAGGTTCGCCTCTTTCCCCCTGGGGAGGTACGCCGACGCAGCTCGCCGGGGGGCGGAGCGGCGTCTGGTTTCGGCGGGGACCCAGTACCGCGAGTCGGACTTGGTCCCGCCCCCGCCCCCCCCTGGGTTGCCTCTGGCAGCCCGACCCGCCTCCGCACCGCTCGCTGAGCCAGCAGCGGTTGTGGTGGCAACCTCTTCCGTCGGGACCGGTGCCGCTCCCGTCCCTGCCTCCCCGTCCTCCAGTGCGTTGGAGGGTGCCATGGACACCACGGGCCCCGCACCGGCTCCCACCGCCACCGCACCGCCCGTACCACTTCTGGTGCCCCCGACACTTGCGGCGGTGGCGGTTCAAACGAAGGGCCCCCGAAGGCGGTCCAAGTCCGGGGGGCCCGGTTCAACGGGCACACCCAGGACATCGGACGATGAGATGGACGTCGGGCCGTTCTTGCCTGCGGTGCACCGCAAGGAACGCGTCCCGACGCCAAAGCCTCCCGACAAGCCAAGAAAGGCGAGAGTCACAGCCCCGAAAGACGACACATAAACAAACACATACACTCCAGTAGCTCTAACACTAAATAATGGGAAGAGAAAACATAATTCAATGGAACTGTAGAGGCCTTCTTAAAAATCTTGACGATGTATACGAAATATTGCATGCTAATCAGCCAAGTGTAATGTGTGTTCAGGAAACACATTTGAATTCTAAACACACAAATTTCTTGAATAGTTACCTGGTATACAGAAAAGACAGGGATGGCTGCACACACTCTTCTGGGGGTGTGGCCATACTTGCCCGGAAATCTTTAGCATGCCACCCTGTCACTTTGAACACCATCCTTGAGGCTGTAGCAATACGCTTAATAATATTTAATAGGTTGATAACGGTATGCTCCATATACATTCCTCCTGATGTTTCACTTTTAAGCTCTGACTTCGAGGCGCTGGTAGACCAGCTGCCCGAACCATACATCCTTACAGGCGACCTTAATGCTCACAACTCTCTTTGGGGCTCTTCCAGAACGGATGCCCGAGGTCGCCTGATAGAGAAATTCCTTACATCTTCTGGAGCATGCCTTTTCAACAGTAAACAGCCTACATACCATAACATAGGACACAACACATACTCATGTCTTGACTTGGCGATTGGCTCAGCAGTTCTCTTTCCTCTCCTCGAGTGGGGTGTGGGCACTGACCCATACGGTAGTGACCACTTCCCCACCTCACTCACATACATAGGTAAAGGCCCATGCAGTCCATCTTCCCATAATAGGTTCAATGAAGCACGAGCTAACTGGAATACATTTACAGAGACATCCAAACTACACCACACATCCATAGGACACCTACACGTCGAAGAAGCTACCCAACTCCTCACGGCGCACATCCTCGACGCCGCCGAAAAGTCCATTCCCCACGCCTCTGGTGCCCCGCGCAACCAGCGGAGGCCGTGGTGGAATGAGGACTGTAGGCGGGCGCGAGAGGCCCAGAACCAGGCGTGGGGTGTCCTTCGTCGGTACCCCACGTCGGGTAACCTCATTTTGTTCAAACGGGCCAAGGCGTTAGGAAAACGTGTGCGCCGTGAGGCAAAACGAGAGAGTTGGCGTTCCTTCATAACATCAATAAACTCCTACACAGACACACGGAAAGTATGGACAAGAATACGGAAACTCAAAGGACAACAAACACACAGCCTGCCCCTGGTCAGCACAACAGGGGACACACTCGAAGACCAGGCTGACACCCTCGCGCAACACTTCCAACACGTTTCCAGTTCAGCACACTACACAAACACTTTCATGAAACACAAACAAACGGCCGAAAAGAAACCTATACTAGATAACAATCGGTCAACATCATCTTATAACTCAGAGTTTTCACTGCATGAGCTGAGGGCTGCTTTGAGCACGTGTAAACCCTCAGCTCCAGGCCCAGACAACATCACATACACCATGATACAACACCTGCACGCAGACACTCTTCTAACACTCTTACATCTATATAACAAGATGTGGCTTTCGGGGCACATTCCAAACTCTTGGAAGAAGGCTATAGTTGTTGCTTTTCTGAAAGAGGGAAAGGACCCGTCGTCCCCCTCAAGCTACCGTCCTATAGCCCTGACGAGCTGCCTGTGCAAGCTCTTCGAGAAGATGGTAAATCGCAGGCTCGTGTACTTCCTCGAGTACAACGGTCTTCTCGAGGGCTGCCAGGCAGGCTTTAGGGTGGGGCGATCGACGAACGATCAACTAGTGGCTCTTGATTCGTACATCAAGGATGCCTTCGCGCATAAGCAGTACTGTTTAACTGTCTTTTTCGACCTCGAGAAAGCCTACGACACCGCTTGGCGCTACGGGATCCTCAGTGACCTGAAGTCATTCGGTGTCTCGGGTAACATGTTAAACACTCTTGTCAGTTACCTGTCAGAAAGAACGTTTCGAGTGAGAGTCGGTGGTGCACTCTCAAGGGTTCACGTGCAAGAAAATGGCGTGCCACAGGGTGGCGTGTTGAGCTGCACTCTCTTCATAGTAAAAATGAACTCTCTTGGTAAGGCACTGCCACCCACAATCTCTTATTCCATGTATGTAGATGACGTCCAGATATCCTATAAATCATGTAATATGTCAATCTGCGAACGTCAAGTCCAGCTTGGTGTCAAGAAACTTGCCAGCTGGGCAGACAACAATGGGTTTAAATTGAATCCTGCAAAAAGCTCCTGCGTTGTGTTCACCAGGAAGCGTGGGGTCCATCCAGACCCAGACATTACTCTTAATGGCGTGTCGCTTCCTGTGAACAAGGAGCACAAGTTCTTGGGTGTGGTGTTTGATCACAAACTCACATTCATTCCCCACATCAAGGAACTTAAAAATAAATGTCTCAAAACAATGAATATACTTAAGGTTCTCTCCCACCAATCCTATGGTTCCGACAAAGAACTCTTGCTTCGCTTGTATACTGCTTTGGTTGGGTCTCGTTTGGACTAGGGCAGTGTGGTGTATGGGTCGGCGACTAAGACAGCCTTGCGAATTCTTGACCCAGTGCTACACTTGGGCCTTCGTCTTTCGGCGGGTGCTTTCCGCACTAGCCCTGCTGAGAGTCTGTATGCCGAGTGTAATAAGTGGAGCCTTGAGAACCAACGGACGTACATGGACTTACTTTATGCTTTTAAAATTTCATCGCTGAATAATCATCCTTTTTATCCTGTCTTTAACGATACATCCACATCTCTGCTCTTTGTAAATGGCCCATCCGTTCCTCTGCCCTTTTCACTTAGAGTGAAAGAGCGAGCCTCGGATCTGAGCGCTTCGTTTTTAGACGTGTACAGGTCAACCTCTTTAAACATTTTACCGCCTTGGCAAGTTCGCCCTGTGTCCTGTGACCTTTCTTTTATGAAACTTGACAAAAATCGGGTACCGCGAGCTGCAATACTTCAGCACTTTCTTTCTTTGCAGTTCAAATACCCACGTGCTGAATTCTACAGTGACGCTTCTAAAACCTCCACTATAGTGTCGTGCGCTGCTCATGGTCCGGATTTCAGTGCATCCAGAACCATGAGCGTGCACACAACAATTTTTTCAGCAGAAGCGTACGGAATTTTACTGATTGTACGACATATCCTTGAAAATCAAATTCCCAATTCTATCATCTACACAGATTCTTTGAGTGTTGTTCGCGCATTGTCATCGCATACACCCCCCAAAAACCACATAGTTAATCTTGTATTCAACACTATCATGTCGGTGTATGCAGACAAGCATCGGCTGCTCCTCTGCTGGGTCCCAGGACACGCTGGGATCGCTGGGAACGAGTTGGCAGACGAGAGGGCCGGTGCTGCTGCACTCAGGAACACTGTAGACATAACAAGCGTACCATATACAGACCTCAAGCCACACATAAGACAACACCTGCGCAGAACATGGCAAACACACTGGGACGAACAGACAGACAACAAACTACATGTAATAAAGCCACACTTGGGACGGTACACAGCTGACTCACACAACAGAAACACAGAAGTCGCCTTGGCTAGGCTACGGATAGGGCACACGCATGCAACTCACTCGTATCTGCTGACGGGATCTCCTAGACCCCAGTGCGGCAGGTGCGGAGAGGCCCTATCCGTAGTGCACATACTAATAACATGCAGGGCACTTCACACCACACGACGCAAACACTTTCCAGAAATCTACAGACAACAAATCCCACTCCACCCATCGCACTTCTTAGGCGATGAACCAATGTTTGCTATCAAACGGGTTTTTAATTATCTGTCAGAAGTTAAATTTCTGAATCTCATATCGTATCATGCATAATCACAACCTGGCCCTCTACACCAGCCATCCTCATTGTCTTTATTTGTTTTTACTTCTGGTGCTATTCACTTCTAGTATTGACTTTAATATGTGGTAGCTAACCATCTTTTTTTTTGGCGCTCTTTGCCCCAGTTGGCCTTGCGCCATTAAAATGCAACCATCATCATCATCATCATCATCTACACAGATTCTCTAAGCGTTGTACAGGCACTGTCATCCGGAAAGTCATCGAAAAACTATGTCATAAATGCTCTTTTCAAGGTACTAATGTCTGCATATGCCTCAAATCTTGAAATAACTATATGCTGGGTACCAGGGCATTGTGGAATCCCTGGCAATGAGGCCGCCGACCAAATGGCTGGTGATGCTGCTCTCATGACTACAGTTGACGTTACAACAGTACCTTACACCGACCTAAAGACACACATCAGACGACAGCTTCGTAACACATGGCAATTACACTGGAGTCAACAAACAGACAACAAACTACACGTAATAAAACCACAACTTGGACGCTACATAACTGACTCACACAACAGATACACTGAAGTCGCCCTGGCTAGGCTGCGGATAGGCCACACACATGTTACGCACTCCCACCTGCTCACTGGAACTTCGGGACCCACGTGTACCAGGTGTGGAAAGGGCCTATCCGTAGTCCACATACTAATCACATGCAAGGCACTTGACACAACACGACACAAACATTTCCCTGAATTATACAGACGACACATTCCTTTGCACCCATCATACTTTTTAGCCGACGAACCAATGTTTTCTAGTCAACGTGTTTTTAAGTTTTTAGCTGAGGTAAACTTTCTGCAGCTCTTGTCACATCATGTGTAATCACCCTGGCCCTATACACCAGCCATCTCCATTGTCTTTTGTTTTGCATCACCTTTACTTTTAGTCACATATTTTAGTACTTATGGTCTCATCATAATTCAGTAACTTCTTCTTTGGCGCTCTTTGCCCATAGTCGGCCTTGCGCCAATAAAACCCAACTATCATCATCATGTACTTCTTAGAGTTCAATGGTCTTCTCGAGAGCTGCCAGGCCGGCTTCAGGGTGGGGCGATCCACAAACGAGCAACTCGTCGCCCTTGAGTCGTATATCAAGGATGCGTTTGTCCATAAACCGTTTTGTGCTACGGTGTTTTTTGATCTCGAGAAAGCCTACGATACCGCTTGGCGATACGGGATACTTTGCGTCCTAAAAGCCTTCGGTGTCTCGGGAAATATGTCTAATACACTTCATAGCTACCTGGCGGAGCGAACCTTTCGTGTGAGAGTTGGCATTGCCCTTTCAAATGTTGTCCTGCAGGAAAACGGCGTGTCTCAAGGCGGCGTTTTGAGCTGCACATTGTTCATTGTCAAGATGAACTCACTTCAAAAGGCGTTGCCCCGAACCATTTCCTGTACAATATATTTAGATGATGTGCAAATATCTTTTAAGTCATGCAATATGTCAATCTGCGAACGCCAAGTCCAGCTTGGTGTCAACAAACTAGCAGGCTGGGCAGATCAGAACGGTTTTAAGCTTTTTTCCAAAAGGCGTGGGATCAGGCCAGATCCAGACATCAAACTGAATGGTGTCTCGATTCCGGTCAAAAAAGAACACAAGTTCCTTGGTATAATTCTTGATGAAAAACTTTCCTTTATCCCTCATATGAAACAACTAAAACAAAAATGTCTTAAAACAATGAATATCCTGAAGGTTCTCTCCCATCACTCGTATGGTTCTGACAAAGAACTCCTACTACGGCTCTATACTGCTTTGGTTGGGTCTCGTTTGGACTATGGCAGTGTGGTATATGGGTCGGCGAGTAAAACAGCATTGCGAATGCTTGACCCAGTACTACACTTGGGGCTACGGCTTGCGTCGGGTGCTTTTCGCACTAGCCCTGTCGAGAGTCTATATGTTGAATGTAATAAGTGGATCATTGAGAACCAGCGAACGTACATGGACTTACTTTATGCTTTTAAAATTTCATCTCAGAATAACCACCCTTTTAATCCTGTCCTTAACGATACATCCACATCTGTGCTATTTGTAAATCGCCCGTCCATTACTCCGCGTTTTTCACTTCGAGCGAGATAGCGAGCCTCGGATCTGAGTGCTTCGTTTTTAGACATGTACAGGTCATTCTATTTAAACATTTTACCGCCTTGGCAAGTTCGCCCTGTGTTCTGTGACCTTTCTTTTATAAAGCTTGACAAAAATCGGGTACCGCAAGCTGCAATACTGCAGCACTTTCTTTCTTTGCAGTTCAAATACCCAATTGCTGAATTTTACAGTGACTCGTCTAAAACCTACAATATGGTCTCCTGCGCTGCTCATGGTCCGAATTTGAATGCAGCCAGAACCATGAGCGTCCACACAACAAATTTTTCAGCAGAAGCATATGGAATTTTACTGATTGTACGACACATACTTGAAAATGAAATTCCAAAGTCTATCATCTACACAGATTTCTTGAGTGTTGTTCGCGCACTCTCATCGCATACACCCCCCAAAACCACATAGTTAATCTTGTATTTAACACTATCATGTCTGTGTATGCAAAGAAGCATCAGCTGCTCCTCTGCTGGGTTCCAGGGCACGCTGGGATCGCTGGGAATGAGTTGGCAGACGAGAGGGCTGCTACTGCTGCACTAAGGAACACTGTAGACATAACAACCGTACCCTACACAGACCTCAAGCCACACATAAGACAACACCTGCGCAGAACGTGGCAAACACATTGGGACGAACAGACAGACAACAAACTACATGTAATAAAGCCACTCTTGGGACGGTACACAGCTGACTCACGCAACAGACACACGGAAGTCGCCTTGGGTAGGCTACGCATAGGGACCACCCATGCGACGCACTCGTATCTGCTGACGGGATCTTCTAGACCCCAGTGCAGCAGGTGCGGAGAGGCCCTATCCGTAGTGCACATACTAATCACATGCAAGACACTTCACACGACACGACACAAACACTTCAGAGAACTCTACAGACAACATATTCCCCTACATCCATTCTTTTTTATAGGTGACGACGCCATTGTTTCTGTGAAACGTGTGTTTGAGTATTTTTCAGACGTGAAGTTTTTAAACCTCATTTCCTATCACGCAGCATGAAATCTGGCCCTATACACCAGCCATGCTCATTGTCGTTTTGTGATTTCACTTTTGTTTTTACTGACTTTACTTAGTGTTTGGGTTTCACCCCTCATATATGACTATTGTTTTGGCGCTCTTTGCCCCAGTTGGCCTTGCGCCATAAACATCCAACCATCATCATCATCATAGTTTCTACCGCGTGGGCTGGGAGACCTTCCACGTGCGAAGTCAGCACTGGTACGGCGGTCCGGCGACTTGTACGGGTAGGGCGACGGTGAACGGTTGAAACGGGCTGTTCCACGGCTGGTGTTTGACAGGTATTCTTCAATCTCAGATGGGTGCTGGCCGGGTCGGGGGCGTGGTGCGTCGACGGAGAAACCACGTAGTCCGAGTCTCTTGTATGGGCAGCGACGGTAGATGTGGTCGGCCTCTCCGCAGTGGTAGCGCAGAAGACGATTATCCGGTGTTCGCCATACGTCAGTCTTCCTCGGCGTCTGGGTTTGTGCTACCGGGGGTCGGGCGGCGACAGTGGGCGGCGGTAGCGCGGGGCCTCTTGACGACGTGTTGGAGCAGGGCGGGGTCGGTGAACAGCCGCGGAGTACGTCATAGCTTGAGGCTCGCAGTGTGCTTCGGATGCCACAGAAGTTCCCAAAGCGTTTTGAACTTCTTCCCAGATCACGTCAGTTAGGCAAGCGACTTGGGGTTGCGGCGTAGTCGGGAAAAGTTTCCGCAGCTCCTCTCTCACTACTGCGCGGATGGTCTCGCGTAGGCTATCAGCCGGAATCCGCATGTTGTCGATGTAGTTCGCACTGGCCGCGCCAACAAAGTTCCGGTCATACTGCTTAGCACGCATTTCGAGAGCCTTCTCAATCGTGCTGGCTTCGGTCACGAATTCAGCGATGGTTTTGGGCGGGTTGCGGACAAGTCCAGCAAACAGCTCCTCCTTCACACCTCGCATCAAGAAGCGTAACTTCTTTTGTTCCGTCATTTCGGGGTCCGCGCGGCGAAATAATTGCTTCATCTCCTCAACGAAGATCACGACCCCTTCGTTGGGGTGTTGTGTCCGAGTTTCAAGCAAAAGCGCAGCTCGCTCTTTTCTCACAACGGTAGTGAATGTCTTCAGGAACTCCCTTTTGAAGTGAGTCCAGTCGGTCAAAGAACTCTCATGGTTCTCGAACCAAGTTCGAGCAGCATCTTCTAAGTAAAAGAAGACATGCCGGAAAGTTTCTTCGTCGTCCCACCTGTTGAAGATGCGGACGCGCTCCAGCTTCTCCAACCATTCTTCGGGGTCTTCAGCGGGGGCTCCCCGGAACGATGGCGGTTCCCGGGGCTGCTGCAGGACGATTGGCGACGTTGTTTCTTGCACCATGGTTTAGGTTGCAGCGTTCCGTTTCTTGGGCCCTTCTGGCATCAAACCGAACTCGGGTGGTAAATCTTGCAGGCGGGGGCTGGCTCTTGTTGGACTGGCTTGGCGGCTTCCCGAGGTTGTAGTGGGCATGAAGGGTGCGTACCCAGCACCTCCACCAGATGTCACGAAGACAAGAACGATGCAGTTGTCTTGAATGAGAAACACGTTTATTGGAGCGAACTTGTGCTCCCCTAACAACTCAAAAGAATACAGAGGTGGCGAAGCAGCGGTCAACAAAGTGACTTGCACAGGCGAGTGTCGTCGAATCGAATGCCCCGGCGTCCGCACTGCAGGCTTTTTATCTTTTGGCGCGCGTGGTTCTCGAAACGTCGATTCGCATCGAGAACATAGTAGATCCAAGAAGATTATTCTGGGCTGTTCACGTTAGATCGGAATGCTCTCCCTATCACAACAGAGAACACATGCGGCACAGAAAGAAAGAATGGAACACGCGCTTCCCTTGGCGCAGAGATAACAGAGACCGGCGCAGCCGGGCGGAAAAAGCAAAACACAAATAAACAAACCCAATGTATGGTTCGCGGCAATATGCTTCAAAATTGGGCCGATGCGCCGCACAAGACACTGCAGTGAACGTTTTCGATGCATCGCTGAAAAACTCTGCAACCTTGTATTTATCCTGTATATACAGAAATGCTGCAAAATCCCAGTTTTTGGTGTCCTGTTCTTATTGTATTTTAAGAAAGACAAGTCACATGCAACAGGACGAAGATTGCATGGTGCTACAAGATCAGTGATAGATGACTTGAATGTGTCTTAAAAGGAGACCTCATGAATAGCGACCTCGTCCCTTACTCTGAGCGAGAAGGGAACAGGAATGGATGGGCGATTTAAAAAGAGCTTTGATGTGGATGTATCATTAAAAACTGGTTTAAAAGGATTGTCCATTGATGAAATTTTAGAGGCATGTAACAAGTCAACATAGGTTCGCTGGTGTGATAAGCACCATTGGTCACACTCTGCGTAAAGACTCTGTACAGGGCTCGTACGGAATGCGCCACAAGAGAGGCGAAGCCCCAAGTGAAGCACTGGGCCAAGCATTTAAAGTGCTGCTTTAGTCGCTGACCCATACACAACACTCCCATAGTCCAATCTAGACCCCACTAGGCTTGTGAAAATATGTAACAGGAGTTGCTTATCGGTTTCATACGACTTGTGGGACAAGATTTTAAGAATGTTGAGAGCCTTTAGACATTTATGTTTCAATTGTTTATTGTGAGGGATGAACGTAAGCCTTTCATCCAACACCACACCTAAAAACTTGTGTTCCTTTCTCACAGGAATCGATACGCCATTAAGGATAATGTCAGGGTCCGGATGGATCCTACGCCTCCTGGAGAAGACAACACAGGGGCTTTTTTCTGGGTTAAGTTTAAAACCGTTCTTGTCTGCCCAGCTGGCACGTTTTTTGACACCGAGCTGGACTTGACGCTCACAGATGGACATATTACATGATTTAAAAGATACCTGGATGTCGTCTACATACATTGAATAAGAAATTTTAGGTGGCAATGCCTTCCCAAGGGAGTTCATCTTAACTATGAACAGAGTGCAGCTTAGCACTCCACCTTGCGGAACGCCGTTTTCTTGCACATGATCTCTTGAGAGTGTGCTACCTACTCTGACGCGAAACGTTCTTTCGGACAAATAACTAGCAAGGGTGTTGAGCATATGGCCCGAAACACCGAAAGACTTTAGGTCACAGAGGATCCCGTAACGCCAAGCGGTGTCATAGGCCTTCTCAAGGTCAAAAAATACCGTTGTGCAAAACTGCTTGTGAATGAAGGCGTCCTTTATATAGGACTCGAGCGCGACGAGTTGGTCATTGGTGGACCGCCCCGCCCTGAACCCTGCCTGGAAGCTCTCGAGAAGACCATTGTACTCAAGAAAGTGCACGAGTCTCCTGTTTATCATCTTCTCGAGGAGCTTGCACAGGCAGCTTGTGAGGGCGATGGGCCAATAGCTAGCGGGAGAGGAAGGGTCTTTTCCTTTTTTCAGGAAAGCCACTATTATGGCCTCTCTCCAAGAGCGAGGAATGTGCCCCAAAAGCCACATGTTGTATAGATGTAGGAGTGTTTCAAGAGTGGGTGTAGGTGTTGTAATATGGTGTATGTGATTTTGTCTGCACCTGGAGCTGACCGCTTACATGCGCTCAGAGCAACCTTCAGCTCATGAATTGAAAAACAAGAATTGTAAGAAGTGTGTGACTTGTTATCACGCAGGGACTTCTTTTCTACAGATGTTTTGTGTTTTATGAAAGTGTTTGTGTAGTGCGCTGAACTGGACACGTGTTCGAAGTGTTGTGCAAGTGTGTTAGCCTGGTCTTCCAGTGCGTCCCCTGTTGTACTAACCAGGGGCAGGTTGTGTGTCTGTTGTCCTTTTAGTTTTCGTATTCGTGTCCAGACTTTGTGTGTATCAGTGTATGAATTGATGGAAGTGAGGAAGGTGCGCCAACTCTCCCTTTTCGCCTCACGACGCACTCGCTTCCCAAAAGCCTTTGCCCGTTTAAAAGAAATGAGGTTGTCTGACGTGGGGTACCGGCGAAGGACACCCCACGCCTTGTTCTGGGCCTCTCGCGCCCGCCTGCAGTCCTCGTTCCACCAGGGCCTCCTTGGGCAGCGGGACCCACTGGAGGCCTGGGGAATGGACTTTTCGGCGGCGTCGAGGATGTGCGCCGTGACGAGTTGGGCGGCTTCCTCCACGTGTAGGTGTTTTATGGATGTGTGGTGTAGTTGAGATGTTTGTGTGAATGTGCTCCAGTTTGCTTGTGATTCATAAACCTTTTATGGGAAGATGGACTGCTCGGGCCTATGCCTATATACGTTAATGAAGTGGGGAAATTGTCACTACCATATGGGTCCGTGCCCAAACCCCACTCAAGACATGGAAAAAGAACTGCGGAACCAATAGCCAAGTCAAGATGCGAGTATGTATTGTCTCCTAAGTTATGGTATGTAGGCTGTTTTTTGTTGAAAAGGCATGCTCCTGAAGATGTAAGGAATTTCTATACCAGGCGACCTCGGGCATCCGTTCTGGAGGAGCCCCAAAGAGAGTTGTGCGCATTAATGTCGCCTGTTAGGATGTATGGTTCGGACAGCTGGTCGACCAGCGCCTCGAAATCAGAGTTCGAAAGTGCATGATCAGAAGGAATGTAAATGGACCATACCGTTACTAACCTATTAAATATTATTGTTCGAATATCCACAGCCTCGAGGACAGTGTTCAGGGGGACAGGGTGGCAGGCTAACGATTTCCGGGCGACAATTGCCACACCTCCTGAAGAGTGTGTGCTGCCAATCCTGTCCTTTCTGAATACCATGTAACTGTTTAAGAAAACTGTTTGTTTAGAATTGAGGGGGGTTTCCTGGAGACACAAGATACTTGGCTGACTGGCATGCAGAATCTCATACACATCGTCAAGATTTTTAAGGCGGCCTCTGCAGTTCCATTGAATGATGTCTTCTGTTCCCATTAATTAATTTTAAGAATAACTGGGGTGTGTGTGTGTGTGTTGGTTCATGTGTCGTCTTTCGGGGCTGTTATTCTAGGATTTTCAGTCTTTTCTGTCGGCTTGGAAATCGGAGGGCGCTCCTTGCGCTGCGTTGCAGGCAGGAACGGCGTGACATCCATCTCCTCGTCGGATGCCAGAAGGGTGCCCGGCGGGCCAGGCCCCCCGGACTTGGCCCCCTTTTGGGAGCCCTTCCTCTGAGCCGCCACCGCCGAGGGCGTCCGGGGCAGCAGAGGTGGCACGGGAGGTGTGGTGGCGGTGGGAGCTGATGCGGAGCCCCCGGTGTCCATCCGCTCGGCACGCTCCAACGCACTGGAGGACGGGGAGGCAGAGGCGGGAGCGGCACCGGTCCCTACAGAAGAGGTCACAACCGCTGCTGCCTCAGCAAGCGGCGTGGCAACGGATTGGGCTGCCTGAGGCACCCCAGGGGGGGGTAGCGGGAGGGACCAGGTCAGACTCGCTGAACTGGGTCCCCGTGGACACCAGACGGCGCTCCGCCCCCCGGTGAGTTGCGTCGGCGTACCTCCCCAGGGGGAAAGACGCGAACCTCTTTCGCGCCTTTGGGAAGGTGATGTTTTCGGTTACCTTAACGTTAATGATTTTCTTCTCAAGATGAAACTTTTTACAAGCGCGAGAGTATGCTGCGTGTGAACCCTGGCAATTCGGGCAGGTGAAGTTGGTTGCAGTGTAGTTGTCAGCGAGATGAGCATGCTGGGCGCATTTGGCACATGTTGTTCTGCCGCGACAGGAGTTGGTACCATGCCCGAACCTCTGGCACTTGAAACAACGCCGCGGGTTCGGGATGTACGGCCGGACAGAACAACGGATGAAACCTGCGTCGACATGCTCGGGCAGTGAGCAGCGGTCGAAAGTCAGGATCAGATGTTTCCCCGCACGGGGCACCCTGAGTATTCATGGTGACTGTACTGGCGATACCGCGGACCCCGAGCCCCCAAACATAAGCTGGATCCAACCGTGGCGATGTCTTTATAGGTGGAGGGTTAGAAACCACGAACAGTGGCCGTCGGAGCCCAGGTCAAGCTCCGGCGGATAGGCTCCCTGTCTGTTCACCAGGCAGGGAGCTCCGGGACCTCTAAAGTTATTAGGGTAAGGTTTGAGACGAACTCCCGTCCCCTCCTTTTTTCCAATGCCACATGGATAAATCAAAACCCCCCCGCAAACCCGATCGGTCCCTGAAAAGGGGCCGCACCGATGTTACGTACCCACCCCTTCCAACTCTCACTCTCCCGAAACCTGATAACTATCCCCGATTCTTGATTATCGAATCCCTTAAAAAAGACAAGCCAGTTGCCTCAATGGCCGTTTTTCTGACTACAAAATTCATAGAAGCAATAATCGGTAAACACTACAAAGCCAAAAAGCAAAGAACTGGAGAGTTGCTGGTAGAAGTCACCACCCAGCAACAGTCCACAAGCCTCCTGAGCCAGACCCGTATTGCCGATCTTGGCATCAAGGTCACGCCCCACCGCAGCCTCAACAGCTCGCAGGGCGTGATCTCAGAGTACGATCTGGCAAACGAGACCGAAGCTGATCTTCTAGAAGGCCTGAGAAATCAGGGTGTGACGGCAGTCAGGTGGATATCCATAAGACCAGATAATAAGGAAATACCTACCAGGCACATAATTCTCACTTTCGACCGTTCAACTCTTCCAGACCATATCAATGCAGGATTCATCCGGTGCTCTGTCCGAGCGTACATCCCGAATCCGCGGCGCTGTTACAAGTGCCAGTGGTTCGGGCATGGTACCAACTCGTGTCGGGGCCAACTCACCTGCGCCAAGTGCGGGCAACAAGGTCATCACTCTGATAATTGTCCCTCTAACAAATTGCTTTGTGTGAATTGCAAAGGACCACACGGCGCGTATTCGCGAGCCTGCGAGACATTCAAAATTGAAAAGAAAATCATCAACGTCAAAGTCACGGAAAACATCACCTTCCCGGAGGCGCGAAAGAGGTTCGCCTCTTTCCCCCTAGGGAGGTACGCCGACGCAGCTCGCCGGGGGGCGGAGCAGCGTCTAGTTTCGGAGGGGACCCAGTACCGCGAGTCGGACTTGGTCCCGCCCCCGCACCCGCCAGGGTTGCCCCAGGCAGCCCAACCAGCCTCTGCACCGCTAGCTCACCCAGCAGCGGCTGTGGTGGCAACAACGTCTGTTGGGGATGCCGCTGCATCTACTGTTTCCTCTCCACCGGCCCAAAGCACATGCAAGGGCACGGAGATGGAGACGGAGGACGTCGCAGCGACCCCCTCCCCCACCTCACTGCCGGTGCCGTCTGTGGTGCTCCCCACGCCTTCGGCACTGGCAGCGCAGGCAAACAACACCCGAAAGGGTACAACGCCAAGGGGGCCCAGTCCGCTGGGCACCCCCTTGCCTTCAGATGACGACATGGACGTCGAGCCCTTCCGGCTTCCATCGCAGCGGAAGGTACGGGCTGCGACGCCCAGGTCAGTAGAGAAGGCCAGAAAACCCCTTCCAAGAGTGCAAGCCATGAAAGACCCTACATAAATAATCACACTCCAGTAGCTCTTGACACATATTAATTGGAAGAGAAAATATTGTTCAATGGAATCGCAGAGGCCTTCTGAATAATCTTGACGACGTGTGTGAGATTCTGCATGCCAATCAGCCAAGTGTAATGTGTGTTCAGGAAACACACCTGAATTCCAAGAACACAAATTTCTGGAATAGTTTTTTGATATACAGAAAGGACAGGGATGGCTGCACGCACTATTCTGGGGGTGTGGCCATAATTGCCTGGAAATCTTTAGCATGCCACCCTGTCACTCGTTGAGGCTGTGGCAATTCGAACAATAATATTTAATAGATTGATAACGGTATGCTCCATATACATTCCTCCTGATGTTTCACTTTTAAGCTCTGACTTCGAGGCGCTGGTTGACCAGCTGCCCGAACCATACATCCTTACAGGCGACCTTAATGCTCCCAACACTCTTTGGGGCTCTTCTCGCACGGATGCCCGAGGTCGCATTATAGAGAAATTCCTTACATCTTCAGGAGCGTGCTTTTCAACAATAAACAGCCTACATTCCATAACATAGGACACAACACATACTCATGTCTTGACTTGGCGATTGGCTCTGCAGTTCTCTTTCCTCTTCTGGAGTGGGGTGTGGGCACTGACCCATACGGTAGTGACCACTTCCCCACCTCACTCACATACATAGCTAAAGGCCGATGCAGTCCATCTTCCCATAATAGGTTCAATGAAGCATGAGCTAACTGGAATACATTTACAGAGACATCCAAACTACACCACACATCCATAGGACACCTACAGGTCGAAGAAGCTACCCAACTCCTCACGGCGCACATCCTCGACGCCGCCGAAAAGTCCATTCCCCACGCCTCTGGTGCCCCGCGCAACCAGTAGAGGCCGTGGTGGAATGAGGACTGTAGGCGGGCGCGAGAGGCCCAGAACAAGGCGTGGGGTATCCTGCGCAGGTACCCCAGGTCGGGAAACCTTTTATTGTTCAAAAGGGCTAAGGCGATGGGAAAACATGTGCGCCGTGAGGCAAAACGAGAGAGTTGGCGCTCATTCGTAACATCCATAAACTCTTACACTGACTCTCGCAAAGTCTGGACACGAGTACGCAAACTAAATAGGACAACAGACACACAGCCTGCCCCTGGTTAGTACAACAGGGGACAAACTGGAAGACCAGGCTAACACACTCGCACAACACTTCCAACACGTGTCCAGTTCAGCACACTACACTAGCACTTTCATGAAACACAAACAATAGGCTGAAAAGAAGTCTTTACGTGATCATGATAAGTCAACCTCCTCTTATAACTCGGAGTTTTCACTTCATGAGCTGTGGACCGCTCTGAGCACTTGTAAACCCTCAGCTCCAGGCCCAGACAACATCACATATACAATGATACAGAACCTACACTCACACACTCTTCTAACACTCCTCCACCTATACAACAAGGTTTGGCTTTCGGGGCACATTCCTCGCTCTTGGAGGGAGGCCATAGTAGTGGCTTTCCTAAAAGAAGGGAAGGACTCTTCCTCTTCTTCCAGTTACCGGCCCATTGCTTTGACAGGCTGCCTGTGCAAGCTCCTCGAGAAGATGATAAACCGTAGGCTCGTGTACTTTCTTGAGTACAATGGTCTTCTCGAGAACTGCCAGGCAGGCTTCCGGGCAGAGCGATCCGCAAACGATGAATTAGTTGCACTGGAATCTTGCATTAAGGTTGCCTTTATACACAGACAGTACAGCATCACCGTATTTTTTGATATCGAGAAAGCTTATGATACGGCATGGCATTATGGCATTCTTGCAGACCTAAAATCCTATGGTGTGACAGGTAACATACTGAATACTCTTTCAAGTTAGCTGGCTGAACGAAAATTTCGTGTCAGGGTCGGTTCGGCACTTTCAAACGTTCACGTGCAGGAGAATGGCGTGCCTCAAGGTGGCGTATTGAGCTGCACCTTGTTTATAGTTAAGATGAACTCTCTCCGAAAGGCACTGCCGCCAACCATATCCTGCTTGATGTATGTAGATGACGTTGAAATATCTTTCAAATCATGTAACATATCCATTTGTGAACGTCAGGTCCAGCTTGGGGTAAATAAACTTTCTCGCTGGGCAGATGAAGATGGGTTTAAACTTAATCCTTCTAAAAGTACCTGCGTTGTATTCTCAAAAAGGTGGGGCATACTGCCCGATCCCGACGTAAAACTCTTTGGTGACTCGATTCCAGTAAAAAGAGAACACAGGTTTTTGGGTGTGGTGTTTGACGAGAAACTTACATTGATACCCCACATAAAACGACTCAAGCAAAAATGCCTAAAAACAATGAATATTCTAAAAGTCCTGTCTCACCAATCGTACGGTGCAGACAAACAACTCCTGCTTCGACTTTATGCCGCGTTGGTGGGGTCACGGTTGGACTACGGAAGCGTTGTGTATGGGTCAGCCACAAAAACAGCACTTAAAATGCTCGACCCAGTGCTTCACTTGGGGCTTCGCCTGTCTTGTGGGGCATTCCATACCAGTCCTCCTATATGCCTCCAAAACTTATGCCTCCAAAACTTAGGAGGTCAACTTATGTTGACCTCCTATATGCCTCCAAAATTTCATCAATGAATAACCATCCCTTTAAACCGGTTTTTAATTATACGTCCACAACTAAACTCTTTTTAAACCGCCCATCAATTTCCGTTCCCTTCTCGCAGAGAGTGAGGGACGAGGTGACTATTCATGAGGTCTCCTTCTTAGACACATTCAAATCATCTCACACTGATCTTGTAGCACCATGGCATCTTCGTCCTGTAGATGTGACTTGCCTTTCGTACAATACAATAAGAACAGGACACCAAGAAGTGGGATTTTGCAGCATTTCATGCATCTGCAGAATAAATACAGGGCTGCAGAGTTCTTCAGTGATGCATCTACATCGTTCACTGCAGTGTCTTGAGCTGCGCATGGTCCCAATTTCGAAGCATGTAGAACAATGAATGTTAATAGAAGTATTTTTACGGCAGAAGCATATGGCATATTTGTGGTTGTAAGTCACATAGTTCCCCGCACGGGGCACCTTGAGTATTCATGGTGACGGTGAGCTGCGACACCGCGGACCCCGAGCTCCCAACATAAGCCGTGTCCAACCGTGGCGACGTGTTTAAAGGTGAAGGGTAGAAGCCGTAAACGGTGGCCGTCGGAGCCTTGGTCAAGCTCCGGCCGATGGGCTCCCTGTCTGTCTACCAGGCAGGGAGCTCCGGGACCCCTTTGACTACCAGGGTAAGGTCAAAGGAGAAAGTACCCCCGTCTCCCTGCTTTTTTCTATGCCATATGGATAATTCAAACCCCCCCCCCCAAACGTTATCTGCCCCCGAAAAGGGGCCGCACCGAAGTTTCTTTTCCATCCCTACCAACCATCAACACTCCGAAACCTGACAACTATCCCCGGTTTTTGGTCCTTGAATCAGTAGATAAATCGAAACCCGTCTCCTCCCAGTCTGTATTCCTTGTCTCCAAGTTCCTTGAAGGAATCATTGGCAAATCTTTCGAGGCAAAAAAACTACGAGCAGGCGATGTACTAGTTGAAGTAAAAACTCAGCAGCAGTCCGCAATCCTCCTGAAACAAACCCGCATGGCAGATCTGGAGATCAAGGTCACACCCCACCGCAGCCTTAACAGCTCTCAGGGTGTGATCTCTGAGGCAGATCTCATTTCTGAAACCGATGCCGACCTTTTGGAAGGCTTAAGGGATCAGGGCGTCACGGCTGTAAAGCGCATATTCATACGCCGCGATGACAAACAAATAGCCACTAAACACATTATCCTGACCTTCGATAGATCCATCCTTCCAGAATCTATAAATGCCGGGTATATACATTGCAATGTCCGCCCGTACATCCCGAACCCACGGCGCTGTTTCAAGTGCCAACGGTTCGGGCATGGCACAAACTCTTGCCGCGGCCGACTTACCTGCGCTAAGTGCGGTCAGCATGACCATCCCTCAGAAAATTGTGAATCCGAAACCTTCAACTGTGCCAACTGCCAGGGATCCCATGCAGCGTACTCGCGAAAATGTGAAAAGTTTAAGCAGGAGAAACAGATAATTAACGTCAAGGTAACAGAGAACATCACCTTCCCAGAGGGGCGGAAGAGGTTCGCCTCTTTCCCCCTGGGGAGGTACGCCGACGCAGCTCGCCGGGGGGCGGAGCGGCGTCTTGTGTCGGCGGGGACCCAGTACCGCGAGTCGGACTTGGTCCCGCCCCCGCCCCCCCCCCCTGGGTTGCCTCTGGCAGCCCAACCTGCCACCGCACCGCCTGCAAAGTCAGCAGCGGCTGTGGTGGCATCCACGTCCGTTGGGGATGCTGCTGCACCCTCTGTTTCCTCCTCTCCACCGGCCCGAAGCACATGCGAGGGCCCGGAGGAGATGGAGCTGGAGGAAACCGCAGCAGTTCCCACCTCCGCCGCACCGCCTGTGCCACCAGGGGCGCTCCTGACGCCCTCGGCGGTCGTGGCCAAAACGAAGGGCACCGCAAAGGGTGCCAGGTCCGGGGGGTCCGGTACGCCGAGTACCCCTTCCAAATCAGATGATGACTTGGATGTGGGACCCTTCCTGTCTGCTTCGCAGCGGAAGGAACGGGTCCCCCCATCTAAACCTCCAGAGGAGGTAAAGAAACCCCGTCCAAGAGTCCAAGCCCCGAAAGACCCTACATAAATAGTCACACTCCAGTAGCTCTAATACATAATAATGGGAAGAGAAAATATCATTCAATGGAACTGCAGAGGCCTTCTAAATAATCTTGACGACGTCTATGAGATTCTGCATGCTAATCAGCCAAGTGTAATGTGTGTTCAGGAAACACACCTGAATTCCACGAACCCAAATTTCTTGAATAGTTACCTGGTATACAGAAAGGACAGGGTTGGCTGCACACACTCTTCTGGCGGTGTGGCCATAATTGCCCAGAAATCCTTAGCATGCCACCCTGTCACCTTGAACACTATCCTGGAGGCTGTGGCAATTCGAACGATAATATTTAGTAGGTTGATAACGGTATGCTCCATATACATTCCTCCTTATGTTTCACTTTTAAGCTCTCACTTCGAGGCGCTGGTTGACCAGCTGCCCGAACCGTACATCCTTACAGGCGACCTTAATGCTCACAACACTCTTTGGGGCTCTTCTCGCACGGATGCCCGAAGTCGCCTCATAGAGAAATTCCTTACATCTTCAGGAGCATGCCTTTTCAACAGTAAACAGCCTACATACCATAACATAGGACACAACACATACTCATGTCTTGACTTGGCGATTGGCTCCGCAGTTCTCTTTCCTCTTCTCGAGTGGGGTGTGGGAACTGACCCATATGGGAGTGACCACTTCCCCACCTCACTTACATATATAGATAAAGGCCCAAGCAGTTCATCTTCCCATAATAGGTTCAATGAAGCACGAGCTAACTGGAATACATTTACAGAGACATCCAAACTACACCACACATCCATAGGACACCTACACGTTGAAGAAGCTACCCAACTCCTCACGGCGCACATCCTCGACGCCGCCGAAAAGTCCATTCCCCACGTCTCTGGTGCCCCAAGCAACCAGCGGAGGCCGTGGTGGAATGAGGACTGTAGGCGCGCGCGAGAGGCCCAGAACAAGGCGTGGGGTATCCTGCGCAGGTACCCCAGGTCGGGAAACCTTTTATTGTCCAAAAGGGCTAAGGCGATGGGAAAACATGTGCGCCGTGAGGCAAAACGAGAGAGTTGGCGCTCATTCGTAACATCCATAAACTCTTACACTGACTCTCGCAAAGTCTGGACACGAGTACGCAAACTAAATAGGACAACAGACACACAGCCTGCCCCTGGTCAGTACAACAGGGGACACTCTGGAAGACCAGGCTGACACACTCGCACAACACTTTCAACACGTGTCCAGTTCAGCACACTACACGAACACTTTCCTGAAACATAAAGCCTCTTGTGAAAAGAAGTCCCTACACGACAACAACAAATCACAGACTTCGTACAGCTCCCTGTTTTCACTACATGAGCTGAGGGCTGCTCTGAGCACGTGTAAACCCTCAGCTCCAGGCTTAGACAACATGACATATACAATGATACAGAACTTACACACAGACACTCTTGTAACACTTCTTCACCTTTTCAACAAGATATGGCTTTCGGGGCACATTCCAAAGTCTTGGAGGGATGCCATAGTTGTTGCATTCTTGAAAGAAGGGAAGGACCCTTCTTCTCCCGCTAGCTATCGACCCATTGCCCTGACCAGCTGCCTGTGCAAGCTTCTCGAGAAGATGATAAACCGGAGGCTCGTGTACGTTTTGGAGTATAACGGCCTTCTCGAGAGCTGCCAGGCAGGCTTCAGGGCGGGGCGATCCACGAATGATCAACTTGTGGCACTAGAGTCGTATATTAAGGATGCCTTCGTGCATAAACAGTTCTGTTTAACTGTGTTTTTCGACCTAGAAAAGGTCTATGACACCGCTTGGCGTTATGGGATCCTTACTGACCTGAAGTCATTCGGTGTTTCTGGTAGTATGTTTAACACCCTTGCTAGCTATTTGTCGGAGAGAACCTTTCGCGTCAGAGTTGGTTCTGCACTGTCAAAGGTACACGTGCAAGAAAATGGCGTGCCGCAAGGCGGAATTCGAAGCTGCACTCTCTTCATAGTAAAAATGAACTCCCTTGGGAAGGCACTGCCGCCTACAATTTCTTACTCCATGTATGTAGATGATGTGCAGATATCTTTTAAATCATGTAATATGTCTATCTGCGAACGTCAAGTCCAGCTCGGCGTCAAGAAGCTTGCCGGCTGGGCAGACAAGAATGGTTTTAAAATTAATCCCGGAAAGAGCTCTTGTGTTGTATTCTCCAGGAAGCGTGGGGTCCACCCGGACCCAGACATCACTCTTGCGAGTGTGCCAATTCCTGTGAACAAAGAGCACAAGTTTTTAGGCATTTTATTTGATGAAAAACTTACATTCATTCCTCATGTCAAACAGCTGAAATGTAAATGCCTAAAGGCAATGAATATTCTTAAGGTTCTCTCACATCAATCTTATGGGGCCGACAAACAACTCCTGCTGCGCCTGTACACAGCGTTGGTGGGGTCCCGGCTCGACTACGGCAGTGTCGTGTATGGGTCGGCGACAAAGACCGCACTGAGAATGCTCGACCCAGTGCTGCATCTTGGCCTTCGCCTCTCATGCGGCGCTTTCCGCACTAGCCCTGTCGAAAGCCTTTATGTCGAGTGCGGCAAGTGGTGTCTAGGGCATCAGCGGGAGTATGTTGACCTGCTGTATGCATCTAAGATTGTGTCCCTTACCAACCATCCTTTTAATCCCATCATGAACAATACATCAAACTTGCAACTCTTTTTAAACAGGCCATCCGTTTCCTTACCTTTCTCTCTCAGAGTTAGGGAGGAGGCTTCTGCACTCACGGTCCCTCTTTCAGACACGCACAAGACACCCATTCAAAATTTCATCGCACCATGGCATCTTCGTCCTCTATCATGCGACCTGTCATTCACTCTTGTAGGAAAAAATAGGGTACCAAGAATGCAATTCTGCAGCACTTCCTGTTCCTGCAGGACAAGTACAGGTGCGCAGAATTCTATAGCGACGCGTCGAAAACTGGTTCTACGGTATCTTGTGCAGCGCACGGACCAAATTTTAGAGTAAGCAAAACAATGAATTTTCATAGCAGTATTTACACGGCAGAAGCATATGGCATTTTACTCGTTACAAACCACATCATCAAACATAAAATTCCCAAGTCCATTGTGTACACAGACCCTCAAAGCGTTGTACAGGCACTGTCATTAGGAAGGTCATCTAAAAACTATGTCATAAATGCTCTTTTCAAGGTACTAATGTCTGCATATGCCTCAAATCTTGAAATAACTATATGCTGGGTACCAGGGCATTGTGGAATCCCTGGCAATGAGGCCGCCGACCAAATGGCTGGTGATGCTGCTCTCATGACTACAGTTGACGTTACAACAGTACCTTACACCGACCTAAAGACACACATCAGACGACAGCTTCGTAACACATGGCAATTACACTGGAGTCAACAAACAGACAACAAACTACACATAATAAAACCACAACTTAGACGCTACATAACTGACTCACACAACAGATACACTGAAGTCACCCTGGCTAGGCTGCGGATGGGCCACACACATGCGACGCACTCCCACCTGCTCACTGGTACTTCGGGACCCACGTGTAGCAGGTGTGGAAAGGGCCTATCCGTAGTCCACATACTAATCACATGCAAGGCACTTGACACAACACGACACAAACATTTCCCTGAATTATACAGACAACACATTCCTTTGCACCCATCATACTTTTTAGCCGACGAACCAATGTTTTCTAGTCAACGTGTTTTTAAGTTTTTAGCTGAGGTAAACTTTCTGCAGCTCTTGTCATATCATGTGTAATCACCCTGGCCCTATACACCAGCCATCTCCATTGTCTTTTGTTTTGCATCACCTTTACTTTTAGTCACATGTTTTAGTATGTACGGTCTCATCATAATTCAGTAACTTCTTCTTTGGCGCTCTTTGCCCATAGTCGGCCTTGCGCCAATAAATCCCAACTATCATCATCATCAAGTCACATAGTTGAACATCATATTCCTACATCCGTCATTTATACAGATTCGCTGAGCGTCGTCCGCGCATTGTCATCCGGAAAGTCATCAAAAAACCATGTCATTTTTCTTGTCTTCAAAACAATTATAGTAGCTTATTCCTCAAACCTTGGGGTGACTGTGTGTTGGGTGCCAGGCCACTCTGGCATTGGCGGTAATGAAGTGGCGGATGAAATGGCCGCCAATGCTGCACTCCGAAACGCAGTCGACATGGCAACACTACCTTACACAGACCTCAAGCCACACATTAGAGAACAACTCCGTAAAACTTGGCAAGCAGACTGGAGCGAACAGACAGACAACAAACTACACGTAATAAAACCACACTTGGGACAATACACTACTGACTCGCACAACAGGCACATAGAAGTTACCTTAGCTAGGTTACGGATAGGCCATACGCATCTAACGCACTCCCACCTGCTCACGGGATCTCCAAGACCCCTGTCTAGCAGGTGTGGGGAGGGCCTATCCGTAGTCCACATACTCGTAGAATGCAAGGCACTTCACACAACACGACACAAACACTTCAGAGAACTCTACAGACAACATAGTCCCCTACACCCATCGCTCTTTCTAGGTGACGATGCCATGGTTTCTGTGAAACGCGTTTTTAAATATTTGTCCGATGTTAAGTTTTTCAACCTCATTTCCTATCATGCATAATCACATCTGGCCCTATACACCAGCAATCACCATTATCTTTATTGATCTTACGATGTCCAGTTTACACATTTTACACCTACCTTTTGTGGTAATCACTTGTTTTCATTAAATAACTTCTCTGGTGCTCTTTGCCCTCGTCGGCCTTGCACCATTAAACACCAACCATCATCATTATTTAAGAAATTTGTGTGACTGGGATTCAAATGCGTCTCGTGAAGACACATCACACTTGGCTGGTTCGAATGCAATATCTCATGGACATCATCAAGATTATTAATGAGGCCTCTACCTTTCCATTGAATAATATTTCTCTTCCCATTATGGAGATTTAGAAGCTACTGAAGTCTGTGTGTATTTGTGTTCATGTGTCTTTCGGGGCTGTTACTCTAGGATTTGGCTTTTTGGGCCTTTCTGTTGCTGGCTTGGGCGTCGGAGGCCGCTCCTTGCGCTGCGTTGCAGGCAGGAACGGCCCGACATCCATCTCGCCGTCGGATGTCCGAGGGGTGCCCGACGGACCGGGCCCCCCGAACTTGCCCCCCCCTCTAGAGCCCTTCGCTTGAGCCGCCACCGCCGCGGGCGTCTGGAACGCCAAAAGTGGCACGGGCGGTGCGGTGGCGGTGGGAGCCGTTGCGGGGCCCGTGGTGTCCATCACCTCGGTACCTTCCAACGCACTGGAGGACAGGGAGGCGGAGGCGGGAGCGGCACCGGTCCCAACAGAAGTGGTTTGCACCACAACCGCTGCTGCCTCAGCAAGCGGCGTGGTGCCGGGTTGGGCTGCGTGAGGCAACCCAGCGGGGGGCGGGGGCGGGACTAGGTCAGACTCGCTGAACTGGGTCCCTTTGGACACCAGACGCCGCTCCGCCCCCCGCCGAGCCGCGTCAGCGTACCTCCCCAGGGGGAAAGAGGCGAACCTCTATCGCGCCTCTGAGAAGGTGATGTTCTCCATTACCTTAATGTTGATTATCTTTTTTTTTAGTTGGAACTTTTCATACTTGCGGGAGTACGCTGCATGCGGCCCGCGGCAGTTTACACCAGACAGGGTATCGGATGGACAATTATCGCTTGGATGATTATGCGCCGCGCATTTCGCACATGTCCGTTCGGCCACGACAAGAGTTTGTACCATGCCCGAACCGCTGGCACTTAAAACAGCGCCGCGGGTTCGGGATGTACGGACGGATGGAGCAACGGATAAAACCTGCATTTATGTGTTGTGGGAGTACTGCGCGGTCAAAAGTCAAGATAATGTGCTTGGTGCGAATCTCCGTGTCGTCTCTGCGGATAGTGATGCGTCTCACGGCAGTGACGCCCTGATACTTCAAGCCGGCAAGGAGATCCGCATCCGTTTTGTTCAAGAGATCTGTTTCGGATATCACACCCTGCGAGCTGTTGAGGCTCCGATGGGGTGTGACCCTGATGTCGAGATCAGCCAGTCTAGTCTGAGCTAGAAGCTTTGCAGACTGCTGCTTGTCATTTATTTCGATTAAGAGTTCACCAGACCTTTGTTTTTGCACCTATACGATTTTCCTATAATGGCTTCAAGATACTTGGCGATCAAGAAGACTGACTGAGATGCAAGAGGGTGGGTTGGATTGAGGGGCTCCATGACAAGAAATCGAGAGTAATGATCTGGTTCAGGAAATGTCAAAGATGGCAATGGGGGAAACGATACCTCGGTGCGGCCCCTTTTAGGGGGCCAATCACGGTTGGGGGGGGGGTTTAGACAATACCATAAAGCATAGTATAAAAGCAGGAAGAGGGGGGTACTTTCTCTTTTGACCTTACCCTGGTAGTCAAAGAGGTCCCGGAGCTCCCTGCCTGGTAGACAGTCAGGGAGCCCATCGGCCGGAGCTTGACCAAGGCTCCGACGGCCACCGTTTACGGCTTCTACCCTTCACCTTTAAACACCTCGCCACGGTTGGACACGGCTTATGTTGGGAGCTCGGGGTCCGCGGTGTCGCTGCTCACCGTCACCATGAATACTCAAGTTGCCCCGTGGGGGGGCACTGCTTCAAGTGCCCCCCCACGGCCTCTTGCCGCGGCCGCCTTACCTGTGCAAAATGCGGCAAACATGACCACCCATCCGAAAACTGTAACACCCAGAGTTTCACCTGTGCCAACTGCCAGGGGCCCCACGCAGCGTGGTCACGCACTTGCGAAAAATTCCAACAAGAAAAGAAAATAATCAATGTCAAAGTAACAGAGAACATCACCTTCCCAGAGGAGCGAAAGAGGTTCGCCTCTTTCCCCCTGGGGAGGTACGCCGACGCAGCTCGCCTTGGGGCGGAGCGGCGTCTGGTTGCGGCGGGGACCCAGTACCGCGAGTCGGATTTGGTCCCCCCCTCGCTCCCCCCCCCGCACGGGGCACCTTGAGCAATCTTGGGGACGGTACTGGCGATACCGCGGACCCTGAGCCCCCAAACATAAGCTGGATCCAACCGTGGCGATGTGTTTATAGGTGGAGGGTTAGAAACCACGAACGGTGGCCGTCGGAGCCCAGGTCAAGCTCCGGCGGATAGGCTCCCTGTCTGTTCACCAGGCAGGGAGCTCCGGGACCTCTTTGACTACCAGGGTAAGGTCAAAGAAGAAAGTACCCCCGTCTCCCTGCTTTTTCCTATGCCATATGGATAAATCAAACACCCCCAGACGTGATCGGCCCCCTAAAAGGGGCCGCACCGAAGTATCTTTTCCTTCTTTGCCTTCTATCTCGCTCCCAAAGCCAGATAACTACCCTCGTTTTTTGATCATTGAATCTGTGGACAAATCGAAGCCGGTTTCCTCTCAATCTGTATTTCTTGTTTCTAAATACCTTCAAGGTATCATCGGCAAAACATATGACGCCAAAAAGTTCAGAATGGCGAAGTGCTAGTTGAAGTTAAAACCCAGCAGCAATCCACAATCCTTCTGAAACAAACCCGCACGGCAGATCTGGAGATCAGGGTCACACCCCACCGCAGCCTCAACAGTTGTCAAGGTGTGATCTCTGAGGCAGATCTCCTAACCGAGACAGAGACTGATCTTCTCGAAGGCCTCAAAGAACAAGGCGTGACAGCAATAAGGCGCATCGTCATCAGGAGAGAGAACAAAGAAATAGCCACCAAACATCTGATCCTGACTTTCGACCGCTGCACACTGCCCGAGCATGTCAACGCAGGTTTCATCCGTTGTTCTGTCCGGCCGTACATCCGGAACCCGAGGCGGTGTTTCAAGTGTCAGAGGTTCGGGCATGGTACCAACTCCTCTCGAGGCAGAACAACATGTGCCAAATGCGCCCAGCACGATCATCTATCCGAAAACTGCACTGTAACCAACTTCACCTGCCCGAATAGCCAGGGTCCACACGCAGCATACTCTCGCGCTTGTGAAAAGTTTCATCTTGAAAAACAAATCATTAACCTTAAGATAACCGAAAACATCACCTTCCCAGAGGCGCGAAAGAGGTTCGCCTCCTTCCCCGCACGGGGCACCTTGAGTAATCTTGGTGACGGTACTGGCGATACCGCGGACCCCGAGCCCCCCAACATAAGCTGTGTCCTACCGTGGTGATGTGTTTTTTAAGGTGAAGGGTAGAAACCTCTAACGGTGGCCGTCGGAGCCTTGGTAAAGCTCCGGCCGATGGGCTCCCTGCCTGTCTACCAGGCAGGGAGCTCTGGGACCTCTTTGACTACCAGGGTAAGGTCAAAGAAGAAAGTACCCCCGTCTCTCTGCTTTCCAATGTATCATATGGCATTTTCAAACCCCCCCTCCAAACGTGATCGGTCCCTGAAAAGGGGCCGCACCGAAGTATCTTTTCCTCCTTTGTCTTCGATCTCCATTCCAAAGCCCGATAATTTCTCGCGCTTCCTGGTAATGGAATCCCTAGATAAATCAAAACCCGTCACTTCCCAGTCGGTCTTTCTTGAAAGCCTTGTAGGCAAATCGTACAAGGCTAAAAAGCTCACAACCGGAGAAGTCCTAATTGAAGTCCTAAACAAACAACAGTCTTGTAACCTCTTGAAGCAAACGCGCATGGTCGATGTCGACATCAAGATCACGCCCCATCGCAGTCTGAATAGCTGCCAGGGCATCATCTCTGATAGCGATCTAATAAATGAGACTGAAGCAGATCTGCTTGACGGCCTTCGCGATCAGGGCGTGACAGCAGTGCGGCAAATCACGATACGCCGAAACGACCAAATAATAGCTACTAAACACATAATCTTGACATTTGACCGCTCAACACTTCCTGAGTCGGTCAGCGCATGTTTCCTGAGATATCCGGTCCGACCCTACGTGCCGAACCCACGCCGCTGCTACAAGTGTCAGCGGTTTGGACATGCGGTTTGTCAGACTAACATGCGCCAAGTGTGCACAACATGATCATGCATCTGACAACTGCCCATCGCAAACCCTCATCTGTGCTAACTGCAAGGGACCCCACGGGGCCTACTCTAGAACATGCGAGAAATTTAAACAGGAGAAGGAGATCATCAAGGTTAAAGTGACTGAGAATCTTACCTTCCCAGAGGCGCGACAGAGGTTCGCCTCTTTCCCCCTGGGGAGGTACGCCGACGCAGCTCGCCGGGGGGCGGAGCGGCGTCTAGTTTCGGCGGGGACCCAGTACCGCGAGTCGGACCTGGTCCCACCCCCGCCCCCCCCCCTGGGTTGCCTCTGGCCGCCCAACCCGCCACCACGCCGCATGCTGAGGCAGCAGCGGTTGTGGTGGCAACCTCTTCCGTCGAGACCGGTGCCGCTCCCGTCCGTGCCTCCCCATCGTCCAGTGCGTTGGAGTGTGCCATGGACACCACGAGCCCCGCACCGGCTCCCACCGCCACCGCACCACCCGTGCCACTTCTGGCGCCTCCGACACCACCGGCGGTGGCAGCTCAAACGAAGGGCCCCCGAAGGAGGGCCAAGTCCGGGGGGCCCGGTTCGACGGGCACACCCAGGACATCGGACGACGAGATGGACGTCGTGCCGTTCTTGCCTGCAACGCAGCGCAAGGAGCGGCCTCCGACGTCCAAGCCTTCAGATAGGCCGCCCAAAAAGGCCAATCCAAGAGTCACAGCCCCGAAAGACGACACATAAACATACACACTCCAGTAGCTCTCACATAAATAATGGGAAGAGAAAATATTGTTCAATGAAACTGCAGAGGCCTTCTGAATAATCTTGACGATGTGTATGAGATTCTGCATACCAATCAGCCAAGTGTAATGTGTGTTCAGGAAACACATTTGAATTCTAAACACACAAATTTCTTGAATAGTTACCTGGTATACAGGAAAGACAGGGATTACTGCACACACTCTTCTGGCGGTGTGGCCATAATCGTTCGGAAATCCTTAGCATGCCATCCAGTCACTTTAAACACTATCCTTGAGGCTGTAGCAATACGCTTAATAATATTTAATTGGTTGATAACGGTAAGCTCCATATACATTCCTCCTGATGTTTCACTTACGAGCTCCGACTTCGAGGCGCTGGTTGACCAGCTGCCCGAACCGTACATCCTTACAGGCGACCTTAATGCCCACAACTCTCTGGGGCTCTTCCAGAACGGATGCCCGAGGTCGCCTGATAAAAAAATTCCTTACATCTTCTGGAGCATGCCTTTTCAACAATAAACAGCCTGCATACCATAACATAGGTTACAACACATACTCATGTCTTGACTTGGCTATTGGCTCCGCAGTTCTCTTTCCTCTTGTCGAGTGGGGAGTGGAAACTGACCCATCTGGCAGTGACCACTTCCCCACCTCACTCACATACATAGGTAAAGGACCAAGCAGTCCATCTTCCCATAACAGGTTCAATAAAGCACGAGCTAACTGGAATACATTTACAGAGATATCCAAACTACACCAGACATCCATAGGACACCTACACGTTGAACAAGCTACCCAACTCCTCACGGCGCACATCCTCGACGCCGCCGAAAAGTCCATTCCCCACGCCTCTTGAGCCCCGCCCAACCAGTGGAGGCCGTGGTGGAATGATGACTGTAGGCGGGCGCGAGAGGCCCACAACAAGGCGTGGGGTATCCTTCGTCGGTACCCCACGTCGGGTAACCTCATTTTGTTCAAACGGGCCAAGGCGTTCGGAAAACGTGTGCGCCGTGAGGCAAAACGATAGAGTTGGCACACCTTCCTTACATCCATTAACTCATACACAGATGCACATAAGGTATGGACAAGAATACGCAAACTTAAAGGACAACATACACATAGCCTGCCCCTGGTCAGTACAACAGGGGACACACTCAAAGACCAGGCTAACACTCTTGCACAACACTTCCAACACGTTTCGAGCTCTCCACACTACACAAACACTTTCCTGAAACATAAAAATACTTGTAAAAAGAAGTCTGTACATGACAATAACAGGTCAAAATCTGGTTACAATTCTGAATTTACACTCTATGAGTTGAGGGCTGCACTGAGCACGTGTAAACCTTCGGCTCCCGGCGCAGATAAGATTACATACACCATGATACAACACCTACACCCGGACGCTCTTGAAACACTCCTACACCTATACAACAACATGTGGCTTTCGGGGCACATCCCAAAATCTTGGAGGGAGGCTATTGTAGTGGCGTTCCTGAAGGAGGGTAAGGACCCTTCTTCTCCCGCCAGTTATCGAACCATCGCCCTGACAAGCTGCCTGGGCAAGCTTCTCGTGAAGATGATCAACAGGAGACTTGTGTACTTCTTAGAGTTCAATGGTCTTCTCGAGAGCTGCCAGGCCGGCTTCAGGGTGGGGCGATCCACAAACGACCAGCTCGTCGCCCTTGAGTCGTATATCAAGGATGCGTTTGTCCATAAACCGTTTTGTGCTACGGTGTTTTTTGATCTCGAGAAAGCCTACGATACCGCTTGGCGATACGGGATACTTTGCGTCCTAAAAGCCTTCGGTGTCTCGGGAAATATGTTTAATACACTTCATAGCTACCTGGCGGAGCGAACCTTTCGTGTGAGAGTTGGCACTGCCCTTTCAAATGTCCTGCAGGAAAACGGCGTGCCTCAAGGCGGCGTTTTGAGCTGCACATTGTTCATTGTCAAGATGAACTCACTTCAAAAGGCGTTGCCGCGAACCATTTCCTGTACAATATATGTAGATGATGTGCAAATATCTTTTAAATCATGCAATATGTCAATCTGCGAATGCCAAGTCCAGCTTGGTGTCAACAAACTAGCAGGCTGGGCAGATCAGAACGGTTTTAAGCTGAACCGAGTCAAGAGCACTTGTGTTGTGTTTTCCAAAAGGCGTGGGATCAGGCCAGATCCAGACATCAAACTGAATGGTGTCTCGCTTCCGGTCAAAAAAGAACACAAGTTCCTTGGTATAATTCTTGATGAAAAACTTTCCTTTATCCCTCATATGAAACAACTAAAACAAAAATGTCTTAAAACAATGAATATCCTTAAGGTTCTCTCCCACCAATCCTATGGTTTCGATAAAGAACTCCCGCTGCGGTTGTATACTGCTTTGGTTGGGTCTCGTTTGGACTATGGCAGTGTGGTGTATGGGTCGGCGAGCAAAATGGTGTTACGAATGCTTGACCCAGTGCTACACTTGGGGCTTCGTCTCGCCTCGGGGGCTTTTCGCACTAGCCCTGTGGAGAGTCTGTATGTCGAGTGTGATAAGTGGAGTCTTGAGAACCAACGAACGTATATGGACTTGCTTTATGCTTTTAAAATTTCATCGCTCAATAATCATCCTTTTTATCCTGTCTTTAACGACACATCCACATCTGTGCTTTTTGTAAATCGCCCATCCGTACCTCTGCCCTTTTCATTTAGAGTGAGAGAGCGAGCCTCGGATCTGTGCGCTTCGTTTTTAGATGTGTACAGGTCATCTTTTGCTAACAGTTTACCGCCTTGGCAAGTTCGCCCTGTCTCGTGTGACCTTTCTTTTATGAGACTTGACAAAAATCGTGTACCACGAGCTGCAATACTGCAGCACTTTCTGTCTCTGCAGTTTAAATACACATGTGCAGAATTTTATAGTGACGCTTCTAAAACCTCCACTATGGTGTCGTGCGCTGCTCATGGTCCAAATTTCAATGCAGCCAGAACCATGAGCGCGCACACAACAATTTTTTCAGCAGAAGCGTATGGAATTCTACTGATTGTACGACATATTCTTGAAACTCAAATTCCCAATTCCATCGTTTATACAGATCCTTTGAGTGTTGTTTGCGCACTGTCATCGCACAAGCCCCCCAAAAACCACATAGTTATTCTTGTATTCAACACTATCATGTCCGATATGCACAAAAGCATGAGCTGGTCCTCTGCTGGGTCCCAGGACACGCAGGGATCGCTGGAAATGAGTTGGCAGACGAGAGGGCCACTGCTGCTGCACTCAGGAACACTGTACACATTACAACGATACCCTACACAGACCTCAAGCCACACATAAGACAACACATTCGCAGAACATGGCAAACACACTGGGACGAACAGACAGACAACAAACTACATGTAATAAAACCACACTTTGGACGGTACACATCTGACTCGCACAACAGACACACGGAAGTCGCTTTGGGTAGGCTACGGATGGGGCACACGCATGCAACTCACTCGTATCTGCTTACGGGATCTCGTAGGCCCCAGTGCAGCAGGTGCGGAGAGGCCCTATCCGCAGTACACATACTAATAACATGCAAGGCACTTCACACAACACTACACAAACACTTCAGAGAACTCTACAGACAACATATCCCCCTACATCCATCTCTGTTTCTGGGTGACGATGCCATGTTTTCCGTTAAATGTGTGTTTGAGTACTTGTCAGATGTGAATTTTTTAAACCTCATTTCCTAACACGCATAATCAAATCTGGCCCTATACACCAGCCATCACCATTGCCGTTAATTGATTTTATTGTTGTTTTGGCTTTAGTAGCCACTTTTTTATTTTAGATGCTTTTGTTTGGCACTCTTTGCCCCAGCTGGCCTTGCGCCAAAAAACTCTAACCATCATCATCATCATCAGGTTCGCCTCCTTCCCTCTGAGCAGGTACGCCGACGCAGCTCGCCGGGGGGCGGAGCGGCGTTTGGTTTCGGCGGGACCGAGTACCGCGAGTCGGACTTGGTAACCCCCCCTGGGTTGCCTATGGCAGCCCAACCCGCCTCCGCACCGCTCGCTCACCCAGCAGCGGCTGTGGTGGCAACAACGTATGTTGGGGATGCCGCTGCATCCACTGCTTCCTCTCCACCGGCCCAAAGCACACGCAAGGGCACGGAGATGGAGACGGAGGCAGTCGCAGCGACACCCTCCCCCGCCTCACTGCCTGTGCCACCTGTGGTGCTCCCTACGCCTTCGGCACTGGCAGCCCAGGCAAAGAACACCCGTAAGGGTAGCACGTCAAGGGGGCCCAGTCCTCTGGGCACCCCCTTGCCTTCAGATGACGACATGGACGTCGAGCCATTCCGGCTTTCATCGCAGCGGAAGGAACGGGCTGCGACGTCCAGGTCAGTAGAGAAGGCCAGAAAGCCCCTCCCAAGAGTCCAAGCCCCAAAAGACCCTACATAAATAATCACACTCCAGTAGCTCTAACACATCATAATGGGAAGAGAAAACATAGTTCAGTGGAACTGCAGAGGCCTTCTGAATAATCTTGATGACGTGCATGAGATTCTGCATGCCAACCAGCCAAATTTAATGTGCGTCCAGGAAACACATCTGATTTCCAAACACACAAAAATTTCTTGAATAGTTACCTGGTATACAGGAAAGACAGGGATGGATGCACACACTCTTCTGGCGGTGTGGCCGTAATAGCCCGCAAATCCTTAGCATGCCACCCCGTCACCTTGAACACCGTCCTTGAGGCTGTAGCCGTCCGCACAATAATTTTTAATAGGCTGATAATGGTATGCTCCATTTACATTCCTCCTGATGTTGCACTTTCGAGCTCTGTCTTCGAGGCGCTGGTCGACCAGCTGCCCGAACCGTACATTCTAACAGGCGACCTTAATGCACACAGCCCTCTTTGGGGCTCCTCCAGAACGGATGCCCGAGGTCGCCTGATAGAGAAATTCCTTACATCCTCCGGAGCATGGCTTTTCAACAAAAAACAGCCTACATACCATAACTTAGGACACAATACATACTCGCATCTTGACTTGGCTATTGGATCCGCAGTTCTCTTTCCATGTCTTGAGTGGGGTGTGGGCACGGACCCATTTGGTAGTGACCATTTCCCCACTTCATTAACGTATATAGGTACAGGCCCGAGCAGTCCATCTTCCCATAAAAGCTTTAATGAAGCAAGAGCTAACTGGAATACATTACAGAGACATCCCAACTACACCACACATCTATAGGACACCTACACGTTGAAGAAGCTACCCAACGGCTCACGGCGCACATCCTCGACGCCGCCGAAAGGTCCATTCCCCACGCCTCTGGTGCCCCGCGCAACCAGCGGAGGCTGTGGTGGAATGAGGACTGTAGGCGGGCGCGAGAGGCCCAGAACAAGGCGTGGTGTATCCTGCGTCGGTATCCCACGTCGGGAAACCTTTTATTGTTCAAAAGGGCTAAGGCGATGGGAAAACGTGTGCGCCGTGAGGCAAAACGAGAGAGTTGGCGCTCATTCGTAACCTCCATCAACTCTTACACTGTGTCTCGCAAAGTCTGGACACGAATACGCAAACTAAAAGGACAACAGACATACAGCCTGCTCCTGGTTAGTACAACAGGGGACAAACTGGAAGACCAGGCTAACACACTCGCACAACACTTCCAACATGTGTCCAGTTCAGCACACTACACTAGCACTCTCATGAAACACAAACAATTGGCTGAAAAGAAGTCTTTACGTGATAATGATAAGTCAAACTCCTCTTATAACTCGGAGTTTTCACTTCATGAGCTGAGGACCACTCTGAGCACTTGTAAACCCTCAGCTCCAGGCCCAGACAACATCACATATACAATGATACAGCACCTACACTCAGACACTCTTCTAACACTCCTCCACCTATATAACAAGATTTGGCTTTCGGGGCACATTCCTCGCTCTTGGAGGGAGGCCATAGTAGTGGCTTTCCTAAAAGAAGGGAAGGACTCTTCCTCTTCTTCCAGTTACCGGCCCATTGCTTTGACAGGCTGCCGGTGCAAGGTCCTCGAGAAGATGATAAACCGTAGGCTCGTGTACTTTCTTGAGTACAATGGTCTTCTCGAGAGCTGCCAGGCAGGCTTCCGGGCAGGGCGATCCACAAACGATCAATTAGTTGCACTGGAATCTTGCATTAAGGATGCCTTTATACACAGACTGTACAGCATGACCGTATTTTTTGATACCGAGAAAGCCTATGATACGGCATTGCGTTATGGCATTCTTGCCGACCTAAAATCCTATGGTGTGACAGGTAACATGCTGAATCCTCTTTCAAGTTACCTGGCTGAACGAACATTTCGTGTCAGGGTCGGTTCGGCACTTTCAAACTTTCACGTGCAGGAGAATGGCATGCCTCAAGGTGGCGTATTGAGCTGCACCTTGTTTATAGTTAAGATGAATTCTCTCCGAAAGGCACTGCCGCCAACCATATCCTGCTTGATGTATGTAGATGACGTTCCAATATCTTTCAAATCATGTAACATATCCATTTGTGAACGTCAGGTCCAGCTTGGGGTAAATAAACTTTCTCGCTGGACAGATGAAAATGGATTTAAACTTAATCCTTCTAAAAGCACCTGCGTTGTATTCTCAAAAAGGCGGGGCATCCTGCCCGATCCCGACGTAAAACTCTTTGGTGACTCGATTCCAGTAAAAAGAGAACACAAGTTTTTGGGTGTGGTGTTTGACGAGAAGCTTGCATTCATACCCCACATAAAACGACTAAAACAAAAATGCCTAAAAACAATGAATATTCTAAAAGTCCTGTCTCACCAATCGTACGGTGCAGACAAACAACTCCTGCTTCGACTTTATGCCGCGTTGGTGGGGTCACGGTTGGACTACAGAAGCGTTGTGTATGGGTCAGCCACAAAAACAGCACTTAAAATGCTCGACCGAATGCTTCACTTGGGGCTTCGCCTGTCTTGTAGGGCATTCCGTACCAGTCCTGTCCACAGTCTTTATGCAGAGTGTGACAAATGGTGCTTAGCGTACCAGCGAACTTATGTTGACCTCCTATATGCCTCCAAAATCTCACAATGAATAACCATCCCTTTAAACCGGTTTTTAATGATACGTCCACAACTAAACTCTTTTTAAACGGCCCATCAATTTCCGTTCCCTTCTCGCAGAGAGTGAGGGACGAGGTGTCTATTTATGAGGTTTCCTTCTTAGACACATTCAAATCATCACACACTGATCTAGTAGCACCATGGCATCTTCGTCCTGTAGCATGTGACTTGTCTTTCGTACAATACAATAAGAACAGGACACCAAGAAGTGGGATTTTGCAGCATTTCATGCATCTGCACAATAAATACAGGGCTGCAGAGTTCTTCAGCGATGCATCGAAAACGTTCACTGCAGTGTCTTGTGCTGCGCATGGTCCCAATTTCGAAGCATGTAGAACAATGAATGTTAATAGAAGTATTTTTACGGCAGAAGCATATGGCATATTTCTGGTTGTAAGTCACATAGTTGAACATCATATTCCTACATCCGTCATTTATACAGATTCGCTGAGCGTCGTCCGTGCATTATCATCCGGAAAGTCATCAAAAAACCATGTCATTTATCTTGTCTTCAAAACAATTATGGTAGCTTATTCCTCCAACCTTGGGGTGACTGTGTGTTGGGAGCCAGGCCACTCTGGCATTGGCTGTAATGAAGTGGCAGATGAAATGGCCGCTAATGCTGCACTCTGAAACACAGTAGACATGGCAACACTACCTTACACAGACCTCAAGCCACACATTAGACAACTCCGAAAAACTTGGCAAGCAGACTGGAGCGAACAGACAAACAAACTACACGTGTTAAAACCACACTTGGGACAATACACTACTGACTCACACAACAGGCACTATGAAGTTGCCTTAGCTAGGTTACGGATAGGCCATACGCATGTAATGCACTCGCACCTGCTCACGGGATCTCCAAGACCCCTGTGTAGCAGATGCGGGGAGGGCCTATCCGTAGTCCACATACTCATACAATGCAAGGCACTTGACACAACACGACACAAACACAAATCAAATTCCAAAGTCTATCATTTACACAGATTCCTTGAGTGTTGTTCGCGCACTGTCATCGCATACACCACCCAAAAACCACATAGTTAATCTTGTATTTAACACAATCATGTCTGTGTATGCACAGAAGCATCAGCTGCTCCTCTGCTGGGTCCCAGGACACGCTGGGATCGCTGGGAACCAGTTGGCAGACGAGAGGGCCGCTGCTGCTGCACTCAGGAACACTGTAGACATTACAACGATACCCTACACAGACCTCAAGCCACACAAAAGACAACACCTGCGCAGAACATGGCAAACACACTGGGACGAACAGACAGACAACAAACTACATGTAATAAAGCCACACTTGGGACGGTACAGAGCTGACTCACACAACAGACACACAGAAGTCGCCTTGGGTAGGCTGTGGATAGGGCACACCCATGCGACGCACTGGTATCTGCTTGCGGGATCTTCTAGACCCCAGTGCAGCAGGTGCGGAGAGGCCCTATCCGTATTGCACGTATTATTCACATGCAAGGCACTTCACACAACACGATACAAACACTTCAGAGAACTCTAGAGACAACATATTTTCCTACATTCATCTCTGTTTCTGGGTGACGATGCCGTGTTTTCCGTTAAGCGTGTTTGAGTACTTGTCAGATGTGAATTTTTTAAACCTCATTTCCTCTCACGCATAATCAAATCTGGCCCTATACACCAGCCATCACTATTTCCGTTAATTGATTTTATTGTTGTTTTGGCTTTAATAGCCACTATTTTATTTTAGATACTTTTGTTTGGTACTCTTTGCCCCAGCTGGCCTTGCACCAAAAAACTCTAACCTTCATCATCTAGACGTATTTAGCGCTACAATGCTTTTTCCCCTAATGCCAAATTGATCGCCAGAAGAGATCGGACTCATCGGTAATGGGCTGGTGACCATGTCGCAAAACAATCGGGAGCATCGAGCTCATTTTGCTTCTGTCAACACGGGATGCTATGGGACCCGCGCAGCCTTGTACTATCCGGAAGTACTGCCCGGAAGCCGCTTGTGCAGCGCCCTCTGTGTAGCTGAAGAGGCCTATACACAGGCTGGGCAAAATGCGCGCAGATCGACAACGACCTGTGATCTCGCAATTTTTAGATGCAAAGCATCTTTTGCTCGGGGCTATGTCCGTTGTCCGTTGGCGTCCGCACCTCTCTTCCTCATCCCCCTCTCCACGCCAGCCGTGCGATAATGCGCTTCTCACTCCGTCCTCCTCTCCACGCCAGCTGCGCGATAGCGCGCTACTCCCTCCATCCTCCTCTCCACGCCAGCTGTGCGATAGCGCGCTGATGATGATGATGATGATTCCTATTGGTTTCCCCTTTGCAGCGGGGTGATGACATGTCATCTTACCAAAAAGGACTAATATAACTGTTGTGGATAATGAATAAAAGAGGCAGGGCTGCACGGGCACGCGGGTACGGGCATAGCTCGCGCCTCGTGCTCGAGGCAGTTGGTTCGTGATCAGCGCAGCGAACGGGCGACCGGCTGTCGGGCTCCTTTCTTACGTCGCGATCCGCGACATTCTGGTGCCGCGAAACCCGGGAGACAACCCACGAGCAGACCTGACCTGATGCGGTGCAGTCTTCGAGGACGCTAGGCTGGGGTCCCCTGGAAGCTACCCAATTCTGCGAGCCTCGTCATCGAACCCTGTCTGCCGCTCGTACTCGTGCCTAGGACACCCGGTCGCCTGCGTTCGCGCCGTCTGCCATGGAGGAGCTACGCCGCCGCCGTGACATTGTGAGGGAAGCCGTCACAAGGGGCGTAGCTGCTATTCAGTTACTGCTACAGGATCCGCTTACGTCGACCGGCCAGATCCGCTCGTACCTGCGCGCCGTCGACAGCAGGTACGAGGAGTTGAAGTCCCTCGATAAGCGCATATATGAGGAGACCATTGATTTGGACGACCTGGAGGCCGATTTGTTCGACAGCTACGAGTTCGACGAAAAGGTCGTCACGATGCGCACCCAGGTGTACTTCGCGGGCATAGCTCGCGCCTCGTGCTCGAGGCAGTTGGTTCGTGATCAGCGCATCGAACGGGCGACCGGCTGTCGGGCTCCTTTCTTACGTCGCGATCCGCGACATTATAACCATGTTTTACACTCTTGGTTTAATACTAGCGCTGCTTATGGCAGGCCCTAAGGCTTATTAGGCCCGAAATACTTTCTTTTCCCTGTTACAGGTGGTGACTGTCCTAGGCAATATTCCCCTCTCTGCTTTTCATCCACCAGCATTCTAATCTTCTTTTCGTCCCCTCGACAACCTTGAAGTTAACTTCCTCACTGATACCCTTAAATCCTAGGGCTTCTGAAAGCCCAATATTCCCTTCATGTAGATTTGGATGGATACCCTCACATTCTAACACTATGTGCCGCATAGTTTCTGTTTCTTTTCTGCAGACCACACATACCCCATCATTTTGTGAATACTTCCCCACAAAACTCTTAGTTCGCAGGCACCCTGCTCTAGCCTCAAAAAACAAAGCACTGCCCTGGGAATTATCGTAGAAATTTTCCTTTCTGATGTTCATCTTCTCAGCCCTGTACATCTCTAACGACGTTTTAGCTTCCATTTTTTTCATCCATTTATTCGTTTCAATCTGCCTTGCCTCTTTTTTGGTTACCTTGGCTGTTTTGAATTCCCCACTGTTCTTTCCGTATTTCATCGTTAGCCGTCTAGTCTTCCTTAACCAATGCGTGTCCACGCTTTTCAAGTAAAGGTACCTAAAAACCTTAGCTGCCCACCTTCGCTGATCCATTGCCCTCAACCTCATCTCAAAGCATATTTTACTTTGAGCTTCTCTAACTTCAAACGACGCCCAGCCCATATCTCCCTGAACTGCTTCGTTAGTTGTTTTTCCTTGCGCGCCTAAGGTCAAACGTCCTACCGTTCTCTGGTTTACTTCAAGGCCTGATAGAACGTCTTTTTTTAAGCAGAGTACAGCATTCGCAAACGTCCTCCTCCCTCCGTCCTCCGTCCTGCTCCCTCCGTCCTCCTCTCCACGCCAGCTGCGCGATAGCACGCGCATGCGCGCCTCTCCTTCCGGCCTCCTCTCCACGCCAGCGCTATATATAACTGCGTGCACGGGCCGCTGCCTCAGTTGCTTCGTCGGATGAGTCTCGCTCCGGCGTCTGATGAGCACCGACAGTCCTGCTAGCGGATTGGCTGACACAAGCTTAGCCAGCATCAGCCAACCAGTTAACAGAGCCGTTTGTCAGAGGGGAACCCTGAGGTGGTGCGAAGCATCCTGGAGTTTCCCACAACGTTCACGCGATGTGGGTAACCAACGCAAGGGAAAATAAATGAAACTCCGCGATGCTTTGCATCACCTCAGGTTTCCCATCGGGAAGATGGGGTAATTTTTTCGTGTATTCACTAGAGCAGCTGTGCAAGGGGGGAAAAATAGATGTTCATTAAAACATTGATGCGCATGTTTTTTATGCATTTGGATTTTTGCACACTATTGGTATCATGTGGGAAGGCCACAGATGCACATACTCCTGGAAGCAAAGCCAACATTTTTTAACCTTGTTCTGGAGTAAAAATTCCCGCGCCTTCCCGCGATTGGAACACGAGTAAATGCAGAGCATTGGAGTTCGTAAACGCCGCGTAAAGTCGCGTTAGGGTGGGTAGTTGGGTCGTAGTTGCGTTGGTGTTGGTTTGGGGTAGAGAGAGGAGAGTAAAGTCGCGTTAGGGTGGAGCGAACGTCAACCAAGGAAGGAAGGAGCAACGCAGTGATTGAAGCACGAGCGACCACTAGCCGCTTTAATTTGCAGCGCGCGCAGTAGAGGGAGAGCAGTACGGGGGGTAGAGCGCGCATGCCCAAGCAGCGCGCGCCCTTCCGCGACGGAGCGAACGGGCTGACTACGACGCATGCGCGCGCCAGCTGCTGTTGAGAGAGAGGGGGGAAGGAGGAGAGGCGCACCTGCTGCGGACGCGGAGCTGTGGACGCCGTCCGACGCAGGAAGAGGCGAGGCTAAGAAATGCTCTGCATTTAAAAAATCGAACATGTTTGAAGGAGTCGTGTTATACAGCTCTACAGTAGGGGGTCTTCAAACAAGACTAATATAGTCTTTAGAGCACCCCTTCTTCCCCCCCCAGCTAAAGACACCAAATTTAAGAACTGGAGCTGATACTAATGCCATATACCTTCAAAGGCAGTGAAGGACTCTGCTAATGCTAAGCTGACATAAACAAACAATGCTAAAAATATAACAAAAGCAAAAAAATGACACCATCTTCCCGATGGGAACCCTGAGGTGATGCAAAGCATAGCGGAGTTCCCTTTATTTTCACTTGCGTTGGTTACCCACATTGCGTGAACGTTGTTGGAAACTCCGCGATGCTTCGCATCACCTCAGAGTTCCCTCCGACAAACGGCTCTGTTAACTGGTCGGCTGATGCTGGCTGAACTTGTGTCAGCCAATTCTGCTAGCAGGACTGTCGGTACTCATCAGACGCCGGAGTGAGACTCATCCGACGAAGCAACTGAGGCAGTGGCACGTGCACGCGGTTATATATAGTGCTGGCGTGGAGATGAGGACGGAGGGAGAGGCGCGCATGCGGGCGATTATTACCATCTCTGATGACGTCACTGTTGAGAATCGGTTTGAAACGGAGCAGGCAACTCCCGCCGTTGTTTTGTTTTCTTCAGCGAGCGGTTGCAGTAGCCTAAGCCGCGCCATGTCTGTGGCAGTCCGTGGCGCATCGGCCATGTCTGTGGCCACTTCCAGTGTTGCCAAGAGAAAGAACTTACAGCTAAACTTTTCTACGACTACGAACTATACGCAGACAATAGGCAAAATCCAACAGCACTCTCGGCTGACTGTCAGGCCTGTTGTTGAGCCATTTGCACCATCATTTTGTTGCTCTCACAACCAGCATTTACAACTGAACGCAACTGCTAAGATTTATTGAACTCGCCTCAAATAACAAAAAAAGTCTCAAGATCCACATCATCCTTTACACAAAGGGGAACCAAATCCCAAGAGACATCCACTTCTATTAGCCCACTACACGTCTGTGCACATTGTAAATGAAGGTAGTAAATTGTGAGTTTTCGCTTGTCACTGGCTATTGTACAGGCCCCACAATCCTTTCTGTTGTTATTATACAGGAAGTTGACTTATTTGTCATTTTTTATTTTAGTTATGGCATTTGTGTTTCATTTTTCATGTGCGTATGAGTATCATTTACTGCAACCACCATTGCACCTTTATTACATCAGAGTGAGAAGTGGGCGTATGGATGTAAAAATCATGCCATTTGATTTTTTCATGCACTAGAGGTAGGGTTTTAACTTTGCCATGAAAACAAAAGGAAAAGATATAGGTATCTTTATTTAGTTTAAAAAAACCATTTGTATATTTCCCCCCAAGAAAGTTGGGGGGAAATCTCGTACACACGGGCGTTCTTGCTTTTCGCCTCCATCATTAAAGCGGCCGCCACGGCCGGGAATCGAACCCGCGACCTTGTGCTCAGCAGCGCAACGCCTTAGCCACTGACCCACCGCGGCGGATGCACCGCTTTCTCGAAATCATTCTCCGTGTTCGTCTCGGAGAGGTACTTCTTCCGCACGTAGGCCTCGAAGGCATCCTCGGAACTGCGGAAGCAAAACAGAAATCATAGATCAGCTCGTTGTTACCACACAAAAATTCAAGCCACTCCACCCTGTGAATGTGGTTGGAAAGCAAAGCTCTAAACGCCACCCACAACGATTACCCATGCGACGTCACTTAAATTACCTCACGTCACTCTACAAATGTTGAAACCTGAGAGAAGTGAAATGCACTTACCCAACCCTTTATTACTTCAAAGAGATATTCTTGGTAATGTTAAATCAATGCATGATGCATCGACGATGTTGAGTTGTATTGGTGTGGCACATCACTGGAAACTCTTTTCTTGTATAATTTAAAGGAAGCTCAAACACGGTGTTAGACACTCTCACATCTTTGTCTCTGCCGCCACGGACGGCGTCGATGAGATCGGCGGCAGAGAGGGTGGAGGACGAGTAGGAGGAGAAGGATGAGAGGAAGAAGAAGAGGTGGAGGAGGAAAAAACCGACACTGTACTGCAAATCGGCAAATCGCAGCGCTGATGTAGCTGCTTAGCCGATGAGTTTCGAGCGCGACCGATGCGACGCCGAACAGCGACGCCGTCAAAAACATCCCCCTCGCGAGGGGCACGATCAAATGCAGAGCATTTCCGCGGGGGGCGCGCCTGCAAGTCTTATAGATTACGTAGTGGTTGTTGTTGTTGTAATTGTCTTCCAGCGTAGACATTGTCGATGAAGTCGATGGTGAAACGTGAAACGTGCCGTGAACCCCCTGCCGCGGCTATTACGCAACGTGGAGCGGCTATGACGCAACGTGGCGCGGCTATGACGCAACACAATCCACTTTAATCCAACCCAATCCAAATCCAATCCAAGCCAAGCCAAGCCAAGCCAAGCCAAGCCAATCGAATCCAATCCAATGCCCTTCGCGAGAGAGTGTTATAGCGCCGAAATCGCGCCACCACACGAACGCGTGATGCGAACCCAACGCGGCGAGAGAGGGTGTTGCGAGTGGAGAGAAGGCGAGGAGGACGCGGGGGAGAGGGCGCACCTGTGGAAGACGATTGAATGAGTCAAGGATATAAGGCGCGTGCGTAACCTTCCATTCTGTGTCGGCTTTGTGGAGCAGTCGGTAGAGCGCCGTGTACCTTGCGTTCCGCCCGCAGAGTCGTGGGATCAAAACCTGGCGCAGGAAGGTGTTATTTTTTTATATAGTGTAGGGGGAGCGATGCGGACTACGGACGCCAACGCGGGGGACATCGTGAGTTACTGAAATGATCTGCATTTAAAAACTTCAATTCCTATTTCTGAACGGCCCAGAGTGCTGCCCAGAGGAGTGGTTCCTTCTTCACTGGAGCCCATATGCAGCCCTCGCCACCTGTGGTCTATCCACCAGCTCAGGCTGGGTAGGCAGAGGGGCTGGATAGTAGCAACTCCCATTGCTCTTGTTGGTCAGTTGACGGAAAGAGAGGAGGGTGCTCAGGGCTAAAGTCGCATACCCCGACTATGTGCCGGAGTGTTCCTGCTTCTGAGCAAAATTTTGAATCAGCGTCGTAGCGTTTCTGGTGTATTAAGGAGAAGACGCTTCGGGTGTGGGAACGAGCCGCAGAGTAGTTTGTTGTTCTCTGGAAAGGTCAGGGTAAGGCAAAGGTAGTGTATGTCTATGAAAGTGATAATGCTGGGTTACGTCCCTGAACGTGACAAGCGGGTGACTGTCCTCGTGCCGCTCCATAGCACGGGGGATGAAAGCGCAGGCTTGTTGGTGGGCGTATTCGTTGCCCTCCATCGAAGCGTACAGAACGTCCAAATGAGCTTCAGGATGGAACCGATTAGTGAGTGACCTTTGGGTGGCCTTTTAAAACACGCAGGGTAGCTTGGGACACCCACCCCGACTGGCAATTCCAGTAGGTTATTTGGGACACGGTGACGGCCTTCGAAATCCTTGGTTGAGTTAGAGCCGAGGTGATGGCTGCCGCCTGCGCTGCCAACATGTCTTGTGTCTTGAGTGGGGAACACGAAGTAAGGTCAGTTTTGGTGGTAGCCACGATGAGAGCGTACTCCTGTAATCGATGTTGAAAGGCATCTCTGTAGATAACTGCATGATCCCCTCCGAGGGTGGTGCTGAGTGCTTGAGCCCGTGGTTGTCAGCGACCCTCGTCCTGTGAGGGGTTCATATTTCTAAGCAAAGGGAGCATCTTTAGTTCTTGTCACCAAGTGTTTGGGAGTGCATCAAGCGGAGCGCCATTCTGTGCTGCCCAGCCAATCTTGTGAAAGACGCAGCGACCCGCTGCAGTTCTGCTCAATCGGAGCTTCTGGCTAGAAAGATGGCCCTCTATTACCTCTTCCAACATGTTGTATGTCCCTGTGCTAAGCAGCCTTCTGTGGACGCTCTCATGGGAAGAAGAATGGCCTGCTCAACCCTCCTGAAACGTTCCGTATATACGGAAATATGGGAATGCGGAGTACATTCCAAACAAGACATAAAGCCGCCACAAAAAAAGAAAATTTTTTGAGAAAGATATGAAAATGAAACAGTGAATGCTTGTTGAAAAATTTGACACCTGTTTTAAGTCTGTATGATTACTAGAACGGCGAAATAATTGTCCGTATGAATTCCGTATATACGGAGTATACGGAAATCATACGGAGCGTGATTTTTCTTATTATTAAAGATAAAAACACGAAAACTGTGCCACACATTCATAATGGGCGAACTCATATAACTCTCCGGTTTGTGGAACTAATATCTACAGTCATTACGCTAGGGGGCGTAACACTCCGTATGAACTCCGTATTCCCATAATTCCGTATATACGGAAATTTTCAGTAGGGAAACACCTTTCTAATCATTATATAAAGCACCTTTATGCCCTCCTTCCCGAAAAAAGAGGGGGTTGACGTAACTGACTCTCGAGAGGACGAAAGCTTGAATTAATCGAAAGGTATCGGATTCCTTGAGGCCTCTCTTTTTGGTGGCAACTCGCCTGTTCATGTGCATAATTTTACTGGTGGTGCGTTTGAGGCGCTGCAATGATACGTCACTCTTGGTGTTGTCCTGGAGATGTAGGCTCAGGATCTTGATGCTGGGGCTTGGGGATATGGCCTCGCCACGAAGTAGTACTTGAATGTGTTCCTTGATATGTCGTTTTGGCGTGAGGGCGGACGACAAGGAGCTGTGATTTCTTACGTGAAAACCGGAGGCCACTGGCTTTAGCACATTGGCCCACAAGAAGTGAGATGTCATGCATTGGTGTGAGCTTCCTTTAATTTTTGTAACTACTAGTACATGCGCAAGGCCCGCATAGGGCCGCTAGATGTGCCGTGGGTGGAGCGCACAGCGGCGCGAACGGTCGCGTGACGCTATCGCGTGACATTTAGCAGAATTCGGGGGTATATCCGTGGAAGTGCTTAATGAGTGCACCTCCTGTCTTCCCGGCCTCCGCGTGGGCACGTAGCTTAATCGGTATGACGACGGGCTCTCGCTTTGTTATTCTATTAGTTCCGGGTTGGATTTCTGGTGGTGCCTATAAATTCTTTTATTTGTTAGCGGGACTTTTTTGTGTACACCAATGGTCGCGAAAAAACCCTTGCGGGGTAGAGGTAAAAAGGTTTGCTTTAAAAACAAACACGAAATGGCCGATCGCAAGCGTGTACATTCAATCGCTCCCCTCGGCATACAAAACAGTTACCGACCTGCTACTGTCGTAACCTTCGCTGTCTGATTCTTCGCAAACCTGATAATCGTTGAAGTCCATTTTAGCAATGAGCGAAAGTGATCACCAGTAAAAGGGTTCCAATGTCCCTCTAAAGTACACGCTTATTACACGAATTGTTACCGTCGCGCTGCCATGTTTGCTTTCAGTGTTGGATCGGTTTAACTTGGGACTAAATTTTCTATAATCGGTGATCGTAGCCGATAAATTGTCTGCTTTTCTGCGTACACTTTTATTTGACAAAAGCAGTCTTGAAGGGTTAGGTGTGCAAGATAAACTTTTATTAATATTTAGCTTATGTTTGTGGAAGTGCTTTAACAACGAAACCGTCAATGCAACGTTTTTTTAGTTTTGTTTGACGCATGCGTGTCGTCGTCTGTTGTGGAAAGAAGGCTCTCCCGGCATTAACGGGAAATTAGCAAAAAGACGCGGCGGATGTACAGGCGGTACCGCCCACTGTAGTTGCGAACACGGCGCAGTGTAGCCCCGCTCCGCGGAGCGCCAGAGCCCAAGCCACGGCCGCGCATCGAAGCTAAGCGGTGCAGGCGCATAGGGGCTTGGAGGCGGGACTTCGTGTAGTCTGTTAGTGCGGGAGTGCGCCGTGCTTGCTTTGCTGTGAAGCACGCCTAACCCTCGGCATGCTTGTAGCGTCTTAGCGCGTGGCGACCGCGCTGCGGGGAAGCGCACTTCTCTCACTGCACCGGGTTGTGTAGTTTCTGCTTACAACTGAGTGCTTCCTCTTTTCAGGTCCGCGGTCCCAGTTTATTGCATTTATTCTTGGAAGCATTTCAGGACTGGCTTTGTTGGGTTCAATGAGAGATGCTGTAGAGGAGGGCTACGCATAATTTAGGCCACCAGGATTTATTTATTATGCACTGGTATTACGCAGCACATGTATGTCTGTGCATTTAGCCTCCGCGGAATTTCGGTCACAGCGACTGGGTTTTGATCTCGCAACTTTGGTATGGATGTGTGTTGGCTTTTTTCATATACATGAATATCGCGCATCGACGAGGTGGTTCAAGCAGTCTCTCAGACAGCTAGCGGGTCACGCACCCAGCACAACCGTCCTACTCTCCGGCCGAGTCCTGGACTGGTCCCACTCTAGTCTGCTACGTTAAAATGGATGTGCTATTGCTTGCGCTGCCCACCTGGCTAGTTATTGGGATACAGCGGCCCTTCCCTTTGTTGCCACCTGCTACTTATCCTCGTTTCTGATACGACCCGCCCTTCCTCGCAATGGGCCTACGCGAGTAACAGAGCTGTGGTCAGCAGTTCCATGCTACACGATTGCGCAACAGCTGCTGCGTTCTTCAGGTCCACAACTTCCTAATTCTTTTCTTTCCCATCCCCTCACACATTGCCTCACCAACAGCTACGAACTAAACCAATAAGTTCAATACGTTTTCAATTAGGTTAATGCAAGCAATGCCCTAAATATAATAGAAACACTTGAATTGTGTACCTGAACATATTCTGATTTCTTTTCATATTTCTGATATTTGTTGTCGATTTTCATGAGTTCATTTCGAGAAGTTCGCGAGCGTCTTCGAGCTAGACATAGCATGTGACACTCGGATCAAAAAGGTTTAGGAACGCTTGCACTCCTGCAGACAACTTTAATTGCGAAGCTGTTGTAGGCGAGCATTGCCGGACACAGTTAAGTACGAATATCATTGCTTATTTGCATATTTGCGATGCTAGTAATCACTGGTAATCACAGTAGTAAAGTGTCGTCATTGCTTTTACTCCCATCACATGAAACATTATCCACGTACTATATCTCGGAGGCCGAACCCTACAATATGTGCGAACCCAAAGATGCGTCGTAATCTTTATAGACCGGAATCTTTCCTGGGATCCTGGAGTGAAGAAACTCCGTAAAGAAATAACCGCAATCTCAAATATCTTGGGGTATCTCGCCGGCAGTCACTGGGGAAGTGACTCCTCCAGCGACACTGCTATGGCACTGCTCTGCAAAGCCTATGTCGACGGTCCACTGCGGTAATTCGAGTTTCGTGCAAAAACTCAGGGCTCTAAATCCTTCCGTTCCCTCCCAAGGCACCAAAAGCAATGCCATATAATTTTCTACCCTGGACCCTTTCGCCGCTACATATCAGATGCAGGATCCCCGGAATTGACTCCAAAAAGAGCATGTCTCAAAGTGGACTCCTACAATGAACAGTTCATCAAATCCGCCGGCGGTACTCTGAAGCAGACCACATCTTCACAGATGGCTCCTGCACACCTGACCGCCGTTCCTCAGGAATAGTTATTCCCTCTACTGGCCAGACGCTCTCCTATCACCTAGAGCATGCGACATCATCTATGACCGCCCAGCTCCACGCCATCAAGGAAGCTGTACGCTACATTTTACGCGAGCAGCCGAAGCAATGGACTGTTTTCACAGACTCGAAGGCGGCTCTCCAAATCCTGCCACTCCCCCGCACGGGGCACCTTGAGTAATCTTGGTGACGGTACTGGCGATACCGCGGACCCCGAGCACCCCAACATAAGCTGTGCCCTACCGTGGTGATGTGTTTTTAAGGTGAAGGGTAGAAACCTCTAACGGTGGCCGTCGGAGCCTTGGTCAAGCTCCGGCCGATGGGCTCCCTGCCTGTCTACCAGGCAGGGAGCTCCGGGACCTCTTTGACAACCAGGGTAAGGTCAAAGGAGAAAGTACCCCCGTCTCCCTCCTTTTATACTATGATATATGGCTTCCAAATTTTCCAAATCATAAGATCGGCCCCCTAGAAGGGGCCGCACCGAAGTATCCTTTCCTCCGTTGCCAACGACGAGTTTCCCAAAGCCGGACAACTATGCTAGGTTTTTGGTAATCGAATCTGTTGATGCGTCGAACCCCCTTGCCACAAAGTCTGTCTTCCTGATCTCCAAATTTCTTGAGGGCATTGTTGGTCAGTCCTACAAAGCCAAAAAACTCAGAACAGGAGAAGTTCTTGTAGAAGTGAATAACAAGCAACAAGCTACAAATCTCTTAACTCAAAATCGCATCGCAGATCTCGACATCAGGGTCACACCCCACCGCAGCCTTAATAGCTCCCAGGGTGTGATTTCTGAGCCAGATCTGATAAATGAGACGGAAGCCGATCTGCTCGAAGGTCTGAAAGGCGAGGGCGTGACGGCAGTGAGGCGCATCACCATGCGGCGAGATGATAGCAAATCATGACAAAGCATATAATCTTGACATTTGACCGTTCCACACTCCCTGAATCCATCAAAGCGGGTTTCATTCATTGTTCTGTCCGGCCTTACATCCCGAACCCGCGGCGCTGTTTCAAGTGCCAACGGTTCGGGCATTGCACCACCTCCTGTCGTGGAAAAACAACGTGTGCAAAATGTTCATCTCAAGATCATGATACAGATAACTGCCAGGCTCAACAATTAATGTGCAGCAACTGTCATGGACCTCATGCTGCGTACTCCCGCACGTGTGAAAGGTTCCAGATGGAAAAGAAAATAATCAACCTCAAAATCACTGAAAACATCACCTTCCCAGAGGCGCGGAAGAGGTTCGCCTCTTTCCCTCTGGGGAGGTACGCCGACGCTGCTCGCTGGGGGGCGGAGCGGCATCTCGTTTCCACAGGGACCCAGTTCAGCGAGTCTGACCTAGTCCCTCCGTCGCCCCCCCCCCTGGGTTGCCTCTGGCAGCCCAACCCGCCATCTCGCCGCTTGCTGAGGCAGCAGCGGTTGTGGTGGCAACCTCTTCCGTCGGGACCGGTGCCGCTCCCGCCTCTGTCTCTCCATCCTCCAGTGCGTTGGAGGGTACCGAGGTGATGGACACCACGGGCCCCGCACCGGTTCCCACCGCCACCGCACCGCCCGTGCCACCTCTGGCGCCCCGGACGCCCTCGGCGGTGGCGGCTCAAACGAAGGGCTCCCGAGGGGGGGCCAAGTCCGGGGGGCCCGGTCCGTCGGGCACCCCTCGGACATCCGACGACGACATGGATGTCGGGCCGTTCCTGCTTGCAACGCAGCGCAAGGAACGCGTCCCGACGCCAAAGCCTCCCGCCAAGCCAAAAAAGGCGAGAGTCACAGCCCCGAAAGACGACACATAAACAAACACACACAATCCAGTAGCTCTCACACTAAATAATGGGAAGAGAAAACATAATTCAATGGAACTGTAGAGGCCTTCTTAAAAATCTTGACGATGTATACGAACTACTGCATGCTAATCAGCCAAGTGTAATGTGTGTTCAGGAAACACATTTGAATTGCAAGCAGACAAATTTCTTGAATAGTTACATGGTCTTCAGAAAGGACAGGGATGGCTGCACACACTCTTCTTTCGGTGTGGCCATAATTGCCCGGAAATCTTTAGCTGCCTCGAGGCTGTAGCAATCCGTACGATAATATTAATTAGGTTGATAACTGTATGCTCCATTTACATTCCTCCGGATTTTGCACTTCTGAGCTCTGATTTCGAGGCACTGGTTGACCAGCTGCCCGAACCATACATACTAACAGGTGACCTTAATGCGCACAACTCTCTTTGGGGCTCCCCCAGAACGGATGCCCGCGGTCGCCTGATAGAGAAGTTTCATACATCCTCCGGAGCATGCCTTTTCAACAAAAAACAGCCTACATACCATAGGACACAATACGTACTCGCCTCTTGACTTGGCGATTGGTTCCGCAGTTTACTTTCCATGTCTTGAGTGGGGTGTGGGCACAGACCCATATGGTAGTGACCATTTCCCCACTTCCCTAACGTACATAGGTAAAGGCCCATGCAGTCCATCTTCCCATAACAGGTTTAATGAATCAAAAGCAAACTGGAGCAAATTCACAGAAACATTTAAAATACACCACACAACCATAAAACACCTACACGTGGAGGAAGCAGCCCAACACGTCACGGCACACATACTCGATGGCGCCGAAAAGTCTATGCCCCAGGCCTTCAGTGCATCCCGCAACCCGAGGAGGCCCTGGTGGAACGAGGACTGTAGGCGGGCGCGAGAGGCCCAGAACAAGGCGTGGGGTGTCCTTCGCAGGTACCCCACGTCGGCTAACTAAATTTCTTTTAAAAGAGCAAAGGCCTTGGGAAAGCGCGTGCGCCGTGAGGCAAAACGGGATAGTTGGCGCTCCTTCATAACATGCGTAAATTCATACACAGACACACGCAAGGAATTGGCAACGAATACGTTAACTTAAAGGACAACATACACATAGCCTGCCCTTGGTCAGCACGACTGGGGACACACTAGAGGATCAGGCTAACACACTTGCATAACACTTTCAACACGTGTCAAGCTCTGCACACTACACAAACACTTTCCTGAAACATAAAGCCTCTTGTCGAAAGAAGTCCATACCCGATAACAACAAATCGCAGACTTCTTACAACCCCCTGTTCTCACTACATGAGCTGAGGGCTGCTCTAAGCATGTGTAAACCCTTAGCTCCAGGCCCAGACAACATTACATATACAATGATACAGCACTTACACGCACACTCTTGTAACACTCCTTCACCTTTACAACAAGATATTTCTTTCGGGGCACATTCCAAAGTCTTGGAGGAATGCCATAGTTGTAGCATTCTTGAAAGAAGGGAAGGACCCTTCCTCTCCTCCTAGCTATCGACCCATTGCCCTGACCAGCTGCCTGTGCAAGCTTCTCGAGAAGATAATAAATCGCAGGCTCGTGTACTTCCTGAGTACAACGGTCTTCTCGAGAGCTGCAGGCAGGCTTCAGGGCGGGGCGATCAACGAACGATCAACTCGTAGCTCTTGAAACATATATAAAGGATGCCTTTGTGCATAAACAATTTTGTCTTACGTTGTTTTTCGACATAGAGAAAGCCTATGACACCGCTTGGCGGTACGGTATCCTCAGTGACCTAAAGTCAATCGGTGTTGCGGGCAACATGTTGAACATCCTTTGTAGTTATATGTCGGAGAGAACCTTTCGCGTCAGAGTTGGTTGTGCATTGTCAAATGTTCACGTGCAAGAAAATGGCGTGCCGCAAGGTGGAGTGTTGAGCTGCATCCTCTTCATACTAAAAATGAACTCTCTTGGAAAGGCACTGCCACCTACAATCTCTTATTCTATGTATGTAGATGACGTGCAGATATCTTTTAAATCGTGTAACCTCTCCATCTGCGAACGTCAAGTCCAGCTCGGCGTCAAGAAACTTGCCAGCTGGGCTGACAAGAATGGCATTAATCTTAATCCCGCAAAGAGCTCTTGTGTTCTGTTCTCCAGGAGGCGTGGCGTCCACCAGGACCCAGACATCACTCTTGCGAATGTGCCAATTTCTGTGAACAAGGAGCACAAGTTTTTAGCGATTTTATTCGACGAAAAACTTACATTCATCTCACATATCAGACAGCTCAAATGCAAATGCTTGAAAACAATGAATATTCTTAAGGTCCTCTCACATCAATCTTATGGGGCCGACAAACAACTCCTGCTGCGCCTGTACACAGCGTTGGTGGGGTCTCGGCTCGACTACGGCAGTGTCGTGTATGGGTCGGCTACAAAACCAGCACTGAAAATGCTCGACCCAGTGCTGCATCTTGGCCTTCGCCTCTCATGTGGCGCATTCCGCACTAGCCCTGTTGAGTGCGACAAATGGTGTCTAGGGCATCAGCGGGAGTATGTTGACCTGCTATATGCATCTAAGATTGTGTCCCTTACCAACCATCCTTTTAATCCATCATGAACGATACATCAAATTTACAACTCTTTTTAAACAGGCCATCTATTCCCTTACCGTTCCCTCTCAGAGTTAGGGAGGATGCTTCTGCACTCCATGTCCCCCTTTCAGACACGCACAAGACATCCATTCATAATTTCATCGCACCATGGCATCTTCGTCCTGTAACATGCGACCTGTCATTCATTCGTGTAGAAAAAAATAGGGTACCAAGGAATGCAATTCTGCAGCACTGCCTATTCCTGCAAGACAAGTACAGGTGCCCAGAATTCTATAGCGACGCGTCCAAAACTAATTATACTGTCTCTTGTGCACCGCACGGATCAAATTTTAGAGTTATCAAAACAATGAATTTTCACAGCAGTATTTACACGGCAGAAGCGTATGGCATTTTACTCGTGTCAAATCACATCCTCGAACATAAGATTCAAAAGTCCATCGTCTACACAGATTCTCTAAGCGTTGTGCAGGCATTGTCATCAGGAAGGTCGTCAAAAAACTATGTAATCAATGTTCTTTTAAAGGTCATAATGACTGCATATGCTTCAGATTTAGAAATAACCGTATGCTGGGTACTAGGTCACTGTGGGATCCCTGGCAATGAGACCGCTGATCAAATGGCTAGTGCGGCTGCTCTCATGACCACAGTTGACATAACAACAGTACCTTACACCGACCTAAAGACACACATCATACGACAGCTTCGTAACACATGGCAACTACACTGGAGTCAACAAACAGACAACAAACTACACGTAATAAAACCACAACTGGGACGCTACATAACTGACTCACACAACAGATGCACTGAAGTTTCCCTGGCTAGGCTGCGGATAGGCCACACACATGCGACGCACCACCACCTGCTCACTGGAACTTCGGGACCCACGTGTAGCAGGTGTGGAAAGGGCCTATCCGTAGTCCACATACTAATCACATGCAAGGCACTTGACACAACACGACACAAACATTTCCCTGAATTATACAGACGACACATTCCTTTGCACCCATCACACTTTTTAGCCGACGAACCAATGTTTTATAGTCAACGTGTTTTTCAGTTTATAGCTGAGGTAAACTTTCGGCAGCTCTTGTCATATCATGTGTAATCACCCTCGGCCTATACACCAGCCATCTCCATTGTCTTTTGTTTTGCATCACCTTTATTTTTGTCACATGTTTTAGTATGTACGGTCTCATCATAATTCAATAACTTCTTTGGCGCACTTTGCCCATAGTCGGCCTTGCGCCAATAAAACCCAACGATCATCAATCCTGCCACTTACCGACTGCTTCACCATTCATGAACATGCCTCTCGTGACATCACATACCTGCACCACCTTGCCAACGACGCTGGACACCGTATAATGTTTCAGTGGCTTCCCGGTGGTCACTGTGGAGTTATGGGAAATGAGAAGGCGGATGAAGCTGCTCGCAGGGGCCTGGAAATACGCAATGTCAGGAAGATTTTTTTTCACTAAGCGTGGTGCCATGGCTATGGCGAAACGATCGTTTTAATTGAACGGAATCGTCTCTGGTCCCTTCCAGATCACCACCACGCCTTCCTACACCACATAGACACTGCCCCGCACGGGGCACCTTGAGCAATCTTGGTGACGGTACTGGCGATACCGCGGACCCCGAGCCCCCAAACATAAGCTGGATCCAACCGTGGTGATGTGTTTTTAAGGTGAAGGGTAGAAACCTCTAACGGTGGCCGTCGGAGCCCAGGTCAAGCTCCGGCGGATGGGCTCCCTGTCTGTTTACCAGGCAGGGAGCTCCGGGACCTCCTCAGCTATCAGGGTAAGGTTGTGGAAGAAAGTACCCCCGTCTCCCTGCTTTCATACTATGCTTTATGGTATTATCTAAAACCCCCCCCAACCGTGATCGGTCCCTGAAAAGGGGCCGCACCGAAGTATCCTTTCCTCCGTTGCCGTCGTTAACCTTTCCTGAACCGGACCATTTTTCTCGATTTCTTGTGATGGAATCCCTCAATCCAACCCACCCTCTTGCATCTCAGTCAGTCTTCTTGATCGCCAAGTATCTTGAAGCCATAGTAGGAAAATCGTATAAATGCAAAAAACAAAGGTCTGGTGAACTCTTAATTGAAATAAATGACAAGCAGCAGTCTGCAAAGCTTCTAGCTCAGACTAGACTGGCTGATCTTGACATCCGGGTCACACCCCATCGGAGCCTCAACAGCTCGCAGGGTGTGATATCCGAGACAGACCTCCTGAACGAAACCGATGCGGATCTCCTTGCCGGCTTGAAGGATCAGGGCGTCACTGCCGTGAGACGCATCACCATCCGCAGAGACGACAAGGAGATTCCCACCAAACACATTATCTTGACTTTCGACCGCGCAATTCTTCCACAATACATAAATGCAGGTTTTATCCGTTGCTCCATCCGTCCGTACATCCCGAACCCGCGGCGCTGTTTTAAGTGCCAGCGGTTCGGGCATGGTACGAACTCATGCCGTGGCCGAACGACGTGTGCAAAGTGCGCGGCGCACGATCATCCGAGCGAGAACTGCTCAGCCGAAACTCTCACTTGTGTAAACTGCGGGGGGCCGCATGCGGCATACTCCCGCAAGTGCGAAAAATTTCAACTAGAAAAGAAAATCATCAACATCAAAGTCACTGAAAACATCACCTTCCCAGAGGCGCGAAAGAGGTTCGCCTCTTTCCCCCTGGGGAGGTACGCCGACGCGGCTCGCCGGGGGGCGGAGCGGCGTCTCGTTTCCACAGGGACCCAGTTCAGCGAGTCTGACCTGGTCCCTCGCCCGCCCCCCCCTGGGTTGCCTCTGCCAGCCCAACCCGCCACCACGCCGCTTGCTGAGGCAGCAGCGGTTGTGGTGGCAACCTCTTCCGTCGGGACCGGTGCCGCTCCCGCCTCTGTCTCCCCGCCCTCCAGTGCGTTGGAGGGTACAGAGGTGATGGACACCACGGGCCCCGCACCGGTTCCCACCGCCACCGCACCGCCTGTGCCACCTCTGGCGCCCCGGACGCCCTCGGCGGTGGCGGCTCAAACGAAGGGCTCCCGAGGGGGGGCCAAGTCCAGGGGGCCCGGTCCGTCGGGCACCCCTCGGACATCCGACGACGAGATGGATGTCGGGCCGTTCCTGCCTGCAACGCAGCGCAAGGAACGCGTCCCGACGCCAAAGCCTCCCGACAAGCCAAAAAAGGCGAGAGTCACAGCCCCGAAAGACGACACATAAACAAACACACACACTCCAGTAGCTCTCACACAAAATAATGGGAAGAGAAAACATAATTCAATGGAACTGTAGAGGCCTTCTTAAAAATCTTGACGATGTATACGAAATACTGCATGCTAATCAGCCAAGTGTGATGTGTCTTCAGGAGACGCATTTGAATTCCAAGCACACAAATTTCTTAAATAGGTACATGGTCTTCAGAAAGGACAGGGATGGCTGCACACACTCTTCGGGCGGTGTAGCCATAATAGCCCGGAAATCCCTAGCATGCCACCCTGTCGCTCTCAACACCGTCCTTGAGGCTGTAGCAATACGCACAATAATTTTTAATAGGTTGATAACGGTATGCTCCATATACATTCCTCCTGATGTCACACTTTTGAGCTCTGACTTCGAGGCGCTGGTCGACCAGCTACCCGAACCGTACATCCTAACAGGCGACGTTAATGCACACAACTCTCTTTGGGGCTCCTCCAGAACGGATGCCCGAGGTCGCCTGTTGGAGAAGTTTCTTACATCCTCCGGAGCATGCCTTTTCAACAAAAAACAGCCTACATATCATAACTTAGGACACAATACATACTCTCATCTTGACTTGGCTATTGGTTCCGCAGTTCTCTTTCCATGTCTTGAGTGGGGTGTGGGCACGGACCCATATGGTAGTGACCATTTCCCCACTTCATTAACGTATATAGGTATAGGCCCGAGCAGTCCATCTTCCCATAACAGGTTTAATGAATCCAAAGCAAACTGGAGTACATTCACAGAAACATCTAAACTACACCACACAACCATAAAACACCTACACGTGGAGGAAGCCGCCCAACTCGTCACGGCGCACATCCTCGACGCCGCCGAAAAGTCCATTCCCCAGGCCTCCAGTGGGTCCCGCAGCCCAAGGAGGCCCTGGTGGAACGAGGACTGCAGGCGGGCGCGAGAGGCCCAGAACAAGGCGTGGGGTGTCCTTCGCCGGTACCCCACGTCAGATAACATCATTTCTTTTAAACGGGCAAAGGCTTTTGGAAAGCGAGTGCGTCGTGAGGCGAAAAGGGAGAGTTGGCGCACCTTCCTCACTTCCATCAACTCGTACACTGACACACATAAAGTCTGGACACGAATACGAAAACTAAAAGGACAACAGACACACAGCCTGCCCCTGGTTAGTACAACAGGGGACACACTGGAAGACCAGGCTAACACACTTGCACAACACTTCGAACACGTGTCCAGTTCAGCACACTACACAAACACTTTCATGAAACACAAAACATCTGTAGAAAAGAAGTCCCTGCGTGATAACAACAAGTCGCACACTTCTTACAATTCTCCTTTTTCAATTCATGAGCTGAAGGTTGCTCTGAGCACATGTAAGCCTTCAGCTCCAGGTGCAGACAAAATCACATACACCATGATACAACACCTACACCCAGACACTCTTGAAACACTCCTACATCTATACAACAACATATGGCTTTCGGGGCACATTCCTCGCTCTTGGAGGGAGGCTATAGTAGTGGCTTTCCTGAAGGACGGAAAGGACCCTTCCTCGCCCGCCAGTTATCGCCCCATTGCCCTGACAAGCTGCCTGTGCAAGCTCCTCGAGAAGATGATAAACAGGAGACTCGTGTACTTCTTAGAGTACAACGGTCTTCTCGAGAGCTGCCAGGCGGGCTTTAGGGCGGGGCGATCTACCAACGATCAACTCGTTGCGTTAGAGTCTTATATCAAAGATGCTTTCCTCCACAAGCAGTACTGCATGACGGTCTTCTTTGATCTTGAAAAGGCGTACGATACTGCTTGGCGGTACGGCATCCTTAGCGACTTGAAGTCCTTTGGCATGTCGGGTAACATGTGGAACACGCTTGCCAGTTACCTCTCTGAAAGAACGTTTCGCGTACGAGTTGGAACTGCACTCTCTAGAGTTCATGTGCAGGAAAACGGTGTTCCGCAAGGTGGAGTTTTGAGTTGCACGTTGTTTATTGTAAAAATGAACTCTCTTCGGAAGGCTCTGCCACCAACCATTTCCTGCTCAATCTATGTAGACGACGTGCAATTATCCTTTAAGTCTTGTAACCTGTCTATCTGCGAGCGCCAAGTCCAGCTTGGTGTTAACAAGCTAGCTGGCTGGGCAGATAGCAACGGTTTTAAATTTAATCCAGTGAAGTGTACTTGTGTTTTGTTTTCGAAAAGGCGTGGCATTCGGCCGGATCCAGACATCAAACTCAATGGTGTCTCAATTCCAGTCAGAAATGAACACAAGTTTTTAGGTGTAGTCCTTGACGAAAAGCTCTCGTTCATTCAACACATAAAACAACTTAAACATAAATGCTTAAAGGCCATGAATATACTCAAGGTTCTCTCCCACTCTTCATATGGGGCTGACAAACAACTTCTTTTACGTGTTTTTACCAGCCTGATAGGTTCACGATTAGACTATGGAAGTGTTGTTTATGGGTCAGCAAGTAAGACATCCCTCAAAATGCTGGACCCAGTGCTTCATCTGGGGCTCCGGTTGGCATGTGGCGCCTTCCGGACTAGCCCGGTCGAAAGCCTCTATGTGGAGTGTAATAAGTGGAACCTACAACGTCAGCGAGCATACACAGATCTTCTTTTTGCTTTTAAAATTTCATCTATGCCACACCATCCTTTTAAATCGGCTTTTTATGATACGTCTCAGACTCCACTACTCCTAAACCGACCATCGTTCTCTGCGCCCTTCTCTTACAGAGTTAGAGAGGAAGCGTCAGAGCTTTCTGTCTCCTTTTTAGACACCATACAAAGTTCTCAAACAGATTTTATAGCACCATGGCATCTCCGCCCTGTATCATGCGACACATCCTTCACACATGTAGATAAAAACCGAGCTCCCACATGTGCGATTCTGCAGCACTTCTTGTATTTGCAGCAGAAGTATCAATTTTCTGAATTTTATACGGACGCCTCTAAAACTGCCACCTCTGTGTCCTGCGCGGCGCATGGGCCCGGCCTTAATGTCACTAGAACTCTTAACAGTAATACCAGTATCTTTACTGCAGAGGCTAATGGTGTACTTCTTGTTGTTAATCATATCCTTCAAAGTCACATCCCACAATCCATTATATATACAGACTCCCTCAGTGTCGTGCGGGCGTTGTCGTCATCAACGTCTTCAAAAAATCACGTGGTAAATCTAATAGTCAAGGGTATTATGTCGGTGTATGTACGCAAATTTGAACTGGTTCTTTGCTGGGTCCCTGGCCACAGTGGTATAGCCGGGAACGAAGCAGCGGACCGAATGGCTGCTGCTGCTACACTCTCGAATACAGTAGACATAACCACATTACCCTACACCGACGTGAAACCACACATCAGACAACAACTTCGCAAAACATGGCAAACACACTGGAGTGAACAAACAGACAACAAGTTACACGTAATAAAACCACACTTGGGACCACACACCACCGACACACGCAATAGATACACTGAAGTCGCCTTGGCTAGATTACGGATAGGGCACACTCATGCAACGCACTCACACCTTCTCACGGGGTCTCCAAGACCTCTGTGCAGCAGGTGCGGAGAGGCCCTATCCGTGATCCACATCCTCATACAATGTAAGGCACTCGACATTACACGACGAAAACACTTCCCACAACTACACACACGACATATTCCACCACACCCGTCATACTTCTTAGGAGACGAAGCCATGTTTTCTGTTCAACGCACCTTTCAGTTCCTATCAGAAGTTCACTTTTTACAACTCATCTCATACCACCCATAGTTTTACCCCTGGTCCTATACACCAGCCACCTTATTTATTTTTTAACCACTCTTGTTCTTCACCCTGGCCCTTTATACCAGCCGTGCTCATAGCTTTTAACTGATTTTATTTCTTGTTCTCACCTCATCAAATCACTTTGTGTTTGGCGCTCTTTGCCCATGTCGGCCTTGCGCCAATAAAATCAATCCATCATCATCATCACATAGACACTGAGCTCAGGATGAGAGTGCCAGAGGTACTTCCGCGCCGATTAGAGACGTTATACCACCGTCTTCGTCTCAACGCAGCGCTGACGAAGTCATACCTTTTTCAACTTGGTGTCACCACAAACCCTTACTGCGACAAGTGCGGGTCACCGGAAACCGTGAAGCATTTGCTGCTGTAATGTTCCCTTACAAACACGCAAGGTGCAGTCTTATGCAAAAACTAGAGTGCCTCAGCCCAGGACCAATGATCTTGCAAGTACTTCTTGTTTCATGGCCATCTCCACCAGCTCAACGCAAAGTACTGGAGGCGTTGTTGGACCATCTGGACGAGATTGGCATGATTTCAGTGATTTGGAGTTCAGAAGACAGACTTTTTAATCCACCTACTCACAAACTGAACGTCATTTTTCAGTTTTCGGTCTGATTTTGTTTCTTCTCTTTCTTCTTCTTTCTTCTTCCCTGTAATCTATGGGCCCTTTTCTTTCCCCCTCACCCTTCCCCCACCGAGTAGCATGTCGGTGTCGCAATTCCGGCAAATATCTCGGCTTTCTCTTCTAATAAAGAGCCTTCTCTCTCTCTCTAGTAACGTCATCATAAGCATCAATAAAACCATCGTCTTCTTCGCGGCTAGTGGTGGATGGAATGTCATCCTCAGCATTCTAATGTTCAACCATTTATTCGTCAGCGACTCAGGCAGCGGTGGCACAATCTGCAAGTCATCCAGGGAAGAATTGGCGCACTTGTAGCCATGTCTCCAATTACCCATAAAGGTTTCCAGAAGATGTGACGGCGGCGGTGATATCTGCCAAGCAGGGTGTCTTCTAAACATTAGCATTAGATGTTTAGCATTAGCGCTGGAGTTTTTTACACGCGCGGTAGCAGCTGACGACAGCGCAAGAGGTTCTTCTTTTTCGCTAAAGCCACTGCGCGAGCCGAGGACTGGGCCGTCTCCGCGAGGCACGCGGTCACAAGCGCTCGGCATTTTCTCGGTCCTCGAGGTTTTTGCAAGTTTTTCTCTTTTCAATAGATCCACTGTGCGCGCCCGAGACGCTCGGCGGTCACCGCGAGGCGGGCGTCCACGGGTGCTCGGAATTTTCTTGGCATTTTTATGCAAAGGTGAAGTTACGGCCAGTTACAACAGTTCCGCTTTAAAAAAACCGGCCGGACGGCATATCCGGTCATACATCCATCTGCTGTAGAGAGCACATGAAGAAAATATAGCATATTTACTTTACCCTGTTTATTTCTAGGGTGCGGTGAAGCCCTGAGAAACGCGCCAGAAATTGACATGGCCCACCACGGTGGCTCGGTGCTACAGGGTGCGTGGTTATACTGAGGCGGGAGTCTCATTTTTGATCCCAGTATCAGGAACCGCTTTTCAAAAGAGGCGAAATGGAAGAACGCACGCTTGCTGAGCGGTATCAGTGCAGGGTAAAGAGCCTCAGGTGGCTATCCGTAGCTCTCCTCTACAGAGTCTTCGTAGCAGGAGTCGTTTGGCGCGGCGTTCAATCCTATTACGCCAACCAAACAAGTCCCGACTTACCTTCATTTAAGGACTTGTTTAATACGTGTATTAAACTGGGACCGCGTACCTGAAAAGAGGAAGAGCTCAGTTGTACGCAGAAACTACACAACGCGCTGCCGGGAGAGAAGTGCGCTTTCCAGCAACGCGGTCGCGGCACGCTAAGACTCTACAAGCATGCCGGGAGCTAGGCGTGCTTCACAGCAAAGCAAGCACCGCATGTTCCCGCGCTAGCAGACGGCAGTGCCGTCTGCTAGCGCGGTTCCGGTTTGGTTCGGTTCCGGTTCCGTCGAACCGGAACCGGAACCAAACCGAAAACCGGAACCGAACCCAAATTTTTGCCCGGAACCGGAACTGAACCGAACCCGTATTTATTCCGCCATTTTGGAACCAAACCCGAACCGGAACGAATCGAAGGAACCGTTCCGAACCGGTTCCGGGGCCTCAAAAGTAAGATTTCTAGTTTTTGATTATGGTGGTCTACCTTGTGTCTGAAGGTATTTTTACCACTTGCCTCACAGCGCCACCAAATATTACGCATACTGTGTAGTCGCACAACCATTCAGTTTTTCTTCCTATTATAACCCTCAATATAATGTAAAGTTGTCCGTATATGAGACTGAACAGATATATGCGGCACGTCGCATAGCAGCGACGCCATTACAGGGGGGAGTAACTGCTCGGCGTTTCGTCCTTCCGTTGCTCTCTAGTTCGGCGGGGACGAACATTTACTCCGCGAATTATGCACACAGCACGCACGCTCCCACGGTTACTCCTCTTGAGGAGCAACGGTCGCTCGCGAGGACTAACAGCTCTACTTAGTCCTTTCTTCTCCCTTTTTGGCTAAGAGTGTATACTATCAGTTTGTGTTAGATACTGTTCATTTTCCAATTTTCTTTTAGCATTACGAATAAGTTATGCTTGAACGTATATTCCGAGGCAACATATTATGGCTTAGTCATCCTGGTTCCCATGTACATGGTGTTTAATATTGTGTAAAGCTTTCAATGTGTTATTAATTCGAATGAATCCCTGACCCCTTGTGAAGGCTTCCAAGGATATCATCAACTGCTGGAGTGTTGTATACGCTGGGCTAGTTGGTGCTGTTCTCTGCAGCTAACAGAGCAGAAACTAGGCGAAGACACGGAAGGGGGGATACAAACAAGCGGTGTTTTCACTCTTAAAATATTATGCACTGCTCTTAAAGCCTGCTCACAAAACATGCCTTTCGGTAAAACAACGAATTAGTTTTCTTCACCCGTTAAAAGCAGTTTCAGGTCATCGTTTACATGCAATGTACCATAACGTTCCAGTTGAAGCTTATTTCGGGCCTGACTGTGGGCCGCATGACGGCATCCATGCACTCCCAGATGCGGCGCTGCTTATCACCCTCGGGAACATGGGGAGTGATGGCACGGGCCAATAAGCTAACCTTTTTCACGTTTTAAAAACGGCGCTCAAAGGCAAACTTTGGGCCTGACTGCAGAACTTAGAGATGGGGCTCCGCGAGCTGCATGTCGCCCAACGCGTGCACTTGTCCTTGCGTTGGAGTGGATCTTTTCCTGGATGGAAGGGTATGCCGGACGATGACACAAAGCGCTTCCGTTGCTTGGTCACCGAAAACTATAGGTACTTAAAAAGCGTAGCAGGTCAACCAATTTTTTATTGCGCATTTTTTTTGCCTTATTTTGCGAAAATACGCGTGTGTGCGGGCTGCTGGAGTTATTTGATGGTATCAAATACGATGGCGGTCGGGCAGGCTCTCTGCTACTTAGAGAAATTGCCTGTCCTGCCAAAAGGGTGCCCGCTTGTCAGTAAATTACACCTATCTGCCTGCCTGCCCACCAGCCAGGAGATTTCGGCGAGGATGCGTGATTTGGAGACGAGCGGCCGCCCGTCACCAGCCACCCAGGAGGAGGTGTGGGATGCAAAGCCGCACCACGGCGACACTCGATGGAACCAAAAAAAAAGATGGTAGACGGACGCGTTCACTCTTCGCGTCTGGAAGCACTGCGAAAGCTCTAGGTATCGCGGCACGGAGCGGTGCTGCCTGCTTTGCTCATCGCAGCAGATACGCCTTTCATTTCTGGATTGCTTTTGTGGCTTTCTTTAAACAGCGGAGCTACTTAAGCTTGAACCTGGTTCGGTGGCGTCCGCAAAAAAATACTAAGGACGAAACCTGCGCTGCCCGTAATTGGTGCACCACCGCAGAAAACATATTGTATAACAGTGAAGCCGGCTTTCGCGCCTGCTCGAGTGGTAGCACATGGAGCATATGCGTATGCGCACCCTTTACCATATACCATCTTAAAGGTGAGAGTCTTTTTTGGGCTATTAAAGCGCAAAAGCAAATTGGCGCAGCTACACTAGTGGCGCAAGGCTGGGGAAATAGTGCATCTGAAGGTCGACCTAGCTTCTTCCCCCTGGGATCCGCTGTTAGTGTTGGGGACCGACCGGAACGGCCTTGTCAAAACCAAGTAAACTTGGCCTCACCCCTGAACACTTAGTCTAGCCTAGCAAGAACATCCCGAAAACTAAAAAAACTGAGCGGAGCCCAGCAAAACTTAGGAAAAGAGCAAGATCCAAAAAAGCGAGGATGACCCTCAGCTTCGCTGTTTCTCCAGCCTTGTGCCAGTAGTGCAAGCTGCACCATTTTGAACATCGAAGCTGTTGTTGCTGGCTGTAATGTGTGCGGCGTAATCAGAAAACCCCCGGGTCATAGTTAATCCAGCCGCTTACCGCGCACGTGAGCAGGCGCCTTACGTGAAGCGCCTTGCATCGTCCAGGGTTGCGCCTGGTGCTCGGAAAAAAATACTAAGAAAGCAGTTCATGTGCGACCGCGCCTCAAGGGGGATGCACAAGACAGCTCGCGATACAGACGCATAGTTCGTGGACCCGCTTGCCACAGGTTCTAGCACGTGTTGACGCGCTCCACTTTCGAACACATGTGAAAGCATGCGGACAAAGCGATCCTGGGCCGCCTGTCGTGCGTGATGATGAAGACGACGATATAGATGGATGTGACGATGACTACTACTACCGCCGTGAAAGACGACGACGGAACATGTAAATGAACAATTTCAAACCTACTGATAAGTGGCGGTGTGTCCTTCAGTGCTTACATAGAAAGAAATCCTCCAGGCCTTGAGCGACTTATATAGTGCAAGCATCTCCAACTTTATTACGTGGCTATCGAATGCGTTCATTGCTGCAGCTGCAGGAAAGCCGGCCAATAGCCCCTCCACTGCTGTAATGGTGTTTTTCCGGCGGTCGAAGAAGGGAAAGAGAGAAACAATCTTTTGAGCAAGTTTCCAAGATGCCTGATAGATATAGAACGGTAACTTTTAGCTGAGGTGTTTTGCCACCCTCTATAATCTTAGTATTGACCGTGTTCGTTGACTACGTTCCGGAAGCATTTGAGATTTCTAAAAAATTGCAAAAAGGGTTGCAGAATCTTTTTGAATTGCCAAAATGAGAACGTTTGCGCAAATAAACATAGAATATAAATTTGTTTTTATAACGACGTTACAATGAAACGAAAACGCAGCACTGAAAAAATTAAACACAAATAACACTCCTGCTCTTTTTCTCCGACCCCGCACGGGGCACCTTGAGTAACCTTGGTGACGGTACTGGCGATACCGCGGACCCCGAGCCCCCCCAACATAAGCTGTGACCTACCGTGGTGATGTGTTTTTAAGGTGAAGGGTAGAAACCTCTAACGGTGGCCGTGGGAGCCTTGGTCAAGCTCCGGCCGATGGGCTCCCTGCCTGTCTACCAGGCAGGGAGCTCCGGGACCTCTTTGACTACCAGGGTAAGGTCAAAGGAGAAAGTACCCCAGTCTCCCTGCTTTTATACTATGCTTTATGGTATTGTCTAAAACCCCCCCCAACCGTGATCGGTCCCTGAAAAGGGGCCGCACCGAAGTATCCTTTCCTCCGTTGCCGTCGTTAACCTTTCCTGAACCGGACCATTTTTCTCGATTTCTTGTGATGGAATCCCTCAACCCAACCCACCCTCTTGCATCTCAGTCAGTCTTCCTGATCGCCAAGTATCTTGAAGCCATAGTAGGAAAATCGTATAAATGCAAAAAACAAAGGTCTGGTGAACTCTTAATTGAAATAAAGTCTGCAAAGCTTGCTAGAGTCTGCAAAGCTGAGCTAGAAGCTTGCCAGTCTGCAAAGCTTCTAGCTCAGACTAGACTGGCTGATCTTGACATCCGGGTCACACCCCATCGGAGCCTCAACAGCTCTCAGGGTGTGATATCCGAGACAGACCTCCTTAACGAAACCGATGCGGATCTCCTTGCCGGCTTGAAGGATCAGGGCGTCACTGCCGTGAGACGCATCACTATCCGTAGAGACGACAAGGAGATTCCCACCAAGCACATCATCTTGACTTTCGACCGCGCAAATCTTCCACAATACTTAAATGCAGGTTTTATCCGTTGCTCCATCCGTCCGTACATCCCGAACCCGCGGCGCTGTTTTAAGTGCCAGCGGTTCGGGCATGGTACGAACTCTTGCCGTGGCCGAACGACGTGTGCAAAGTGCGCGGCGCACGATCATCCGAACGAGAACTGCTCAGCCGAAACTCTCACTTGTGTAAACTGCGGGGGACCGCATGCAGCGTACTCCCGCAAGTGCGAAAAATTTCAACTAGAAAAGAAAATCATCAACATCAAAGTCACTGAAAACATCACCTTCCCAGAGGCGCGAAAGAGGTTCGCCTCTTTCCCCCTGGGGAGGTACGCCGACGCGGCTCGCCGGGGGGCGGAGCGGCGTCTCGTTTCCACAGGGACCCAGTTCAGCGAGTCTGACCTGGTCCCTCGCCCGCCCCCCCCCCCTGGGTAGCCTCTGGCAGCCCAACCCGCCACCACGCCGCTTGCTGAGGCAGCAGCGGTTGTGGTGGCAACCTCTTCCGTCGGGACCGGTGCCGCTCCCGCCTCTGTCTCCCCGCCCTCCAGTGCGTTGGAGGGTACAGAGGTGATGGACACCACGGGCCCCGCACCGGTTCCCACCGCCACCGCACCGCCTGTGCCACCTCTGGCGCCCCGGACGCCCTCGGCGGTGGCGGCTCAAACGAAGGGCTCCCGAGGGGGGGCCAAGTCCAGGGGGCCCGGTCCGTCGGGCACCCCTCGGACATCCGACGACGAGATGGATGTCGGGCCGTTCCTGCCTGCAACGCAGCGGAAGGAACGCGTCCCGACGGCAAAGCCTCCCGACAAGCCAAAAAAGGCGAGAGTCACAGCCCCGAAAGACGACACATAAACAAACACACACACTCCAGTAGCTCTCACACTAAATAATGGGAAGAGAAAACATAATTCAATGGAACTGTAGAGGCCTTCTTAAAAATCTTGACGATGTATACGAAATACTGCATGCTAATCAGCCAAGTGTGATGTGTCTTCAGGAGACGCATTTGAATTCCAAGCACACAAATTTCTTAAATAGGTACATGGTCTTCAGAAAGGACAGGGATGGCTGCACACACTCTTCGGGCGGTGTAGCCATAATAGCCCGGAAATCCTTAGCATGCCACCCTGTCGCTCTCAACACCGTCCTTGAGGCTGTAGCAATACGCACAATAATTTTTAATAGGTTGATAACGGTATGCTCCATATACATTCCTCCTGATGTCACACTTTTGAGCTCTGACTTCGAGGCGCTGGTCGACCAGCTGCCCGAACCGTACATCCTAACAGGCGACCTTAATGCACACAACTCTCTTTGGGGCTCCTCCAGAACGGATGCCCGAGGTCGCCTGATAGAGACATTTCTTACATCTTCAGGAGCATGCCTTTTCAACCAAAAACAGCCTACATACCATAACTTAGGACATAATACGTACTCACATCTCGACTTGGCTATTGGTTCTGCAATTCTCTTTCCATGTCTTGAGTGGGGCGTGGGCACGGACCCATATGGTAGTGACCACTTCCCCACATCCCTAACGTACATAGGTAAAGGCCCATGCAGTCCATCTTCCCATAACAGGTTTAATGAATCAAAAGCAAACTGGAGTACATTCACAGAAACATCTAAACCACACCACACAACCATAAAACACCTACACGTTGAGGAAGCAGCCCAACTCGTCACGGCGCACATAGTCGACGCCGCCGAAAAGTCCATGCCCCAGGCCTCCAGTGCGCCCCGCAACCCAAGGAGGCCCTGGTGGAACGAGGACTGCAGGCGGGCGCGAGAGGCCCAGAACAAGGCGTGGGGTGTCCTTCGCCGGTACCCCACGTCAGATAACCTCATTTCGTTTAAACAGGCAAAGGCTCTTGGGAAACGAGTGCGTCGTGAGGCGAAAAGGGAGAGTTGGCGCACCTTCCTCACTTCCATCAACTCATACACCGACACACACAAAGTCTGGGCATGAATACGAAAACTAAAAGGACAACAGACACACAGCCTGCCCCTTGTTAGTACAACAGGGGATACACTGGAAGACCAGGCTAACACACTTGCACAACACTTCGAACACGTGTCCAGTTCAGCACACTACACAAAAACTTTCATGAAACACAAGACATCTGTAGAAAAGAAGTCCCTGCGTGATAACAACAAGTCGCACACTTCTTACAATTCTCCTTTTTCAATTCATGAGCTGAAGGTTGCTCTGAACGCATGTAAGCCTTCAGCTCCAGGTGCAGACAAAATCACATACACCATGATACAACACCTACACCCAGACACTCGTTAAACACTCCTACATCAATACAACAACATATGGCTTTCGGGGCACATTCCTCGCTCTTGGAGAGAGGCCATAGTAGTGGCTTTCCTGAAGGAAGGAAAGGACCCTTCCTCTCCCGCTAGCTATCGGCCCATCGCCCTCACAAGCTGCCTGTGCAAGCTCCTCGAGAAGATGATAAACTGGAGACTCATGTACTTTCTTGAGTACAATGGTCTTCTCGAGAGCTGCCAGGCAGGCTTCAGGGCGGGGCGGTCCACCAACGACCAACTCGTCGCGCTCGAGTCCTATATAAAGGACGCCTTCATTCACAAGCAGTTTTGCACAACGGTATTTTTTGACCTTGAGAAGGCCTATGACACCGCTTGGCGTTACGGGATCCTCTGTGACCTAAAGTCTTTCGGTGTTTCGGGCCATATGCTCAACACCCTTGCTAGTTATTTGTCCGAAAGAACGTTTCGCGTGAGAGTAGGTAGCGCACTCTCAAGAGTTCATGTGCAAGAAAACGGCGTTCCGCAAGGTGGAGTGCTAAGCTGCACTCTGTTCATAGTTAAGATGAACTACCTTGGGAAGGCACTGCCACCTACAATTTCTTATTCAATGTATGTAGACGACATCCAGGTATCTTTTAAATCATGTAATATGTCCATCTGTGAGCGTCAAGTCCAGCTCGGTGTCAAAAAACTTGCCAGCTGGGCAGACAAGAACGGTTTTACACTTAACCCAGAAAAAAGCACCTGTGTTGTCTTCTCCAGGAGGCGTGGGATCCATCCGGACCCAGACTTTATCCTTAATAGCATATCGATTCCTGTGAGGAAGGAACACAAGTTTTTAGGTGTGGTGTTGGATGAAAGGCTTACGTTCATCCCTCACATTAAACAATTGAAACATAAATGTCTAAAGGCTCTCAACATTCTTAAAATCTTGTCCCACCAGTCGTATGGAACGGATAAGCAACTCCTGTTACGTATTTTCAGAAGCCTAGTGGGGTCTAGATTGGACTATGGGAGTGTTGTGTATGGGTCAGCCACTAAAACAGCACTTAAAATGCTCGACCCAGTGCTTCACTTGGGGCTTCGCCTCTCTTGTGGCGCATTCCGTACGAGCCCTGTACAGAGTCTTTACGCAGAGTGTGACAAATGGTGCTTATCGCACCAGCGAACCTATGTTGACTTGTTATATGCCTCTAAAATTTCATCAATGGACAACCATCCTTTTAAACCTGTTTTTAATGATACATCCACATCAAAGCTCTTTTTAAATCGCCCGTCCATTCCTGTTCCCTTCTCGCTCAGAGTAAGGGACGAGGTCACTATTCATGAGGTCTCCTTTGTAGACACATTCAAGTCATCTATCACCGATCTTGTAGCACCATGGCATCTTCGTCCTGTTGCATGTGACTTGTCTTTCTTAAAATACAATAAGAACAGGACACCGAAAAGTGGGATTCTGCAGCATTTCATGTATGTGCAGGATAAATACAAGGCTGCAGAGTTTTTCAGCGATGCATCGAAAACGTTCACTGCAGTGTCTTGTGCGGCGCATGGGCCGAATTATGAAGCATATAGAACCATGAATGTAAAGACAAGTATTTTTACGGCAGAAGCATATGGCATTTTTCTTGTTGTAAGTCACATAGTTGAACATCATATTCCTAAATCCATCATCTATACAGATTCGCTGAGTGTCGTCCGTACATTGTCATCTGAAGAGTCCTCGAAAAACCATGTAGTTAACCTTGTCTTGAAATCAATTGTGCTGGCATATTCTTCAAACCTTGAGGTGACTGTGTGTTGGGTGCCAGGCCACTCTGGCATCGGCGGAAATGAACTGGCGGATGAAATGGCCGCCAATGCTGCACTCCGAAACACAGTAGATATAACAACACTACCTTACACAGACCTCAAGCCACACATAAGACAACACTTGCGCAGAACATGGCAAACACACTGGAATGAACAGACAGACAACAAACTACATGTAATAAAGCCACACTTGGGACGGTACACATCTGACTCGCACAACAGACACACGGAAGTCGCCTTGGGTAGGCTGCGGATAGGGCACACCCATTCAACTCACTCGTATCTGCTGACGGGATCTTCTAGACCCCAGTGCAGCAGGTGCGGAGAGGCCCTATCCGTAGTGCACATACTAATCACATGCAAGGCACTTGACACAACACGACACAAACACTTCAGAGAACTCTACAGACAACATATTCCCCTACATCCATCGTTTTTCCTAGGTGACGATGCCATTGTTTCCGTCAAACGTGTGTTCGAGTATTTGTCAGAAGTCAAGTTTTTAAACCTCATTTCCTATCACGCATCATGAAATCTGGCCCTTTACACCAGTCATCCTCACTGTCTTTTATTGATTTTACTTTTGTTCTTGATTACTGATTTCAGTGTCTAAGTTCTCACCTCTCATATTTAACCACTGTTTTGGCGCTCTTTGCCCTAGTTGGCCTTGCGCCATTAACATCCAACCATCATCACCATCATCTTTTTCTCCGAACCCGTTTGAACCCGTTTGAACCGGTTCGAACCGGTTTGAACCGGAACGAATTGGTGCTCCGGAACCGAACCGGAGCTGAACCCGAAAGGCTTGAACCTGAACCCGAACCGAACCCGAAAAAATTCCGGTTCGACACCCTGGACGGCACAAAGCCCCGCCTCCAATCCTTTATGCGCCTGCGCTGCTTAGCTTCGATGCGTGGCTGCGGTCCGTCCGCTGGCGCTCCGCGGAGCGCGTCCACGCTGAGCCGTTTTCGCACGTAAAGTTGATCGCCCTACGGGAATGAAAGTGATTGCAATGTGGGCGGTGCGCGTCTGCGTGAGTTTCGCTGTGTGACCAAACGGTCGTCTGCATCGGCAGTGCCTTCAGGCAGCATCCCTATCGCCGCTGCAGTGGTGTCAGACGACTGGCCATGGATACGGCGTCGAAGCAGCGCTTCTGGGGTGAACTCTTCCCGACACTGTTGAGCGTCGTGGTTTTCGTCGCATGCATCGCCTTCTTCGTCAACCAAGGCGAGTGGCAGTTTCGCTACAGCGATTCGTGAGTGCAGTGTACGAAACCATACAAGACGGCGATCGGACGTGTTTGATTGAAGCCGCGTGCTTGAGAGTTTGTTGGCCCAAGGTAGTGTTGCTGTGGTTCGCTGTGAACGCACGAGCGCCTCGTTACGACTCCTCCCAAAAACGTCGTTGCATAGAAAATATCAAATAAGCGCTACTGTCGAGTTCACTGAATAGTCACGCAAAGTAATGTTGCCTGGTTTCGTTTTACACAGACAACATTGACATGCTACGAGTGTACATGTATACGAACAAAAATAAAAACAAAACCGTTGTGGCGAGCCGTCATAGAATTTCATACTAATATTAGTACGAAACTCAATGATTGCCGTAATCTGCAGGCGTGAGCTGTTGACGCTGCCAACTGTCACACATGAAAAAGAAGACGTAATACGAAACAAAAAGACGCGAAAAGCCGTTCGACAGTCTTGCGCGCGCATTCACGTTGTCCGTTATGCTGAATTGTTGACTGACGAAAACATAAAATTAAACTACCAAGCTGCGAGTGGTTACAATGCGGGAAATTCGACTATAACTGCCGTACTGTCAGAGACTAATCCGGCATTCCTCTTACCCTTCTCCACAGGCTAATTCCGTGAACTGTCTGCAGCGATGTCTCGGACTGATAATAAGAGGCCCGGCATCGTCGTGGAAATGGGGTTGGTATACTAATTAGTTTCCGGGACGTATCCATTTTGTGGTTGGCGTGCGTGTCACTTGATGTGGTACGTGCTGCTAAATTCACCAAGGAAACGGCGGACGCGGAAGTCCGGGTGCGGTTGCGGCTCATAATAGGCGCCGATGATAGGTTTAAGACGCTTGCACTGGTATTTTGTGCGTCCGTCCCTATGGGCACATATATGTTAATGGTCGGGGAAAGGCTGTTTGTAGTCTCTGTAATCATAGCAATAAAAACGCAATCATTAAGGCGCAAGAAGAAGCTCATTCTTCGCAATCTAAAGCACGATATCACGGCAGTGGCGTACGCAAGATTTCGCTTCGTCGGGAGGGGGGGACGCAAAAAAGGGAGAGGGAAAGCAGATGACAGAAGTGAAAAAAAGATAAGCCAAAGCAAGGAATTTACGCCAATTAAAAATACAGTCTTCAAAAAGGCGCGTATTTCAAAATGAATTTCGTGGCGGAGATACAGGTGGAAACCCCATGGCGTTTGTGCGTAGTTCATCAACAGAGAACAAATGATCCGTGCTCATTATTTGTTGACGGGCAGATTAGTCTTTCGGTCATCCCGCCCCCCCCCCCAGCAGTAAAAAATTTCGGGAAGGGGGGGGGGGGAGTGTAGGAAGCATAGCGCTTTCTCCTGTCTCCCCCCCCCCCCCCCACTCTCAAAGCAGCCAATGGATGATCGCTGAGGCTATCAATTTCACCTTCAAACAAAAGAGGAAAAGGAAGGGAAGCGAACTCAGCTCAGTACAAAACGTGACACACAAGACTGTAAGAGCTTTATTCCAGCCAAAACGATTTATTAGATGCGGCTGATCTCTTGCTCTGAGGCACGTCCCTCCTGCGTCGTCGGCGTCCGTCCGCACGCCACCTGGGCATGCGCGACTCTCCTCCGTTCGTCTCTCCCACAGCTTTGCGCAACCCTCTCACTCCGGCGCATTAGCATAACAGCTGGCGCGCATGGTTGGCGCGCGCTTCGCTACGTTAACGCTGCGTTAACAGCTGCCCCGGTGCGCATGTGCGACCATGCGCGACTCTCTCCCGCGGTCTCCTCTCCTTCAAGCGCTGTGAATATAAAGTGGGTATCGCTCAGCGGCGGTTCAGTTAGCGCTCGCTCTCGTTCTTCTCGAACATCGATGATGAAACCAAGATTCGACCACTGCTGCGCCAACCGCTCACTGTGCTCTTTACTGACCATAAAGTCATCATTCTTAAATGTAATAAACAGCTGGGTGGTGGTCGCTAAAAACATGTACTCTTTCATTTCGCGTATGCATGCGCCGCATCACACCAGGGTTTCCTCGGGGGAAGATGGGGACAATTTTTATTTATTTATTTACTTATTTATTTATCTATACACCACCCATCACCATTGCCGTTAATTGATTTTATTGTTATGCTGGCTTTAGTAGCCAGTAATTTGTTTTAGATACTTTTGTTTGTCGCTCTTTGTCCCATCTGGCCTTGCGCCAAAAAACTCCAACCATCATCATCATCATTTATTTATTTATTCATTTATCTCTTCATTAATTCATTCATTCATTCATTCATTCATTCATTCGAAAGGCCGTCTTGTCGGGAAACATGTTGCAGTAGAAACGGAGACACCAACCAAAATAAACCGTTAAAAACTTTACAAGCAACAAACAAGAGGCGTTCCGGCTCCGCCACGGAAGCCTTGTTCACAATGGGTTATTCAGAAGGGTATTAAATAGAATGAACGTTACATTAATTGGTGAAACAGACTGCAGTGCTTCACGTACAAAAACACACATAAAACTCTCGCCCTCCGCCTGGCGTGTGGCGCCTTCCGCACTAGCCCAGTCGAAAGCCTCTATGTGGAGTGCAACAAATGGAACCTGCAACGTCAGCGAGCTTACACAGATCTCCTTTATGCTTTTAAAATTTCATCCATGCCACACCATCCTTTTAAATCAGTTTTTCATGATACGTCCATGACTGAACTCTTTTTAAATCGACCATCGATCTCTGCGCCCTTCTCTTACAGAGTTAGAGAGGAGGCGTCAGAGCTTGCTGTCTCCTTTTTAGATACAATCCAAAGTTCTCTAACGGATTTTATAGCACCATGGCATCTCCGCCCTGTATCATGCGACACATCTTTTACACATCTAGATAAAAAGCGAGCTCCCACATGTGCAATTCTGCAGCATTTCTTGTATTTGCAGCAGAAGTATGAGTGCTCTGAATTTTATACGGACGCTTCTAGATCTGCCACCTCTGTGTCCTGCGCGGCGCATGGGCCCGGCCTTAGTGTCACTCGAACTCTGAATAGTCATACTAGTATCTTTACGGCAGAGGCTTACGGTGTACTTCTTGTTGTCAATCATATACTTCAAAACCCCATCCCACAATCCATTATCTATACAGATTCCCTCAGTGTTGTGCGGGCACTGTCGTCAACAGTGCCTTCGAAAAACCACGTTGTCAATCTGATTGTCAAGGGTAATATGTCTGTGTATGTACGCAAATTTGAACTGGTTCTTTGCTGGGTCCCTGGCCACAGTGGTATTGCCGGCAACGAAGCAGCGGACCGAATGGCTGCTGTTGCTACACTCTCGAATACAGTAGACATAACCACATTACCCTACACCAACGTAAAACCACACATCAGACAACAGCTTCGCAAAACATGGCAAACACACTGGAGTGAACAAACAGACAACAAGTTACACGTAATAAAACCTCAATTGGGACCATACACCACCGACACACGCAATAGATACTCTGAAGTCGCCTTGGCCAGATTACAGATAGGGCACACCCATGCAACGCACTCGTATCTGCTGACGGGATCTTCTAGACCCCAGTGCAGCAGGTGCGGAGACGCCCTATCCGTAGTGCACATACTACTCACATGCAAGGCACTTCACACAACACGACACAAACACTTCAGAGAACTCTACAGACAACATATCCCACTACATCCATCGCAGTTTCTAGGTGACGAAGCCATTGTTTCTGTTAAACGTGTGTTTGAGTATTTGTCAGACGTTAAGTTTTTAAACCTCATTTCCTATCACGCATAATCAAATCTGGCCCTATACACCAGCCATCACCATTATCTGTAACTGATTTTACTATGTTCGGTTGACATTTTTTTTGTAACCACTTCACTTCATTAAATAAACTTTCCTCTGGCGCTCTTTGCCCTTAGTCGGCCTAGCGCCATCAAAACTTAGCCATCATCATCAACACACAAAAAACAAATACCAAAAACAGCTATCTGTACAACATGTCGCAAACCAACGAACGGAAAATAATAAAAAAAAGAAAAGTTTACAACTGAGGCAGTGAAGTGTTATACATAAGTTATGCATGTGTCTGCAAATTTCGAGACATTTGTTTCGGCGACAATGTGCGCTGGCGGGTTATTGCATTATAACGTGGTGCGTAGCATAAATAATTGAGCAGATGTGAGGGAACAATACGTGGTGCGTCTGGCTTTACAAGAGTGGTTGAGACGTGGTCAAATGGCTGAAGGTTCACGCGTGAAGGCATTATCAAGGGACACGCGGAAGTTAAGTAAGGCTAGTGAAATAGCCCTAAATAAGATACACAACGATGGTAGAATGTAAGGCTTCGAGCTCAGCGCGATTTTTTTATTGCTGTTACACCGGTGTGCCGTGAATAATCGCAAAATCATGACGCGTACGGCAGGGTTCTGCAGGGCTAGTAGAGGCCGGATTTTCAGGCATGAAAAAGGGCATTTTAGGTGCCAAAAATAGGCAGGCAAAACAACGTTTTAGGCCTACAACGTCGTAATTATAGGCGCCATAAATTTCTACACAAATGCCTATCATTTTAAACGATCGAAGACGTTCGAAGCTTGTACCTGCGACAGGAAAACCAAAAATGATAATACTAATGATGGCACAAAAGCGCCGCAGTTGAACATAGCTGTTAAATTATAGCCGTTCAAACGACTGGACCACGGCGATTCATTGGCTTAATTCAGCAAGCGCTCATCTCACAATCATATTCAGTGGCCACTGTCGCTTGCTCTATCGTAGCATATAGTGAAACGACATAAAAAAGAATACTTGAGATTTGTGAATTATGATTGAAGAAGCGCGACTTTTTTTCTGGTGCAATTTAATTACAACGCAGCAAAAACAGGCCCAAATAATAATTTAACGTAAGTGAGACGACGATTTATCAACACATGAACAAGCTCTTACATGAGAACTGTTAGGTACAATACAATTTTAACAATTTCCCCATGTAGTATGCTATTATTTGAATTCTCCTACGAAGGAAAATTTGACAACCGCCTTAATGCAGCCGATCGGCTGCAAATGAAAGTTTCACAGCTTTCTCAGAAACTTCGCAGTTCAAAAAAAATTCGTCCTGGTCCAGGATTCGGGTCCGCCCTCCTGAAACGTTTCGTATATACAAAATTAAGGGAATACAAAATTCTTACCTTTTCTGGCACCTTTGGAATAAAGACAGGCATATATTTTTGCGACACGCGGTTATAGTACTACCTTGGAAAGTTTGACATCGGTTTTATCTCTGTACGACCTCTAGAAACGGCAAATCATAGTCCGTATGAGTTCCGTATATACGGAGTATACGGAAAACATATGATGCCGTATTTCGTGCTCTAAGACAGAAATACGAAAACTGTGTCAATCATTACAGATCTGAACAATCATATATTTCTCTTCTTTTGGGCAGATTATCTGCATTAGTTATGCCTGGGTGCGTAATACTTCGTATTATTTCCGTATTCCCATAATTCCGTATATACGGAACGTTTCACTAGGGCGGGACCACCGCCTATCCAAGGCAGTCGCTCTATCAACTGAGCTACCTAGGAGGGCGGGTCCGAGTCCTGGACTAGGACGAATTTTTTCTTAGCAGAAACACACTCCGCCTTGGGGATTTCCCTTAAATCTGCTCGATATCCGAATAGTTCGGGCAAGACGTCCCAACACTGCCAAATGGCCTTCCAAACAAGTGAAGAGCATTTTTAAAAGGTGTTCAGCATCCGGAATTATTGTTGGTGGGAAACGTGGTTTAAATTCCGTGGGCGCAAGGAAATGCAGCTGCACAGTGACGTTACGCCATGGGCTTTCCAATGCAGGAATGATCTGCCAACAAAGGCGCGTTTGATGCTGAACCGTTGCACTTGCTGAAAGAAAATAGAGTTGGATTTGGGTATGCTTCTAGAAACGAGGGTGCGACTGCTCGTGTTTAAAGAAAGCTGTTCAGAGAGCACAGAGAACGTAGCCTGAGAATCACTGTGAAAATTTTGGAAACAATGAAAAACTACCACCATCTCCAGATTTTTGGATACAAAATTCTGCCGGTTTTTGCTCAGCAGGAGCATCCCATTCCACTGCTGATAGGGATTGCTTTCCGGAAGTTGATCGAACTGGAGGACTAGGTTGAACCACTGAGAGTTCTAAGTAGTCAGCGCTGCCCCGTAACATTAATAACAATGTCTAACTGCACCATAAACAGGCAGATGAAGCTAGATAATGTTCATGTAGGCGCCGATTTCTAAAGCAGGCAATAATAGGCATTTAGGCACAAACGCCAAAGTTGGCATATATAGGCACGATAAAAACATCGTAATAGCCCCTGCTGCCCTCTAATTCATGCTCATATATCAAACTTGGGAGATAGGAGCAAGAGGAACGAAATAGGCATTTGCCGAAAGTCCGCTCTCTAATTACTATGTGTGCTTAATGAGCATCCCATGTGGCTGATGCACACTCTATGTTGTGTGTGCCAATTTCCGTCAGTTGTGCCTGAGAAAGTGTGAGGTGATCGGCCAAACGGATGGCCCAGGAAGTGGAGGATGAGTTAGCTTGTGGGAGCGAAGGAAGGCTTCAAGTCGAACTCTCCAAGGAGTCTCATTGGAGCAGCACATGACAGCGATCACGTCAACCTACAACACACCTGCTCGGCTGATGCCCATTAGAGAGAGAGTTTTTAGCCAACCTCCAAATCGTAGTTCTCGGCCGCCAAGGGAGAAGTTCAAGTCGCAACAACGGCTTTGGGTGCGCAACTTTAGTCAGGACCACGGGTTCGTCCAAGCAGGGCCGTAGGCAGAATTTTTTTTCGGGGGGGGGGGGGGTTATGGCTTTTGGGAAGGGGATAGTTTTGCTGAAAGCAACAGTGAGTATTGCTTACGTGCTGCATAGAAAAAAGATTTCGGGAGGGGTTCGAACTCCTATACTACCCCTCTGGGTATGGCCCTGCGTCCCAGACGTTCTGGTAGACGGGAATAAGCTGCGCCGCTCCGGAGAGGTGCGAAACAGCGAACCAAGGACTTTAAAAGCGGCGCCATTTCGGCCCCTTGCCGAGGACGTTAATGACTCCTCCTCGCCATGGAGTTGAAGTTCAAGAGCATCTGTCGACACATCCCCGTGCGTTCCACCTCTGCTTCACCCCAGCCTGCAGGTGCGACTGAGCCTCGAAGATCTGTACATCCTCCCTGAGACCGACGCCCATCAGCAAGTTGTACAGTACATTGCATAACAGAGGGGTGGGGGAAGACGAGGTGTCATGTACTGACAGTGACGCTTGTTTCAGTTTCACCCATGCCATAGCTAATATCTGGAATGCTGGCGATTTTTCCTGGTTAAATTTCAGTTGAGAGAAAAAGCACTCGTCATGTGGTTCTTTTTGTGTCATGTTTTCAGTTTTGGGCTTTTTGGGGGTTTCGACAGGCTATTATCTGGATGGCGTTCTTGTGCCGTGTGCAACTGTGTTCGCTGTACGGAGTTCAATGTACGCCGTTTTCGCATTAAAGGTTGTGGATCGAATAATGGGTAACTTGCATGAAATCGGAATTTGTTCGTAAAAAGAAAAGAGAAAAGTGGCGCTGGTAATCACGTTTCATGAAACCAAGATCTTTCTCACTTTCTCTCTCTGTCTCTCTCTCTGTCACAGAGAGAGAGAGAGATGATAAATCAGCGGGTCCTACAGATTTTCGCACTCGTGCACGATAAGCGAACCGGTTCGCACACAGAAAAAGGGTGTAAGAAAAAGGGCGTAGAGTAGACCGCCAATGAAGGAAAAAAGGTGAAGAGACCTCCAACTTTGGAGGTATTTTGTGCCTGTTTACACGGGTGGACTGCCCATTTTATACAAGCGAAGGGTGTTTTGTACCTCACGATGTTTACAGCAATATAGATTTGCATAATGAATTACCAGTCAAGCTGTTTAAGCTGGAGCTAGTTTTGGTGGCGTTAGCTAAAAATACAAAAAGCACTGCGGCACCTGTAAAGGGTGCACCACCGCAGACAGGGTATTATAACAGTGAAGTCCCCCGCACGGGGCACCTTGAGTAATCTTTGTGACGGTGAGTGGCGACACCGCGTACCCCGAGCCCCCCATACTGTAGCTGTTACCTACCGTGGCTAGAAGTTGAAAGGTGAACGGTTAGAAGCCGTGAACGGTGGCCGTCGGAGCCTAGGTCAAGCTGCGGCCGATGGGCTCCCTGCCTGTCTACCAGGCAGGGAGCTCCGGCACCTCTTTGACTACCAGGGTAAGGTCAAAGGAGAAAGTACCCCCGTCTCCCTGCTTTTATACTATGCTATAGGGCATTTTCTAAACTCCCCCCCCCCCAAACGTGATCGGCCCCCGAAAAGGGGACGCACCGAAGTGAATTTCCCACCGCTACCTACCATAGAATTTTCCAGACCTGACAATTTTCCCCGGTTTTTGATCATGGAATCTGACGAAAAATCTGAACCTCTTACATCGAAGTCAGTCTTCCTCATTGCTAAGTTCCTTGAAAACATTCTGGGCAAGAACTACAAACCAAACAAGCTAACCAGTGGTGAAATCCTTGTGGAAATACAGAATCAACAACAGTCTAAAATTCTCCTCGAACAGAGCATGATCGGTGACTTGCAAATTAAGGTAACTCCTCACCACAGTCTAAACACATGCCAAGGTGTAATTTCTCAATTTGACCTAAAGGACGAAAAAGACTCCGACTTGCTGGAGGGCCTGCGTGAGCAAAGCGTTACTGCAGTCAGACGAATCACCATCCGTAGAGACAACCAGGAAATAAAAATAAAGCATGTAATTCTCACTTTCGACCGTTGCAACCTCCCTCAATATGTAAATGCCGGCTTCATTCGTTGTGAAGTCCGTCCCTATGTTCCCAATCCGCGTCGGTGCTACAAGTGCCAGCGCTATGGGCACGGCACTTTACAGTGTCGGGGGAAACTGGCGTGTGCCAAATGTTCTGATCACGACCACCCTACAGACAATTTTAAAGCCAGTAGCATGAAATGCCCAAATTGTGAAGGACCCCATGCAGCGTACTCGCGTACATGTGAAAGGTTCAAGCTCGAGAAACACATCATTAATTTGAAGGTAACGGAAAACATCTCGTACCCGGAAGCACGCAAAAGGTTTGCCTGCTTTGCTTCTCCAAGGTACGCCGACGCAGCTTGCCGGGGGCAGAGCGGCGTCTGGTCTTGGTGGCGACCCAGTTCAGTGAGTCTGATTTGGTCCCACCCCAGCCCCCCACTGGGTTGTCTCCGACAGCCCAACCCGTCCCCACACCGCTTGTTCAGTCACCAGCCGCGACCTCTGTGCAGCAGGTGTGGAGAGGCCTATCCGTGATCCACATCCTTATACAATGTAAGGCACTTGACACAACACGACGCAAATACTTCCCACAACTACACACGCGACATATTCCACCACACCCGTCATACTTCTTAGGAGATGAAGCCATGTTTTCAATCAAACGCGTTTTCGAGTTTCTTACCGACGTAAAATGTTTACATCACATTTCTTATCATGCATGCTGACAACCTGGCCCTTTACACCAGTCATCTTCATTACGTTGTGTTTTACTTTGTTTATTTTTACTGAAATGTTCTACTTTTACTTCCATGCCACTTTCATGTAATCACTATTGTTTGGCGCTCTTTGCCCTTAGTCGGCCTTGCGCCATTAAACTCCAAACATCATCATCAGTCACCAGCCGCTGTGGTGGCAGCTGAGTCAGTTGGGGGCGCTGCTGCATCCGCCATTTCTTCTCCACCTGTCCAAAACTCAAGTGAGGGTACGGATATGGAGGTGGAGATGGGGGATCCCGCAGCAGCTCCCGCCCCTGCCGCACCACCTGTGGCACTTCTGGCAGTGCCGATGCCATCGGTGGCGGCGGTTGCAAAAAAAAGCACCCACAAGGGTGCCACGTCCAAGGAGCCCAATCCGTTGGGCACTCCGAGGACGTCGGACGAAGACATGGACGTTGGACCCTATCTGTCTGCAGTGCAGCGGAAGGAACGGGTACCATCGTCCAAACCATCCGATAAGCCCAAAAAACCAAGAGTTACAGCCCCGAAAGACAATACGTAAACACTCATTCTCACACATTTCCAGTCGCTTTTGTAAATAATAGGAAGGGAAAATATTATACAGTGGAACTGTAGAGGCCTCATCAAAAATCTTGACGATATATATCAGATACTGCACACCAAGTAGTCAAGTATAATGTGCCTGCAGGAAACTCATCTGAGCAGCAAAAACACAAACTTCCTGAATAATTATATGGTCTTTAGAAAAGACAGAGATGGATGCACACACTCCTCGGGAGGTGTGGCTATTGTTGCTCGAAAATGCATTGCATGTAATACCATCTCCTTAAACACTGTCCTTGAAGCTGTTGCGATCCGTTCAAAAATATTTAATAGATTAATAACAGTGTGCTCCCTTTACATTCCGCCTGACTTCCAGCTCTCGAGCACGGATTTCGAAGGGCTGGTAGATCAGTTGCCTGAACCTTACAGCTTGATAGGCGACCTGAATGCAAATAATTCTCTTTGGGGGTCTTCCCGCACCGATGCCCGGGGTCGCCTCATTGAGAAATTCTTAACATCGTCGCGAGCATGCCTTTTCAACAAGAAACAGCCAACATATTATAATATAGGACACAACACATACTCACACCTTGACCTGACTATAGGATCGGCAGTACTTCTTCCGTCTCTTGAATGGGACGTGGACACGAATCCATACGGTAGTGACCACTTCCCTACTTCATTAACATACATTGACAAAGGCCCTACCTGTTCACCTCCCCATAATAGGTTCAATGAAGCAAAAGCAAACTGGAATAGATTTACAGAAATCTCCAAACTACACTACACATCTATAACACACCTACACGTACATGAAGCCGCCCAACTCCTCACGGCACACATCCTCGACGCCGCCGAAAAGTCTATTCCCCACGCCTCTGGTGCCCCGCGCAACCAGAGGAGGCCGTGGTGGAATGAGGACAGCAGGCGGGCGCGAGAGGCCCAGAACAAGGCGTGGGGTATCCTGCGCCGGTACCCCACGTCGGGAAACCTTTTATTGTTCAAAAGGGCTAAGGCGATGGGAAAACGTGTGCGCCATGAGGCAAAACGAGAGAGTTGGCGCTCATTCGTAACATCCATATACTCTTACACTGACTCTCGCAAAGTCTGGACACGATTACGCAAACTAAAAGGACAACAGACACACAGCCTGCCCCTCGTTAGTACAGCAGGGGACACACTGGAAGACCAGGCTAACACACTCGCACAGCACTTCCAACACGTGTCCAGTTCAGCACACTACACTACCACTTTCATGAAACACAAACAAATGGCTGAAAAGAAGTCTTTACTTGATAATGATAAGTCAACCTCCTCTTATAACTCGGAGTTTTCACTCCATGAGCTGAGGGCCGCTCTGAGCACCTGTAAACCCTCAGCTCCAGGCCCAGACAACATCACAGATACAATGATACAGCACCTACACTCAGACACTCTTCTAACACTCCTCAACCTATATAACAAGATTTGGCTTTCGGGGCACATTCCAAACTCTTGGAGGGAGGCTATAGTTGCAGCTTTCCTGAAAGAGGGGAAGGATTCATCCCTTCCCGCTAGCTTTCGGCCCATTGCCCTGACGAGCTGCCTTTGCAAGCTTTTCGAGAAGATGATTAACCGAAGGCTTGTGTACTTCCTGGAGTACAATGGACTTCTCGAGAGCTGCCAAGCAGGTTTCAGGGCAGGGCGATCTACACATGATCAACTCGTTGCCTTAGAATCCTCCATCAAAGATGCATTTATTAATAAACAGTATTGTATGACAGTATTTTTCGATATTGAAAAAGCGTATGATACTGCATGGCGCTATGGAATTCTTAGCGACCTTAAGTCTTTTGGTTTGTCAGGCAACATGTTAAATATTTTTGCAAGCTACATGTCGGAGAGAACTTTTCGTGTGAGAGTGAGCAATAGATATTCCCGAGTTCACGTCCAGGAAAACGGTGTGCCTCAAGGGGGCGTTTTCAGCTGCACGCTGTTTATTATAAAAATGAACTCGCTGGGAAAAGGATTGCCACCAACCATTTCTTACTCGCTATATGTAGACGACGTTCAAATCTCCTTCAAATCATGTAATCTGTCCGTTTGCGAGAGGCAAGTCCCGCTTGGTGTCAACAAACTCGCTGACTGGGCAGACAGGAATGGATTTAACCTTAATCCAGAGAAGTGTACCTGTGTTGTATTTTCAAGGAGGCGCGGAATCCATGCTGATTCTAATATTAAGCTTAAAGGTGTCTCAATCCCTCTCAAAAAGGAACACTAATTTTTAGGCGTGGGGCTAGATGAAAAACTGACATTTATACCTCATATAAAACACCTGAAACAGAAGAGCCTCAAAACCATCAATATTCTGAAGGTCCTTTCGCATTGCTCCTACGGAGCGGACAAACAAATACTCCTCCGCGTATTTACCAGCGTTATTGGTTCACGGTTGGACTACGGGAGTTTCGTCTATGGGTCCGCATGTAAAACGGCTCGGAAAATATTGGATCCAGTGCTGCACTTGGGTCTCCGTCTTGCATGTGGAGCGTTCCGGACGAGTCCCATTGAAAGCCTGTATGCAGAGTGTAATAGGTGGAGCCTTGAACACCAGCGTTCGTATACTTCATTGCTGTATGCTATTAAGACGACTTCTGTAAAAAACCACCCATGTAGTTTTATCATAAGCAACACCTCATCCGATCCGTTGTTCACATCACGGCCATCGATACCCGTTCCTTTCTCTATTCGAGTGAGAGCCCTCGCTGAGGAACTAGGGATTTCATTTGAGGAGAGCATGAAGTGTTCTATCGCTGACCTCATTTCGCCTAGGGAGAGGTCAGCAATTTCGTGTGATATCTCTTTTAAACATATCAACAAATGAAATGCGCCTAGAGAACTTATACTACAGCACTTTCTTCAGTTACAACACAAATACCCCCACACCACTTTCTACACCGATGCTTCGAAGTCTTCTTTACCCGTCGCATGCGCTGCAAACGGCCCAAACTTTACCAGTTCGAAGACCTTACACAGAAATAGCAGCATTTTTACGGCCAAAGCATATGGTATCTTATTAGCAGTACAACACATTACACAAATTAGAACAGAACACTCCATTATCTTTACAGACTCTCTAAGTGTGGTAACAGCCTTACATTGCTTCAGACCTACAAAAAACATTGTCCTCCAGCATCTAATCAAAGCTTTAACCTTTGCTGATCACTCAAAACTGAAAATAATTGTTTGCTGGGTTCCAGGTCACAGTGGCATTCTGGGGAACGAAATTGCTGACCAGAGTGCCGCTGTAGCTGCTCTCCGCAGTAGCATAGATGTACCATGTGTTCCCTACCTCTACCTAGAGCCACTGGTACGGACAGCCTTGCGCAAATCTTGGCAGGAAACATGGGACACACAAACAGAGAACAAACTCTACACTATAAAGCCACAATTAGGTATATACAAAACAGACAAACAAGACAGACACAAGGAAGTAGCCTTAGCCAGGCTTCGGATAGGCCACACTTATGTAACACATTCACACTTGCTCACTGGGTCTCCGAGACCCGTGTGCAGCAGGTGTGGAGAGGGCCTATCCGTAGTTCACATACTAATCACATGCAAGGCACTGCACACCACACGACACAAACACTTTCCCGAAATCTACAGACAACAAATCCCACTCCACCCATCGCACTTCTTAGGCAATGAACCAATGTTTACTGTCAAACGTGTTTTTAATTATCTGTCAGAAGTTAAATTTCTGAATCTCATATCGTATCATGCATAATCACAACCTGGCCCTCTACACCAGCCATCCTCATTGTCTTTATTTGTTTTTACTTCTGGTGCTATTCACTTTCAGTATGACTTTAATCTGTGGTAGCTAACCATCTTTTTTTGGCGCCCTTTGCACCAGTTGGCCTTGCGCCAATGAAATGCAACCATCATCATCATAACAGTGAAGTCCCCCGCACAGGGCACCTTGAGTAATCTTGGTGATGGTACTGGCGATACCGCGGACCCCGAGCCCCCCAACATAAGCTGTGACCTACCGTGGTGATGTGTTTTTAAGGTGAAGGGTAGAAACCTCTAACGGTGGCCGTCGGAGCCTTGGTCAAGCTCCGGCCGATGGGCTCCCTGCCTGTCTACCAGGCAGGGAGCTCCGGGACCTCTTTGACTACCAGGGAAAGGTCAAAGGAGAAAGTACCCCCGTCTCCCTGCTTTCCAATGTATCACATGGCATTTTTCAAACCCCCTCCCAAACGTGATCGGCCCCAGAAAAGGGCCCGCACCGAAGCTTCATTCCCACCCTAGCCAACAATTGCATCCCAAAAGCCAGATAACTATGCGCGCTTCTTGATTCTTGAATCTCTTGACAAGTCAAATCCTATCTCCTCCCAGTCAGTGTTCCTTATCACCAAATTCCTCGAAGGCATCTTGGGCAAGTCTTTCCAAGCCAAGAAACTGAGAACCGGCGAAGTTCTGGTCGAGGTGAAAACTCACCAGCAAGCCACAAGCCTCCTTACCCAGAATCGCATGGCAGATCTGCACCTCAGAGTCACACCCCACCGTAGCCTCAATAGCTCTCAGGGTGTGATTTCTGAGCCAGATCTGATAAATGAGACGGAAGCCGATCTGCTCGAAGGTCTGAAAGGCGAGGGCGTGACGGCAGTGAGGCGCATCGCCATGCGGCGGCGAGATAATAAACAGATCATGACAAAGCATATTATCTTGACATTTGACCGTTCCACACTCCCCGAATCCATCAAAGCAGGTTTCATTTATTGTTCTGTCCGGCCGTACATCCCGAACCCGCGGAGCTGTTTCAAGTGCCAACGGTTCGGGCATGGCACTACCGCCTGCCGTGGTCAACTAACATGCGCCAAGTGTGCACAACATGATCATGCATCAGACAACTGCCCATCGCAAACCCTCATCTCTGCTAACTGCCAGGGACCCCACGGGGCCAACTCCAGAAAATGCGAGAAATTCAAGCAGGAGAAGGAAATCATCAGAGTGAAAGTCACTGAGAATCTTACCTTCCCAGAGGCGCGAAAGAGGTTCGCCTCTTTCTCCCTGGGGAGGTACGCCGACACAGCTCGCTGGGGGGCGGAGCGGCATCTGGTTTCGGCGGGGACCGAGTACCGCGAGTCGGACTTCGTCCCGCCCCCGTCCCCCCCCCCCTGGGTTGCCTCCGGCAGCCCAACCCGCGTCCGCACCGCTCGCTGAGCCAGCAGCGGTTGCGGTGGCAACGTCTTCCGTCGGGACCGGTGCCGCTCCCGTCCCTGCCTCCCCATCGTCCATTGCGTTGGAGGGTGCCATGGACACCACGAGCCCCGCACCGGCGCCCACCGCCACCGCACCGCCCGTGCCACTTCTGGTGCCTCCGAAACCACCGGCGGTGGCGGGTCAAACGAAGGGCCCCCGAAGGGGGGCCAAGTCCGGGGGGCCCGGTTCGACGGGCACACCCAGGACATCGGACGACGAAATGGACGTCGGGCCGTTCTTGCCTGCAGTGCACCGCAAGGAACGCGTCCTGACGCCAAAGCCTCCGGACAAGCCAAAAAAGGCGAGACTCACAGCCCCGAAAGACGACACATAAACAAACACACACACTCCAGTAGCTCTCACACTAAATAATGGGAAGAGAAAACATAATTCAATGACACTGTAGAGGCCTTAAAAATCTTGGCGATGTATACAAAATACTGCATGCTAATCAGCCAAGTGTAATGTGTGTTCAGAAAAAACATTTGAATTCCAAGCACACAAATTTCTTGAATAGTTACTTGGTCTTCAGAAAGGACAGGGATGGCTGCACACACTCTTCTGGCGGTGTGGCCATAATTGCCGGGAAATCCTTAGCCTGCCACCCTGTCACTCTGAACACTATCCTTGAGGCTGTTGCAATATGCTTAATAATATTTACTAGGTTGATAACGGTACGCTCCATATACATTCCTCCTGATGTTACACTTTTGAGCTCTGACTTCGAGGCGCTGGTTGACCAGGTGCCCGAACCATATATCTTAACAGGCGACCTTAATGCTCACAATTCTTTATGGGGCTCTTCTCGTACGGATGCCCGGGGTCGCCTGATAGAGAGGTTTCTTACATCCTCTGGAGCATGCCTTTTCAACAATAAACAGCCTACATACCATAACATAGGACACAACACATACTGAAATCTTGACTTGGCTATTGGTTCGGCAATTCTCTTTCCATGTCTTGAGTGGGGTGTGGGCACTGACCCATATGGCAGTGACCACTTTCCCACTTCATGACATATATACGTAAAGGCCCAAGCAGTTCATCTTCCCATAATAGGTTTAATGAGGCTCGAGGTAACTGAAACACATTCACAGAGACATCGAAACTACACCACACATCCACAGGACACCTGCACGTTGAAGAAGCTACCCAACTCCTCACGGCGCACATCCTCGACGCCACCGAAAAGTCCATTCCCCACGCCTGTGGTGCCCCGCACAACCAGCGGAGGCCGTGGTGGAAAGAGGACTGTAGGCGGGCGCGAGAGGCCCAGAACAAGGCGTGGGGTGTCGTTCGTCGGTACCCCACGTCGGGAAACTTCCTCTTGTTCAAACGGGCCAAGGCGTTAAAAAACGTGTGCGCCGTGAGGCAAAACGAGAGTTGGCACACCTTTTTGACATCCATAAACTCTTACACAATTTACTCTCTATGAGCTGAAGGCTGCCCTGAGCACATGTAAACCTTCAGCTCCAGGCGCAGATCAGATTACAAACACAATGATATAACACCTACACCCAGATACTCTTGAAACACTCCTACACTTATACAACAACATATAGCTTTCGGGGCACATTCCGAAATCTTGGAGGGAGGCTGCTGTAGTGGTGTTCCTGAAGGAGGGTAAGGACCCGTCTTCTCCTGCCAGTTACCGACCCATCGCCCTCACAAGCTGCCTGTGCAAGCTTCTCGAGAAGATGATTAACAGGAGACTCGTGTACTTCTTAGAATACAATGGTCTTCTCGAGAGCTGCCAGGCCGGCTTCAGGGTGGGGCGATCCACAAACGACCAACTCGTCGCCCTTGAGTCGTATATAAAGGATGCCTGTGTCCACAAACAGTTTTGTGCTACGGTCTTTTTGATCTTGAGAAAGCCTATGACACAGCTTGGCGATACGGGATACTTAGCGACCTGAAATCATTCGGTGTTTCGGGTAATCTGTTTACACTCTTTATAGCTAGCTACCTGGCAGAACGAACCTTTCGTGTAAGAGTTGGTACTGCCCTTTCAAATGTTTTTGTGCATGAAAATGGTGTGCCTCAAGGTGGCGTTTTGAGTTGTACGTTATTCATTGTCAAGATGAACTCACTTCGAAAGGCGTTGCCACGAACAATTTCCTGTACAAAGTATGTAGACGATGTCCAAATATCTTTTCAGTCGTGTAATATGTCAATTTGCGAACGCCAAGTCCAGCTTGGTGTTAATAAGCTAGCTGGCTGGGCTGATCAGAACGGTTTTAAGCTAAACCCAGTTAAGAGCGCTTGTGTTGTGTTCTCCAAAAGGCGTTGGATCAGGCCAGATCCAGACATCAAACTGAATGGTGTCTCGATACCGGTTAAAAAAGAACACAAGTTCCTAGGTGTAGTCCTTGATGAAAAGCTACCCTTTATCCCTCATATTGCCGCGAACCATACATTGGGTTTGTTTATTTGTGTTTTGCTTTTACCGCCCGGCTGCGCCGGTCTGTGTTATCTCTGCGCCAAGGGAAGCGCGTGTTCCATTCTTTCTTTCTGTGCCGCATGTGTTATCTGTTGTGATAGTGAGAGCATTCCCATCTAACGTCAACAGCCCAGAATAATCTTCTTGGATCTACTATGTTCTCGATGCGAATCGACGTTTCGAGAACCACGCGCGACAAAAGATAAAAAGCCTGCAGTGCGGACGCCGGGGCAATCGATTCGACGACACTCGCCTGTCCAAGTCACTTTGTTGACCGCTGCTTCGCCGTCTCTGTATTCTTTTGAGTTGTTAGGGGAGCACAAGTTCGCTCCAATAAACGTGTTTCTCATTCAAGACAACTGCATCGTCCTTGTCTTCGTGACATCTGGTGGAGGTGCTGGGTAGCACCCTTCATGCCCACTACAACCTCGGGAAGCCGCCAAGCCAGTCCAACAAGAGCCAGCCTCCGCCTGCAAGATTTACCACCCGAGTTCGGTTTGATGCCAGAAGGGCCCAAGAAAAGGAACGCTGCAACCAACACCATGGTGCAAGAAACAACGTCGCCAATCGTCCTGCAGCAGCCCCGGGAACCGCCATCGTTCTGGGGAGCCCCCGCTGAAGACCCCGAAGAATGGTTGGAGAAGCTGGAGCGCGTCCGCATCTTCAACAGGTGGGACGACGAAGAAACTTTCCGGCATGTCTTCTTTTACTTAGAAGCTGCTGCTCGAACTTGGTTCGAGAACCATGAGAGTTCTTTGACCAACTGGACTCACTTCAAAAGGGAGTTCCTTAAGACATTCACTACCGTTGTGAGAAAAGAGCGAGCTGCACTTATGCTTGAAACTCGGACACAACACCCCAACGAAGGGGTCGTGATCTTCGTTGAGGAGATGAAGCAACTATTTCACCGCGCGGACCCCGAAATGACGGAAGAAAAGAAGTTACGCTTCTTGATGCGCGGTGTGAAGGAGGAGCTGTTTGCTGGACTTGTCCGCAACCCGCCCAAAACCATCGCTGAATTCGTGACCGAAGCCAGCACGATTGAGAAGGCTCTCGAAATGCGTGCTAAGCAGTATGACCGGAACTTTGTTGGCGCGGCCAGTGCGAACTTCGTCGACAACATGCGGATTCCGGCTGATAGCCTACGTGAGACCCTCCGCGCAGTAGTGAGAGAGGAGCTGCGGAAACTTTTCCCGACGACGCCGCAACCCCAAGTCGCTTGCCTAACTGACGTGATCCGGGAAGAAGTTCAAAACTCTTTGGGAACTTATGTGGCATCCGAAGTACACTGCGAGCCCCAAGCTATGACGTACTCCGCGGCTGTTCACCGACCCCGCCCTGCTCCAACACGTCGTAAAGAGGCACGTCGTCAAGAGGCCCCGCCCTACCGCCGCCCACTGTCGCCCGCCCGACCCCCGGTAGCACAAACCCAGACGCCGATGAAGACTGACGTATGGCGAACACCGGATAATCGTCCTCTGTGCTACCACTGCGGAGAGGCCGACCACATCTACCGTCGCAGCCCATACAAGAGACTCGGACTACGTGGTTTCTCCGTCGACGCACCACGCCCCCGACCCGGCCAGCACCCATCTGAGATTGAAGAATACCTGTCAAACACCAGCCGTGGACCAGCCCGTTTCAACCGTTCGCCGTCGCCCTACCCGTACCAGTCGCCGGCCCGCCGTGGCAGTGCTGACTTCACACGTGGAAGGTCTCCCAGCCCACGCGGGGGAAACTAAAGGCGGCAACTTCTGCAGGTGAAGTTGCTCTACGGCGAAAAACTGGAAACCCTCCAACGACGCAAGGACGCGCTGAAGACAGTGATTCACGACATGCCCTCATCCCGACGACCCGACCTAACCCTGACGAGACTTCCGAACACGACGACAGCAACACGGCGCGACGCGTACCCAACCTGACCGAGACGTCCGTTAAGAATACGACGACAACGACGATGCACAGTGCCCGACGATCAACACGTACAAGCAGAGATACGACGCCCCGACGAACCCGGAACTCGATGAAGACTGCATCTGACGTCAAGGTGTCCATCAACGGCTTTGACGTAGTCGCCCTCGTAGACACGGGAGCTGACTATTCAGTAATGAGCGGACCATTTGCGTCTAAACTGAAGAAAGTTATGACCAGATGGGACGGTCCGCACATACGCACAGCAGGAGGCCACCTCGTGACGCCAAGTGGAACGTGCACATCGCGCGTCACCATAGGCGGCACAACGTACCCTGCGGCGTTCGTCATTCTGCCTAACTGCTCCCGCGACGTAATGCTTGGAATGGACTTTTTGAGGGACAACGGTGCAATAATCGATCTGCAGACTAAGTCAATAACTTTTTCGCCCCATCACTACAAGACGCCGGAACCGAACACCGAACGACGTGCTGCTGTAAGGATTGCAGATGATCATGTCACCCTGCCACCCCGCGCAAGCTTGATGGTCGCAGTCTACTGTGAAGATGCTGCTCCTGATTGTCATGAATGGGCCTAGGACCAGCTAGAAAGTCACGAGTCGGTAATACGTGCGCAAGTACGGATAGCTTTATGCGTGGAAAATGAGAGCAGAAGGAAAGAGAGTAGCGGAAACACAGAGCGGAAACGAGACTACAGGAAAGAGCGTTAAATGGGGTAGCAGGCTAACGAATTCTGTTCGCTGAAGAGAGCAAGGGAGGAAACGTCGTACATGGTCAGGATGCGCAGCAGTCCAACTAGGTCTCATCGCGAAGTGCGTGGGATCGGCCGATGCACCACGGCGCGGCTTGCTCGCTGAGGAGTCTCACGTCACGTCGGATCTGGACACGGGACAGCGGCCGGACGTCAGGGACCGTGCACTGTGGTTGACGGCTCGATGGCCCAGCGGCGGTTCTGAGCCGGTGTTTCCCCGAACCGCGCTCTCTGGCCCAGCGCGTCACCAGATCCAGGCACGGGCCAGCAGACAGACTTCGGTAACCGGACCAGAGGCCGACGGCTCTCCGGCGACAGCAGCGGTTGAGACCCTGGTTTCTAGCTCCAAGCGATCACATGGCCGCGCTCACTCGCCCAGCGCGTCAAATGCGTCCGCTGAACCCTTCCTGATTCGATTCTTCTGCACGCACTCGATGCAGCTGCGCGCTCGGTCCCTTCTTCCTCGTCTTCCACAGGCACTTCATCACAATGACCCCGGGTTTAAGAAAGTTGTTGGGAAGCAACAACTATTCTATAAAAAGAACAGTCATTTAGAGTCACGGAGAAGTTCCGGGGAAGCACGATAAAGTCCAAAGTTCACGGCAGCACGATCAGTCACAATAGAACACTTAAAACGCCCAACGCACGAAGTTACAGAGGAAAAAATACAAACTGAGTAAAGAAACAACGTGACGTCAAAAAGCAATCGAAGAACACACTAAATACAAAAGACGGGTAGCAGGCGAGGATTACCCCAACCCATGTTGGTAGCCCCTGCATCGTCAGTCCGGTAGTGACCGGCTTCAAGAAGACCAGTGCGTCAGTGGCTTGACTCTTAGATCCTAAGATTCTGGCGTAGCCGTCAGGCGCCTCTGTACCAAGTTCGCGAAATGCTCTTTGCGGCCTCGTAGTCGTTTCATTGTCGTATCGGACGGATTCTTTCGCTGCCCGACCTTGGTGTTCTTGTAATGGCTGGACGTATCATGTGGGCGACCTTCTGACTTGTTAACGATGATTCGGGTGTGGTGAAACGGCGGCGACTGAGTGAATACGTTGTTGTACGCGGTTTCACAGTCTAGCCGTTGGACCGTCGACTTGGTAAATGTATCGTTGGACATGTGCGATGACGTTTTGCTCTTGAAAGTTTCTTGGTCTGGAACGTCTACGCCTTGGGTACAGCAAGTTGGCATGTCTCCTGCTAGTGCCGAAGGTCCCGTCTTTCTTTTGCGTACATTATGCCGACAGGTTCCGCACGTTCTGACAAAGTGTCGTACGTCTCGACGTCTGGCCAATAATACTCTTGCATAACGCGGTCGGTCGTCCTTCGGACACCTTGGTGCCCCGCCAAGGTGCTCTCATGGGCTACTCGAAGGATTTGTTCCCGCAGTCTCTTTGGAACGACGACTTGTTCAAATTCTCTGCTGGAGGCAAGCTGGTATTGGCGGCATAAAACATTGTTGGATTGAAGAAACGAGTACCTCTGTTCTTTTGCCAATGAAAACGTCTTCCCCAACTTCCGGAAGCAACATCGGAGGGTCGGGTCTCGTCGTTGTTCTTCGGCCAGCTCTTCTCTTGGGATGTCGGCGCACCTGATTAAAGGCACAGTTAGAGGCGTAACCTTTCCCTTCTCTGTATTCGCGACAGCCGGAGCCAACCGATCGGTGGGCAGCTGAGTGGCTATTGCGGCCAGTGCCACACGTGGGCCATGTTTCCCTCTGAGCGGCCAGTAGGGATCTGGCATGAGAGATTCCCTCATACCTGGAATATTCCCGATCACGACATCATAGATTAGCTTGACCAGGCAAGCGGCGGTAACCTCGCCTACAAAGTACGGGGTCTGGACGTATATGTGGGCCTCCGGGAGCTTCTTGACTGTCCCGTCCAAGAGCATTAACCGGGTAGTTTTTCCCGTTAACTGGGTTACTGCGACCAAGTCGCGTCGGACACAAACGCTATTACTACCCGTGTCCCGCAAAACGGTGACAGGCTGTCCGAATAATCGCCCTTCGACCACTGGCATCCCTTCGGCTAGGCAAGAATGTTCTTTTACTATGCCACAAGAATACTTGGTACAAGCATTCTCATCGTGCTTGTCATCGAACTTGATACACTGCGGTTGAGCTTCCCGAGGCTCAGTGAGGGCACAAGCAGCAACCTGCTCTGTTCCACTCAACCCATGTCCGTAGTGCTCAGCTTTATGCCCGTGGAGACCACGCGTAGCGCGACTTGCCGGTTCTCTCAAGGAGTTGCGGCACTCTCGTGCACGGTGCCCTGGGCGGTCGCACAGAAAGCATTTCGGTGACGCTTTCGTTTGGGCGTCTGCCGCGACTTTAGTTGTATCCCGGGCGTCATCGGAGACCTTCCCGAGGTTCGACAAGTTTTGCGCTTGGAGGAAACGATCCGTCGCATCGGCAAGGTCGCTCAGCGTTTTGCACTCGCGTTCTTTCAAGAAAATCACGAGTTTAGGATGGCAGCAGCTGATGAATTGTTCCCCGATGATATGGTCACGGAGAGCCTCGAACGTTATCTGAATGTTTGCCATCTCTACCCAATGGTCAAAATAACCGGTGAGCCTCGCTGCAAGCTGTTTTCCGGTTTCACCATCCTCCTCCCGCGCTTTCCTGAATTTTTCCTGATAGCCTTGGGCTGTAAACCGGAAACGCTGAAGCAACGCCTTCTTTACTTTACCGTAGTCAAGAGAGTCTTCTGCGGTCATTCGGCCAATAATGGTAAGCGCCTCTCCACTTAAGCACATGCTTACTGCAAGAGCCTATTTGTCTTGCGGCCATTGTTGCCCTGTTGCTACGCGTTCAAATCGTTGCAAGTACGCGTGCAAGTCGTCGCGCTTCTCGTGAAACAGAGGAAGCAATTTCTGTGGGTTGATCGCATTCATGGCGGCAAGAACTTCATTTCCCGCGGCGGGATTCGATGGGTTTCCACCGCCCTCTTGGAGTCGGATTCGTAAAAGTAGCAGTTCTTTCTCCCTTTCCGCGGCTTCTTTTGCTCTTTCTGCAGCTTCCTTATCCCTTTCCGCGGCTTCTTTTGCTCTTTCTGCGGCTTCTTTTGCCCTTTCTGCAGCTTCCTTCTCCCTTTCAGCTGCTTCTCGGCTAGCTTCCCTCTCAGCGGCCCTTGCGGCACGCTGCTCAGCAAGTTCGCTATCTACCCAAGCCCTAAGCTCTTGACCCGAAAGCCCCACCTGAGTTACCGCAGCAATTAACTTCTCAATGTCCATGCTTTCTAGCTAACCTTACAGGCGCGTTCGCGGCTTACCGACTCCTTTCAGCGGATGTTAAGTATCCTGGCAGGCTCGCCACTTTTTGTCATGAATGGGCCTAGGACCAGCTAGAAAGTCACGAGTCGGTAATACGTGCGCAAGTAGGGATAGCTTTATGCGTGGAAAATGAGAGCAGAAGGTAAGAGAGTAGCGGAAACACAGAGCGGAAACGAGACTACAGGAAAGAGCGTTAAATGGGGTAGCAGGCTAACGAAAACTGTTCGCTGAAGAGAGCAAGGGAGGAAACGTCCTACATGGTCAGGATGCGCAGCAGTCCAACGAGGTCTCCTCGCGAAGTGCGTGGGATCGGCCGATGCACCACGGCGCGGCTTGCTCGCTGAGGAGTCTCACGTCACGTCGGATCTGGACACGGGACAGCGGCCGGACGTCAGGGACGTGCACTGTGGTTGACGGCTCGATGGCCCAGCGGCGGTTGTGAGCCGGTGTTTCCAGGAACCGCGCTCTCTGGCCCAGCGCGTCACCAGATCCAGGCACGGGCCAGCAGACTGACTTCGGTAACCGGACCAGCGGCCGACGGCTCTCCGGCGACAGCAGCGGTTGAGACCCTGGTTTCTAGCTCCAAGCGATCACAGGGCCGCGCTCACTCGCCCAGCGCGTCATATGCGTCCGCTGAACCCTTGCTGATTCGATTCTTCTGCACGCACTCGATGCAGCTGCGCGCTCGGTCCCTTCTTCCTCGTCTTCCACAGGCACTTCATCACACTGATGTCGACACTATCGTACACACTGATCAAAGGGTGCTTCTCGACCGTGGTGTGTCTGTAGCAAGAGGCATCGCGCGCTTCAAGGAACACCAATCCCACATTTTGGTTACTAATTTCACCGAGGAGTACCAGCATTTAAACAAGGGCGCGGCAATTGCATTCCTCGAAGAAACGCAAGAAGCAAGTGACGTGATCGCGGTCGCCGACTTTGAACGCACACCCGTAGAAACCTTCAAGCTCCCGCAGGCATTCGACGTGAATCCGGCGCTACCGCAAAAACAACGGAAAAAATTATTGGCTTTGCTGCGTCGCTATAGCGAATGTTTTTCGTCGAGTGCAAAACTACGTCACACCCCTCTAGCGAAGCACCGAATAATAACCGAAGATGGAGCCCGACCTACCCGACAGTCACCGTACCGCGTCTCTTGACACGAACGGGAAGCCATCCGGACTCAAGTCGACGACATGCTCAGCGACGACATTATACAGCCATCGAAAAGCCCCTGGGCTGCGCCCGTCGTACTCGTAAAGAAAAAAGACGGCACATTAAGGTTTTGCGTTGACTACCGGCGACTGACCAAAATCACGATAAAGGACGTGTACCCCCTCCCCCGAATCGACGACGCCCTCGACCACCTCTGCCACGCGAAGTACTTCTCATCGATGGACCTGAACACCGGCTACTGGCAAATTGAAGTGGACGAGAGAGACCGAGAGAAGACTGCATTTATAACCCCAGACGGCCTATACGAGTTCAAGGTGATGCCGTTTGGGCTGTGCACAGCACCAGCGACGTTTCAAAGAGTCATGGACACTGTGCTAGCTGGCCTTAAGTGGCACACCTGCCTCGTATACCTCGACGACGTAGTGGTATTCGCCCGGACTTTCGATGAACACCTTGAAAGGTTGGAGTCTGTACTCGAGGTCATTCGTACGTCGGGGTTGACGCTGAACCCTGAAAAGTGCCGTTTCGCATACGGGGAACTCAAGTTTTTGGGCCACGTCGTCAACGCCGCGGGAGTCCTACCTGACCCGGCAAAAACTTCAGCCATTGCGAACTTCCCAAGGCCGAAAGACAAGAAGGGCGTGCGAAGATTTCTCGGGCTGTGCGCATACTACCGGCGCTTCGTCGCAAAGTTCGCACGCATTGCAGAGCCACTCCGCGCTTGACGAAAGATAGCACCCCTTTCAGCTGGGAAAACGACCAAGAAAAAGCAATCTGCGAGCTGCAAAAACCCCTGCAAAGCCCGCCCGTGCTCGCTCATTTCGACGAAAATGCCGAAACGGAAATGCACACGGACGCCAGTGATATAGGCTTGGGTGCTGTCCTTGTCCAAAAGCAAAGCGGCTGCGAAAGGGTAATCGCCTATGCCAGCCGTGGTCTGTCGAAAGAGGAGAAAAACTATTCTGCCTCTGAGAAAGAGTGCCTGGCTATTATATGGACGATTTCAAAATTTTGCCCATACGTGTATGGAAGGCCATTCAAGGTTGTAACAGACCACCATGCGCTGTGTTGGCTCGCCAATTTGAAGGACCCCTCTGGCCGTCTTGGGCGGTGGAGCTTGCGCCTGCAGGAGTTCGACGTTACAGTCGTTTATAAATCCTGCAGGAAACAGTCCGACGCCGACTGCCTGTCCCGCGCCCCTGTCGACCCACCACCACAAGACTCTGATGAAGACAGTGCGTTCTTCGGGATCGTGACGGAGAGCGACCTAGCCGCCCAGCAGCGTGCCGACCCCGACTTACGCGTCATAATCGAGTACCTCGAGGGATGTAACGTTGCCGTTCCTGGGACCTTCAAACGCAGCTTACCAGCATTAAGCCTGAGAAACTCCGTCCTTGTGAAGAAGAATTTCAGCCCCGGAACAAGAGCGAATTACCTTCTCGCCATCCCCGCGGACCTTCGTGACGAAATTTTGGAAGCGTGCCACGACGACCGGTCTTCCGGACATCTCGGCACAGCCCGCACTATTGGAAAAATCAAGGCGAGGTACTACTGGCCCGGCCTTACCTCTGACGTCACCCACTACGTCCGGAGCTGCCGTGACTGCCAACGACGAAAAACGCCGCCGACGAGACCCGCCGGACTTCTGCAACCGATCACCGTCCCATCGAGACCATTTCAACAGATTGGAATGGACCTTTTAGGCCCGTTCCCTACGTCACGATCACAGAACAAGTGGATTGTCGTAGCGACAGACTACATGACGCGCTACGCAGAGACCGCCGCTCTTCCGAGGGGTACTGCACAAGAAGTGGCGAAGTTCTTTATAAGCCAAGTTGTGCTGCGACATGGAGCCCCGGAAATCCTAATCACAGACCGCGGAACGGCATTTACTGCGGAGCTGATGCAAGGAGTATTACGCTACAGCAACACGGATCACCGAAGAACGACGGCGTACCACCCCCAAACGAACGGACTAACAGAACGTCTGAACAAGACAATCGCAGATATGCTGTCAATGTACGTTGACGTTGAACATAAGACTTGGGACGAAGTGCTCCCGTATGTCACGTTTGCGTACAACACGGCTATCCAGGAGACGACGCAGCTGACGCCGTTCGAGCTTGTCTACGGTAGAAGGCCGACTACGATGCTCGACGCCATGCTTCCGCACGTAGAAGACGACGACCCCGACGCCGACGTCCACGGATATCTTCAACGTGCGGAGGAGGCCCGCCAGCTCACTCGAGTTCGTATAACGCACCATGCGGGCCGCTACAACCTCCGACGCCGAGACACCGAGTACCGCCCAGGGGACCGTGTGTGGGTTTGGACTCCCATCCGGCGACGCGGACTCAGTGAGAAGCTCCTGCGACGGTATTTCGGACCCTACAAGATTCTGCGACGTGTTGGCCAACTCACCTACGAAGTGATCCCCGATGGTGACTCCGGCACATCACGACAACGCACGCGGCCTGAAGTCGTCCACGTGGTTTGCTTGAAACCTTTCTACGGACGATGACGAACTTTTATTTTCATTTGTTCGGACTGTCGCTTATGTTATCATCGGGTCGATGCACTCTTAAAGGGGAGGTAATTCCGCGAACCATACATTGGGTTTGTTTATTTGTGTTTTGCTTTTACCGCCCGGCTGCGCCGGTCTGTGTTATCTCTGCGCCAAGGGAAGCGCGTGTTCCATTCTTTCTTTCTGTGCCGCATGGGTTATCTGTTGTGATAGGGAGAGCATTCCCATCTAACGTGAACAGCCCAGAATAATCTTCTTGGATCTACTATGTTCTCGATGCGAATCGACGTTTCGAGAACCACGCGCGACAAAAGATAAAAAGCCTGCAGTGCGGACGCCGGGGCATTCGATTCGACGACACTCGCCTGTGCAAGTCACTTTGTGGACCGCTGCTTTGCCGCCTCTGTATTCTTTTGAGTTGTTAGGGGAGCACAAGTTCGCTCCAATAAACGTGTTTCTCATTCAAGACAACTGCATCGTCCTTGTCTTCGTGACAATATCAAACAACTGAAACAAAAATGTATTAACACACTGGATATTCTAAAGGTCTTGTCGCATCACTCGTACGGTGCTGACAAACAACTTCTGCTGCGAGGGTTTACCAGTCTGGTAGGCTCGAGGTTCGACTATGGGAGTGTTTTTTATGGTTCAGGAAGGGAAACTGCTTTGAAAATGCTCGACCCAGTGCAGCACTTGGGCCTTCGACTTGCGTCTGGTGCTTTCCGGACTAGCCCCGTGCAAAGTCTGTACGTCGAGTGTGACAGATGGTGCCTGGGGTACCAGCGCGAGTATGTCGATTTGCTATATGCTTTTAAAGTTTCATCAATGTCTCACCATCCCATTAAGTCTCTAATCAACGATACATCTACATCCCAACTGTTTTTAAATCGTCCATCTATTTCTGCGCCTTTCTCGCTCAGGGCGAGGCAGAAAGCCTCTGAACTTTGTGTCTCGTTTTTAGACACTTTTACAACATCTGTCATTGATTCTATAGCCCCATGGCATCTTCATCCTGTATTGTGTGATTTGTCGTTTACACAATTTAAGAAAGACACGGTGCCCACAACTGCCGTTTTGCAGCATTTCATGTATCTCAGGCGAAATATGGGGCAACAGAATTTTTTACTGATGCTTCAAAAACATCCATTGCGGTGTCTTGTGCTGCACATGGACCCAATTTCTGTGCTTGTAAAACCATGAATGTGAATTCTAGCATTTTTACAGGGGAGGCATATGGTATACTTTTTGTTTTAAATCATATCAAAGAACATAATATTGCAAACTCCATAATTTTCACGGATTCACTAAGCGTCGTGCGTACATTATCATCCCAAAGGTCTTCCGAAAATTACATTGTCAATCTGGTTTTTAAATCTTTGATGTCGGCGTATGCGTCAGGTCTGAATGTTACCATCTGCTGGGTTCCAAACCACGCTGGCATCGCGGGCAATGAGTTTGCTGATGAAATGGCCGCTGCTGCTGCACTGAGAAACACTCTAGACATAGAAACAGTACCATACCGTACACTGACATGAAGCCAGTCATCAGACAACGCCTACGTAAAACATGGCAAACACACTGGAGGAAACAGTCAGACAACAAGCTACATGTAATAAAGCCACACTTGGGACAATACACAACTGACTCACACAACAGACACACCGAAGTGACCCTAGCAAGGTTACGGATAGGTCACACACATGCAACACACTCGCACTTGCTCCCTGGATCTCCAAGACCCATGTGCAGCAGGTGTGGAGAGGGCCTATCCGTAATCCACGTACTCATCCAATGCAAGGCACTTGACACAACACGACGCAAACACTTCCCACAACTATACAGACAACACGTTCCGTTTCACCCATTGTACTTTCTAGGAGGCGAGCCCATGTTTTCCACCAAGCTTGTTTTTAAGTTTCTCACCGATGTCATTTTTTTACATCTCATCTCTTATCATGCATCATGACAACCTGGCCCTTTACACCAGTCATCTTCATTAGCTTGTTTTAGTTTGTATATGTTTACTTAAACCCTCTACTTTTACTTTCACATCGCTGTCATGAAATCACTTTTGTTTGGCGCTCTTTGCCCTTAGCTGGCCTTGCGCCATTAAAATCCAGATATCATCATCATCATAACAGTGAAGTCGGCTTTCGAGCTTGTTAGAGTGTGAGCACAAGGGGCGTATGCGTATACGCACCTCTTACTATTCCATTTCAAAGGTGGCAAAAAAAATTGGCGCAGCTTGAGATAGTGGTGCAAGGCTGGAGAAACAGCATAGCTGGGGGTCGACTTACCTTGTTTCCCCCTTGGATCCCCTAACAAGGGGGGGGCACCCTGGGGCATCCTTGTAAAATCCGGTTAAACTTGGCCTCACCCCTCAGCGGTCACCGCCAGCTAGTAAGCACATTGCAAAGATACATGACAAAACTTAGCAACACCAGAAGAAACTAGGTCGGCCCAAAGCTCCGCTGTTCTCCGCTGAACACCTATTTCACACTGCTTCTACACCCTACAGAAAGCCAAGCGTGTTGCAGTCGGTAAACACCCTTTTTGCCACACGACTAGAGTCTTTTTAATTTTAGAGGTTGAAATTGGTGTTTCACGTGCCAAAGCTTAACTTTGGGTACGAGGTGCACCGCATATGGCAACAAGCGATCATTTCATACGAGCAATTATTTTTTTGCGTTTGAAAATTTCTTGCGAGTAGAGGAGTATAAGAGGGGGTGTCTTGTTCTTTACAGTGCTATTCTGCATCCAAACATGGCCTTATTCAATGAAAAGCTGAACACCTTTTCCACGCCATTTCAACACCCTATAAATAACCAAGGGTGTTGAAGTTGATTAACACCCTTTTTCACACAAAAAGGGTGTAGAGCTAGAAAAAATGTGTTGAGATTCAAGACAAATGGTGTAAAGGCCTCCCAACACCCTTTTTACACTTATGCTACACCGTTTTTGGCTAAAAAGGTGTAAAACGTTTAGTGTGTAGAGTCGAGCTTTTTGGGTGATGAATACGCGTGGCGAATCAGCTGTAAGCGCGTTTCTCATATGGCCTCTTTGACAGTCACTGACTCCGCTGTAGTACAGTACCAGGCCCCTAAAACGTTTTTCTTGTATGCCTGCAAGCACGACAGCTGTCTCCTCCGCAGAGTCGGTGTCATCTGTATTGACCGTTGCTAAGCACAACTCAGCTCCTTTACTGCTTGTCACACTAACAGCGTACGCCCACTTGGTTCGTGCCGGGTACCTCTCAGCGTCGACGTATCTTGTTGAGCTGTCCTTGCTGTAAGCTTTTCGCAAGGCCTTGACCCTGACTTCCCTTCGCCGCTTGTGGTAAAGCGGGTGCATGTTGCGTGGGACGTTTTCAACCATGATGTATTCCCTGATGGCATGGGGGATGCATCGCTTTTGGTTTTGAGGTTCCACGCTTGGCTCGTAACCGAGGTGGTACAAGGTAGCTCGGCCGGTCGGGGTAAGCCTGAGTCGCTTCATTTCGCTGGATTTATGCGCCTTTGTGAGTTCTTGCCATGTGTTGTGAATTCCTAACTGAAAAAGTTTCTCTGTGGAGGGCTTGGCTGGCAGTGCCAGTGCTAATTTGTAGATTTGACGAATTAAGATGTCGAGTTTCTTTATTTCAGCAATTTTGAGCGAGGAAAGAAGAGGACAGGCCACGTACTTTGCACAACTACGTTGGTGTGAATATATGGATCTGCACGTTGAAGTTTTGACATGCAATAAAGACCGGAAAAGAAGTCCCACTTGTTCCACGTTTTACGGTTTTCTGGGTTCGCCATTTTTAAAATGATGATGGGTGTTCTATCACGCCAGGTTTTTATGGGAGGAAGAATTGTGGTCAGAGAGGCTGGTGTTCTGAGATGCTGCTACTTGTTCTTTCTTCCTCATTTCTATACTTCTTTTTTATTTGACGTAGGGCAAGCGCCCACTTTTGCGGGGCCCGCTTTAAGTGACACCGGTTCCATGATTGCGCTAAAATAAGTAACACTTTCCTAATTTTCTGAGTGTGAAAATTTCAGGGAAGGTTTTTATTCTGAGAGCCATATCATCACTTACGACTCATTGTCTCAAAGAGATCCGGTGGGGAAACAGGTGGGTTGGCGCGACAGGCTGCAGACTTCCGCCTTGCCACGCGACTCAGGCAGAAAAGTGGTGCAACTGCTGCGAGCTAGTTCACGTCAGGTTTGAAGTATCGACATGCTCCTTTCTGACTCGGTTTCGGCAGGCTGTTTTTGCGCCACCTGTTAGCTTCCTAACCATTCTCCAAAGTTTGAATACGAATCGAGGAGTTCTTTTTACTCCATTTATAATAGACTTAGAGATTACATAGTTGATGCAATCAACTAATCAATTTTTTGCCAAATTTTCACCGTATCGAAATAATATTTGTTGCACCAGCGGCTCTACAGGTTCAGCTACCTCTGTTTTACATGGGAGGACAACCCGTGAGTATTGGGCACGAGGGAATAAAGAAGCGCTAACAGTCATTCCGGGTACAGCCTGACGAGTTGCTTGATTGGAATAAGATGGTTAATGCGATGGCCAGTCGTCCTCGGATAGTAATACGGACAGCGACAGGTCAGGCATCACTATGCACCAGGCCTCACTAGGGCCAGCAGGCCTCAACAGGCCGTGCATTGAAACCTTGTGGCACAGTCTGAACAGCAGTTTCTTCGGCTCAAAACTATACTGCTCAGAACAAGCGGTAATGAACTAGTGTCTGTGTCTTACCATGTTTTCAAACGTTTCCGAAGCGATGGAATGCTTCGGGACACTGTATTCCCGCAGTTGACGTTGCCCATGCGGGTACTGTAAAGCCTCATGCGCCACCGGGTGTTGCACAAAAGCTCCACAGAATGACCAACCAAAGTTACGTAGTTTCGTAGTGCAAAACGTGTGATCCGACCTGACGACTTTCTCTTAGATTAGTACTATAGTGTCAGATCGACATGCCTTATTTTGTGCAAGGAGCAAAACTGTTTTCGTTGTGTAACAAAAATGTGAAACGAGATGGCATAACCCATTGTTGACGCATATAATGCACGTCCCAGCTGCTGAGAGTTCTGCTCATCCAAGCGCGTTATTGCGAAACTAATTAATGGAGATGTCCTGAAATGCAACTCATTTCCCACGGAAGGAGTGAGTCCCACAAGCTACAAAAAAGCTTTATTTAGGCCGCACAGCTACAAAAATAACAAAAAATCCAAATTCCAAGGAAGTTCGGGTCATTTCATTATTTCACCTTGCTATTGAAATCAACGGGCATAAAAGAAAAGAGCGGGAAAGAAAAACTGGCAGATACAAAAAAAACGTTTCTGACCAAAGACAAAGGCCTTTCGCAGGAAACGGGCAGCTTGAGGGAGTCCTCCGCGTGGCCGCCATGTCCAGAAAACGGGTCGCTGATGAAGTCCTGTGGTGACGCTACTGAGGGCATCAAGACGGCTGGAACTTGTCCAGAAATTCCTGGATGATTCTATTCTTCGCATCCTGAAAGGGGGATAGGGAAATAATGCATGCGTGTCTTCTTGCGCCGAGGCAAACGCCGCCACAATACGAAAGTCTCCTGCCGACTCGGACAAGTGACACCCTCTCGTGTCTTTTTCTCGCATCTCTCACACTCTTTTTTACCCATCTGGCAACTCCTATGAGGAATGCAATAGATGTTTTCTAAATTAAATTTTTTGCGCGTTCGCCTTATTCGCATATGCCGTATATTGGGAACTTTTGTTACTGTTATTCGTGGAGCAGCTCAAGGTGATGTGTTTGGTTTTATAATGTTTGCTTTTGTCTCACCCTTCTTTGACATCGGTATTAACGCGTTGTTTTTTTTTTTTTCTTTTCCAGCGTGAAAACGTAACCAATTTTCATTTTAGTCAAATCACTTTGGCACACTTGGTTTTGTGGTTTTTGTATCTCTACTTGCGTGACGTTTCCTTTACGCGTAATACTTTGGACACACGCTGTTGTATACGAGCCACAGTAGATATATATTACGGTATCCAAGAGAGCTGAACAAAACCAACTAGCAGTACCGAACCAGCAACTTTTGTGGAACTGAACCCGAACCAGAACCGGTTTTTTTAGGATGCTGCACCCCAACTGGAACTGAGCATGGACACATAAATGAAATAATGGTATCCGGTTCAGGACGGAACGGTTCGATGAACCTGTTTGCAGTGTGCAGTGAATGTCGTGTTGTGATTTTCTCTTCAGGCAAGGTTAACTTGATTTGATTGATTGATTTTAGGGTTTAATGCGCCGACGCAACGCAGGCGATGAGGCGCGCCGTAGTGGAGGGCTCCGGATTAATTTTGACCTCCTGGGGATCTTTAACGTGCGCCGAAATCTCGTACACACGCGCGTTCTTGCTTTTCGCCTCCACCAGAAAAGCGGCCGCCGCGGCCCAGAATCGAGCCCGCGACCTCGTGCTCAGCAGCGCAACGCCTTAGCCACTGAGCCACCGCGGCGGGTTCACGCCCGCTTTTCACTTCAGAGCTATCACAACACTATTAACGAGAACACAGAAATACCTCCATGCAACATGGGAAGCGTGATTAATCGATTATGAGGTTCAACGTGCCTACGCTACGTAGGCGATGAGGCGCGCCGTACTGCAGTGCTCCGGATTATTTTTGGCCCCCTGGGGATCTTTAACGTGCGTCGGAATCTCGAATACACGGGCGTTTTCGCTTTTCGCCTCCTTCACAAGAAGAGGGAACACATTTATTTGGGAGCAGAGTTAGTTGTCGATGGTGGCCACTGTTTGGGCGGCGACCGCGGCCTCCCAGGCAACCAGTGAAGCTTGGGCCTCCTGGTCTGGGCAGCGCAACGCGTCCTCGCACTGCTCACATGTGGTTATTTTTGGATAGTGGTCTCACGGGCATCCCCACATAAGCTGCTGAAGGGTGCCGAGGGACTGGCAGGCTGTAGAGTTAGGTGCAGGGTATACGGCTGGCTGAATTGGGTGCAATTTAGGGGGATTAGGAATTATGTTTGTTTGAAAAAGACGCCATGTGTGTTCTTCATGGATGGTGAGTTTTGTGTGTGCCGGGGGGTAGACACGGCGAGAGAGGCGGTAATGGGTGATAATTTTATAATTTCATTATACGTTATCATGCGGTCTCTAGCGGATCTGCCGCCATGGTAGGGGAACGAGCTGGGCCCGGCTCGGATGGTGAGTTCTTGAGCCATACCGTGGGAAACTTCATTCCCCTCCAGGCCAGAGTGTGCCGGAGCCCAGATGATTTCTACGGGGGACGTTGGGGAGGCTTGTTGAATAATTTTGAGTGCCTGAGGCGAAATAAAGCCCGAGGCGCAATTTTGAACTGCCGTTTTAGAACCAGGAATGACTGTGGAGGGGGTCGACTTCTGCATTAGCGCTAATGCTAGTGCCGCATCTTCCGCCGTGGCTGGGTTGGTGATGCGGATAATCAGGAAGTTACGCTGGGCCTGATTGGAAGGGCAATAAGAGATGATTCAGAAGGCACCATGACGCCGATATTCCACTGCGTCGACGTAGTGAACGTCATGTTTGTCACGGTATTGTTTATGTCAAGCTTGGGCGCGTTGCGAACGCCTTTTGGTGCTAAATTGTGGGGGCATGTTTCTGGGTACAGGCTGATAATTAAGTTAGAATGGATGTCGTGGGGGAGTGTGCTTTTGTTTTCTGGGGGGCCTAGAAGGGAGATTCGTAGCTTCTGGAGAATGTGAGCGCCAGTGGTAGTTTTTGAGAGTCTCGTGATTTGATTGACGAGATGAGTCTCAATGAAGACTATTCGGGCAGAAATTTGGGCTAGTTGGTGATGGGACTTCGACATGGTAAAAAAGCGCACTAAAACGAGGAAACAAGAAAAAGGCGGTGACACGGGACGAGCGCTAGACATCAACTATGGCTTTATTCACAAGAAAGGCTATATATACACACATACAAATGCGCAGAAACGCAAAAAGATACACAGGGCGCAGCTTTCACAGAACATGATATTGACGCTGTAGATAGGCTTTCTCTTTTGTGTGCAAGGCCAGCGACGGAGTGCTCACGCAGTCATCTTTTTCCTTGAAGATACAAAACGCCTCAAAGATTTCCCTTTGTAGTTCCGTCCTAAAGCTGCGCAGGACGCGGGTATTATGAAAGTCAGGCGTGCAGGTGCACCGCCGGCAGTGATCTGCCAAATGTCCTCCCCCCACCAATGAGTTTACAGCTGCGCGGTGCTCTCTCAGTCTATCATTAATGCAGCGTCCCGTCTGGCCGACGTAGCATCTTCCACAATCTAGTGGGATCCTGTATACCACACCTACTTTACATTCCATAAAGCGTGGGGCGGGCTTAGTTGTGCAGGCAGCCTTCCCAGCTTCATTATTCACGGCTTTGCACATGCGTGCAAGCTTGCCTGGGGCCGAAAAGACAACCTGGGTGCCGCACCTTCCCGCCACTTTTTTGAGCCGGTGGGACAGGTTGTGCACGTACGGCACGATCACGGGCCGCACCTTCAAGCGTTCGTGTTGATTGGCTCTGGGCTGGTTCTCTGAATTTGCTTCTTTTATCAAGCTTCCAGCTTGATAAAAGAAGCTTCTAGCATCTTCCACTAGATTGTGGCAGCCGTAAACTCATTGGTTGGGGGAGGACATTTGGCAGATCACTGCCGGCGGTGCACCTGCACGCCTGACTTTCATAATACCCGCGTCCTGCGCAGCTTTAGGACGCAACTACAAAGAGAAATCTTTGAGGCATTTTGTATTTTCAAGGAAAAAGATGACTGCGTGAGCACTCCGTTGCTGGCCTTGCACACAAAAGAGAAAGCCTATCTACAGCGTCAATATCTTGTTCTGTGAAAGCTGCGCCCTGTGTATCTTTTTGCGTTTCTGCGCATTTGTATGTGTGTATATATAGCCTTTCTTGTGAATAAAGCCATAGTTGATGTCTAGCGCTCGTCCCGTGTCACCGCCTTTTTTTTTGTGTCCTCGTTTTAGTGCGCGTTTTTACCATGTCGAAGTCCCATCACCAACTAGCCCAAATTTCTGCCCTGAATAGTCTTCTTTCTAGTACAATGGGCCCTGTTCTTCCAAACTATATGTGTCACAACCCTTCGGTAACTTCAGCGTCGTTGATCAACTTGATCGCCATCACAGCGTGTCGTGCTCGTGCGGTAACCTTCTGCATCAAACACCAGCTCATCCCGCTTGAGGTGCTCAAACTTTTTGCGCCCTGTGTGCCGGCGTTGCGACACACTAGAAGAATACTGAACCTGTGGCGCTCTGAGCTGCGGCATCAGAACCGTCACTACCAAGTGTGTCTTCGCATTCTTTCGTCCTCTCTGGTCAACTGCAACCAACTCCGTGATTCCATGTTCCGGACGTTAACGCGCGACGCAGCAAAAGTGACGGAGTTTTTGTGGGCAAGAACTCTCCCGCCCCTGCTTGCTTGGACCAGAGCACGTGAGAAGGACTTCCGTTCTGGACAGGTGACGCTCCTTGGAGATTGTGCTTTGCCTGAAAATGTAAAAAATGTGTTGGACAGGGGACCTAAGTTTTGCACCGAGGTCAATGAAAGTCCTGTAGAACTGCTTTCTGTAGTAAGGAATGTCGCTAATGGAGTTCTGCCAGATGAACAAAACCGGGTTCTTTCAGAAGGTGCCGACTGCCTTATGTCTAGAAAACCGAGCAGCAACGCTAACCTCCAAGTTCGGGACTCCGTAAACTTTTTGAAGAATAATAACTTAGCGCTCATGGTGTCTGATAAAGAGGGTGGATTTGTAGTGCTCCCCAAGGGTGACTTTTCTGAGAAAGTCACCCTTGGGGGGCTTTTCTGAGCACAGCAAGCTATAACGAAGAATTTTATTTCAGTTAAAGGGACACTGAAGTGAATTTGTCAAGCTCCCGTTTTTGCTTGCACTGCGTAGACTGGCTCAAATTAGCACACTTTTCATCGTTTATTCGGTTGACAAATCGGTAATTATTTTACAAAGCGCGAAAGAAGAAAAACTACCATGCGCGGTTTGCGGCGGCCGCACCAACTAAAGCTGTGACGTTAGGAGGAGCCGCACCGTGATTGGACGATGCCCAAGGTGAGCAACCAAACAAGTTTCGGTTTCGGTTCTGTAAAACACAACCGTTGGCGTTGTTGGATGGGCATTCTCAATAACTCAGTAATCATCGTACCGCGCTTCTGCCATGTTGTCAGCTGTAAAAATGCATAAAGATAAGCCTCCTAGGACGGACTGGAATCGTAGCATTCACTAGCCGAAACCTACGCAGTGCATGAACGCCCTCCGCGTACCCGCAGACGCCCAAATGTCATGCGCTTTTCCCCCATATTTGGAGCTTGCCTCCCTCATGCCTGTGTCGTAAAAAGCGTGTTCGCACCAGGCCAAGGGTCTGTTCCTTCTAGCCTGTGCCCACTGCCTGCAAGCAGTCGGTGCTTATGGCAACAGCACGCCAACGAGAACTCGCTAGCGCGCAGGTGCCAGCCTGCGCGCGTTTTGTGAACTAGTTCGTGGAGCCATGAACGTTGCGGCCCAAAAAAAGGTGAGCTCAATATAGAAAACATCGGCGGAAAACGAAAAAGTTAACTTACAAAAAAAAAGCACGTACCCGCGGGGATTCGAACTAGTGACTTGCAAAATGCTTGCGGTGGCACACCTAGCAACCCAGACCGCTCGGCCACGAAGCGGGCTCGGCTGGAACCGGTAATATAGGGTATATATTGTACAACCAGTTTACACTTTTCTTTAGTTTTGACATTTCAAGCAGCTTAGGTGACTATTTGTTGTATTGCGCTCGTGCAGTAAGCGTCGCCCGAGTTTCCACGATAGCTCACGTCTAGCAATTGCATTTCGTAGACGGAAAAGCGTTCGCAGATGTGTAGTCGTGCTGCTGACCGCTGTGCTTGTTCGCCCAGCGCAAAAAAGTGCTTCCCGCACCCTAGTTTTACGCTGTATGGTAAAAATATCAGTTGATTTTATTTCCTTAGTACCTATATTGACTTCGCTGACTCTTCTCCCGCCTTCAAGAGGCCTTATATTTTCCTACTGGCATACCAGTCAGCGAAGCGTCGCATGTGCGCTTGTGCAGCGCTTGTGTGAAGCGACCTTGACTTGGAGCTAGATACAGTGTACAAACTAACAAGTAAAGAAAGGCAAATTCTACCATTCACAAACGTGTCCTGGCTTCGTTTCAACTGAGCGAACGAATTGCGACGACCCGTCGGCGGCCGGCGGACGAAACGCTGGGCCGACTGACTGTCTGAAGGCCGGGGAGCCGTGCAGTAGCGCGGCCAATTGCCAGCTTATCCCCTCCTGACGTCACACGAAAACGCCGCAGAAAATGGGCGAGCGTAAAGAGAGGAGGACAGCATTTTTGAATTAATTTTTCTACTAAATAAAATCGCGTAAACGCGCCCAGGGTGGTCGAAACATGGCCTGGGGACTCCGGACTACAATTTGCGCAAGTACTCCCGCAATGTTTACATATCACTTCAGTGTCCCTTTAAGTGCTCAAAGAAACAATTAAGGAATAAGGCTATGGCTCTCTCTGATGAGATTAACTTGCAAAGCCTGAAGAAAACCATCGCTGGTGCGAAAAAAGACTTCTTAGATATGTTCTTTTCAGCAAAAACGCACAAAGAGGGGATTCCATTCAGGGCGATTGTGACGGAGAAGGTATCATGGCAAGGAACCCTCTCTAGATTTTTGCAAAGGCATCTTAAGCTGCTTAAGGTGAATGACCCTTACCTCGTACCTAACTCAGACAGTGTTTGACCGTTATTACAGAGTACGAATATCCTCAGCAGCCGCTGCATGCCTTTTCTATAGACGTTGTAGACCTGTTCTACTCAATCCCACAAAGTGAACTTTTTTGTGCCGTTCGTGAAAGCATCGACGACTTTGGCCCTGTTGCCTTACGGAATTCTATTGGTTTTAATATTGACAATTTTATGGAACTATTACGATTTTACCTGTCCTCTACAACAGTTGCTTTTAATGACACACCCTTTCTTCAAAAGGAAGGGATTTGTATTGGTTCTTGTATTGCCCCAATTTTAAGTGATCTGTTTTTATCCTTTTGTGACAAGCGTATTCACACGTGCCTTGACACAGTCTGCGGTGCAAAGGTTTTAAACGTCTTTCGGTATGTAGATGACTACCTGGTAATGTTGAAGGATGTGCGTGCTGAGGATTTGACTGAAACCGTGAGCCAAGTTTTAGGCGTTTTTAATTCATGTAGCAAAGGGTTCAAATTCACTTTTGAGTTACCTGAAGAGGGATGCCTTCAGTTCCTCGATTTAAGCATCTTTTTCCATGACGGTCAGGTGTGCTGGAGATACCAACCCAGGTCCAAAAACACCAGTCCTTTACTACGATTCGGCCCATTCCAAAATTGTGAAAAGGGGTATTGCCAAAAATTGCATGCGTGCTGCTCTCAAAAAGTCGTGTTGTCACCAGGTGGCATGCAGCCTTCAGCACCAAGCTCGACGCTTGAGCAATGCCGGTTTTCCAGCAGAATTGCTGGCTTCCATAGCTGGAAGCTTGATAAAAGAAGCAAATTCAGAGAACCAGCCCAGAGCCAATCAACACGAACGCTTGAAGGTGCGGCCCGTGATCGTGCCGTACGTGCACAACCTGTCCCACCGGCTCAAAAAAGTGGCGGGAAGGTGCGGCACCCAGGTTGTCTTTTCGGCCCCAGGCAAGCTTGCACGCTTGTGCAAAGCCGTGAATAATGAAGCTGGGAAGGCTGCCTGCACAACTAAGCACACCACACGCTTTATGGAATGTAAAGTAGGTGTGGTATACAGGATCCCACTAGATTGTGGAAGATGCTACGTCGGCCAGACGGGACGCTGCATTAATGATAGACTGAGAGAGCACCGCGCAGCCGTAAACTCATTGGTGGGGGGAGGACATTTGGCAGATCACAGCTGGCGGTGCACCTGCACACCTGACTTTCATAATACCCGCGTCCTGCGCAGCTTTAGGACGCAACTACAAAGGGAAATCTTTGAGGCGTTTTGTATTTTCAAGGAAAAAGATGACTGCGTGAGCACTCCGTCGCTGGCCTTGCACACAAAAGAGAAAGCCTATCTACAGCGTCAATATCATGTTCTGTGAAAGCTGCGCCCTTTGTATCTTTTTGCGTTTCTGCGCATTTGTATGTGTGTATATATAGCCTTTCTTGTGAATAAAGCCATAGTTGATGTCTAGCGCTCGTCCCGTGTCACCGCCTTTTTCTTGTGTCCTCGTTTTAGTGCGCTTTTTTACCATGTCGGAGTCTCAATGAGTTCTTCCACTGTGTTATGCACACCTAGGGCTTCGAATTTGGCAGTGGAAGTGGTTGTAGCGCTGCTTTATAGGCTTTTCTGCGCATGAGGTTGACTGTGCTAAGCTCGGTTTTAGATGGATTTATAAATGGAAGGGACTAGGTCAGCCTGCCAAGGACAAAGGCTTAAAGGGGGCGGAGGCGTTCAGCTTCCTTGAGGCTTCTGTGTCTATTGGTAACTCGACGCATTAAACCTATCGTTTGTGTGGCATGTTGTTGGAGGTGGCGTATGAAGTGAGTATTGTATCTGTTATGTTGGATGGTTAAGCCCCAGATTGTGATTATTTCAACCTTCGGGATGGGGTGGCCCCGCATGGATATGGGGGGGATGAATTTTGTGTTTTTGGTGAGAGTACGAGCCATTGGCATTTGGTTGGCGAACAGGTGAGACCCGCTCTACCAGCCTCTTCCATTACTGTTTCTACTCCTCTTTGTAGAGTGCTCTCAATTTCAGCGTCGCTGCCTTTGTTGACCCACAGTGTAATGTCGTCGGCGTACAAACCAGCACTAAGATTAGGAATTCAAGCGGGCGCCGCGGCCAGGAATCTAACCCGCGTTCTTTGGCTCAGCAGCACAACGCCTTAGCCAGTACTGAGCCACCGCTATGGGGAAACGTATCCGCACCAGTGACGCAATGGTATGTGGCCACGTGTGCAAAGGGCGAGGCTGAACGAAAAAAAAACAACTATGACCCAGACTTCGCCCTTCCTTAGCAGCGAGCGTGTATGCGCCATCAGGCCGCAACATTGCTGCACTGTGCAACGGCGAAGGCCCACACCCTAAACGTGTCTTCTTTCTGAATTTCACAATTTGTTAAGAAACGACGCAAAGCTGAAATACTTGTCATGCGTTTTACGCAGAAGGCGTTTAGTAGCTGAGCCGCTGGCAAGGATGAAGGTGCGATCACGGTCCCCTGCGGCCGTTTTCTTTTTTATATGTAGAGGAAAAACAATAACGTCTATGCGTCGATTATCGGCGCTTGTGAAATATTGCCAGGTGAGTGAGTGAATAAACAGTTTCGACAAGCTTCAAGCGCCGATGGTTGGTCAACATTTTTCTGCTGCCCCCATCAAAATACGGTGCGCCTTCGGATATTCGAAGGCGCCAATTTGTTTTGACAAATGTGTTTCCGCCGGAAACCAAAAAAGAAAATGTCCATTACATGGTTCTATATGTTCACATAGGAATAATTTCGGATATTTTTGCTGCCTTCAGCCGTCGAATAAGCGCAAAACCAAGAAGCAGATTTTTATTTAGCCATCCCTCCCTTTAGCTGACCTTTAACATAACCAAACTTGTCATCACTGTAAAGGCAACGAGCACCGTAGTGCCGGTTTGTTACTTTCTCAGGACGCGTAGAGCGGGCAAGTTTGCATCCGCCATTTGTTGTCTTCCGTTGCCGTCAGACCTTTTGTGTTAAAAACCTCCCTGGTATGTCACCACGATACTGTTAACAAGGTCATATTTTGTGCTTTGTATATAAAAACCTGAACAAATCATGCAACATGTTTTTGAGGCATGTCGTAAAGAACAACTGGCTTGTATTTGTGAAAGTGGGGAAAATTCATGACGGTCTTCTTTACAGTGGCCTACTTACCTGGAATGGAGTGCGTTTTCAAATGGAACAGTTTTATTGAATAAACGGAAATAAGTGCAAAAAGAAAAAAAACTGTAGGAAATAACACACAGAAAAATTCAACTTTCTAGCTTGTCTGGATGCAGTCAAAGAGCTGAAAAAATGCAGTTTTTGAAGATGCGTCAAGTATGCAGAGTCGGGACGGTCAAGAATTTTATTTACATGTAATAAGACGTCCCTCTTCCTTTTTATGCGCAATTCATGTTTACGGAATGTAAAAAAATCGCCGCGTATCTGCTCACTTTGCTGCAAATGTCGCCGAAAGACGATGGTCTTCTGCAGCCGCCACCGCTACATAAATGCCTCTGTTTTCTTTCCCGCTGACCTTTCATGTTATTTCGCTCCTGTTGGGATCCTTCCATGGTAAATACAGTAGAGGTTGGCTGAAGTTAATTCTTTTCTCCTGTGTTTCAATGCTTTTGTTACTCCCCGGCTTCATGGAATACCGCGAAGAGGCCGGGGTGGCAACAGAGCTTTTTTTACTTTGGGGTCAAAACATTTTTTCTAGAATTCATTTCAGCTTAACGATCAGCTTACTGTCAGTCGTCTACAAGGTACTTAGCAAGGTAATCGCTAACAGAATTTTTGCAACCTTAGATTTCAGTCAACCTAAAGAACAAGCAGCTCTCCGCAAAGGTTATTCAACAGTGGACCATATTCACACGATCAATCAGGTGATAGAGAAGTGCGCTGAGTATACTGAACACCTATATATAGCATTCGGCCACTGGGCTTCCATCTAGTCTAAGTAGCTCGTTCCATCCTTCTTTCGTTCCACCCAGCTTAGCTAATTTATGGCACGCTGGCGTGAAAACAACACGTCGTACAGCCAAACACACGCTGGGCTATGGCATATCGTGTTGTGCTAGTGACACGTGTCAGGTTTTTAGACCCCAGTGGACCACACACTCCGGGTTGCCGGGGGAATTAACGTACATTATGAGAAAGCATTTGACTCGGTCGAAACCCTAGCAGTCATTCAGGCATTACGGAGCCAGGGGGTAGATGAGCATTATGTAAGAATACTAGAGGATATCTACTATGGGTCCACAGCTACCATCATCCTCTATAACGAGAGCAGTAAAATACCTATAAGGAAAAGCGTCAGACAAAGAGACACAATTTCTCCAATGTTATTCACGCCATGTTTACAAAAAGTATTCAGAACGTTGGACTCGGAACAGGTTGGAGTAAGGGTTAATGGAGAATACCTCAGTAACTTCAGATTTGCTGATGACGTTGCCTTGCTAAGTAACTCGGGGGACGAACGGCTAAGCATGCTTACAGCACTGGACAAACAGAGTAGAACCGTGAGCCTGAAAATTAATATACAGAAAACCAAAGTAATGATCAATAACTTCGGGATAGCACAGCGGTTTGAGATAGGTGGTGTGGCAGTGGAAGTGGTAAGCTAATATATGTACTTAGGCCAAGTTGTGACCCAGGATCCCAACCACGAGGCAGAGATAATTAGAAGGATCAGAATGGGGTAGAGTGTATATGGCAGACGTTCTCAGATAATGAATAGCAGCCTACCATTGTCGCTGAAGAAGAAAGTGTATGACAGCTGCATCTTACCGGTACTCACCTACGGGGCAGAAACTTGGAGGCTCACTAAGAGGGTTCAACTTAAATTGAGAACGACTCAGCGGGCAATGGAGCCGAAAATGATAGGTGTAAGTAACATTAAGAGACAAGAAAAGAGCGGGGTGGGTCAGGAAACAAACGCATGTTAAGGACATATTAGTAGAGATTAAGAAGAAGAAATGGACGTGGGCAGGACATGTAATGCACACGCAAGATAAACGTTGGTCATTAAGAGTAACAGAGTGGATCCCTAGAGAAGGCAAGCGTTGAAGGGGGCGGCAGAAAGTTAGATGGGCAGGTGAGATCAAGAAGTTTTCGGGGATAAATTGGTTACAGTTGGCACAGGACCGAGGTAATTGGAGAATAATGGGAGAGACCTTTGCCCTGCAGTGGGCGTAGATAGGCTGGTGGTGGTGATGATGATGACATTTTTATTTGCTATTGCAGAAATTGATCAGACATGTATTATATTGTAGGAACACTGCAAATATCAATTATAAGTATGTTTTCCTGGGATATGCGCAATGTTTCTTTTCGTTCAACAATGTTGACACGTATGAACATTGCCACCACATTCATTACTTAGGAAATGTTTGCCTATACGAACGCCTCCTTCGGGAATTCTTTTAATTTTTGGCCAGGAGGCTGAATCGGGGAACAAAGAGATAGATATACAACAGACCAAAAGTTTGCGCTTAAGTAGCCCAAGAAAAACTGCTGTTTTAAAAGTAAGCTTATGCCCTCGTGAACGTCGGCCATGCGTTATAAAAATGCCTCCATTCTTTTGAGTCCCCGCTTGGGGACAACCCGGGCGTTTCCTCATCAGCAAAGAGGTGACGCTGGCGGACGTATCTCCGCTCGTATCGATTACAGTGCCCGAGCTGAGCGGCTTTGCTGCCGAGGCATTAGACATGTGCTGAAAGCTAACCGCGGGTTCTTTACAGCACAATTCTGTTTACGTTGAGTTCGTTGTCACTGCGATTCAGTAGCCATTAGAACCTACAATGCAAAATTATAAAGGTCATTTTATGTTCCTTAATTCATATTATTGGCACAAAAACCGGGCCATATCCACTACCGTGAAAACTGGGGAGGGGCGAAGTATGGAGTGTATAAGTGTATGATGTGGTTTGGATGATGCCCTTTCAATGTATTATGTGGTTTCGAAGTTACAATGAAGTGTATAATGCGGTTTCAATGCTGAGCGCTCGACGTCTTAGGATTTGCGCGTTGGTGTTTTCGCCCACGGAGGTGAAACCATTTGTTGTAAAAGTCTCGTGTCTTTTAAGCACGAAGCGTTCTGGCGCGAGACTTGGAAAACGAGTGTCCCCGTGTGTTCTTTTAATATGAGTTTTTGCCCGGCGTTTGAGTACCGTGACTACATTAGACGCCGATCGCTAGAGCACATGGGTGCTTCGCCCCTAAAACGCGTCTCTGCGGCTATCGAATATGGGCACAGCTGTTGGGTGCACTCGTACGCAGAGACATGCACTACTCCCCTCGCCAATATACGTCATTGCGTGTCACGTCGATGGAGATCCCCGTTTCTCATTTCCGGGACGATAAAGCCATTCTGCAGTTACGAGTAGACACGCGACGATCCTGTCCGCCAAGCGGAATCTAAGCAGCTAGATCACAATTATTTACTCCTCCCCGCAAGCGTGAGGGGAGTGGGATTTTTCTGTATAGGGAAGAACGGATAACAATAGTGGTGAAGATGAAGATGTCCTGACGTACGTCGGAATTTTTGCCAGGAGTTCGGCATACATTATGTGGTAACAGCACATACAGGGGACGCCCACGCAGTAGTCAACCCATTGATGGTTTTCAATTTGGATTCGAACTGCTTTGTTTCTATGGCTAGCGCTGGCTGAATGACCGCATGTGAGAAAAGACAAATGAGAGAGTCCAAATCATTTCTTATATTAGATAACGCGGAGAATTTGTTTTCAAGTAACAATCTCAATTCTTCTAGTTTCCGTCACAGCGAGGGTAGGTTAGGTGTTTTACGCAATAGCATCTTTAATCTTACACTTTTTAAATCCAGACGGATATATAAATATATATATATATATATATCTATATACTTTGATTGCGAGAAGGGCTGTCTTTGGTTGCCGTAGCAAATAGTAAAAATGGGTATAGCTTCTAACAAAACTGTTTATTGGTCGACGTTTCGATCGGATGCCGATCTTTCTCAAGACAACAATTCGCATTTCTGTGCATGTATTTATAAGCTCGTCGTCCAACGACGCCGAAAAAAGAGAGAGGGGGGATTTGGGAAGAAAGGTAGCAACAAACACGCTCTCGGCGAGGTGAGGTGAAGGTTTGCAAAAAAGAGAGAGAGAAAAAAACGGAAAAGAAAGAAAACGCAAAACAAAGACAAACCCAAACATGCAGAAAAGAGAGAGGAGTACACAACTCTTTCACAAACACTGTCCTCCGTCGTTCGTCAGCTTGTAGAACGAGTGACAGGTAGCGCCCGCTTCAAGGGGGGCCGCTCTACTTAAGAAACGAAAGCGCAAAGCAGTAACAGGGACGCTCTCACACCATCACTGGGAGGCACAGACTTCTAATGGTCACTGACCTTACGGGAAGAGTTTACAGGAAGCGGGCGCAGCCGCACACATATCTCAGTGACGCCAACCCCACAAAACAAACAGGCAGGCTCGTTAAGAGTGTAGGTACGATCTCCGCACTGTGGCTCAAAGCATGCACGATTCCGCCTACCGGCAGGACGGGCGAGCGCCATTCATCATTCTTAGCTCTATTCTTCTGCCCTGCCCGGGCAGCGGACAGGGTCGTCCCTGACCATGAACCAGGGAGAAGGAGCTTAACTAATCCTCTAACCGCACGCGGGAGTCGCGCGGGTCCTTTGTTGGAGTAAACGGCGGCGGGCGCCTCGATGTTGTTTGTGGCATATGCCGCCTGTGCGGACACCCCAGGAAGGTAATAAATAAAATAAGAATAGCTTGATTATTTGTTTAAACGACACAGAGACTTACAATTTAAATAGGGGATTATTCTGCAGCCAGATTATTAACAGCATGTATAGACGACATAATGCCCGGGCTAACATTCATTCCTGCCTTTACGGTGTTGAATTTGTAAATAATGTAAGATTCACGTTGTTCGCGTTCTCTTGTAGTAGAAAATCCACTCTGTAAAAGTGTGACCCTGATGGAGTCGAGCGGGTGGTTTTCGGAGTTAATATGGCGTGATAGGGGTAGATCCGGGAGGGAACGAACATGTGCGCGATGGTTGTTGAAGCGCATGCGGAATGCCGTGTCCGTCTGGACAATGTATTGGATGCCACAAAGACCGCACTCCAGAAGGTACACCACATTAGAAGAGTCGCAGTCGAGTGTCGCGTGAATTAGATGCTTGAAATTTGACTTGGTGCTTTCTGCCACCGTGGTTGTCTGCATGTGTTTACATACGCGGCACCGTGCCTTTTCGCATGGTCGACACCCACCCTTGGGTGCCCTCTCAGTTTGGCGTGTACAAGGTAATCTTTAATATTTTTGGGGCGCCTGTATACGACCCGAGGAGGGGTGGGGAAGATTTTCGAAAGCCGTTCACTCTGTTGTAGCATGTTGAAGTGCTTTTTCAAGATTTTGTTTATGTTTGGGGAGTTGCCCCCGAACGTCAAAACTAGGTTGCCTCTCCCCTTCTGGTTTAGTTCCTTTTCATGGTGCAGCAACTCTTGGCGATCAAGGTTGACCGCTTTGCAAATAGCGTCGTTGACTATGGGTGGTGGGTATTGTTGCTTCGTGAGTACATTGCGCAAGTTTTCTGCGTTTGCCTCGAAGTCCTCGGTGCGGGAACAAATTCTCCTAAATCGGTGGGCTTGCGAGTATGGGATACTCGTTTTGCAGTGGCGCGGATGACAACTGTCGAAGTGCAGCTACTGCTGCCTATCGGTAGGTTTTTTGTACACGGTAGTGATTAGTTCTCCATTGTCTGTATTTATATGCACGTCAAGGAAATTGATTTCCGTGGTTGAATAGGTATAAGTGAATGCGATGCTTGGATGGGCCTTGTTGAAACACTCGTTGAAGTCGTTTAAGTCATCCTCCGTACCGGTACAAATAAGGAATACATCGTCCAGAAAGCGTTTGTAAAAGAATGGCTTAATTTCACGGGTTGATAGAAATTTTGTTTCGAGATCGTTCATGAATATATTAGCGTAGTTGGGTGCCATTCGAGTACCCTTCGCAGCGCCGTTTATTTGTAGGTAATACTGATTGTGGAATTCAAAGCTATTTAATTCCAGCACTAGCTTGGTCAAAGTTTCAATGACTTGTGGGCTTGGCGACTCATGGTCCCGATGTATGCTATAGGATTCAACCAGGGCTTCAATCCCATCTCGGTGAGGTATATTTGTGTACAGAGAAGTTACATCTAGAGTTACAAGGAAGGCGCCATCAGGGATTTTTATGTTGTCGATTTCCCGTAGGAAGTGGTTAGTATCACGAAGATACGACGAATGGGTAGCGGGTATTTGCTTAATCAGGGAGTCTATGTAGCTTGATATTGGTTCGGTGAGAGTGCCTCTTCCCGATATTATTGGCCTACCAGGGTTCCCTTCTTTATGAACTTTAGGCAGCATATAAAACCTTCCTGGCGTTGCGTGTGCTGCTGTAAGTGCTTTACAGAGGCGTGGCTCTATTTCCCCAATTTTGACCAGATTATTTAGTGTTGTTGTTATTATTTCCTGATGTTCAACAGTTGGATCCGCGTCAAGTTTTTGGTAGAAAAATTTGTTATTTACCTGACGGTGGCCTTCTTGAATGTAGTCTGGTTTACTAAGTATTACAATACCTCCACTTTTATCGGCCGGTTTTATGACAATGTCTGTTCGATCACCCAGTGCCTTAAGTGCCTCGTGCTCCTCTTTAGAAAGGTTCTGGGCCCCTGGTTCGCGAGCGTTATAAGCCCGCAGGACGTCTCTTTGAACGGCCTCAATGTACGAGTCCAAGTGTTTTTCCCGCTCTGATTTCGGTGTCCACTGCCGCCCTACATTGACGGAGGTTGGGGCAGTGCGCTCTTTGTCCGGCTTATCGAAAAAATATTCTAGGCGTAAATTTTGTGAAAAATTGTCCAGATCTTTCAGCAAGCTAAACTCATTGTATCTGCCGGTACTTGGGCAAAATGTCAACCCGCGCGAGATTAATAACCGCTCATGAATAGTAAAGCTGTACCCCGGAAAGGTTAATTATGTTTTCATCTATGTTCTTTTGAGTTATTGACATTTCTTTCGACTTGCAGGGTGGAATTGGGGGTGTAATTTTGGAATTTCCAATGTCTGTGTGGTGCGGAGCTGAATTGATTTGAGAAAACTCGTTTGAGTATGGAACAGAAAACTCGTTTGAGTATGGAACTTTATCCCTTGACAATTTTTTAATTTTGATTTTCATTATTTCATCTGTCTTCTTTTTCTCGAAAAGTTCCAGTTCGCTGGCCTCCAGCGCAGAAAGGACAATATTATTCCTAGCACGAAGCTCCTCCGCCCTCAGAGACGCGAGTGTATTATCACAATGATCCACTACGATTTTAGTTAGCTGAAGTGATGCGGATTTAAGAGTTTCGTTCCAATTTTGTGTTTCAGGTTTGTTAAACGTATGCATCGATGGTGTTAATGATAGAAGAAGGCCCCGGGGGGCGATCCCAGCCTTTAGGTATATTTTGAGTGTACGCACATGTAGATCATGGCGCACCCTCTTGTCAATTGTTTTCCTTATCTTAAAAAAATTAGGCGTCAGCAGCTGATCACGCGTGACATCTGAGGGAGAGGAGGTCGGAACATTTGCGCGGCCAGGATGTCAATTCATGCAAATGCGACGTGCAGAGCCACAGTGTTTTCGGAGATCGTACCTTTTGATGGCGGGGGTGGCAGGGCTTTCTCGTTTTCTGGACTGGATTCCAGAATCTCACAGTCTCTCGCGCTCGGCTGGGGGTCAGAAGGTTGTGGCCTCGTTGAAGTCCGTGGGTTGAGTTCTGATTTCCCGGGATTGGGCTCGATCGTCTGCAGGTTTTCCGACGGAGATGCGCTTGTGGTTGAGAGCCCTGGGTCCGGGCCTTGGGGTTGTTCAGGTGGTGCGCTGTTTGATCTGGCGATGGGTTTGGCTGGTTGCGGTGCTTTACGAGGCTTTTGGGGTTTTTTGTTGATAGCCCCAGAAAGAACGCTGCAAGGTGTTTCGCTGGGTTTCCACGTGGAGTCCGCAGACGCTGCGTCACCTTTCTGGGGGGTCACAGTTATATGCGCACTCCCAGCTGTAAGCCTTTGGTGGACGTTCGGACGAGCGACCGGGCTGGGTGCCGGTTCTCTACTGCTAGCAGAGGGATGGTTCGAGTTGACCACCTGGGCGAAGGAGGGTATCACTGGCTGCAGCTGGCTAGTTGCACTGGGGCATGTGGGGTAGGCCGTATCGCCCATGTGAAGGCTGTTCATGCAGGGGACGTCCGGGCTCGTCGGCGGTGGTTGGACGGTGCCACTGGGGAGGGCGTGGTCTCTCCAATCTCCGATTTGGGGTTTCCGGGTTCGCAGCAGCAGGTAGTACAAGTTCCAGGAAAGTGGTGATAATCCCGTGAAGTTCGGGTGCAACCCATCCGCCGCCAACACCATCCGAGGGGAGAAGTGCTGCATAGCGTGATCGAGGTAGAATACTCCGGCCGTTTCGTTGGACAAATATACGAGCCGGCAGTTGAATGTGTGCGCCTCCTGGTTGATGATCCCTACTTTTCTCAGGTTGGGCTGGCGTAGTCTCTCGTTGGGGCCCCGGGGCAGCACCAATGACACAAAAATGGTTCCAATGTCCGGTCTTTCGGCCTTGATGTGGTGAAGGAGGGTACGGTACCTTTGAATTGCTGTCTCCGCGCTCGTCCTCGCGATGTCGTTAGTGCCCCCGTGAAGGGCGAGGAGAGACACCCTTCGTGGCACGAAGTCCAGCAGTCCCCCGACGTCGTCAATTCCGGCACTCGGCTGCGATATGAACGCTGGGGAGTCCGGGCTTGACGGGTCGAAGTGCGTGTGAAGGTGCTTCGTCTGGGAATCACCCACGACGGCACAGGTGGGTGCATGCTGAGGGAATTTCCAGATGATCCGTTTCGTAGAAGCGTTGACGGCAGCCATTGCAAGTGATACTTTGATTGCGAGAAGGGCTGTCTTTGGTTGCCGTAGCAAATAGTAAAAAATGGGCATAGATTCTAACAAAACTGTTTATTGGTCGACGTTTCGATCGGATGCCGATCTTTCTCGAGACAACATTTCGCATTTCTGTGCACGTATTTATAAGCTCGTCGTCCAACGACGCCGAAAAAAGAGAGAGGGGGGATTTGGGGAGAAAGGTAGCAACAAACACGCTCTCGGCGAGGTGAGGTGAAGGTTTGCAAAAAAGAGAGAGAGAAAAAAAAGTAAAAGAAAGAAAACGCAAAACAAAGACAAACCCAAACATGCAGAAAAGAGAGAGGAGTACACAACTCTTTCACAAACACTGTCCTCCGTCGTTCGTCAGCTTGTAGAACGAGTGACAGGTAGCGCCCGCTTCAAGGGGGGCCGCTCTGCTTAAGAAACGAAAGCGCAAAGCAGTAACAGGGACGCTCTCACACCATCACTGGGAGGCACAGAATTCTAATGGTCACTGACCTTACGGGAAGAGTTTACAGGAAGCGGGCGCAGCCGCACACATATCTCAGGGACGCCAACCCCACAAAACAAACAGGCAGGCTCGTTAAGAGTGTAGGTACGATCTCCGCACTGTGGCTCAAAGCATGCACGATTCCGCCTACCGGCAGGAAGGGCGAGCGCCATTCATCATTCTTAGCTCTATTCTTGTGCCCTGCCCGGGCAGCCGACAGGGCCGTCCCTGACCATGAACCAGGGAGAAGGAGCTTAACTAATCCTCTAACCGCACGCGGGAGTCGCGCGGGTCCTTTGTTGGAGTAAACGGCGGCGGGCGCCTCGATGTTGTTTGTGGCATATGCCGCCTGTGCGGACACCCCAGGAAGGGAATAAATAAAATAAGAATAGCTTGATTATTTGTTTAAACGACACAGAGACTTACAATTAAGATAGGGGATTATTCTGCAGTCAGATTATCAACAGCATGTATACGCGACATAATGCCCGGGCTAACATTCATTCCTGCCTTTACGGTGTTGAATGTGTCAATAATGTAAGATTCACGTTGTTCGCGTTCTCTTGTAGTAGAAAATCCACTCTGTAAAAGTGTGACCCTGATGGAGTCGAACGGGTGTTCCATAAAGTTCCATACTCAAACGAGTTTTCTGTTCCATACTCAAACGAGTTTTCTCAAATCAATTCAGCTCCGCACCACACAGACATTGGAAATTCCAAAATTACACACCCAATTCCACCCTGCAAGTCGAAAGAAATGTCAAAAACTCAAAAGAACATAGATGAAAACATAATTAACCTCTCCGGGGTACAGCTTACTATTCATGACCGGTCGTTAATCTCGCGCGGGTTGACATTTTGCCCAAGTACCGGCAGATACAATGAGTTTAGCTTGCTGAAAGATCTGGACAATTTTTCACAAAATTTACGCCTAGAAGAATATTTTTTCGATAAGCCGGACAAAGAGCGCACTGCCCCAACCTCCGTCAATGTAGGGCGGCAGTGGACACCGAAATCAGAGCGCGAAAAACACTTGGACTCGTACATTGAGGCCGTTCAAAGAGACATCCTGCGGGCTTACAACGCTCGCGAACCAGGCCTAGAACCTTTCTAAAGAGGAGCGCGAGGCACTTAAGGCACTGGGTGATCGAACAGACATTGTCATAAAACCGGCCGATAAAGGTGGAGGTATTGTAATACTTAGTAAACCAGACTACATTCAAGAAGGCCACCGTCAGTTAAATAACGAATTTTTCTACCAAAAACGTGACGCCGATCCAACTATTGAACATCAGGAAATAATAACAACACTAAATAATCTTGTCAAAATTGGGGAAATAGAGCCACGCCTCTGTAAAGCACTTACAGCAGCACACGCAACGCCAGGAAGGTTTTACATGCTGCCTAAAGTTCATAAAGAAGGGAACCCTGGTAGGCCAATAATATCGGGAAGAGGCACTCTCACCGAACCAATATCAAGCTACATAGACTCCCAGATTAAGCAAATACCCGCTACCCATTCGTCGTATCTTCGTGATACTAACCACTTCCTACGGGAAATCGACAACATAAAAATCCCTGATGGCGCCTTCCTTGTAACTCTAGATGTAACTTCTCTGTACACAAATATACCTCACCGAGATGGGATTGAAGCCCTGGTTGAATCCTATAGCATACATCGGGACCATGAGTCGCCAAGCCCACAAGTCATTGAAACTTTGACCAAGCTAGTGCTGGAATTAAAAAGCTTTGAATTCCACAATCAGTATTACCTACAAATAAACGGCACTGCGATGGGTACTCGAATGGCACCCAACTACGCTAATATATTCATGAACGATCTCGAAACAAAATTTCTATCAACACGTGAAATTAAGCCATTCTTTTACAAACGCTTTCTGGACGATGTATTCCTTATTTGGACCGGTACGGAGGATGACTTAATCGACTTCATCGAGTGTTTCAACAAGGCCCATCCAAGCATCGCATTCACTTATACCTATTCAACCACGGAAATCAATTTCCTTGACGTGCATATAAATACAGACAAAGGAGAACTGATCACTACCGTGTACAAAAAACCTACCGATAGGCAGCAGTATCTGCACTTCGACAGTTGTCATCCGCCTCACTGCAAAACGAGTATCCCATACTCGCAAGCCCACCGATTTAGGAGAATTTGTTCCCGCACCGAGGACTTCGAGGCAAACGCAGAAAACGTGCGCAATGTACTCACGAAGCAACAATACCCACCACCCATAGTCAACGACGCTATTTGCAAAGCGGTCAACCTTGATCGCCAAGAGTTGCTGCACCATGAAAAGGAACTAAACCAGAAGGGGAGAGGCAACCTAGTTTTGACGTTCGGGGGCAACTCCCCAAACATAAACAAAATCTTGAAAAAGCACTTCAACATGCTACAACAGAGTGAACGGCTTTCGAAAATCTTCCCCACCCCTCCTCGGGTCGTATACAGGCACCCCAAAAATATTAAAGATTACCTTGTACACGCCAAACTGAGAGGGCACCCAAGGTTGGGTGTCGACCATGCGGAAAGGCACGGTGCCGCGTATGTAAACACATGCAGACAACCACGGTGGCAGAAAGCACCAAGTCAAATTTCAAGCATCTAATTCACGCGACACTCGACTGCGACTCTTCTAATGTGGTGTACCTTCTGGAGTGCGGTGTTTGTGGCATCCAATACATTGGCCAGACGGACACGGCATTCCGCATGCGCTTCAACAACCATCGCGCACATGTTCGTTCACTCCCGGATCTACCCTTATCACGCCATTTAACTCCGAAAACCACCCCTTCGACTCCATCAGGGTCACACTTTTACAGAGTGGATTTTCTACTACAAGAGAACGCGAACAACGTGAATCTTACATTATTTACAAATTCAACACGGTAAAGGCAGGAATGAATGTTAGCCCGGGCATTATGACGTCTATACATGCTGTTGATAATCTGGCTGCAGAATAATCCCCTATCTAAATTGTAAGTCTCTGTGTCGTTTAAACAAATAATCAAGCTATTCTTATTTTATTTATTTCCTTCCTGGGGTGTCCGCACAGGCGGCATATGCCACAAACAACATCGAGGCGCCCGCCGCCGTTTACTCCAACAAAGGACCCGCGCGACTCCCGCGTGCGGTTAGACGATTACTTAAGCTTCTTCTCCCTGGTCCCCGCACGGGGCACCTTGAGCAATCTTGGTGACGGTACTGGCGATACCGCGGACCCCGAGCCCCCAAACATACGCTGGATCCAACCGTGGCAATGTGTTTATAGGTGAAGGGTTAGAAACCATGAACGGTGGCCGTCGGAGCCCAGGTCAAGCTCCGGCGGATGGGCTCCCTGTCTGTTCACCAGGCAGGGAGCTCCGGGACCTCTTTGGCTACCAGGGTAAGGTCAAAGAAGAAAGTACCCCCGTCTCCCTGCTTTCCAATGTGTCATATGGCATTTTCCAAACCCCCCCCCAAACGTGATCGGCCCCCGAAAAGGGGCCGCACCGAAGTTTCGTACCCACCTCTTTCAACAACTGTCTTGTCAACAACCTCGAATAATTATGCTCGTTTTCTTGTGATTGAGTCAGCTGACTCAGCACGACCTGTCGCTTCCATGTCTGTATTCTTGATATCTAAATTTCTGCAAAGCACCATAGGTGGCAAATATCAAGCTAAAAAGCTCAGGACCGGAGAAATCCTGGTAGAAGTCAATGCTGAACAACAAGCCCACACTCTTCTTGCACAAACCCGCATCCATGATCTGGACATCAGGGTCACGCCCCACAGGAGCCTAAACAGCTCCCAGGGTGTGATTTCTGAGACAGATCTCCTGACGGAAACAGATGCAGACCTTCTCGCAGGTCTAAAGGATCAGGGCGTCACAGCTGTGCGGCGCATCACGATGCGCAGGGATGACAAGATAATCCCCACCAAACACATTATCCTGACCTTTGACCGCTCGGCACTTCCACAATATATAAATGCAGGCTTCATTCGATGCTCCATTCGTCCTTACATTCCGAACCCGCGCCGTTGCTTCAAGTGCCAGCGGTTCGGGCACAGTACAACCTCTTGCCGCGGCAAAACAACGTGTGCGAAATGCGCCGCGCAGGACCACCCCACCGACAACTGTAATTCTGACATCCTCACTTGTGCAAACTGCAGGGGCCCACATGCGGCCTACTCCAGGAAATGCGAAAAGTTCCAAATAGAAAAGAAAATAATCAATCTCAAGGTCACAGAAAACATCACCTTCCCAGAGGCGCGGAAGAGGTTCGCCTCTTTCCCTCTGGGGAGGTACGCCGACGCAGCTCGCCGGGGGGCGGAGCGGCGTTTGGTTTCCACAGGGACCCAGTTCAGCGAGTCTGACCTGGTCCCTCCGCCCCCCCCTGGGTTGCCTCTGGCAGCCCAACCCGCCACCACGCCGCTTGCTGAGGCAGCAGCGGTTGTGGTGGCAACCTCTTCCGTCGGGACCGGTGCCGCTCCCGTCCCTGCCTCCCCGTCCTCCAGTCCGTTGGAGAGTGCCATGGACACCACGGGCCCCGCACCGGCTCCTACCGCCACCGCACCGCCCGTGCCACCTCTGGCGCCCCGGACGCCCTCGGCGGTGGCGGCTCAAACGAAGGGCTCCCGAGGGGGGGCCAAGTCCGGGGGGCCCGGTCCGTCGGGCACCCCTCGGACATCCGACGACGACATGGATGTCGGGCCGTTCCTGCCTGCAACGCAGCGCAAGGAACGCGTCCCGACGCCAAAGCCTCCCGACAAGCCAAAAAAGACGAGAGTCACAGCCCCGAAAGACGACACATAAACAAACACACACACTCCAGTAGCTCTCACACTAAATAATGGGAAGAGAAAACATAATTCAATGGAACTGTAGAGGCCTTCTTAAAAATCTTGACGATGTATACGAAATACTGCATGCTAATCAGCCAAGTGTAATGTGTGTTCAGGAAACACATTTGAATTCCAAGCACACAAATTTCTTGAATAGTTACATGGTCTTCAGAAAGGACAGGGATGGCTGCACACACTCTTCTGGCGGTGTGGCCATAATCGTCCGGAAATCCTTAGCATGCCACCCTGTCACTTTAAACACTATCCTTGAGGCTGTAGCAATACGCTTAATAATATTTAATAGGTTGATAACGGTATGCTCCATATACATTCCTCCTGATGTTACAGTTTCGAGCTCTGACGTCGAGGCGCTGGTTGACCAGCTGCCCGAACCGTACATTCTAACAGGCGACCTTAACGCTCACAATTCTCTTTGGGGCTCTTCTCGTACGGATGCCCGGGGTCGCCTGATAGAGAGGTTTCTTACATCCTCTGGAGCATGCCTTTTCAACAATAAACAGCCTACATATCATAACATAGGACACAACACATACTCATGTCTTGACTTGGCTATTGGCTCCGCAGTTCTCTTTCCTCTTCTCGAGTGGGGTGTGGGAACTGACCCATATGGCAGTGACCACTTCCCCACCTCACTTACATACATAGGTAAAGGCCCATGCAGTCCATCTTCCCATAATCGGTTCAATGAAACACGAGCTAACTGGAATACATTTACAGAGACATCCAAACTACACCACACATCCATAGGACACCTACACGTTGAAGAATCTACCCAACTCCTCACGGCGCACATCCTCGACGCCGCCGAAAGGTCCATTCCCCACGCCTCTGGTGCCCCGCGCAACCAGCGGAGGCCGTGGTGGAATGAGGACTGTAGGCGGGCGCGAGAGGCCCAGAACAAGGCGTGGGGTATCCTTCGTCGGTACCCCACGTCGGGAAACCTCCTCTTGTTCAAACGGGCCAAGGCGTTAGGAAAACGTGTGCGCCGTGAGGCAAAACGAGAGAGTTGGCGTACATTCATAACATCAATAAACTCCTACACAGACACAAGGAAAGTATGGACACGAATACGCAAACTCAAGGGACAACAAACACACAGCCTGCCTCTTGTCAGCACTGCAGGGGACACACTCGAAGACCAGGCTGACACACTCGCACAACACTTCCAACTCGTGTCCAGTTCAGCACACTACACGAACACTTTCCTGAAGTATAAAGCCTCTTGTGAAAAGAAGTCCCTACGCGACAACAACAAATCACAGACCACTTACAACTCCCTGTTTTCACTACATGAGCTGAGGGCTGCTTTAAGCACGTGTAAACCCTCAGCTCCAGGCCCAGACAACATTACATATACAATGATACAGCACTTACACGCAGAGCTCCCACATGTGCAATTCAGCAGCACTTCTTGTATTTGCAAGAGAAGTATCATTATTCTGAATTTTATACGGATGCTTCTAAGACTTTCACCTCTGTGTCCTGCGCGGCGCATGGGCCCGGCCTTAGTGTCACTAGAACTCTGAATAGTCATACTAGTATCTTTACGGCAGAGGCTTACGGTGTACTTCTTGTTGTCAATCATATACTTCAAAGCCACATCCCACAATCCGTTATCTATACAGATTCCCTCAGTGTTGTGCGGGCACTGTCGTCAACAATGCCTTCGAAAAACCACGTTGTCAATCTGATCATCAAGGATATTATGTCGGTGTATGTACGCAAATTTGAACTGGTTCTTTGCTGGGTCCCCGGCCACAGTGGTATAGCCGGGAACGAAGCAGCGGACCGAATGGCTGCTGCTGCTACACTCTTGAATGCAGTAGACATAACCACATTACCCTACACCGACGTGAAACCACACATCAGACAACAACTTCGCAAAACATGGCAAACACACTGGAGCGAACAAACAGACAACAAGTTACACGTAATAAAACCACACTTGGGACCGTACACCTCCGATACACGCAATAGATACACAGAAGTCGCCTTGGCTAGATTACGGATAGGGCACACTCATGCAACGCACTCGCACCTGCTCACTGGATCTCCAAGACCTCTGTGCAGCAGGTGCGGAGAGGCCCTATCCGTGATGCACATTCTCATACAATGTAAGGCACTCGACACTACACGACGCAAACACTTCCCTCAACTACACACACGACATATTCCACCACACCCATCATACTTCTTAGGAGACGATGCCATGTTTTCTGTTCAACGCACCTTTCAGTTCCTATCAGAAGTTCACTTTTTACAACTCATCTCATACCACCCATAGTTTTACCCCTGGTCCTATACACCAGCCACCTTATTTATTTTTTTTTAACCACTCGCGTTCTTCACCCTGGCCCTTTATACCAGCCGTGCTCATAGCTTTTAACTGATTTTATTTCTTGTTCTGTCCTCATCAAATCACTTTGTGTTTGGCGCTCTTTGCCCATGTCGGCCTTGCGCCAATAAAATCAAACCATCATCATCATCACTTACACGCAGACACTCTTGTAACACTCCTTCACCTTTACAACAAGATATTTCTTTCGGGGCACATTCCAAAGTCTTGGAGGGAGGCCATAGTTGTAGCATTCTTGAAAGAAGGGAAGGACCCTTCCTCTCCTGCTAGCTATCGACCCATTGCCCTGACCAGCTGCCTGTGCAAGCTTCTCGAGAAGATGATAAATCGCAGGCTCGTGTACTTCCTTGAGTACAACGGTCTTCTCGAGAGCTGCCAGGCAGGCTTCAGGGCGGGGCGATCAACGAACGATCAACTCGTAGCTCTTGAAACATATATAAAGGATGCCTTTGTGCATAAACAATTTTGTCTGACGGTGTTTTTCGACATAGAGAAAGCCTATGACACCGCTTGGCGGTACGGTATCCTCAGTGACCTAAAGTCAATCGGTGTTGCGGGCAACATGTTGAACATCCTTTGTAGTTATATGTCGGAGAGAACCTTTCGCGTCAGAGTTGGTTCTGCACTGTCAAAGGTACATGTGCAAGAAAATGGCGTGCCGCAAGGTGGAGTGTTGAGCTGCACTCTCTTCATAGCAAAAATGAACACTCTTGGAAAGGCACTGCCACCTACAATCTCTTATTCCATGTATGTAGATGACGTGCAGATATCCTTTAAATCGTGTAACCTGTCCATCTGCGAACGTCAAGTCCAGCTCGGCGTCAAGAAACTTGCCGGCTGGGCTGACAAGAATGGCTTTAATCTTAATCCCGCGAAGAGCTCTTGTGTTCTATTCTCCAGGAGGCGTGGCGTCCACCCGGACCCAGACATCACTCTTGCGAATGTGCCAATTCCTGTGAACAAGGAACACAAGTTTTTAGGTATTTTATTCGACGAAAAACTTACATTCATCCCACATATCAGACAGCTCAAATGCAAATGCTTAAAAACAATGAATATTCTTAAGGTCCTCTCACATCAATCTTATGGGGCCGACAAACAACTCCTGCTGCGCCTGTACACAGCGTTGGTGGGGTCTCGGCTCGACTACGGCAGTGTCGTGTATGGGTCGGCTACAAAAACAGCACTGAAAATGCTCGACCCAGTGCTGCATCTTGGCCTTCGCCTCTCATGTGGCGCATTCCGCACTAGCCCTGTTGAAAGTCTTTATGTCGAGTGCGACAAATGGTGCCTAGGGCATCAGCGGGAGTATGTTGACCTGTTGTATGCATCCAAGATCGTGTCTCTGACCAACCATCCTTTTAATCCCATCATGAACGATACATCAAATTTACAACTCTTTTTAAACAGGCCATCTATTCCCTTACCGTTCTCTCTCAGAGTTAGGGAAGAGGCTTCTGCACTCCATGTCCCCCTATCAGACACGCACAAGACACCCATTCATAATTTCATCGCACCATGGCATCTTCGTCCTGTAACATGCGACCTGTCATTCATTCGTGTAGAAAAAAATAGGGTACCCAGGAATGCAATTCTGCAGCACTTCCTGTTCCTACAGGACAAGTACAGGTGCGCAGAATTCTATAGCGACGCGTCCAAAACTGGTTCTACAGTATCTTGTGCAGCGCACGGACCAAATATTACCGTAACTAAGACAATGAATTTTCATTGCAGTATTTACACGGCAGAAGCCTATGGCATTTTACTCGTTTCAAACCACATCCTCGAACATAAGATTCCAAAGTCCATCGTCTACACAGATTCTCTAAGCGTTGTGCAGGCACTGTCATCAGGAAGGTCGTCAAAAAACTATGTGATAAATGCTCTTTTCAAGGTACTCATGACTGCATATGCCTCAAATCTTCAAATAACTATATGCTGGGTACCAGGTCACTGTGGAATCCCTGGCAATGAGACTGCTGATCAAATGGCTGGTGCTGCTGCTCTCATGACCACAGTTGACATAACAACAATACCTTACACCGACCTAAAGACACACATCAGACGACAGCTTCGTAACACATGGCAATTACACTGGAGTCAACAAACAGACAACAAACTACACGTAATAAAACCACAACTGGGACGCTACATAACTGACTCACACAACAGATACACTGAAGTCGCCCTGGCTAGGCTGCGGATAGGCCACACACATGTTACGCACTCCCACCTGCTCACTGGAACTTCGGGACCCACGTGTAGCAGGTGTGGAAAGGGCCTATCCGTAGTCCACATACTAATCACATGCAAGGCACTTGACACAACACGACACAAACATTTTCCTGAATTATACAGACGACACATTCCTTTGCACCCATCATACTTTTTAGCCGACGAACCAATGTTTTCTAGTCAACGTGTATTTAAGTTTTTAGCTGAGGTAAACTTCCTGCAGCTTTTGTCATATCATGTGTAATCACCCTGGCCCTATACACCAGCCATCTCCATTGTCTTTTGTTTTGCATCACCTTTACTTTTAGTCACATGTTTTAGTACTTACAGTCTCATCATAATTCAGTAACTTCTTCTTTGGCGCTCTTTGCCCATAGTCGGCCTTGCGCCAATAAAACCCAACTATCATCATCATTCTTCTCCCTGGTTCATAGTCAGGGACGACCCCGTCGGCTGCCCGGGCAGGGCAGAAGAATAGAGCTAAGAATGATGAATGGCGCTCGCCCGTCCTGCCGGTAGGCGGAATCGTGCATGCTTTGAGCCACAGTGCGGAGATCGTACCTACACTCTTAACGAGCCTGCCTGTTTGGTTTGTGGGGTTGGCGTCACTGAGGTATGTGTGCGGCTGCGCCCGCTTCCTGTAAACTCTTCCCGTAAGGTCAGTGACCATTAGAATTCTGTGCCTCCCAGTGATGGTGTGAGAGCGTCCCTGTTACTGCTTTGCGCTTTCGTTTCTTAAAGGCCAACTGCACTCAAAAATTTTTTTTCCAAATAAGTAGTATATGCTCTTAAAATCGTCACGGCGAAATCCTTAGCTTCGTAATTACAGAGAGCGCCAGGTACCGCCGTTCAAAGTACCTCCGAGCAGACGACGTTTGCACCTGGCGGAGAGTCGCCGTAACAAGTTCCGAGCGGCCTGTGACGGAGGTTGGGGAACCTGTCCCGTGAAGCTAGCGCTTCTCCGGCGACTTGCAGGGCGCTCCGCCGGGCGCAGGGATGCGTTCGCCCGGTGTTTCTCTGCTACACCAGCGCGCTGTACCGGCATCGCCACCAAATGTTTAAACTAACCGCACAGGCAGTAATCTCCCCCATTTTTCTCAATGCAAAAAAAATGATTAGAAGCCTAAACCTATTCAGGCGCTTGCGAAGGTGTTGGAGTTAGCAAAACTCCTTTTACTTGAAAATAATGTTTTTACTCAAAGAAAAAATAGCGCGAAAGGAGTACTTGCCTTACATTTGTCATTCCTATTGCATTTACCACACACACAAAAAAAGATATATTATAAATTATTGACCACTCGCACTTCCGCGTCCAATATTGGCCTCATTTGGGCTGGCCCAACGCCACCTCTATCCTTTAGACATTTCCAAAAGTTTTACGACCCAAATAGAGTTCTTGTACACGTGGCTATAAACATTTGTGCGACTTTTGTCTCCCTAGCTAAGTGAACCAAAATCAGCCTTTCTCGTAGTAACAAATACACCCGCACAAATACTGGCTGTCGTATTTGGGAAGTGCGAAAACTAAACTGCTCCTCTCCTAAACAATAGATTATATTTTTGTTCAATTCTTAAGAGACGTATTTACTTTGAGCGTTAGATTTTGTTTATTTGAAAGTAAAACGTTTTCAACAGTACCTGTCTCTGGTTAAAGTAGAAAACAGCGGTAGATACGAAGTGTTTTCGTGTTTTAGTGCGTCATTTAGCTCTGGAGGCGGGCTTATAGTTTCAGATACCTTTTATAATTCGATTCTCGATGTGCACACAGGGGAAGAAATACTGGGCCGATATTCACGAAGCTGTTTGCATGTAATGTATGGTAGAAATAGTGATTTATCTCCGCCCGGGTGCGATTTGTTCCCTTCAGAGAGCGCGACGTGATAGCCGAGGGGTCGGCTATAATAAAAGCTGCTTTTCGATATCGTATACGAGCAAATAGCTTTGTAAATCAGGGTCCGTTTTTTACTTGCAATGCCAAAAATTGCTATTCCGACAGTTATTATGATGGAAACAATTACTGTCGGGCGGTCTACTTCATCTGGATTGATAGCTTAGGGATGCCGGAATTGCGCCCAACTCCATTATCATGGGAAAACGTTAGTGGAAGTTTTCCTGTGGAAATAAAAAAGGGAAACGCGGCGCTAAGGTGGCTAGCGGCGCTACCACGCGCGTTTGAAGGCGGCTCTGAGCGGCCGCCGGCTCTGGCGCGGTCGCTTCCGTTCCCTCACGTACGTCACCTCCGGCCGCCGCTATGGCCGCCTTTTCTATTCAGTTTCGGTTCCGAAAACGCGAATGCCGCAAGCCGTTTGCGTCGCGCGCGTTGATGTTTGAAGCGCAGTATTTTGCATTTCGCACCCTTTTTATATGAACTGTTAGGTGACATTAATTTTACGTTGTCGAAAATTTGAGTGCAGTTGGCCTTTAAGCAGAGCGGCCCCCCTTGAAGCGGGCGCTACCTGTCACTCGTTCCACAAGCTGACGAACGACGGAGGACAGTGTTTGTGAAAGAGTTGTGTACTCCTCTCTCTTTTCTGCATGTTTGGGTTTGTCTTTGTTTTGCGTTTTCTTTCTTTTCCTTTTTTTTCTCTCTCTCTTTTTTGCAAACCTTCACCTCACCTCGCCGAGAGCGTGTTTGTTGCTACCTTTCTCCCCAAATCCCCCCTCTCTCTTTTTTCGGCGTCGTTGGACGACGAGCTTATAAATACGTGCACAGAAATGCGAAATGTTGTCTTGAGAAAGATCGGCATCCGATCGAAACGTCGACCAATAAACAGTTTTGTTAGAAGCTATACCCATTTTTTACTATATATATATATATATATATATATTTATATATTATAAGAGGGTTTTCGGGCTTTATTCTTCAGCCGCACCAGCAGCAGCGGTAGCACCGAAGCACCAAGTCGCGCTGACCAGCAAGTCGAGACGGAGAGCCAACGAGACGAGACTTCTTCTTCGTCCCAGCGATGGCGATGGGACATCCACGAGTTGGTGCCTCTTCCATGTGTGGCTTCTGTGTCACATACCCACGTATTGCGAATGACCAGTGCTGTCCACGCTCCTACATTATTTAAACGAGTATGGTGTTGGCGATGGTCTTCCTTACAATTGCCCCCGGGAACGAAAGAGCCATCCTGGCGACTCAGGGAGATGAAACTACGACGGGGTCAATGTAAGGCTTGAGGCGCTGAACATGGACTATATCTTTGCCGCGGCAACGCTGATCGGGCGACGGAGTGAGAGGCTCAACCACATAATTTACTGGAGACGTCCGCTTGACGATGCGGTAGGGACCCTGGTAGCGCGAAAGCAGTTTACTGCTCAAGCCTGGCGACGACACTGGAACCCTCAGCCAGACAAGCGACCCTGGTGAGTAGGTAGGAGCGGGAGTCGTTTCGTCGTGGTGCGACTTCTGACGCTGCTGATCTTCCGTAGTTAACGATCGGGCCAACTGACGACACTCTTCGGCGTGCTTGGCAACGTCGGAGATGGGCGTGCACTCTGACTCATCGGGCCGATATTGAAGTATGGTGTCCAGTGTGCATGAAGGCTCACGGCCATACAAAAGAAAAAACGGAGAGAAGCCGGTCGTGGCCTGCGTGGCGGTGCTGTATGCGTAGGTCACGAATGGTAGTACTGCGTCCCAGTCGGAATGGTCCGCCGCGACGTACATAGCAAGCATGTCACTCAGAGTTCGGTTGAAACGTTCGGTCAGTCCATTGGTCTGAGGGTGATACGCCGTGGTGGTGCGGTGGATCGTGCGGCAGGATTTAAGAAGGGCCTCTATAACTTCAGACAGAAAAACTCTTCCTCGATCACTGAGGAGTTCACGCGGCGCCCCATGCCGTAAAATGAAGTGCCGAAGTAGGAAGGAGGCTACTTCGCGTGCGGTAGCAGCAGGCAGAGCGGCAGTCTCGGCGTACCGGGTCAAGTAGTCGACAGCAACAACGACCCATCGGTTGCCATCGGCAGTGCAAGGAAGAGGTCCATAAAGGTCGATTCCTACACGGTCGAATGGTCTTGCTGGACACGGTAAGGGCTGCAAAGGCCCAGTTCCTTGGCGGGGAGGATATTTTCGGCGTTGGCATCGAACACACGAACGGACGTATTGACGAACGAAGCGGTACATGCCTCGCCAGTAGTACCGCAAGCGCAAACGCTGGTATGTTTTGGGGACACCAGCATGGGCGCAATGTGGCTCTTCGTGAAAATAGGCACACATTTCAGAGCGTAGGTGGCGCGGAATTACTAAGAGCCACTTGCGACCTTCGGGTTGGTAGTTGCGACGGAAAAGCAGTCCGTCGCGAAGGGCAAAGTGCGACGCTTGCCGGCGTAGTGTCCGAGATGCAGCGTTCGTTGATGAGCCAGACAGAAAGTCCAACATGGAGGAAATCCAAGGGTCTTTCTTTTGCTCGGACGACATAGAGTGGATCTCCAATGGCGACACGTAGCAGTCGGAGCTCGAGACCTGGTCGCTGTCATGAGGCAGCGGGGAGCGTGAAAGGGCATCAGCATCATTGTGCCGCCGGCCTGAGCGATACGTGACGCGAATGTCATACTCCTGTAACCGCAAAGCCCAGCGCGCTAGCCGCCCGGAAGGATCTTTGAGCGAGGACAACCAACAAAGCGCGTGGTGATCTGTGACAACATGGACAGGGCGCCCGTAGAGGTACGGGCGGAACTTCGCAAGCGCCCAAATAACGGCCAGGCATTCTCTCTCGGTCACAGAATAATTTGTCTCGGCCTTTGTTAGCGTGCGACTTGCATAAGCAACGACATACTCGTCATATCCTGCCTTGCGCTGAGCGAGAACTGCCCCCAAACCAACTCCGCTCGCGTCCGTGTGAATTTCGGTAGGGGCCTCAGGATCGAAATAGCGCAGGATTGGCGGAGATGTGAGGAGATGGCGCAGTTTAGTAAATGCGTCGTCGCAGGCCGTGGACCACTCACAGATGCCGCCTTCTTTGCTGAGGAGCTTTGTCAAAGGCGCGATGAGAGATGCAAAGTTGCGAACGAATCGGCGAAAGTATGAACACAGCCCAATGAAGCTGCGGAGGGCCTTCACAGTTGTCGGCTTGGGAAATTCCGCCACAGCACGTAACTTGGCAGGATCGGGCAGGACACCAGCTTTAGAGACAACGTGGCCAAGGATAGTAAGCTCTCGGGCAGCAAAACGGCACTTCTTCAGGTTGAGCTGAAGGCCTGCGGTCGTCAAGCACGTCAAAATCTGCTCAAGTCGAATCAGGTGCGTCGAAAAATCGGGAGAGAAGATCACAATATCATCGAGGTAACAAAGGCACGTCTGCCATTTGAGTCCACGAAGAATATTATCCATCATCCGCTCGAAGGTTGCAGGCGCATTGCAGAGGCCAAACGGCATAACGTTAAACTCGTACAGGCCGTCAGGAGTAATAAAGGCCGTTTTTGCCCGATCAGCCTCTGCCATGGGAACCTGCCAATAACCCGAGCGTAAATCAATGGAGGAAAAGAACTCTGCGCCTTGTAGACAATCAAGGGCGTCATCAATTCGCGGCAACGGATATACGTCTTTGCAAGTTATCTTGTTGAGCCGGCGGTAATCGACGCAAAACCGAATAGAGCCGTCCTTCTTCTTGACAAGTACTACTGGCGATGCCCATGGACTGGTGGAGGGTCGAATCACACCGCGTTGGAGCATGTCCTCGACTTGTTCATCGATTACGCGGCGTTCAGTGGGGGAGACACGGTAGGGACGTTGCCGTAAGGGTGCGTGACCACCGGTATCGATGGTGTGTGCGACTGTGGAGGTACGTCCCAGACCAGTCTGGACAGAATCAAAAGACGTCCGAAATCGGTTCAGCAGTGCGAGAAGCTGGTCTCGTTGGGACACTGAAAGGTCGGCATCAATGGCACGAAGGAAGACGTCTGCAGACGGGGAGGATTTTGCTCCTGAAGGAGCACACAGTCCACTGATTTCAAGCGGGGTTGAATCGTCGGGCACAGCCACAGCGACAACAGAATGAACGGTCTCGACATGGCCGACGCACTCTCCGCGTTGCAAAATGCACGGACACGACCCGTAGTTGGAAAGGAGAAGTGTAGTTTGGCAGTTACGAATGGGAAGCAGGGAGAAAGGAAGCCGAAGACAACGTCGCTGGTGAAACAGGTCAGAAGGCGTAAAGAGTACTGTCGCATTGGACAGAAGTGGGCAGGATAAAGAAGCTAGCACGGCAGAATGAGGAGGAATGCTAACTTCTTCCGTGAGGACCAGTTTGATGGCAGAAGGAGCGGGCGGTTCACCGGTGGTTTGATCCATGAACGGGAAGAGCTCTACTTCGGCACGGCCACAGTCGATGACAGCTCTATGTTCAGAAAGGAAGTCCCACCCCAGTATAACATCGTGGGAACAGGAAGGCAGGACAATGAACTGAACAGCATACATGACGTCCTGAATAACGACACGGGCAGTGCACATGCCAGTTGGATCAATGGGATGAGCCGTAGCAGTCCGTAATGAGAATCCAAGATGCGGCGTCCTAACCTTCTTCAAGCGGCGGCAAAGTTTGGCGTCCATGACAGAAACGGCGGCTCCAGTATCGACAAGGGCTAAGACTTCAGCGCCATCTATGGTAATACGAATGACGTTTGCGGGAGAGGGAGGAGGCCTTGGGCAGATCGACGACGGCGCAGTTCTTGCCTCCGGAACTGCGGCGCCTAGTTTTCCGCTTCCGTTGGAACAGGACGACGACGCATGGGAGATAGTGAGCGGCGTCGCGGAGATGAAGACCGACGGCTTCCGAAGTCACGACTATCGGGCGGCATAGACGTCATCGGCGAATACGCGGTGGCTTCCTGCATGAGTGGGGAATGGGCGTAGGAAGAAGCTGCGGCAGGGTTGCGTCCTGTCACCGTGGCGCGGCGGCAATAGCGTGCCACGTGTCCAGGAGCCCTACAGGCAAAGCAAATTGGGCGATTGTCCAGCGTCCTCCAAGGGTTGGTGAGTGAGGGACCAGACAACACCGGCGGACGTAAAGGCCGGGTGGTGGGGAAAACGACGGGGCTCCGAGGCATGTACCTGGCAGCGACTTCAGCGTAAGGTCGTTGAGGGATAGAGTCGGCAAAGTGTATTGGAGCGGCCATCGTCACGGGGTGCATAGAGTCTGCATAAGGCAGGGTTGAAGTCGCTGGAGCTTGGGGTATGGTGGCGGCATAGGGCACAGGGGCAACAACGGGGCTTGACGGCAGTGCAGCTGGGAGGGAGTCAGCGACTTGCTGCTGGATAACGGTCCTGAGTTCAGGGCTGAGAGAAGATTTTTGCTCGGGCACATAGTTGATGATGGACAACTGCCGAGCCACTTCCTCTCGCACAAACTGCTGGATCCGTTGCAACAAGGTACCGTCGCCGTCATCAGCGGCCAAGCTGGAGACAAACTGATTTTCTGCGAGGGGTCGCCGAGTGAGAGCCCTTTGCTTCCGCAACTCGTCGTAACTCTGACAAATAGTAACGACCTCGGCCACAGTTTGGGGGTTTTTCGCCAACAGCATATGGAAGGCATCGTCGTCTATGCCTTTCAGAATGTGTTTTATCCTTTCTGGTTCGGGCATGGCACTGTCAATCTTACGGCACAGGGCGACAACATCCTCAATGTAAGAAGTGAAGTTTTCACCCCTTTTCTGTGCCCGCTCACGCAAGCGCTGCTCTGAGAGGAGTTTTCGAGCAGCGGGGCGACCGAATGATTTTATGAAGTCGTCTTTAAACTCAGGCCACGTTTTAAGACGTGCCGCGTTGTTCCAGAACCATTGCTCTGCGAGCCCAGTCAAGGAAAATTCGACATTATTCAGCTTGAGGCGGTCGTCCCAGTGGTTATGGGTACTCACTCTTTCAAAAGTAGCAAGCCAGTCCTCTGCGTCTTTCTCGTCGGTGCCGTTGAATGAGGGAGGGTCCCGCTCACGAATTGCACCCGCGCAGAGGATGGGTGTTGGGGCAGGCCGGGGGTCATCGTTGAGAGACATGCTGGGAGGGTCGAGTGTCCGGTTGCGGAGCTCCAGCGTAAGAGAACGAACATCGTTGCACCTCCACCAAAACTATAAGAGGGTTTTCGGGCTTTATTCTTCAGCCGCACCAGCAGCAGCGGTAGCACCGAAGCACCAAGTCGCGCTGACCAGCAAGTCGAGACGGAGAGCCAACGAGACGAGACTTCTTCTTCGTCCCAGCGATGGCGATGGGACATCCACGAGTTGGTGCCTCTTCCATGTGTGGCTTCTGTGTCACATACCCACGTATTGCGAATGACCAGTGCTGTCCACGCTCCTACATTATTTAAACGAGTATGGTGTTGGCGATGGTCTTCCTTACAATTTATATATATATATATATATATATATATATATATATATATATATATATATATATATATATATATATATGTATTCTAGCGACAAGACGTTGCACGGGTGAATTTTAACTAGTTTATTGAGGCGAACTTGTGCCCACAACGTAAAACACCGACCGTTTCGAACGTTTCCCTACGAGCGTCTCCTCCAAAGCAAGCCCCGCCGCACGAGCACGCATTCCACGGGGCTTTGTGGAACAGCGCCACGAGAGCATGCTTCCAGTGACGTAGGAGGCCCATTGTGGCAAAGCTTTCTTCGCGGCGTTGCTCCCCTCGTTAGGAGCATCGCCCCGATGCTGTGACAGAAATAAATTGCGGAAATTAAGCAAGAAATAAATAGAAGCACAAAGGAAAAAATACAAGCAAAGAATGAAATGTAAAACCAAAGGAGAAAAAAATGAAGCTAGTCTAAAAAGATAGCACATCAGTGTCCTGTGCAATGAAGTCTTGAGTGGATCTACCACGCATAGTATGGCTTCATGCGCACAACATGGACGACTTCTTTGCCCGGTGATCGTCGGTGAGCTGCGAAGCGAGAACCGCGAGGTACAAGTTTTAGGTAACGTCATTGATTTGGCGGTTCACTTCATAAGGGCCAATATGCCGCCGGAGAAGTTTTTCTGGGAGTCCACGGCGGCGGATTAGCGTCCACACCCACACGAGGTCTCCTGGCATGTACATTGTAGCTCGGTGGCGAAGATTGTACTGTCGCGCGTCGCTTTCCTGCTGGCGCTGAATGCGATGCCTGGCCAGCTGCCGTGCCTCTTGAGCCCGTTGGATAAACGCTTCAGCTCTACTGTCACCTGAGTCGCCATCATAGAGGGGGAGCATGGCATCGAGTGTTGTCGTTCCTTGACGTCTGTAGATCAGTTGGAAGGGTGTCCTCCGCGTCGCCTCTTGCACAGCCGTATTGTATGCGAATGTTACATATGGCAGAATTTCGTCCCATGATTTGTGCTCCACGTCGGCGTACATGAATAACATGTCAGTCAATGTTCTCTTCAGAGGGTCCGTGAGCCCGTTGGTTTGTGGGTGATATGCGGTGGCCTTCCGATGGTGGCTCCCGGTCAGCCTGAGGACGTCTTGCATTAAATCGGTGGTGAAAGCTGTTACCCTGTCTGTAATAATAAATCCGGGTGCGCCGTGGCGTAAAACAATCTCGTGGACAAAGAACTTTGCCACTTCTGCTGCAGTTCCTTGAGGAAGAGCTTTGGTCTCTGCGTACCGTGTCAAATAGTCCGTTGCTACTACTATCCACTTGGTTCCAGAGAAAGACATCGGAAATGGCCCGAGCAGGTCCATGCCAACCTGGTAGAACGGCGTTTTTGGTGGTTCCAGCGGATTACGTTGTCCGGCGGGCTTCAATTGCGGTGTTTTGCGCCGCTGGAAATCGTGACAGGTCTTCACGTAGTGTTTCACTGTGGGAAGAAGCCTCAGCCAGTAGTATTTTTGGTGAATTCTCGCGTACGTCCGGCTAACACCTAAGTGACCCGCTGTTGGCTCATCGTCGCAGGCCTGTAAGAGTTCTTCGCGAAGCACTTAGGGTACGACAAGGAGGAAGGCCTCTTTGCTGCTGTCATGGTTCTTTTTGTATAGCACGTTTTCGCGGAGGCAGTAGGATGACAATCCTCGAGCAAAGGCGAGCAGTACGTCAGTGCATTTTCCTTGAACGTATTTGATTAGTGGGCCTAGTTCCGGTTTCCCACATTGTAAGTCCCCCGCACGGGGCACCTTGAGCAATCTTGGTGACGGTACTGGCGATACCGCAGACCGCGAGCCCCCAAACATACGCTGGATCCAACCGTGGCAATGTGTTTATAGTTGGAGGGTTAGAAACCACGAACGGTGGCCGTCGGAGCCCAGGTCAAGCTCCGGCGGATGGGCTCCCTGTCTGTTCACCAGGCAGGGAGCTCCGGGACCTCTTTAGCTACCAGGGTAAGGTCAAAGAAGAAAGTACCCCAGTCTCCCTGCTTTTATACTATGCTATATGGCATTTTCAAACCCCCCCCCCAGACGTGATCGGCCCCCGAAAAGGGGCCGCACCAAAATTCCATTTCCACCTCTTTCAACAACTGTCTTTCCAACAACTGTAAACAACTATTCCCGTTTTCTTGTAGTTGAGTCAACTGACACAGAAAGATCTGTCGCTTCATTGTCTGTCTTCTTATTATCGAAGTTCCTGACGAGTATAATTGGTGAGGCGTACAAAGCCAAGAAACAAAGAACTGGGCAATTGCTGGTCGAAGTGACCAAGCAGCAGCAGGCAGAAAAACTCTTGAGCCAGACCCGAATCGGTGATCTTGACATCAGGGTCACGCCCCACCGCAGCTTAAACAGCTCCCAGGGCGAGATCTCCGATTCCGATCTACTGAACGAAAGTGAAGCCGACCTGCTGGAGGGCCTTCGAGGTCAGGGCGTAACAGCGGTCAGGCGCATAAACATACGTAGAGAGGACAAACAAATACCTACAAAGCATCTTATCTTAACTTTTGACAGGTCGAGTTCTTCCAGAATACATAAATGCAGGTTTTGTTCGATGTCCGGTCCGGCCTTACATCCCTAACCCGCGGTGCTGTTTTAAGTGCCAACGGTTTGGACATGGCTCCAACTCCTGCCGCGGCCGCCTTACCTGTGCGAAATGCGGCCAACATGACCACCCGTCCGAAAACTGCAACACCCAGAGTTTCACCTGTGCCAACTGCCAGGGGCCCCACGCAGCGTGGTCTCGTACTTGTGAGAAATTTAAGCAAGAAAAACAAATCATAAATGTAAAGGTCACTGAGAACATCACCTTTCCAGAGGCGAGAAAGAGGTTCGCCTCTTTCCCTCTGGGGAGGTACGCCGACGCAGCTCGCCGGGGGGCAGAGCGGCGTCTGGTTTCCACAGGGACCCAGTTCAGCGAGTCTGACCTGGTCCCCCCCGCGCCCCCCCCCCTGGGTTGCGTCTGGCAGCCCAACCCGCCACCACGCCGCTTGCTGAGGCAGCAGCGGTTGTGGTGGCAACCTCTTCCGTCGGGACCGGTGCCGCTCCTGCCTCTGTCTCCCCATCCTCCAGTGCGTTGTAGGGTACAGAGGTAATGGACACCACGGGGCCCGCACCGGTTCCCACCGCCACCGCACCGCCTGTGCCACCTCTGGTGTCCCGGACGCCCTCGGCGGTGGCGGCTCAAACGAGGGGCTCCAGAAGGGGGGCCAAGTCCGGGGGCCCCGGTCCGTCGGGCACCCCTCGGACATCCGACGACGACATGGATGTCGGGCCGTTCCTGCCTGCAACGCAGCGCAAGGAACGCGTCCCGACGCCAAAGCCTCCCGACAAGCCAAAAAAGGCGAGAGTCACAACCCCGAAAGACGACACATAAACAAACACACACACACCAGTAGCTCTCACACTAAATAATGGGAAGAGAAAACATAATTCAATGGAACTGTAGAGGCCTTCCTAAAAATCTTGACGATGTATACGAAATACTGCATGCTAGTCAGCCAAGTGTAATGTGTGTTCAGAAAACACATTTGAATTCCAAGCACACAAATTTCTTGAATAGTTACATGGTCTTCAGAAAGGACACGGATGGCTGCACACACTCTTCTGGCGGTGTGGCCATAATTGCCCAGAAATCCTTAGCCTGCCACCCTGTCACTCTGAACACTGTCCTTGAGGCTGTAGCAATTCGAACGATATTATTTAATAGGTTGATAACGGTATGCTCCATCTACATTCCTCCTGATCATGCACTTTCCAGCTCTGATTTCGAGGCGCTGGTCGACCAGCTGCCCGAACTCTCTTTGGGGCTCCTCCAGAACGAATGCCCGAGGCCGCCTTCTAGAGAAATTCCTTACGTCTTCAGGAGCATGCCTTTTCAACAATAAACAGCCTACATACCATAACATAGGACACAACACATACTCATGTCTTGACTTGGCGATTGGCTCCGCAGTTCTTTTTCCTTGTCTTGAGTGGGGTGTGGGCACTGACCCATATGGCAGTGACCACTTCCCCACCTCACTTACATATATAGGTAAAGGCCCAAGCAGTTCATCTTCCCATACTAGGTTCAATGAAGCACGAGCTAACTGGAACACATTTACAGAGACATCCAAACTACACCACACATCCATAGGACACCTACACGTTGAAGAAGCTACCCAACTCCTCACGGCGCGCATCCTCGACGCCGCCGAAAAGTCCATTCCCCACGCCTCTGGTGCCCCGCGCAACCAGCGGAGGCCGTGGTGGAATGAGGACTGTAGGCGGGCGCGAGAGGCCCAGAACAAGGCGTGGGGTGTCCTTCGTCGGTACCCCACGTCGGGTAACCTCATTTTGTTCAAACGGGCCAAGGCGTTAGGAAAACGGGTGCGCCGTGAGGTGAAACGAGAGAGTTGGCGCACCTTCCTTACTTCCATCAACTCATACACGGACACACACAAAGTCTGGACACGTATACGCGAGCTCAAAGGACAACAGACACACAGCCTGCCCCTGGTTAGCACAACAGGGGACACACTTGAAGACCAGGCAAACACTCTTGCACAACACTTCGAACACGTGTCCAGTTCAGCACACTACACGAACACTTTCATGAAACACAAAACATCTGTAGAAAAGAAGTCCCTGCGTGATCACAACAAGTCGCACACTTCTTACAATTGTCCTTTTTCAATTCATGAGCTGAAGGTTGCTCTCAGCACATGTAAGCCTTCAGCTCCAGGTGCAGACAAAATCACATACACCATGATACAACACCTACACCCAGACACTCTTGAAACACTCGTACATCTATACAACAACATATGGCTTTCGGGGCACATTCCTCGCTCATGGAGGGAGGCCATAGTGGTGGCTTTCTTGAAGGAAGGAAAGGACCCTTCCTCTCCCGCCACTTATCGTCCCATTGCCCTGACAAGCTGCATGTGTAAGCTCTTTGAGAAGATGATAAACAGGAGACTCGTGTACTTCTTAGAGTACCATGGTCTTCTCGAGAGCTGCCAGGCAGGCTTCAGGGCGGGGCGATCTACAAATGACCAACTTGTCGCTCTTGAGTCATACATAAAGGACGCTTTCATTCACAAACAGTTTTGCACAACGGTGTTTTTTGACCTTGAGAAGGCATATGACACCGCCTGGCGCTACGGGATCCTCAGTGACCTGAAGTCATTTGGTGTCTCAGGGAACATGATGAACATTCTTGCTAGTTATTTGTCCGAAAGAACTTTTCGTGTGAGAGTTGGTAGCGCACTCTCAAGGGTTCATGTACAAGAAAACGGCGTTCCGCAAGGTGGAGTTTTAAGCTGCACTCTTTTCATAGTTAAAATGAACTCCCTTGGGAAGGCATTGCCACCTACAATATCGTATTCCATGTATGTAGACGACGTCCAGGTATCTTTTAAATCATGCAATATGTCCATCTGTGAGCGTCAAGTCCAGCTCGCTGTCAAAAAACTTGCCAGCTGGGCAGACGAGAATGGGTTTCAACTTAATCCAGAAAAAAAACACCTGTGTTGTCTTCTCGAGGAAGCGTGGGATCTATCCGGACCCAGACATTACACCTAATGGCGTTTCGCTTCCTGTGAGGAAGGAACACAAGTTTTTAGGAGTGGTGTTGGATGAAAAACTTACATTCATACCTCACATTAAGCAATTGAAACATAAATGTCTAAAGGCTCTCAACATTCTTAAAATCTTGTCCCACCAGTCTTATGGAACGGACAAGCAACACCTCTTACGTATTTTCACAAGCCTAGTGGGGTCCCGATTGGACTATGGAAGCGTCATTTATGGGTCTGCAACAAAAACGGCACTGAAAATGCTCGACCCAGTGCTGCATCTGGGTCTTCGCCTTGCATGTGGTGCTTTTGCACTAGCCCAGTCGAGAGCCTCTACGCCGAGTGTGATAAATGGTCCCTATATCACCAGAGGATTTACATGGATTTGTTGTATGCATCGAAAATCATGGCCCTGACTAACCACCCTTTTAATTCAACCATTAATAACACATCCTCACAACAACTGTTCTTAAATCGTCCATCCATCTCTCTGCCCTTTTCACTTAGGGTAAGAGAGGAAGCCTCTGAGCATGAGGTACCCTTTTTAGACATTCACAAGACACCCATCACTGACTTTATACCACCATGAAATCTGCGTCCTGTGCTCTGTGACCTGTCTTTCACGCATCTTGATAAGAACAGGGCACCAAGAATTGCGATTCAGCAGCATTCCATGTATCTGCAGGATAAATACAGGGCTGCAGAGTTTTTCACTGATGCTTCCAAAACGTTCACTGCGGTGTCTTGTGCTGCTCATGGACCCAATTTTGAAGGAGGTAGAGCCATGAATGCAAAGACAAGTATTTTTTCGGCAGAAGCATATGGCATCTTTCTGGCTGTAAATCACATAGTTGAACATAATATTCCTAAATCTATCATCTATACAGATTCGGTGAGCGTCGTCCGTGCATTATCATCCGGAAAGTCATCGAAAAACCATGTAGTTAACCTTCTCTTGAAATCAATTATGCTGGCGTATTCTTCAAACCTAGAGGTGACTGTGTGTTGGGTGCCAGGCCACTCTGGCAACGGCGGAAATAAACTGGCGGATGAAATGGCCGCCAATGCTGCACTCCGAAACACAGTAAACATAACAACACTTCCTTACACAGACCTCAAGCCACACATAAGACAGCAACTCCGTAAAACGTGGCAAGCAGACTGGAGCAAACAGACAGACAACAAACTACACGTAATAAAACCACACTTGGGACAATACACTACTGACTCACACAACAGGCACATTGAAGTTACCTTAGCTAGATTACGGATAGGCCATACACATGTGACGCACTCGCACCTGCTCACGGGATCTCCAAGACCCCTGTGTAGCAGGTGTGGGGAGGGCCTATCCGTAGTCCACATTCTCATACAATGCAAGGAACTTGACACAACACGACACAAACACTTCAGAGAACTCTACAGACAACATATTCCCCTACACCCGTCTCTGTTTCTAGGTGACGATGCCATGGTTTCTGTAAAACGCGTTTTTAAATACTTGTCAGATGTTAAGTTTTTAAACCTCATTTCCTATCATGCGTAATCACATCTGGCCCTATACACCAGCCATCACCATTATCTTTTTTGATCTTACTATGTCCGGTTTACTCTTTTTATACCTACCTTTTGTGGTAATCACTTGTTTTCATTAAATAACTTTGTAGTAATACAGTTGTTAGTACAGTTGTAGTACAATACAGTTGTAGTAAATATAAATACCCCAGAAAGTGAAGCAGAACACAGTCGCCCAGATAGCCGAATTGGTAAGGCATTCGAGATCTAATCGAAAGGTGTGGGTTCGGTCCCCACTCTGGGTGCGTGTTTTTCTTCCTTTCTTTCTTTCTAGCTTCAATTAATATGAAGAAAAAATATATATAATTTCACGAACGGTAAAAAAAATATAGTCCAACCATTCCCCTATGCCTTCTTTGGCGTTGCACACTGCCCGCATTTCTTTCTGTATTTCCTAACGAGCCCCTCATTTCCTAACCATATTATCCTGCGAAAGCTTAGCGAGGGCCTCGGTTGTGGCAGCCTTGATGCCAAGGTAGCATAAGAGGGTTTCCCGCCAGTTACCCGCTTATGACAGGCTGTAGACGTTCGCGTCACGCCCCGGGGGTTGAAAAGAATCTCCCCTTCTCCCCGTGTAGTCTGAGTGGCGCTGGCTACCACCCTCAAGCGTCAGATACAGTTGTAGTAAATATAAATACCCCAGAAAGTGAAGCAGAACACAGTCGCCCAGATAGCCGAATTGGTAAGGCATTCGAGATCTAATCGAAAGGTGTGGGTTCGGTCCCCACTCTGGGTGCGTGTTTTTCTTCCTTTCTTTCTTTCTCGCTTCAATTAATATGAAGAAAAAAAAATATATAATTTCACTAACGGTAAAAAAAATATAGTCCAACCATTCCCCTATGCCTTCTTTGGCGTTGTAGACTGCCCGCATTTCTTTCTGTATTTCCTAACGAGCCCCTCATTTCCTAACCATATTATCCTGCGAAAGCTTAGCGAGGGCCTCGGTTGTGGCAGCCTTGATGCCAAGGTAGCATAAGAGGGTTTCCCGCCAGTTACCCGCTTATGACAGGCTGTAGACGTTCGCGTCACGCCCCGGGGGTTGAAAAGAAGGTCCCCTTCTCCCCGTGTAGTCTGAGTGGCGCTGGCTACCACCCTCAAGCGTCAGATACAGTTGTAGTAAATATAAATACCCCAGAAAGTGAAGCAGAACACAGTCGCCCAAATAGCCGAATTGGTAAGGCATTCGAGATCTAATCGAAAGGCGTGGGTACGGTCCCCACTCTGGGTGCGTGTTTTTCTTCCTTTCTTTCTTGCTCGCTTGTATTATAAAAAGAAAAAAATATTTAATTTCACTAACGGTAAAAAAAATATAGTCCAACCATTCCCCTATGCCTTCTTTGGCGTTGTAGACTGCCCGCATTTCTTTCTGTATTTCCTAACGAGCCCCTCATTTCCTAACCATATTATCCTGCGAAAGCTTAGCGAGGGCCTCGGTTGTGGCAGCCTTGATGCCAAGGTAGCGTAAGAGGGTTTCCCGCCAGTTACCCGCTTATGACAGGCTGTAGACGTTCGCGTCACGCCCCGGGTGTTGAAAAGAAGGTCCCCTTCTCCCCGTGTAGTCTGAGTGGCGCTGGCTACCACCCTCAAGCGTCAGATACAGTTGTAGTAAATATAAATACCCCAGAAAGTGAAGCAGAACACAGTCGCCCAGATAGCCGAATTGGTAAGGCATTCGAGATCTAATCGAAAGGCGTGGGTTTGGTCCCCACTCTGGGTGCGTGTTTTTCTTCCTTTCTTTCTTTCTCGCTTCAATTAATATGAAGAAAAAAAATATATAATTTCACTAACGCTAAAAAAAATATAGTCCAACCATTCCCCTATGCCTTCTTTGGCGTTGTAGACTGCCCGCATTTCTTTCTGTATTTCCTAACGAGCCCCTCATTTCCTAACCATATTATCCTGCGAAAGCTTAGCGAGGGCCTCGGTTGTGGCAGCCTTGATGCCAAGGTAGCATAAGAGGGTTTCCCGCCAGTTACCCGCTTCTGATAGGCTGTAGACGTTCGCGTCACGCCCCGGGGGTTGAAAAGAAGGTCCCCTTCTCCCCGTGTAGTCTGAGTGGCGCTGGCTACCACCCTCAAGCGTCAGATACAGTTGTAGTAAATATAAATACCCCAGAAAGTGAAGCAGAACCCAGTCGCCCAGATAGCCGAATTGGTAAGGCATTCGAGATCTAATCGAAAGGCATGGGTTCGGTCCCCCCTCTGGGTGCGTGTTTTTCTTCCTTTCTTTCTTTCTCGCTTCAATTAATATGAAGAAAAAATATATATAATTTCACTAACGGTAAAAAAAATATAGTCCAACCTTTCCCCTATGCCTTCTTTGGCGTTGTAGACTGCCCGCATTTCTTTCTGTATTTCCTAACGAGCCCCTTATTTCTTAACTATATATATATATATATATATATATATATATATATATATATATATATATATATATATATATATATATATATATATATATGCCATGCGCTGTCCCGCAGCGGCTCCTCTCTCGACTTTACAGGGGGGGTTTATATTTACAAGTGCTCTGAGGCCGGCCAACTAGCGCCGCCCCTCGACCACCGCGGGAGACGCAGAAACGTGGCGCCGCTGGGAAAAAAGACGTTCTACGTCTCCCGCGGTGGTCGAGGGGCGGCGCTAGTTGGCCGGCCTCAGAGCACTTGTACATATAAACCCCCCCTGTAAAGTCGAGAGGAGCCGCTGCGGGATAGCGTAATTGGTCAACGCACCACACGCGTTTTGCGAAGATGTAGGTGCGACTCCCGCTCCCGGAACAACGGCGGATTTTTTCTCGACTTTTTTTTCGCCTATTTATTACTGTATGAAAGAAACATGACAAACACACGTTATTCGGCACTATTAAATATTTCGGAAACAGCCGAATAGCACTGGCAATGACGACTGCAACCTTGATATATATATATATATATATATATATATGTATAAGAGACAGAAAATAAGGGTTCGCAGTCAAGAAAACCTCGTAAAGCAAAGGGGAGGTTGTGGTGGGTCATAGAAACAGATGAAGAATTTTTTGAGACAGAAAGAAAGTGGTGAAAACAATACCCGCCGCGTGGGATCCGCCCCGACGATCTCCAGAAAACCGGTCTGGTGCGATAACCACTCCGCTAATGGCGGGGCTGTTTCCCCACCACTTTCTCGGGTATTTATGTTAAGGTATTTTTTTTGTTTCCTCCACCTGGGGGGCGGGGGGGGTAGCCAGCGCCACTCGGACTACTCGGGGTGAAGGGGACCTTCTTTTTAACCCCAGGGCCCTGACTCGAGTGTCTACGACATGTCGAGAGTGGTAGACAAGTGTCGAACCCTCTTAAGGTACCTTTCGCACCAAGACTGCCAGAATAGAGGCCGACTGACAGAATAGAAAATAAGGGTCGGCAGTCAAGAAAACTTCGCAAAGCAAAGGGGAGGTTGTGGTGGGTCATAGAAACAAATGAAGAATTTTTTTTAGTCAGAAAGAAAGTGGTGAAAAATGCCCGCCGGGTGGGATCCGTACCCACGACCTCCAGATTACCGGTCAGGTGCGATTACCACTACGCTACCGGCGGGGCTGTTTCCCCCTCTACTTTCTGGGGTATAAAGTACGGAGGCAGAGCGGGCATTGGCCCAAATACCAGTATCATTAGTACCATGTTTTTGGCATATCATTAGAAGGAGAGCAGTGCGTGGGGAATAAACTTGGACTGTACAGTTACACTCTGACGGCTTCGCGTGTTTTCTCCTGTGTGGACATGGACCGATTAACCCAAATTCAACGTATGTAGACCCGAGCGGGCCCGTGGGCACCCCTCAAAAAAATTCCGGCTATGTGCCTTCTATACCCGCCTCCGCGTATGAAGTAAATCTGTGGTAGCTGGTGGATGGGTTTTCATCTCTTACCATTCCTAAGTGTGCTGCCGAATTTAACAGCGTTCGGGAACACGCTGGCGATCCCGCAGGTAGCTCTCATGTGAACTCACTGTGGTTTTGTAGTGTGCGGCTAATAGGTTGCATGACCAGGACAGCGCAAGCTTGCACACAATTTTTGGGTGGTAGTAGATATCCCCATGGTGGTATAACTCAATGCATTAAGGCACACCTGATACCGCAGTCCGTATCGGAGCTTCGGCTGCTTCACTTGTTGGGAATGAGGTCGCTGCATCGTAGCAGGAACGGTGCTTTTTGAAGGGAGGAAACAGAGCTCGTCGAATAAGGGCCGTAGGCCGAGTGCAGAATGAACGGACTGCGCAACATGAGCTACCCCCGTGTAATAATCGGGATTAGAAGTGACGTCGTACCACGAATTCCTCAGTTGCCCGGAATAGCCCCTCGATTTCTTGCCTGCTCACGCGAAACCTTTGTTGTCCTCACGGAGTGACTCGACGCTGCCCGTTCTTACGCAGCCTTTGCCAGCCCTGTCACCATTTCCAGCCTGTTTCGGGGAAAGGTTTATTAGCTCCACAGGCCGGAGAATAAAGGGTATGCGGGGCAGGCAACGCCGTTTTGGTGAAAAAGCCGCCGTCTGGCGCCCTCGAAAAAAGATATATAGAGCGGGGGTTTTCCGCCTTTTTAATTGTCGATACCAAACATGTTCAGCGAAAATATAGGAGGATTATTTCTTCTTCAACAGAAATGCTTGTGAATAAGAGGTGTACGTACCTGTGCGAACGTGTCCGACAAAAGTTGGTTCCTGTGCCGAGTGTACTCCACGGCCCGTTCACACACTGCAGCGTTTTCGCTGCCTTTGGTAAGGCCCGGCACCAGCTTACGAAGGGAGGACCAGGCGTTCGAGAGTCGACTCCTGCACATTCCAATCATACGCTGCTTACGGGCTACGGCCGCACGCAATACGACACACGAGCTCCTAAAACATGACCCAAGGGAAGTGAAGCAGGGTTGGGCACGTAGAGTTACGGACAAATGAAATGAGAACATGTAAATAAGAGCCAGAACACACAAAAATCAAATATGCAAAGTGGAGATAAAACAAGAGCCCACTAGTGGCGTATTTGGATACGCTTTTTCAGGCTCTGTTACAGGCACGCCGCAATTGGACTTGGACACAGAAAAGATCGCGCTTTTTGGGTGTTCTCGCGCACGTCTTCATGTTCGCGTTTCATCTCTGCAGGACAGTACGTCTATGGTTGTTCGCCTACACTAGGATGACTTCAAAAAGAAAGCCCGTTAGCAAAAGCCAACCATGCCTCCTCCAGCATGCAATGAGGGTGGTGAACGGCGCACCTCCGCATGCGTTCCTTGAGGTTGTGGGCGAGCCGCTGGTTTTGAGGCCGGTAGATGGAAGGCCCGCCCTCCTGGTTCTTCACGTTCGTCAACAAGCCAGCAGGGGCCTCCAAACCACCACCGGCAAGGACAGCCCCCAGGACCCCTCCAGTCACATCGGTGTACTGCGGGGTGCTTGCCCCACCGTTCAGACCCGGGACACCAGCGGTCCTGAGCACGAGCATCACCTGTTGGCATCCCTGCACAGCAGCGCATTTGCTACATTAGCGGGGACTGTCCTGCTCCTGTTTCAATCGAACTGCGTAAGGATTGTAACAGTGACCGCAACTGCGGCTGGTGCTTCCCTTCCCCAGCACTCAGCACCGAAAGTGATCGCATGTCACGATGAATTTAGCGGCAGCTGCATAGAACAGTAACAGCTGCGCCCACAATGCATGAGAGACGTTAAAATAAAGCATACAATAACGTGCTGATAACGGGTAGCTGCATGTCTGCGGGGCTCAACGATGCTCGCTCTTGGGCTACATCTGAAAAAGGAAAAAAAATTGTGAGCTTGTAGCACCACCATCATCATCAGCAGATTGGCCAGCTGGCACAGCGGAACACACTCGGCACCCGGCACACCTCTGGAACGGCACCCGCGTTCTACGCGCCTCGTCCTGACCATGGCACGGCCAACGCAACCGAAATAAACGTGGGCTCGGCCGCACCGCCTCATCGGCAGCCTACAATTTGGTGACCCGGCAAGCGGCTTCGCCATGGCTTTGTAACGCTGCTTCCCCAGCCACAACGCGGACGACGGCACGCGAAGAACGTTCCCCGCCCTCCCAGACCTTCCCTTGCTGATTCCGTTTGGCGCCATCACAAATCACTCTGCATGGATCGTCATTCTGGAGAGCCATTTTTATGTAAATGACATCTGCTCCCCGAAAATAAGGTACCACGTCCCACTACAGCAGCTACCTGCTGACCTCATTGAGCAGATCCAGCTGCCTACCCCAGGACCCGGTGCGTATGACGACTTGAAGGCTGCTGTCCTAAACCACCATGGTATAGGAACGCCTTTGTCCACACCACCACGCCTTCCAACGGCATCCGTGGATTACACGTCGCCGGCAGCTCCACCCTCGCCTGACCAACAAGCGCGAACCCCGACTACGACTTGCGGCGCTTCCGAGCTGGGGTTTCACTTAGCCAACTCGACGTCACACCATGGCGCATTCCCACAAATTGTGGCGTCGGCTGCAGAAACCCACCCGGTGTCGACAGTTTTGCCGCTAACAACTGGGAAACTTCACCACCTTCGCCGCACGGCACGGGTGAGAAGGATCTTTCAGACCCTTTTCCTCCCCGCACACGCGAGACCTCTTCCCCGTCACCAGTGGAACAGCTTCCAGCAGTAAACAGCTCGAGATCCTCGGTTATGCAACTGACACTCGAAGCTGATCAGACTGTCCCCGACAGTCCTGACACCCTGGCTATGATGAAGACACCGGAGAAACAATTGCGGGACAAACGTGCCAACAAATGTCGCCGAAAGAATGTCTTGTTCCTATGCAGTCAGGCGCCTCACGAAATGGTCACCCCACCTCGACCGATTTCCTGCTACAGGGGCGTATTCGGTTTACGGTGTCACAGGCGCTCTGCTCTCCGACCCCGGATGAAACCAGCACGAGTGCACTGCACGTCAGGAACTCGACAAACCGGTGGTTCGGGAGACGCTTGTCGTTGGCGCCCTCCGCTGCTCCGTCTCTCACGGCGCGTGCGCAAGTTGCCCAGACAGTGACAAATCCCCAGAGCTCACACCACAGCACAGTCAAACCACTCCGGTCGTCATTCTGCCGCACCACGCTTCACCTTGTCGCTGTCCTTCCAGTTACACCTGCCGTTCGCGCCACCATCAATTGCAGCAGCCGCTTCGCACCCCGCAATGCGGCCGCGGCTGCACTCCTAGCCTCGTTCACCAGAGGTTTCCCCACATCCCGGACGCTACCTCGCCGATGACAAGGACCGTGCCGTCAGTCAACCTACTGCCGCTTGACCACTGACTGCCCAAGGACTCTTCTGACTACGGGCAAATTGTACCTGCCTGTACATAGTGCATAGTGTATTTTCCTGCATTGTTATTTACATTTCTCATTTTACCGCGCTTCACGCTAGGGGGGAGCCCTGTAGCGGCACCATCATCATCAGCAGATTGGCCAGCTGGCACAGCGGAACACACTCGGCACCCGGCACACCTCTGGAACGGCACCCGCGTTCTACGCGCCTCGTCCTGACCATGGCACGGCCAACGCAACCGAAATAAACGTGGGTTCGGCCGCACCGCCTCATCGGCCGCCTACAAGCTATTTTACACTGTAAAGGTGGATTAGCGAAGATTTTGAGCACATGGCATACAGGTCACGCAAAATTTATGTGCAAATTCACTGTGAATAAACGCGATTAAATGGAGTTTGTCGGGCGGTAGCTCAGTTTTTGCGAACACAGCGGGCAGTGAACGCGCACAGAGTTGCATCACAAGAAAAAATACAGACGCTGCTTAGCGCAGTCTGCGCTGTGTGTGCGGGCGCACCCCCGCAGGGGGCACCTTGACTAATCAAGGTGTATGGTAAGTACCCTGGGGGACACAGTGTTTTAGTTGTTAATCACCCGAGACGATAGATCGTGCATTTTTGCATTGTTGGGAGGGAGTATATTTTTGGGATGTGCTACACAACGATTTTCCATTAGATTTCCATCACAGTATACGTTTTCTTGCAATAGATAATGAGGAGTGAGTACCTTACGATTTATTCATGGCACTGGGTCTCCATAGTATATGGCGCTCACGTACAGGAAGGTTGTACAATGATGCTGAGGCACGATGTGCAAGAAAAAGTATTTCAAAAAGAGCATTGGTCGATTTGTTGAAGTTATTAAGTTCCACCAGGAACTGCCTGATTGGCTGCCACAAATAGAGCAACTGATCGATATGAGGGCATTTTAAATTGACAAAGCCAGCCCTGTAGTGGCTGGCAAGTCTATCTCTTGTATGGGTACATATTTACAATTTTGAGATGTAATCTGTTGTAAATTGTCAAAGACATGCAATAAATACAAAAAAACGTAGCGCTAACGCGGCCCCGAGCTCCTCAGGGGTGCCTACACCTGTAGGCATTTTGTACTTGCAATCCCACCAACCCGAGCACATGTGTAATGGACCCACCCACGCCCCGGCTGTACGTGGCTAGCCGTGTCCTGGGAAAAGGGCATCCTGGTGGCTGAGCCATAGCCAGGGTTGCTTTGGACCTTCACGGCCCCCTGCCAGCGGCAACACGCCAACTTGCCCCAGGTCTGAGCAGCCCAGAGTGAATCAGCCAGTCCCCCGCACGGGGCACCTTGAGTAATCTTGGTGACGGTGAGTGGCGACACCACGTACCCCGAGCCCCCCATACTTAAGTTGTTACCTACCATGGCTACCAAAGGTGAAGGGTTAGAAGCCGTGAACGGTGGCAGTCGAAGCCTTGGTCAAGCTCCGGCCGATGCTCCCTGCCTGTCTACCAGGCAGGGAGCTCCGGGACCTCTTTAGCTACCAGGGTAAGGTCAAAGAAGAAAGTACCCCCGTCTCCCTGTTTTTATACTATGCTATATGGCATTTTCAAACCCCCCCCCCCCCCAAGACGTGATCGGCCCCCTAAAAGGGGCCGCACCGAAGTATCTTTTCTTTCTTTGCCTTCTATCTCGCTCCCAAACCAGATAACTACCCTCGTTTTTTGATCATTGAATCTGTGGACAAATCGAAGCCGGTTTCCTCTCGATCTGTATTTCTTGTTTCTAAATACCTTGAAGGTATCGCAAAACATATGACGCCAAAAAGCTCACATCTGGCGAAGTGCTAGTTGAAGTTAAAACTCAGCAGCAATCCACAATCCTCCTGAAACAAACCCGCATGGCAGATGTGGAGATCAGGGTCACACCCCACCGCAGCCTCAACAGTTGTCAAGGTGTAATCTCTGAGGCAGATCTCCTAACCGAGACAGAGACTGATCTGCTCGAAGGCCTAAAAGACCAAGGCGTGACAGCAGTAAGGCGCATCGTCATCAGGAGAGACAACAAAGAAATAGCCACCAAACATCTGATCCTGACTTTCGACCGCTGCACACTGCCCGAGCATGTCAACGCAGGCTTCACCCGTTGTTCTGTCCGGCCGTACATCCCGAACCCGAGGCGCTGTTTCAAGTGCCAGAGGTTCGGGCATGGTATCAACTCCTGTCGAGGCAGAACAACATGTGACAAAGGCGCCCAGCACGATCATCTTTCCGACAACTGCACTGCAACCAACTTCACCTGCCCGATTGCCAGGGTCCACACGCAGCATACTCTCGCGCTTGTGAAAAGTTTCATCTTAAAAAAAAATCATTAACCTTAAGATAACCGAAAACATCACCTTCCCAGAGGCGCGAAAAAGGTTCGCCTCCTTCCCTCTGGGCAGGTACGCTGACGCAGCTCGCCGGGGGGCGGAGCGACGTTTGGTTTCGGCGCGGACCCAGTACCGCGAGTCGAACTTGGTCCCGCCCCCTACCCTGGGTTGCCTATGGCAGTCCAACCCGCCTCCGCACCGCTCGCTCACCCAGCAGCGGCTGTGGTGGCAACAACGTCTGTTGGGGATGCCGCTGCATCCACTGCTCCTCTCCACCGGCCCAAAGCACACGCAAGGGCACGGAGATGGAGACGGAGGCAGTCGCAGCGACGCCTTCCACCGCCTCACTGCAAGTGCCACCTGTGGTGCTCCCCACGCCTTCGGCACTGGCAGCGCAGGCAAAGAACACCCGAAAGGGTACCACGTCAAGGGGGCCCAGTCCTCTGGGCACCCCCTTGCCATCAGATGACGACATGGACGTCGAGCCCTTCCGGCTTTCATCGCAGCGGAAGGAACGGGCTGCAACGACCAGGTCAGTAGAGAAGACCAGAAAACCCCTTCAATAGTGCAAGCCCCGAAAGACCCTACATAAATAATCACACTCCAGTAGCTCTAACACATCATAATGGGAAGAGAAAACTTAGTTCAATGGAACTGCAGAGGCCTTCGGAATAATCTTGACGACGTGCATGAGATTCTGCATGCCAACCAGTCAAGTTTAATGTTTCCAAACACACAAATTTCTTGAATAGTTACATGGTATACTGGAAAGACAGGGATGGCTCCACACACTCTTCTGGCGGTGTTGCCATAATCACCCGCAAATCCTTAGCATTCCACCCTGTCACCTTGAACACCGTCCTTGAGGCTGTTGCCGTCCGCACAATAATGTTTAATAGGTTGATAACGGTATGCTCCATCTACATCTCTCCTGATCTCGCACTTCTGAGCTCTGACTTTGAGGCGCTGGTCGAGCAACTTCCTGAACCATACATCTTAACAGGCGACTTCAATGCACACAATTTTTTGGGGGGCTCTTCTCGCACGGATGCCCGAGGTCGCCTGATAGAGAAGTTTTTAACATCCTCTGGAGCATGCCTTTTCAACAAGAAACAGCCTACATACCATAACATAGGACACAATACATACTCAAATCTTGACTTGGCTATTGGTTCGGCAATTCTCTTTCCATGTCTTGAGTGGGGAGTGGGCACTGACCCATATGGCAGTGACCACTTCCCCACTTCACTAACATATATAGGTACAGGCCCGAGCAGTCCATCTTCCCATAACAGGTTCAATGAAGCACGAGCTGACTGGAACACATTTACAGAGACATCGAAAATACACCACACATCCATAGGACACCTACACGTTGAAGAAGCTACCCAACTCCTTACGGCGCACATCCTCGACGCCGCAGAAAAGTCAATTCCCCGCGCCTCTGGTGCCTCGTGCAACTAGAGGAGGCCGTGGTGGAATGAGGACTGTAGGCTGGCGCGAGAGGCCCAGAACAAGGTGTGGGGTATCCTTCATCGGTACCCCACGTCGGGTAACCTCATTTTGTTCACACGGGCCATGGCGCTAGGAAAACATGTGTGCCGTGAGGCAAAACGAGAGAGTTGGCGTTCCTTTATACCATCAATAACCTCCTACACAGACACACGGAAAGTATGGACACGAATACGCAAACTCAACGGACAACAAACACACAGTCTGCCTCTGGTCAGCACAACAGGGGACACACTCGAAGACCAGGCTGACACACTCGCACAACACTTCCAACACGTTTCCAGTTCAACACACTACACAAACACTTTCATCAAACACAAACAAATGGCCCAAAAGAAGCCTTTACATGACAATGACAGGTCAGCCACTTCTTATAACTTTGAGTTCACACTTCATGAGCTGAGGGGCGATCTGAGCACGTGTAAACCCTCAGCTCCCGGCCCAGTTCATACACACAGACACTCTTGTAACACGTCTTCACCTTTTCAACAAGATATGGCTTTCGGGGCACATTCCAAAGTCTTGGAGGGATGCATTAGTTGTAGCATTCTTGAAAGAAGGGAAGGACCCTTCTTCTCCCCCTAGCTATCGACCCATTGCCCTGATCAGCTGCCTGTGCAAGCTTCTCGAGAAGATGATAAACCGGAGGCTCGTGTACTTTTTGGAGTACAATGGCCTTCTCGAGAGCTGCCAGGCAGGCTTCAGGGCGGGGCGATCCACGAATGATCAACTCGTAGCTCTTGAATCGTATATTAAGGATGCCTTCGTGCATAAACAGTACTGCGTAACTGTGTTTTTCGACCTCGAAAAGGCTTATGATACCGCTTGGCGTCATGGAACCCTTACTGACCTCAAGTCATTCGGTGTTTCTGGTAATATGTTTAACACTCTTGCTAGTTATTTGTCGGAGAGAACCTTTCGCGTCAGAGTTGGTTCTGCACTGTCAAAGGTACATGTGCAAGAAAATGGCGTGCCGCAAGGTGGAGTGTTGAGCTGCACGCTCTTCATAGTTAAGATGAACTCTCTTGGAAAGGCATTGCCACCCACAATCTCTTATTCCATATATGTAGACGACGTCCAGATATCCTTTAAATCATGTAATATATCCATCTGCGAACGTCAAGTCCAGCTCGGCGTCAAGAAGTTTGCCGGCTGGGCAGAAAAGAATGGTTTTAAAATTAATCCCGGAAAGAGCTCTTGTGTTGTATTCTCCAAGAAGCGTGGGGTCCACCCGGACCCAGACATCACTCTTGCGAATGTGCCAATTCCTGTGAACAAGGAGCACAAGTTTTTAGGCATGTTATTCGATGAAAAACTTACATTCATCCCTCATATCAAACAGCTCAAATGTAAATGCCTAAAAACAATGAATATTCTTAATGTTCTCTCACATCAATCTTATGGGGCCGACAAACAACTCCTGCTGCGCCTGTACACAGCGTTGGTGGGGTCTCGGCTCGACTACGGATGTGTCGTGTATGGGTCGGCGACAAAGACCGCACTGAGAATGCTCGACCCCGTGCTGCATCTTGGCCTTCGCCTCTCATGCGGCGCTTTCCGCACTAACCCTGTGGAAAGCCTTTATGTCGAGTGCGGCAAGTGTTGTCTAGGGCATCAGCGGGAGTATGTTGACCTGCTATATGCATCTAAGTTTGTATCCCTTACCAACCATCCTTTTAATCCCATCATGAACAATACATCAAACTTGCAACTCTTTTTAAACAGGCCATCCGTTTCCTTACCTTTCTCTCTCAGAGTTAGGGAGGAGGCTTCTGCACTCACGGTCCCTCTTTCAGACACGCACAAGACACCCATCCATAATTTAATTCCAACATGGCATCTACATCCTATATCATGCGACCTATCATTTACATTAGTAGAAAAAAATAGGGTACCCAGAAGTGCAATTCTGCAGCACTTCCTGTTCCTGCAGGACAAGTATAGGTGCGCAGAATTCTATAGTGACGCGTCGAAAACTGGTTCTACGGTATCTTGTGCAGCGCACGGACCAAATTTTAGAGTAAGCAAAACAATGAAGTTTCATAACAGTATTTACACGGCAGAAGCATGTGGCATTTTACTCGTTTCAAACCACATCATCAAACATAAAATTCCCAAGTCCATTGTGTACACAGACTCTCAAAGCGTTGTACGGGCACTGTCATTAGGAAGGTCATCTAAAAACTATGTCATAAATGCTCTCTTCAAGGTACTAATGTCTGCTTATGCCTCAAATCTTGAAATAACTATATGCTGGGTACCAGGGCATTGTGGAATCCCTGGCAATGAGGCCGCCGACCAAATGGCTGGTGATGCTGCTCTCATGACTACAGTTGACGTTACAACAGTAACTTACACCGACCTAAAGACACACATCAGACGACAGCTTCGTAACACATGGCAATTACACTGGAGTCAACAAACAGACAACAAACTACACATAATAAAACCACAACTGGGACGCTACATAACTGACTCACACAACAGATACACTGAAGTCGCCCTGGCTAGGCTGCGGATAGGCCACACACATGCGACGCACTCCCACCTGCTCACTGGAACTTCGGGACCCATGTGTAGCAGGTGTGGAAAGGGCCTATCCGTAGTCAACATACTAATCACATGCAAGGCACTTGACACAACACGACACAAACATTTCCCTGAATTATACAGACAACACATTCCTTTGCACCCATCATGCTTTTTAGCCGACGAACCAATGTTTTCTAGTCAACGTGTTTTTAAGTTTTTAACTGAGGTAAACTTTCTGCAGCTCTTGTCTTATCATGTGGAATCACCCTGGCCCTATACACCAGCCATCTCCATTGTCTTTTGTTTTGCATCACCTTTACTTTTAGTCACATGTTTTAGTATGTACGGTCTCATCATAATTCAGTAACTTCTTCTTAGGCGCTCTTTGCCCATAGTCGGCCTTGCGCCAATAAAACCCAACTATCATCATCATCATTTTTCTACTATGGTACGTGATATCCGGAAAAAGTTGTGGAAAGTTGGAAAACCGCGAAAAGAATCTGGAGATAAAGTAATCTTGCTTTACGACAAACTACGGGTAAATGACGACTTATACCGGTAGAATGAAGAAAAAAATGACGCTGTGCTAATCAGCACGAGGCCCCGAGCGTCTCAAGAGAAAAAAATGAGGAAACAGCAACGCGATCCCAACGTCCAGGTCGCGCACTACCGCGAAAGAAATAACTTTTGTAAATGTGAACACCCGTAGCATCATAAACAAATTAACATCGTTAGAATCTTTGGCGCTAAGCATCGAGCCCGACTTTTTAGTGCTCACTGAAACTTGGCTAACAAAGGATATCAAAGATTTTGAGATGGCGCTTCCTAACTATGCATTAGTACGCAAAGATCCACCGTCCCGAGGCGGTGGTGTGGCCATTCTAATAAAACGCGATATCCCCTTTGTAGCCCTGCCAGAAGTGATTGGAGTCGAGGCAGTGTTCTGTAAGCTACTTTATGCTGCTCGCCCAATTTTTGTTGGCTGTGGTTATCGCAGTCCCTCATCCGAATGTGATACCCTGCAATCTCTTTATGACTACATGCACCTGCACGTTCTAGGGGCGAAACTTGTGATACTTGGTGATTTTAATCTAGCTGATGTAAATTTGCAGACCATGCAGCATCACTCCACGTGTTCTGACATACTTATCGACACGATGTTAACGTTTAATCTTTCCCAAATGGTCACTCAACCTACCCGCGTACAAAAAAGCTGTTCAAGCATCCTTGATCTGGTATTTTTAAGTGAACATTTTCCACCAGACAAAGCTAAAGTTGACATTTTGGATGGGATGTCAGATCACAGTATTATTTTGTGCACTGTTCCTACTTCAGACACCCATACCCAACTCGAATCTTTTGTTACTTATCCCGATTTTAACAATGCTGACGATATCAGTTTAACAGACCATTTTTCTTTTGATCTTGCTTCGTTTGGTCACCTAGGCAATGACATAAACACAGATATAGAAACACTGTGGGAAAAATTTAAGGCTATCGTATCACATTGCATTGATAAATATGTGCCAACTAAAAAGAAGCAAACTAAAAAGCAAAATCCATGGATAACACGAGACATTTAACTATGTGCCAACTAAAAAGAAACAAACTAAAAAGCAAAATTCATGGATAACACGAGACATTATTCATGCGAAATGCAAAGTGAAGAGGCTTAGAAAGCAGCTTAAGGCTAAACGTGACCCTGAACTTAGAAACAATCTTAGCTTAGTCCTAACGAGTATGAAAAGAAAAACAAAATCAGCCAAATCTATGTACTTTAGCCATACGCTCCCTATGTTCTTGAAAACATCTCCCCAAAAATTTTGGAATTACCTGAACCTTAAAAAATGTGACTCCAACATTGCTCGCCCTGATGATAATAAAATGAAAGCCAACTTGTTCAACGACCATTTTAAGCCAGTCTTTACTGAAGATAACGGAATCTGTCCTGACATAAGCATTCCTTTGAACCAGCCACTTCCCCCACTTAGTGTCTGAAGCCGGTGTTCTCAACCTTTTGTTAATGCTTGATACTAAAAAAGGGGCTGGACCCGACAATATACCTAATGTATTTCTCAAAACATACGCTGAATGGATGAAAAAGTATTTGGGCGTAATTGTTACCAAATCTTTGTCAACTAGCTCGCTACCCGCCGAATGGAAAATGGCAAAAGTAATCCCGTACACAAAAGCGGCAGCGAAGCAGATGCCTCCAACTTCATACCGATTTACCTGACAAGCACCGCATGTAAATTACTTGAACATAGTATCCTGAAACACATAACAACTTTTCTTGCCCTTAAGCACGTTTTATCACCATATCAGCACGGTTTTTGTCAAGCTATGTCAACCGTCACCCAACTTCTTGAATTGATTCATGACCTCTCCTTCAGCGTAGACCACCAGAAACAAACGGACCTTATAATGCCTAATTTCTCGAAAGCATTCGACCGGGTACCTCCCGTAAAACTATTAAAGAAACTAGAAGCAACCATAGGAAAAGGCGCAATCTGTGACTGAATTAAAGACTACTTGTCTAACCGATCACAATACGTTCAAATTCATCAAGAAAGGTCATCCATAGTCAAAGTCACATCGGGTGTACCCCAAGGTAGTGTTTTGGAACCTATCTTATTTTTAATATTCATCAATAACTTACCTAAAAATATACGAGTTAACATAAGGCTATTTGCGGATGATTGTATTATTTACCAAAAAATAAATTTCCCCAAGGCCATATATTGCTTAACAGTGCTTTACAAACAGTGTCCGATTGGTGCTCCGACTGGCAGATGACCCTGAACACAACAAAATCAGCTCTTTTAAGAATAACCAGAAAACATCAGACATCAATGTTTTTGCTACACCGTTAATAATATTCCCTTGACAGTCGTGAATCAACAGAAATATCTGGGCGTAACTTTAACACAAGACCTTAGATGGGACTCGCATTTCGCCAATGTTACATCAGCTGCCTTACGCCTACTCTTTTTTCTGAGAAAACGACTAAAGCAGGCACCACCAGAAACAAAACTACTCGCTTATAATACATTTGTAAAACCAACTTTGGAATACGTAAACGTCACCTGGTTTCCTTACACTAACACAGTTATACAAAGACTTGAAATGGTGCAGAGGAAGGCTATTAGGTTTATTTATAACAAACACAGGACAACTGTTTCGGCCACAGAACTTCTAAAAAAAAGCAGGAATATATATTAACTCTTAAACAGCGAGCATAACTTGCTCGGCAGAAGATGTTATACCAATTAGTAAACAACCAGTTAAACACAGATAGCTTCATGCATATATCAAATGCAGAAACCAGATCAACACGACACACGCATCCACTGACACTTCGAGAATACCAATGCCGCACCGACTGTTTTAAGTTCTCCTTCTTTCCACTCGCCATACATGAACGAAACAACTTGCCTTCCTCCGTAACAAGCAGTCCTACTTATGAAACTTTTTCGTCTTTGCTGGAAAATCACCTGCGCACATCGATGTAATTCAGTCATAGTAGCTTCGACTTATACCGCATCATGTAGTGTTTTTTTTTTTTGTCGTATATCAAACGCTGTTTGCAGCTGCATGATTACTGTGATGTACTAATACTAAACTGTTACACACATAGGTGCACAAACCGATACTGTCTTCTTTAAATTTTGTATAATGTTGGACGCGTAAATGCTGTATGTTTGTACTATGTTAAAGGTTGTATTATTTTGCCCTTCCTGCAATAATCCCTCATGGGATTGGCAGTACGAATAAATAAATAAAATAAAATTAATAAATTAAAATTCTTTTTCGTTTCCTAACTCTGCCCGGTCATTTCCTTCCTTCCTTTTTACTATGCCTTTCCAGGCGATGAGGGTTCATCCTGTGCAAAGACATCACTCTCGACTCCGCGCCTAGTATCATAGAAGCAAGGTACGGGTAGCGTGGGCTTCAAAGTCACGTTCCCTTGTTGGGCTCAGTGGTGGGCGACGGGCCTTACTACCGAATATACACCATGAAAATATTGAGAGGCAATGCCAGGAGACTTGGCGGACGACGTTTATTCGGCGAGCGGTACCCTGGCGAGAACAGGATCAATCACGATGGCGATGATGGTGCGTCCCAGAAAGACGACAAGCGATGAGATGATGATGGACGCACACAATGCAGCGACGACGACGAAACACGAAGGCGGTATTGGCCAGTCATGATACTGAGCTATGGCCTGATGACGGAACATTTCAGACTCGCGCTTACAATATGGCTTCCTTTTTCACCCCATCACGAAAAACCGATCGTTCCTTGAAATTTGAAAAGAGACCGCACCGAAGTAGTTACCTTCAAATAAGCATACTAGCCCAACCCTTAGTGAATACTATTAACCTACCAATATCTATTAACAACTTCTTTACTCCACCATCTTATTTGCGTCATTTTTTTTTCATTTTGTTTCTTTGTCTTTTGACACGAATTCCTTCCACCGGATTCTTCTTTGGGCTACACCATATTTGCACCTTTTTATTCGCTTCCTTTTTTAGTCTTGCTCGCGAATTACGTTACGAAGCAAACTTGCACACGTGGCTTCCCTAGAATCAGGGACGGTGTCCGGTATGCACCAGTTCTACTGATGTGCCATCGCATTCAGGCGTGAAGCGGAACTCACTATTCTATTACTTTTGCATTTCGAAATCATAGTTTTACAAATTTCATGAAGCGGGCTCATTATTCCCTCAAAGCTCCCGATTCATGGCCAATCCAAAAACGGAACAACGACAACTACCACTGACATCTGGCCACCACCAATTGTTTTATCTTCCTACCCCATTGGATCTATCAAACGTTTCTCTTATATCCCATGACCCGCTCCTCTCCCCTGGACACCACAGTTCGCTAAAGCGTAACATGGCATCTCTGTACTCTTTGTAAATAAAAATTATCACTGGCAACGTGCAGAGACAACATTGAATAAAGAAAAGAAAGCAGAGACAACACAGTGGTAGCGCATTGGGCTGCTACTGTAGAGCACCGGGTTCAAATCCCGTCAGATCACATGGAATTATTTTATTAGCCCGTTACAGTGGCGGCCGTTTTCTTCGCCGAACCAGCAAAAATAACACCAGTGCTCTTTCTCTGAATGGTGCACTCAAAGCATTAGCGTTTAAAAGCGTCCGGCTCGGCCCATTACGTCATACTCGCCTGCGGTAGGATAAACGGGTACGGGCTGCTCCGAACGGCCGCCGGTTGTACGCTTATGCGTGGGGGGCGAATCTTGATGGGGCGAGGCTGCCTGGTGCCGCCCGAGGGCGTCTGCACTGGGTACGGCTGGTGGAGCACTGGACCGAGCCCGGCGCCCGCATGAGTCTGAAGAAAGAGACATTCGTTTTTAGTCAGCGCGTGCTGTAGCACAAATGAACCACAACGCGTGGGGGACACCTGTCCAGTCGGCCTTCCTTGGGGTGGGACTCTTTGTGCTATTTTTAAAGCAAATCTCGCTATGTCTCACTTGTGGCGGCGTCGAAAAAAACGCCCTGCAGGAAAGGCAACTCAGTGCAGGAAAGCCAATTTACCCAATGGGTTTCCACAAAGGGCGCATTAATCACACACCGCATAAACAATGAGATGCCTTCACATGCATAATGGGGTAGATGAATGCCGTTTCAAAGACGCGGGTTCGATTCCCGGCCGCGGCGGCAGCTTTTCTGATGGAGGCGAAAAGTGAAAACGCCTGTGTTCGAGATTTTGACGCACGTTAAAGGGGTCCCAAAAGGCATTTTCAGCACACTAAATGAACTAACGCAATCGTTAGGTTGGGTGGCCAATGTCATCTGCGCAATCTTTAATACTTTTACCGGGTTCGATTCCCGGCCGCTGCGGCCGCTTTTCTGATGGAGGCGAAAAGCAAAAACGCCCGTGCGTTCGAGATTTCGGCGCACGTTAAAGATCCCCAGGTGGTCAAAATTAATTCGGAGCCTTCCACTACGGCGCGCCTCATCGCCTGCGTTGCGTCGGCGCGTTAAACCCTACAATCAATCAATTAATACTTTTACGTGCAGCGGAAAGCTCATACTTTGGTTGAATACATTGTTGACGCGTTACCACCTTTTCCTGGGCGTTTTTGGGCTCCGCCGTCTTCCCCCATGCACGTTATCGATACTCCCATGTGCGTCACGAAGCATAAATCTTAAATTCTTGCAATTGGACGGCTTTTTCTGTCACTTCCAACGAAAAGAAACGTCGTCTGCTACGGGCAGACGGGTTGCGCTGGAGCCTTTGGTAAATAAGCTCTCCCGGCATCACGCGTAACGCTAGCGTGTTCGTCCACATTTATCTTTTTTACTCTATTACCACGCTTCCCGTTAAGCCCCTTTGGCTAGGCCGACACAATGACACGACGCCGACTTCCGAGTTCGCAGGCCACCTTGTCACACGACGCCGACAGCAACACGGGTACGTCGGCCGATGAAAGTCCGCGTGGTGTGAGTGGCTCGCTGACCAGATGCCGACAATGCCCATCGTCGGAACGGTAGTCGGGAATTGATCAAGAAGCGAAAACTGTGCCCCGAAAACATTCGTGCCCGAATGAGTGCGGCTCTGCTCTATTAGTTCCTAGAGTGCAATAAGCATAGTAAGGTCCATGAACTACATACAACTCACCACATGCGGTCCGTATTTCGGCTTACGTCACTTCGACCGTTAGCTTTGATGACAATTCGTTTCCCGCAGCCCGCAGTTGCAAACTGCATGTTCGTATGCGACAAGCAACACTTGTAGAAACTATACGCTTAGTTAAGAGCAGAACAGGAGTTACGTAAGGAAGGTTTATTAGGTAATAAGGAATCAATATCGATCAAAGTTTTTAGCCTAAACCCTAAACAAAAGCACGACCAGCAGTACTGCCGCAGGGCGAAATCGCACTCGCAGCCGAAACAGTGTTATTGCTGGAGTTAAGCTATAGTAGGTGCTTTGTGGAGCATTACTGCGCAACTGATACACAGAGACGTTCGTTTAACCTGACGGGAATTCTTGAAATGAGGTAGGAAACAATATTTGACACGAAGGGTGGGTCTCAATGTAGTATACAGGTTATTTCCGCGCAATAATCAGTTATTTCCTCGCGCCCGCTCAATCAAAGTCGCTGGTTGAAACCTCGGCAGGGTATGGTTTCTTTTTTTTTCCTGCCTACTAAGTCGCATTGTTTGCAAATGATATTCTTGAATTGCAAAACAAAACTTTTTGTTTGAACTGTGGAACTACCTAATGGAACGTCAATGCATCGTTTAGGGCATAGGCCCGATTTGTTCAGTTTTAAACTCGTGATTCGTATATATAAAAAGGCCAATGTGCTTTCAGAGGACGAAATGCTGATGGGTGTATTCTGCTAAATTGGTATCTCTTTACTCCAAAAAGTAACCAAAGTTTCATCCCACCATTTAAAGCGCAAGGTCGGCTTGAGGGCGGGAGCGAGAGAAAATAGGTCCGCGGCCGGTATCCCGACCCTCCACATATCGCAACTGGTAGCACTGAGCCCGTAACAAATGTACGGATAGCCTTTATAGCGATAAAAGGGGCTCCAGGCCATCACTAGAACAAGCGAGGGTCGAATACAGTAGACAATCGATAAACGGAACTTCAAGGCACCGAAAAAATTCGTTCCGTTTAACAGGAGTTCCATTTACTGAGAAGATTTGCGAAAGGGCAAATTTGAGTGCGTACCAGGGTGTCGAACCGAAACCAGAACCGAACCGAAAACCAGAACCGAACCCAAATTTTTGCCCGGGACCGGAACTGTACCGGAACAGTATTCTTTCCGCCATTTCGGAACTGAACCCGAACCGGAACAAATCGAAGGAACCTTTCCGAACCGGTTCCGGGGCCTCAAAAATATAATTTCTAGTTTTCCATTTCGGTACCCTACCTTTGCCACTCGCCAGACAGAACCATGAAATATTTTGCATAGTCTGCAGGTCCCAAGGCCCAACATGTTCTCTTCTTTCTATTGCCCTCAATTTAATGTAACGTTGTCCGTTACATTAAATTTGCATTAGGTCTGCGTTTGCGTTAGGTCTGCCCATCTCTCCCAATTATATTTTACATTTAGCATAACCTAAGTTAGAACGCATATTCCGAGGCAACATATCATGGAATATTCTTCATGGTTTCTATCTGCATGGTATTTAAAATCGTGTAAACTTTTTAATGTGTTGTTAATTCGCATGCATCCATGTCCGCTTGTGAAGGCGTTCGGAAACACCATCAACAATAAATCCATATTTTCGACCTATTTTAATTTGAATGGGCAGTTATATACAAACAGCACTGAGACACAAAAACTCGTAGTTCTCAAAATTAACGTCACTTATTCTTGTATATAGTGCCGTTGTGTCATTTCGTTACTGCTCTAAGAGAACATGATATATAAAAAATGGGGTATCCTAATTTCCACTTTTAAAGTGCGTTTGATAGCATTTTGATGTTATCTTGAATCTGCTCACCCTAAACTTTAAAGGCGGATGGTAAAGTCGATTATGCGGGTTAGCGTGTTAGGTGAGTGAATGAGCTAATGTGAATTAGTTGGACTGGTGTGTTGATTAATTTGGATTACAGGAATTAGCGAGCCAGTTAAGGAAGATTACAGGGTGGGTCCACACATGATATCTTTGGGGTCCTTGGCATTTGGTAATTTTGCAGCATTCTCCTTCTCGACCAATCACAAAATTGTGTCAAGCACAAAGTAGCCGCAAAGTTATGTGACGACCACCTGAACGCTATAAAAGTTCTTTCTTTATGCCCGTATTGCGCTGTTCTGTTGTTTCTATATTAAAATTAACACCTCGCACTAAAGTTAATAATTAATTGCCTAATGCATATTTAATATTCACCAAAGGGTTTTCAAAACATGTATACATATGAGGTGAGACGGTTGGAAAGAAACTAAACTGAAAGAAAAAAAGGGAGGAACGATCAACTGGTTTGATGCAAGAGACGCCCGATAGCATTCTTCAATACCTTCGCTTTCTTTGTGCTACCGTTCTGCAGCCTCCCACAGGTGTAGCATCTACACCCCCGAACACAGCCCCCTTCAAGCTGAGCAAGCGGCGCCAAAACTCTCATAACAGACTCTTAGCAGGCGTGGCCCAACTTTGCCAAGGATCGATTGCATCTTACAGCACTTCCAATGATCAATCGGAGACACCAACGAGACAGTCACGATTGTATGGGCACCAGCTTCTACTGCCATTTCCGGCAAACAAGATCACCAACCTCGTGGCTCGAGATTTGACCCGCTTAGCCAGCGCTGATGAAGCCGGGGCCGAATGCATGCATCCTGCAGTCACAGGCCCGGAAGTTACTCAGAACTATAGGCTCTTCCGTGGAACGTATTCCTCCCACCACAAATTGCTACCGATTAACCAGGAAAGATTACTCCGCGCCCTGCGGGCATACACCTTCCCCCACACCACTAGACTCCACCTCTTTGACGGGACACAACTCTCTTCATTTCGTCGCTTCTGTGGAGAGCCTGGGAACCTCATACACAAAGTAGGCGGCTGCGACAAGTGTACCGTAGATCCACCCAACCTCCACGTTTCCATAGAGATTTGGGAGACACCCATGGCCCGCTCCGGCCTTCAAGATCAGTTGCACTTGATGGAAACGGCTGTCGATTCGGCCCCCTCGAATGAGGACGCCTCTCTGAACCTTTGCCTCGATTTAATTAAACTTCATTTTCTCTCTCTCTACAAGTGATCATTACTGCTGCTTGTGACTTCTTGGCTATCAACTTTCCTACAGCCCAATAGCTGTCACCGGTCGCTGAAGGGCCATTAGAAAGTTCCTATCTCTGGTGGTTCCCTATCCAATGCAGTCCTATACACGCCGTCCAATGAGCCTTTATAGCCGTTCTTTCTTTCCAACAGATCTGTTAGCAGGTAAAAGATGAGCACAAAGAAATTGCTCTAAATGCCACTTGCCACGCTTGGCAGTCAGAAATTAACGCCGACGCCGGACTGTTTTCTACTTCTAGCACTGGTAATTATTTCGTGTAAAGCTAAAGCGCCGTTGAAACTTGGGGTAAATGAAAAGCGTAGCAACCCAACCGATTTATTTACAATGCATATTTTTTGTCTCATTGTGCTAAAATACGGGTGCGTGCGTGTGTGCGTGCGTGCGTGCGTAACATTTGATCAATCCAAACAAAGATGGCGGGTGCGTACGATCTCCTGCCCTCCACAGAGACCGCCCGTTTGCCAGTGAACTACGTGCCCGCCTGCCCGCCTGCCTGCCTGCCTGCCAGGCAGAACATTCTGGTGAGGATGCATGATTTGGGGACGTTGGGCGGCCCGTCACGAGCTGCCGGGAGGGGGGGGGGGAGACGCAAAATGCCCCACCACGGCGACACTCAAGGGTACGAAAAACGATTGTGGGCGGACGGGTCATCTGCTTAGTAGGTCGAGGCAAAAGGCAGCCAGCAGGGAGGCTGCCCATTGCCGGAAGATTCTGGTTAGGATGCACCGATGGAGGAGGCGCTGGAGGCACTGGGGCGCTGCCCGCTGGCCAGGAGGGTGCATGTTCACCTTCGAGAAGACTGTGGCGAGGACGCATTATTTGTAGACGATGTGCGGCCAGTCACCGGTCGGCGAAGGCAGCGGATCACAGGGCGGCACAGCGGTGGCTATAAAGAGCCATGCGTTAGAGCGCAGCCCTTAAGCGCCCGCTTCTGTGGTTTCGCGTAGTTTCTCAGCGTCGGCCTCGTTGTAACCGAGAGAACGAAGACGTCACCGAAGATAGAGCGAGCAGGGAAGTGGAGGACGAAAGTATGGCAAAAGTGGGAGGGGAGGGCGAAATTTCCAGACCGCGTGAGACATGCTCCACGGCAGCAACGCCTTACGAGATAACGACAGAGTATACCGCATGCCGTCGTGAATTTGTTGTGAACGCAATCACACAGCAGCTATGCGCCATCGTCGAGAAGACTACAGTTGGCGCTGCGCTCAAATTTCGCATTAGCGACTACCGTAATCGTCTGCCATATTTTTTTGTTTCCTCAGGAAAACAACTTTGGTGTATAAAATTGCAGTGGTATAAGCCAAGTATAAAATAAAATTAGATCATGAAAATGAAATTAGATCATGAAAATGAACGAACCTAAATTAATAAAGGTAAACTTGCGGCCATAAAGAGTAATGCTTTCACATTCATACAAATAGGCAGCCTTAAGTGTCCCAGCGAACCTTTTGTTTAGCTTCAGTTATTGTTGGAATCGTTGACCTATCTGTCACGATTTGGCCCGCATTCGTGAACGTGGAAGGGTCGTAGTACCCTACACCCGAGTGACGACCCGCAGCGTGCTGGTGGTGACGGTGACTGACCGCGAGCAGTTGTGCTCGTCGGTGCTTATTCGCCAGCCGTTCACAATGTTTCACACCGAGCCTGGCAGGGCCACCGAACTTAGCGGCAAACGAAAATTGGGGAGGGGACGGGGGCGCCACATACTCGTCACACTACCATAGAAAACATTCTGCAGTAGCTTGTACAGTTAAAGCAGCTATTGAAGACTTTAGATAAACTCGCCGCGGTGGCTCAGTGGCCAAGGCGTTGCGCTGCTGAGCACGCAGACGCAGGTTAGATTCCCGGCCGCGGCGGCCGCTTTTCTGATGGACGCGAAAAGCGAAAACGTCCATGTGTACGAGATTTCGGCGGACGTTAAAGATCCTCAGGTGGTCAAAATTATTCCGGAGCCCTCCACTATTGCGCGCCTCATCGTCAGCGTTGCGTCGGCGCGTTAAACCCAACAGTTAATAATTAATAATTAATTAATTAATTAATTAATTAATTAATTAAACACTTTCGACAAACGCTTTCACTCTTCTGCGCATCTGGAAGCACTGCGACAACTGTAGCAATTGCCAGCAAAGAGCAACAGTGCGTAATTTGCTCGTCGCTGCGGATGCAGCTTCCGTTTCTGCTTCGCTTTTGTGGCTTTCTTTTTAAAGTAGCTATGAAATGCGTTCTATTCTGCAACTTAAAGAAAGCCGGTAAATAGCCGCTACACCGGTGTAATAATGTCTTTCAGCGGTCGAAGAACGCCAAGACCGGGAAGGAGAAAAATATTTTAAGCAAATTTCTAAGTTATCTGATAAGGAGAGAGCAGTAATTTTTGGCTGAGGCACTTTGCGACCCCCTAATCTAAGTACAGGATGTGTTGGTTGACTACTTTCTGCAAGTATTTAAAAAAAAGTTGAAAAAATTGTTCCAGGGTCGCTTTACTTTGGCCAAGGCAAAATATTTGCGCAAAAAAACATTCATTATGACTTTGTTTTTATGCCGCCTTGATAAGGAAACGAAAAACGAGCACAAAAAAATTTACAGAAAAAACACTCCTGTTTTTTTTCTTCGAACCCGTTTGAACCTGTTTGAACCGGTTCGAACCGGAACGGAATGGTGCTCTGGAACCGAACCCGAACCGAACCCGAAAGGCTCCAACCCGAACCCGAACCGAACCCGAAAAAAGTCCGGTTCGACACCCTGGTTCGTACACACTCGTTAATACTATTTCATGGAACTCTAAGCACCTGAAGGTGAATGCAGCTGATAGTTTTTCAGAATGCAAGAAAGCTACAACAGGTTTAGGCACAGCATTGACAGAGTTGATTTCGCAACAATGAGTCGCTGTGCACTACAAAATGCATCAATTATTTTCGTTTGAGTCCTTGCAACTGCATCTTCACGGAGGCTAGAGGCCTCAACTTCGCGAGTGCTTACGAGCCACCGAAACTGGAAGACGGCAACGCCGTAACTATGCGCGAATAGCACCACGATGACACCAACGAGGAGGCAGGAGCTGAGCCCTGTAACTTCGGCATCTTGAATCGAGACCGAATGACTGGAACCAGAACTGCGATGTTGCATTCGTTGCGCTAACACGGCTCACCACTAACGAGACGAAGTTTACGAACACAACGAGGCTAAAAAAACCATGGAGGGAAAAAAAAACGAAACAGCCGTACCGTAAAATGCTGATTCTCATGCCAATGCGTTTCACAAGTTCCATTTCTGCTTCCGTTTATGCGGTGATGCGGAAATTTTAGTTCCGATTACCGAGAGTTTTTTTTACATTATCTGAGTACAAAACCAACCAACTTACAGGCTACTGTTCCATTTAAGCGGCAATTCCGTTTAAGCGATTTCCGTTTATCGAGATTCTACTGTAATTGTTTTCTGCAATCATATGCACAATCGAACAAAGAGACAGGCGCACACGGCCCCAAAACTCACACTACTATTCCGACACCGCTCGTAGTATCGGTTACGATGTACCTGCCTAGTAGTTTATAAACACAGGGTCGCGTAGGGGTTTCTCGGAAAGTAAGGGGGTAGGGATGGGAAAATGGAATGCACGACGCACTCTAAAAAAAGTCCCTGTGCCGTACCGTGCAACCCTTCGGATGCATTTGGTTACGGTTACAAATGTTTACAACCGATCGGAATAACGGAATGGAAAACTACAACTGCCGGTGTAGGCACATGCGTGGCGTCACCGCAACACGACAAAGCTCGACATTGGGGCGACCAAGCGGCCAAATATATAAACCAACGTCGGTTCAGAGCGCACGTTACGTACTCAGTATAACTAATTTTGGTGCGAATATTTAGTAATTTCGCTCACATATTTTAGACTCCCATATATACCAAGACATGTCGTCGCCGCGAACGCGTGGTGACAAGGTCGTTGCCTTTTCGGCTGATCTTTCGGCGTGGTGTGGAAGCGTGAAAGTCCTGCTTCATTCCTTCTGTCAGCTTTTCCAGCAGTGAACGGAGTGCAGGATTTATAGGCAAAATGATAAAAAAACGGCACAAACCGAACCCAGAAAGCCATACGGGCCCGTCCCAAAGCGATGTTGTGGCCACGGAGCAAGAACAAAATAGGAGGGGAAACGAAGCTTCCTAGCACGGCCAGATAATGTCACAAGTGCTCGTCAGAGAAGAAACTGCGCGGCCACCACAATCGGCATCGCCCTCCGCAGCCACGCAATGAAATGAGGCCGCTATCATTTCGTCCATCAGGTGCCGCTACCCTCTTGTTCGCCGTCTCAGCGACGAAGCTTGGCAGTCCGCCTTGGTTTTTGTTGTGACGGTCGCTCGCCCGCGCTTGCCGAAATAGGCCGTTTCACCTCCTATGTATTCTTGCTCCGTGGCTGCGGTGCAGAATATAACAGTAGCAGACGACATACGCAAACGGGTGTTCTCGCAGACGTCACCTATAGGAGCGACGCATCAGGGGCAGTGACGCTCGCGCGGTGCGAGGAGGCGTACGAAACCAGAGAGAATACCGGCGCGGGAGAAAATGCGACGTTTTGACTTGAAATAACTGCACTAATACTCATCGCCTTAACAAAATCCTTGAACGGGGTGATTACTAGGACATTCATTTACCTGCAAGCGTGAACACCCATGTATCGGCAAAACCTATTTCATGGCCACTTTAAAGATCCCCAGGTGAAAGTTAACCCGGAGCCCTCCACTGCGGCGCGCCTCATCGCATGAGAAGCGTCGGCATGCTAACTCTCATTATGAATTAATGAATGCAGTTTGGCGTCATACGGTTGAGTGATGATGATAATAAGACCATCCTCCAACAGGTGCACAAATGGCAGGTTGATCACGGCAAACGCTTAAGCAATGAAAACCCAAATCCATGACAACGCTGTACTAACCGAATCAGCAAATTCACATGACCCAATCACAAAAAAATAAAAAATAAACAAGTGAGTGACCAGATACTATGTCAAGAATTTCCCACTTTTCCAGACTTAGCGATCATGACGTATTACGTTTCGAGCCGACCTTACCGAAAATATCGGTGCGCAAACGTTTTAAAACAATTAGGGACTACAGTGAGGCTAATTATTAAGCACTCAATAACGAAATTTCTTTGTTTCTTCACACTTGTCTGTCTCATTACCTTGAAGGAACGGTCATGGATAACTGGTTATGTTTAAAAATAAACTACTGGATGTTGTGAGCAAATGTATTCCTTTACGACCAGTTTTCTCTAAATGCAACGACCCCTTGTATAACTGCTACCAGAGTCCTTCAATGCTTTACTGGTCACGAAACTTCGGCGCTCGCTTCATATAGGGACCGCGCGCGCCACTACAGGCGCCACCGCCGCACGAAGGTCATCCAGCCGCCGCGCGTGCGGCGTATTTGCCAGCTCTTGGCGTGCAAACGCACGCTGCTTTCGGTGTCTGCGCGCTGATTAAGTGTGTTTTTTTTCGTAGTAGTTAGCGATGAATAGTCCAGTAATTGTGTTTATCACCTGCCTTCAATGGGGTTTTATTTTTCGAAGTAAGTTACCGTAGACTTCGGCCGCGAACGGCAACTGCTTCTGTGTGCTCTGGCACAAGCGCTGCCCGTCGTGTTTACGGATTTTTAAATCTATATTGCTTCTTTTCTTAAAGCAAAGTTGTAAATACAACACATACGGTAGCTGTGTAGTGACGGACTGCTGCGGGCCTATCGATAATACAATAAAAAACTGAAAGAAACCAAGTACGCGTCGTTCAGACTACGCTTAATGAATCCGTTGATTGCTCTGTAATGCACAGAACGCTAAAAGAGATAGCCCAATAGTATTGTCGTTTCGATGAGTGGGTACATACTTGAGAACATCTAAAAACGCTGCAGAAACGCGAAGGATCAAAACACGAAGCGATACATGTTACTCCATGTGTCTTTCTGCTTCCACGCTTTGCAATCCTTGCAAAAACAGGAAGCGAAAAAAGAACAATGAAACTGATTTTATCACACGCAACAAAAAATTTCTTTGACAAGCGCTCGGTTTCCGTGTGGGATTCGCTGCGCGTGCCGTAAGGAACCTTTCGTTTAGGAAAGATTGGTTTGCGCCATATCGAACTGACTTACCGGACATACGAAGTGGCCAATCATGTCAAATGTTTACGAGCAGAAAATTGGCCGAAATAAACTTCGGCAGCTGCCCGAACAGTTTTTCTATACGCCCATGAACTGGAAAATAACATTAATACCACGTGCAACTACTGATGGAACATCGGGAATAGGACAAGACCGGAATTCGGCACGACGGAGCATCAAAATGAGGACAGGAATACGATACATGACAGAACACAGAATCACGACACGCCAGGAATACGGCAAGACGGCAGTACGAGACGCGAAAATACGACGAACTAAAGAAATAAAAATTTTTATATTACGAAGGGAGGCAAAAGAGCGTGGTCCAGCGTGCAAAAATTTATTTTTTCACGCTGCGATGTGCAGCACATGGAGGAAACAGAATATTGCCATGTAGCCAAGAACGACGCAAAGCTTTTCTAAACGCAGCGAGCTAGTGATCTCCTGCACTACAAAAGACTAGAATGAAACACAGACGTCTAAGAAGCAGTCCGCAGTGTGACGTGAACAGATGAACGTCGATAAAGTGAGTTTCGCGGCGTTTGCTATGCATGCATTACTCTTGGAACGTTATTAATTTCAGATCCATGGAAATACCATCGAGAACATTGTCGAAGAAACAAAAAATCAAGTTAGCGACAAGGTACCCGCCGCGGTGGCTCAGTGGCTAAGGCGTTGCGCTGCTGAGCACGAGGTCGGGGGTTCGATTCCCGGCCGCGGCGGCCGCTTTTCTGATGGAGGCGAAAAGCAAAAAAGCCCGTGTGTACGAGATCCCCAGGTGGTCAAAATTAACCCGGAGCCCTCCACTACGGCGCGCCTCATCGCCTGCGTTGCGTCGGCGCGTCAAACCCTGCAATCAATCAAGTTAGCGACAAGGTGGCACCCTTTCCATATCAAACAATATTGCCCGATGGGACGTACGACAAAAAGAGCAAACGGGCGCTCTGGTTGAAACGCCAGATAAGAAACCGGAATCGGCCACGCGCGGTTACAAAACAAACGAAACGAACCGTAAGGGATAATTCGCGGAAGTATGAAAAGTAAAAGCACAAGGATGTCCCAAAGCTTTTTTACACGCGAGCCTGAGCGCAAGGTAATACAAGTTTGCAAACAGGTAATGAAGCACCGCTACAACCTGACTGACATGACAAAAATCCGGCTTTAAGTTAGCCTTGTACAATTCTAGGATCACGATGCTCTCAAAAGGGTACATTGCTTTTTCCATTCTCACACACAGTGCATTTCCACACACTGTCGCACACTTATAATCGAAACTGAAATCTCCCGTTGCTTGCGTTGGAATAGCACCCCTCCATTTCTCACACAGCTGCCCGTCGCTCGGCCAACAGAACAAGGAAACATTTTCTGTGGTATCGTTGTACAAGGAACGACATCCCGGGACGCAACACATGTTCGGCATCGTCGTTGCACTACTTAAGTCGCATCACAAGAGCGCGATATGCGCGTTACATTTTTTTCCCGCACAAACCAAACACAACTCGCCGCGGCTCCGCCGTTCGAGCCAGCGCAACGCCGCCCGAGGAGTGACCTCATTGAGAGGGTGGCGCCACCGCGCGGCGGCCAAATGCAGCATATGAAGCTCTCCCATTGAGTTACGGAGCCGTTTCGTGACCAGTAAAGCATTGAAGGACTCTGCTGCTACCTAAACGCCTTCAAACAGAAAGAAAAAATTTTTAGAAGAGCAAAACGACCTCAATATCATACACACTGGACAGCATATAAAACCGCCAACTCGAGATATTCGTCCGCCCTCAGATCGACTAAGCTGGGGTTCTTTACGCTACTCTGCCTACATTACTAAAAAGTAACCAGGAGCAATTTTGTAATATTATTAGGACACAGAATACGAGCAATAAAGGATTAACTACCTCTAATGGTAACCCTCTACCCATTCGTTTCGGCACTTCGGTGTTCAGCGACACATTTGTTACGGCATTTTTATCTGCCCGAATCCTTTCTCGGTGTCCTCTACTTGCGGCCGAAGGACCACTTTTCGATGGATCCAATTTTTTTCAACGCAACTGTAATTTCAGCGATCATAAATAGGTTGAAACCAAAGTCCTCTCGCGGTGTGGACCTAACAAATTCGAAAATTCAAAGAAAACACTCGTATATATTGTTCAATAATACTACAACACATACTTTCGCAATCGTACCTCTTCCATGCATTTCCCAAAAATGTATAACAAACAACGTAACACCAGTATATAAATCAGGAGATTCTTACAAGCCCTCAAAATACAGTCCAATATCCCTTACTTCGGTTGGCTGCAAAATCATGGAGCATATTATTTGCAGACACGTCGCAAATTTTCTAGAAGTTTCTAGCTGTAAACACCATCTACTACTATTCCCCATGCGACGTCACTTAAATTCCCTCACAGCTCTACAAACAGCGAAACCAGAGAGAAGTGAAATGCACTTAACCACACCATCTATTACTGTAAAGATTTATTCTGGTAAGGTTTAATTATTGCATGAAGCATGGACGATAGTTGGTTGAGTTCTATTGGTGTAGAACATGAGTGGAAATTCTTTTTTATAAAATTAAAGCTCAAACCCGGTGTTAGATTATCTCTGTTCTCCGTCTCTCCGTCGCAGACGGAGGCGACGACATCGGTGGTAAGCCGGTGGTGGCGGCGGCGGAGGAGTAGGAGGTGAAACAGAAGGAAATGCTTCTATTCAGATTTCTGAACGGCCCAGAGTGCAGCCCAGGGGAGTGGTTCCTTCTTCACTGTAGTCCATATTAAGTCCGCGCCGCCTGTGCTCGGTCTACCAGCTGAAGCTGGGTAGGCAGAGACATGCTGGACAGTAGCAACTCCCATTGCTCTTGTTCGGTAGTTCACGGAAAGAGAGGAGGGCGCTCAGGGCTAAAGTCGCACACCCCGATTATGTGGCAGAGTATCACTACTTCTGAACAAAATTTACACTCAGCGTCGTAGTGATTCGGGTGCATTAAGTGAAGACGCGTCGGGTGTGGGAAGAAGCCGGGTTTTATGAGCCGCAGGATAGTTTGTTGTTCTATGGAAAGGTCAGGGTAAGGCGAAGGTAGGGTCTGTCTTAGAAGGCGATAATGCTGGGTTATTTCCTTGAACGAGACAAGCGGGTGACTGTCCTCGTGCAGCTTCATAGCACGGGAGGTAAAAGTGCAGGCCTGGTGGGCGTATTCGTTGCCCTCCTTGGAAGCGTGAGCGGGTGTCCAGATGAGCTGAATGGAACCATTTGGGGAGTGGTTTTTAGCCCACACAGTGCAGGTCGGAACACCAAACCCGACTGCTAATTCCGGTAGGCTTCTTGGAAATCGGTGACTACCTTACGAACCCCTGGTTGAGTGAGAGCCAAGGCGATGGCTGCTTCTTCTGCTGCCGTCATGTTTTCAGTCTTGAGTGAGGCACAAGCAAGGAGGTTCGTTCTGGAGGTAGCCACGATGATGGCGTACTGCTGCCCTCGACGTGTGGAGGCGTCTGTGTAGATAACTGCATGATCTCCTACAAGGGTGGTGTTGAGCGCTTGAGTCCGTGATTGTCAGCGACCCTCTTCGTGTGAGGGGTTCATATTTCTAAGCAAATGGAGCATCTTTAGTTGTTGACGCCAAACGTCCAGGAGTACGTAAAGCGCAGTGACATTCTGTGCTTCCCAGCCAATATGATGAAGGATGCAGCGACCCGCCACAGTTCTGCTCATAGGAGCGTCTGGATATAAAAATGACCCTCTATCAGCTCCTACACCGTGTTGTAGAGCCCCATGTTAAGCAGCCTCTCTGTGGACGCACTCATGGGAAGACCAATGGCTTGCTCAAGCGCCTTTCTAATCATTCTATAAAACATCTTTATGTTCTCCTTGGTGAGCAGACAGGGGGGGTTGACGTATGTATGTGATTCTCGAGAGAAAAAAAATTGAACGAATCGAAAGATATCGGATTCCTTTAGGCCTCGCTTCTTGGGGGCAACTCACCTGATCATGTGCATGATTTCGTTGATGCTGTGTTTGGAGCGCTGCAAGGATACGTCACTCTTGGTGTTGGCCTGAAGATGTAGGCCCAGGATCTTGATGCTGGGGCTTGGAGTGATGGCCTGGCCATCAAGCAGTATTTGAATGTCTTCCTGGAGCTGTCGGTTGGCGTTAGGGCGGACGACAAGGAGCTGAGATTTTTTACGTGAACACTGGAAGCCACAGGCTTTAGCACATTGCCGTACCATAAGTGAGATGCCATGGATTGGTGTTAGCTTCGTTTAACCGCTATTGCGTGGCATTCAGCGAGAATGCAGGAGTTAAATCCGTAGATGTGCTTGGTGAGTGCACCACTTGTCTTCCCCGTCTCTGCGTGGGCTCGTAGCTAAATTGGTAAGACCACGGGCTCTGTCTTTGTTACTCTATTAGTTCCAGGTTCGATTCCTGGCGGTGCAAGTAAATTCTTATTTGTTCGCAGGAGTTTTCTGTTAACACCAACGGTCGCGAAAGATCCCGTGGTGGGTAGAGGTAAAAAGCTTTGCTTTAAAGTTAGCTGCACGTTTCGAACACGTGTCGCGTCGTTGTCACTTTATGGACGTTCGCGATGCTGACGTGTTGTGCCTTCGATTGCTCGAAAACGTCCACGGATGGCAAAAGACTTCGCTGTCAAAAGAAACGCGACACGGAAAGGAGAACAGTTTGGCGGCATACATTTGGACGGGTGTCTTCAACCAAATGCTGTTATCAGGCCTTTGAGAGATAAGTTTTGGAATTTCTGTTCTGGCTTCGTTGAATTCTGCACGCATTTGAGCGTCGCTAACGAAGAAATGCGTATTCGCTCCGGAACGGCCGTCCAAACTTTGTTCTGAGTAGGCCTTACCCGCAGCGGAGAGTTCGTCAGGTCGTAAGCTTTGCTTTGGACCAGAGGCCATGTTTTTCTTGTGTGCGCGCTTACTTCACAGCATAATTATCAGCGGCGTAGCACGTCCAGTCCGTTGTAAGGTTGCTGTGCCTGAAGTGTCTGAATTCGCGCTTGGTTTGTTCGACGGTGGCTTGCGTGTGACCGTGTAGAGGGTCCAGTGCGTGTAAGCTCTTTGTTGCGCAAAGTCATGTTTTGCGTGTAAGCGACCCGGGTAGTATTATAGTGCCGTTGTTATGTCATTGGAGCGAATTTGTACGTAATATAAGCTCGGTCGGTGCGGTGCACATTGTGGTTATATAGCAGAATACAAAATTTGCCGCCAGGTAAAAAATTGAAGGCGAGCTAATTTAGTTTCCGCGCCGTTGACGTATGTACAGGGCCGTCCATTTTTGGTGCGAACACGGCGCAGCGTGGCCGTGCTCCTCGGACCGCCAGCGCACAAGCCGCGGCCGCGCATCGAAGCTAATACCCCTGTCAAACGTGCCTATTTGAGTGCACTTCCACCGAGTGCACTCGGGCTTCCTAAGTGACACTTAGGCTGCGCGCTGCTAAACGCTGCTATATATGCTACAGCGATTGGGACGTGAAAAAAGAGCATACTGCAAAAAAATCTCGGTCTGTGCGGCTCACATTGCGGTTATATAGCGAACGCGGCGTTCATTTGTAGTGAATGCACCATTCCTTTTCTGCGGGCGCGAGACGAGTCACGCTGCCCGAAACGAACCAGTGCCGCATGCATGGGAGGCTGTGGGAGGTGGTGGGCTGCCTCGGCCGCAAAGGCGGTGGCGACCGCTGTCGGCGCCCGCAGGCACCAACAGCGGGCCCGGCGAATCACACGATACGCTTTGAGCGGTGTGATACCGGTGGTGTGTCTCCCGTCAAAAGATGACCTTCCGCATTCTCCACGAAATCGCTGAACGAAAGTAGTAAAGCTTCTCTTCAAAAACTGCAGCGAGAAATCTTTCCTTCAAAAACTGGAGCGAGCAACCCGTAGCGGTGCCGGTACGTCTGCTCTGAAGCGGCCAACCGAAATGGCGCACAGTCGTTGAGTTAGGCGGGGTGCCGCGCGGGAGGGGAAAGAAAAAAGAGGATACCGGCGGAGAAGGAGGGAGCAGTTGGCGCTACCTTACTAATTTTAGGGATCTTGACTGTTGCGGCCCAGCAGCAATAAAATATGGTCCCTAGAAATAGCTACAAGGTGGCTAAGAGAGATAACGAAGACGCAAGCTGACACTGTCGAGAGAGCGGAATACACGTGGACTGAGTGCGATGTGTCGGCTTTGGTTTTGGAGGTCTCGGCAGAGTGTTCAGATGGCTCAAATTCGCGGGAGGCCTTGGGAACGGCTACCGACTTGAACGTGAATATTTCGCGAGATAGCGACGCTTCACCGCAGTGCGCGTAGAATAAGGCTACCCAGAGGCCGCACGAGTCCGCTGAAACGGAGGTTATTTCTTCGCATGGCAGTTCAGAATGGAGCGTCATTTTGGCAAAGCCTGCAGTCAAAGCAGTGGATGGTTTTCATGGTTCAGTTGGGAATAATGACGATCTCGTCACTGAGCAAGCCGATTCCGCCCTGCCACCAGCTCAAGTACCCGACCTCGAGCAACGGTCAGCGGAGCTCGTTCAAATTCCGGTGATTCGGGCAGCTGAGCCGTCTTTTGAGACCGGGCAGCATGGATGTGGCGTAGTCCTGACAGACGGAAAGCAGCACAACAACACCTTTCGGTGTTCGCTTACTGAAGGTGTTCCTCAAAAGGCTAGAGACGACGATTTGGAGGCTGTTGGAAGTTACGACGTGTGTAAAGAGCACTTCGTGCGCTTGTCACTGCCAGCTGATACTTCCGGCTACAGGCCAACATCGGCTGAGCTAGTTCTGGTGTCACCCGAGCTAGTTCCAGTGCCATTCCGGTGTCACCTGTGGCTGAGCCGGAGTCGGGAACCGACCAGCGGGAGCCTAGAAGTGAAGAAAAACGCGTTCCGATGTTCGTTTGCCGAGGAACGAGGAGAGAGAAAACACTTCTGCGCGTACGTGCGGTGCGTGTTTAAGTCCGGCCACGCCGAAGAGTAAAGCCGTGAGCTCGCACCGCGGCAAGGGAACGCCACCTCCAAGAAGGAGTGCACGCCTCTCGTTGAAACACTGGAAAATCTCGCCTGCTCCTCCGTTCGCTCGACCGCTATCGAAAAGGATGACTGGTGCCCTCTTACACGGTCGCAGCAGCCTTCAGAGAATGGGGGGCACCTGAGGTGCACTTCAAAAAGAGGAAAGCTCAGGGCAATGACGACAGCTCAAATCGCAGCTCTCAGCACGATAAGTGGCCTGTAGACGTGTGCCTTTCCCGATGGCTTTGTTTTTTCCGAAGCAGGTGGCGCCCTTTACAATTACATGTCTTTTTGTCTGCAACATTGATAGTCAGGCGAAATGTCACCATTCCAAGTTCATGTGCTTGGCTAAAGTACTGCTGGGGTAAAATATAACTAGTGTAGTTAGTTATTCGCGTATTTTTTTGCAACTAAAAGCCTGGTAGAGCTCTCGTTTGGATTTGTATTCGCACTTTCCCGCGATGCAGTTGTGTCTTCCTGTGTTGTTCTGTTGCATGCCTGACCAAGCCAGAGACGTTCTTGGCGAGCCACTACTCGTCCAGTGACCAGCCCGGTGAAGCTCCAGCACAGTGTCATTCAGCCCAGGCCTGAAGTCCAGCGTCTGCCGAGCACTTCTCTTCGAGAGCACCCCTCCGGAAAACTGTCGAAGACCCTTGTCCATCCGGATCCGGACCCCCGGCAGAGAAGCTGTTGCCATTCTGCGTGCCGCTGCCATGTTCTCGCGTCCTGGAAGTTTTCCGGAGTCCCCGGGCATGTCAGAAAGCTTCCTCGGACAAGTAGCAACGTGCCTGGGAACGGTCGCATCGCGGGCGCCTCGCTGTCGGCGTGATTCAAACTTCAGCGTCTGCAGACATGGCAAGTTGAGACCTGACCCGGCGAGGTGGACGCCGCAGCCGAGATCTTCTCTATCCCCCCACTGACTCAGCGTTCGCCGCTAATACAGACTCCTCACGAACTCTGGAAAGAGTGTCATGTGTGTCTGTACTGTATTCTCGCCGTGTGCAAAAAGTACTGGGAACTGCTGCGGAGTCGTTGCGGCGATTCTATAAAACCGGCTTTTTTGATGGACAGTTTAATAGTTCTGGGGCAGCGAATCAATGCTGTCACTCTGCTCGAGTCCTGAAGGGTATTGCCAGTAAGGGTATTGTTCTTGTATTTCTTCGGCTGATCTCTCGCCATGCAGTAAACCAGTTAAGTTGGCCTTCGGCTTCTTGATGTTACCTCTAAGGCAGCAACATTTGCTGGCCACTCACCACAATGCTACCACACGGATTACTGAGGCAACGGAGCACTGATGCACAGGCCTTCCTGTATGTAACAACTCTATGAACACGCCTTTCCTTCTCTAAACGCCCATAAAGTCATCACAAAGAAACCGACGGTGACTTTTTCAGAGCCGCCAATGAGGAAAGAGGTTTAGAGGAACACCATGGCCATGGGGATTAACGAAAAGCGATTTTGCCAAGTTGCATTCCAAATCAAGAATGAGAACGACATCATAAGAACGTTTCCACAAACATCGCGAGACGGAAAATCGGAACGCGTTCAACATGCTACATTCCGCGGGAACCTATTGACTACTCTTGGTATAGTTTCAATGTGTTTATTACAATGTAGCATTTATTACATGCTACATTGCGCGGGAACCTATTGACTACTCTTGGTATAGTTTCAATGTGTTAATTACAACTCCAGAAGTGATGCCGTATAACATACCTTATAAGCTCAAAATGTCTTCGCTAAGCGTGTATAAGCCGGCAATTGAAACCCCACTGAGGTGGGTACAACTTAATCAATGCACAAGCACAAAGAAGTTGTCTGAATCGGCTCAATAATAATTCTCCAGTAAATATATTACCATCAATTTAATACAAAAATGCAAAAACTCAAAGTAACCCAAGTTGACCTCATTAAGGACTGGTAACTGAGCGCAATAGGCATACATAATTTCAGTGCGGCATTGTTAATCAGAACCTAGTAAAACTTTTAGGAGAAGCACGTTAAAGTCATTACGTGCCTAGGTTTGGGTACTTTAAAAGTAGGTATAATAATTATGAGATAAATTTTGGGGGGAAACGCCTTTTTACCTTGGTTTTATAACCACCTAGAGTTAGTCGGCGTCCTTGTGACGTAGACGCTAGTGGCTTTTCACGCAAATGCGGTGGAGATCCCTGGGCGTTCAAAAATTACGAAAACTCGTAAGCACTCGTTTACGTGTAAATAACATGAAAACATCAGTGTCCAACTGCCGAAAAAATATACCGGAATTTGGGACGCTGCCGTGGCACACCGGTTCTCTGGCGAGTGCTGCGCTGCAGGCTGGAGCAGCGGCGTAGTGCGAAGCTCGGCGAAAGCCGTCGTGGCGCTGGGGGTGTCGCATACCGCAGTCCGTCGACCCTGGGATCGGTTGCCATCCAGACCCAAACTCACACAATATTCTTTTCAATCGAATTCCCTTATACTTTTGTTCTTTTTGCCATCGGCCATTATGCAGGCCATTGATATAAAGACGCCGGGTTTTTATATCAGTCGAGTCATTTATTGCCTTACTATTATACAGACAAACGAACAATAACTTTAATCCATTTGCATCCGATTCACCGAAATACAAAGTGTAACATGCTCCCGCACTCGAAATTGTTATTGTTTCTTTTATGTAACTTCGGTATATGGGTAATCATATGGCACTAAAAAGGAACCGATGCGTGCCATACTTTTTGTTAAATATGTGCAAGCGCGAAACTAAAGTACGTCGGTGATCTCATCAGCGCTGTGTATTCGTATGGCAGTTGTACGCAGAACACCAATTATATGCCCATTTCAATATCGTAGTAGCATGGTGAAATCCGAAGTCATACTTTCGGATCAACAACAGGAGTTACATCATGTGCAAGCCGGAACAGTATGAAATGCTCTCTCATCATCATCTCGGTGAGACACTGGAGACGACCTACAAATTGAAGCCTTTTCCGTCACTCACAACTATGGTGGCCCGGGCCTACTGCCTGCGATCTTTGAGCCGAATTTTCTGCTACTAGACCCCTTTGCACTTCGGTGTGTCCACCTGCTATCGGTATTGTGCCTGCGTGGACATAGCGTTACGCCGCTCTCCCGTTATTTGTATCTGATCTATGTCACATGTGCCTTCCACGAGCAAGCACATTACTTTCTAAATTGAGCCAGGATGTCCTAAACGGTACCATGCGTGGTCTATGGTTTGCAATACGCACTTCCCTTTTCGTAACGCCCGACCTATGTCTGTGACTCTTTGGGACGGTGGTGAGTTACCATTTAATAAGCTGTTGATACTAACTATGTCGCCTCAAACTGGGTGAAATGAGGAAGGGCAAGTGGGAGTCTTCCTCGATTCCTCCCCCTAAGGTGGCGGCCTGCAGCCCTGGTTCGCGAGCGGCATCTCCGCCCAGTTGGACGACCTCGATCTGTATTTTGGAGTCGGAGTTACGCAAACAGGTCCCCCACTGTTCCGTACTGGTAATGCGTAAGCATGCTCTTAGATAGCGCGGTGAGCATCACAAGCCCAAATCTTATGAGTGTGCCTCGCTGGGGGCACGACTTGCATTTCTCATTGAAAAGTTCGGGATAAATGTGGCTGGATATTGCAGGAGTGGAGAATGCATTATCCCGTAGCTGACGCCAGCCTAAAGGCTGACATCGCTTGAGTATACCTTCATGGGTGACAGCAGCCAAGCTATTCGATATTGTCGGTCGGTCTGTCGAACGACAGTCGAGTTCACATATCTTTGTACTCGCCCCTTGGAATTTCACTGGACGCCATAATAACTTCATCGCTTCCCATTCAGCAGGAAATCCTGTGCTTTATTTAAGAGCGCACCCACAGCTTCATTTTCTAACACAGTCTTTATATCTACATTTCTATTTATTTTAACCAATATCATTTTTGTACACATCATTTCTTTTTAACGGAATTTGGGATAATTCTTGAGTAGTACAAAATCAAGGGACTCAAATGGCGCTTTTTACGGCATTCTCAATTTGCTCGAATACCGCCACCGATCACGTTTTCACAGCGTAGCAAGGTAATTAACCTCGCATAAACGAGAAACAATCATGACTCCGCGTCTTCTTTCAACAAAGAAATATCTTGTTCTTGTCATATGGTTCGCAGTGTTTGTGGAGTCTATTTTGTATTCTTCCCCTGCCCAATGTACTCACCCCGACATTCCGGTTTCACTGTGCTTACATCAGGGGCCGGAAACTTCGGCTAGTTTCGGTATCGAAAAATTAAGTGCCGCCGCTGGTAGCCAAGCGAAAATTCAGCAACTTTGCATATGTGGCTTTACCTTTTCAACATACCCAGCAATAAAGTAAAGTGATTCCATTGTGTGCAGTAATAAAATGTGTTCTTGACTGTTTTCATTTTTGGCACCCTATTTATTTATTTAGTCGCTTGATTCGTTGCGCCGACGGGTGGCGCTTTCGCTCTTATCTCTTCTGCTGCCATCCTGTCCGTCTGCTCCTGCCGCTTTCACTGTGCGCACGTGTAGAAGTTTTGTAGTATGCCTTGAAGTTGAAAATTTTGGTGTCTGCGAATGCTAACGGGCTCAAAATGTCGGAGAAACTGAGAAAAGGACACAACTCGTGCTTCGATGCTGTGCGGTGCGACAACTCGGGAAGGATTACTACAGCGAAAATTTTCCGCTTCCCAGCGGACGGCATGCAGGTCAGCACACTTTTGATTAAGTGAAAGTTATGAAGTAGCAAGCGATATATCCTTATCAAAAAAGCTGCAGGGCGGACCGAAACATCTTCTGCTGTTGCTTTACAGTGAATTTCTTTTTGTTTGGTACAACGCATTTGTCCGTAATGTTGTACGCAGGTGAAGCTACTTGTCGACAGTTTCTCATGAGCCGATTGACGCCAGCGGACACGCAGACTGAAATTTCGCTTCGGTATCGGTTTGGTGAGTGGTTGCTCTTCATTTCCTTTCAACCAGACAAAAGCTTGGAAATTATGTTCGCCTAATGTGTCTAAATGCTTCTTCGACGAACTGGTTTGGCTTTAGAGCGTTCCGACGATCAGCTTCTCTGAATGCTTATTAGCACGAAAGAAGCTCCAAAAATTATTTACATGACAGCTGACCGCTGGCATTCCGTGTTACGAGAAGTTCGAGTTACCTGCGCGACGGCCGAGCGGCGCTTCGCTTTTCAACCTGTTCTAGGACACATTTTTTGTACCTTGTTTGCACTCTCAATATTTGTTTCCCTTTTACGTGTTTATTGATATCCATGGTGGTATTTGTCCCGTTTTCCAAGTGTGATGTATGGCGACATTACGCAGAAAATTCGCGAGCTATAAAGGATTTTTTGCGCTAGCAAGTTTGCGAGAATAAGAATATGGAGCGGTTGTTAATGGTGGCGAAATGAGCTGGTCATCTCACGTATTAATCATTTTATTATTCACAAACACTTGTTTTTATGAAACATCGTTTCTGTAGAATTGTATTGTGTACAGCAAATGAACACGGTGACCTATGGAGCAATTTTCTGTATACGACCAATTGTACCAAGATTTCTATTATGTTTGTGTAACCGACACAGAATGCGGACATTTGTACTTACTATACGAGATACACAGCTATGTGCTTTGTGGCATGTATTGAACTTCGCTTGCCATACGTTGCTAATAAAATGAGCGAATAAACCACATTTCCCGCCTACTACTTTTTCTGCCCCAAACAAAATTGCCACGCTTCAGGGTGTGCTGCCTCACGCGTATTCAACTAAGAAATATATCCAAACAAATGTTTTCTGCGCGTGCTGAGAGTGCAAGCAAATTAGCAACTGACAGCTGTCGAAAACAAGATGCGGAGAAGCAACCCTATCTGAAAAGCAATATGCAAGCGGTGTTTGCTCACGCTTGCGGCACACAAAGACCGGCGCGCACGTTCAGACCATAGCAGACGATAAGCGGCACGGCGTTTCCTCCTCGCGCATCAACGAAAGCGTTGTTATAGCAGCATCAGTGATCTTTTTGTTGTTTTTTAGTTGGACAGTTTGGCCTACCAAGCACCACGGGACACATTGGCGCTAGTGGCGCAATTATCGGTTACCCGGTGGGTATACCAGCTGACCTAGCCGTGCTTACATCACAATAGTGCCAAAGGGTAAGTTTGAACGTTTCTGGTCCTCAGAAAATTGCATCGTTGTATGTTCCATACCATAAATATCCCTCTTAAAGTGAACTCCGAAATTTGAGATTTCGATAGCCAAGCTTAATTTTTTGTTTAGTGTCACTCTACTTGATCACATAAAAGAGACTTCATCATTGGATGAGATTTATTTATTTACCTCTTTCACGTTCGCTTTCTGTGAACGCTAACTTGAAACCGTCTCTAGATAAAAATTTCCAATATTTAATACTACGTTGGCTATCGTTTTTCTGCCACTGTCGCGCTCCTTTCCAGCACTTGTAAAGCTTCAATTGTTTGACCGGAAATCCGTTCTCCAGCGATGTGGTGATGTAAGAAAAAGAGGACGCATGACTGAAGCTTCGTGCGCTCACCTTAGGACCCATGAGGGGTTTCTGCTTGGACAACTCGGGTAGAGTGTCAACTGCCGCATTGTGCTCGCAGTCATCACTGCTACCGATCGCCTGCACGTCGACCTCCATGTCTGGCACCACTGCCATAGGGAAGCCAATTTCGGCGATGAGTTCCTCCAGTTTATTCCCGACGTCCTGGATGTGAAGCTGTTCCGGGTCAACCACCACCTGCAAATCGAACCGCTAACGCGGTCACACAACCAGCTGCACTTGTGGACAAGCCAGAAAGTTGCTTTAAAGGGTAAGTAAATAGGGTTCCAAATGGTGCAATTTTGACGCGGAATCGTTAGAGTACTGTCCAAGGAACGTGTTCCAAAAAATGGTTTGGAAGTGTTAAATATTGCAGGAGTTATCGTTCACTCAGAAATGCCACCAATACAACCTGGCACTTTCACTCTCTTCTCGTTTCTCAAAGCACTGCGGATGGTACGACTTTATTTATTCATGTGGTTTAATGTGCCGAAACTACACAGGTTATAAGGCGCACCGTAGTGCAGGGCTGTAGATTAGTTTTGGCCACCGACTGATATTTAACGGCGGATGCTACGAGCTCACAGGCACCAGCAGGACCATCCTTAGAGAACTGCCAGGACCCTTATGCATGCTCCGAGGTACGCGGCAGTCATCGGCTTCACTCGCTGGTAAGTCATGCTTTTTTCAGCAGGCGTCGCGCATGGTTCGCCTGCTTCTGGATTGGCACGGTGGCATTGCTTTTTGCGTACGCCCTACAAGCATCCGAACAGTACTGTTAGAATATCGAAATCGAGCGTTTGGTGGCCAAATAGGGGACCCCGAATACGACGCGCTGGATGACGACTATTTTTGATGATGTGGGCCAACCACTAGCGGCCAGCTTGCGTTTTTTTGCATGCGTCGCTGTTGCCGTGAACAGAAACCTTCGTGGCGAGTTCGCATAATGGTAGAAGGCTTAACGTGGCGCGCTTATTCGATCGCCATTTTTACAAGGCTCCCTCTCGCGCATGCGTTCGCGCAATTTTCGACAACCCTATCATCCCGTTTCACGCACGTGGAAGAAGCTTTAGCTAGTGCTGCGTATGTCAATTCGGGAGTGCATGTCGGCCACTGTACAGGCAGATGTTTGGGGGGCCAGGCGCGGAGCGTGTCCGCCTGGAGAACCGCTTCTAGTCTGAAGTGTTGTCCATTTCTTGAAAACAACACCCTAAATCTAAACGCTCCCCGCACAGGGCACCTTGAGTATTCATGGTGACGGTGCTGGCGACACCGCCGACGGCGAGCCCCCAACATAAACTGTAACCTGCCGTGGTGATGCGTTTAAAGGTGAAGGGTGGAAGCCTCAAACGGCGGCCGTTGAGCCCAGGTCAAGCTCCGGCGGATGGGCTCCCTGTCTGTTTACCAGGCAGAGAGCTCCGGGACCTCTCAGGCTATCAGGGTAAGGTTTGAGAAGAAAGTACCCCCGTCCCTTGCTTTTTTCCTATGCTGTATGGAAAATTCAAAACCCCCCTCAAACGTGATCGGTCCCTGAAAAGGGGCCGCACCGAAGTATCTTTCCCTCCACTTTCAAGCATGAGCTTCCCAAAGCCAGACAAATACTCTCGTTTCCTTGTTATCGAATCTCTTGACACAGCCCGCCCTCTTGCTTCACAATCAGTATTTTTGATTACAAAATACCTTGATGGAATAATTGGGAAAACCTATAATGCCAAAAAACAACGCACAGGTGAAGTCCTTGTTGAAGTAAAAAACCAGCAGCAGGAAACCACACTTCTTGGTCAGACGAAAATGGTCGATCTGGACATCAGGGTCACACCCCACCGCAGCCTGAATAGCTCGCAGGGTGTGATCTCTGAGGCAGATCTTCTTAACCAGACAGATGCCGACATTCTTGAAGGTTTAGAGGATCAGGGTGTCACAGCCGTGCGCCGCATTACGATGCGTAGCGATGATAAGATAATCCCAACGAAACATATCCTGACCTTCAACTGCTCCTCACTTCCTGACCATATCAACACAAGGTTCATCCGATGCTCCATTTATCCTTACATCCCGAACCCGCGCCGCTGCTTTAAGTGCCAGCGGTTCGGGCACGGAACCAACTCCTGCCGTGGCGGTCTCACCTGCGCAAAGTGCGCTCAGCATGATCATTCATCTGATAATTGTCCATCATCAACACTCACTTGAGCCAACTGCCAGGGACCCCACGCTGCCTACTCTCGAAAATGCGAGAAGTTTAATCAGGAGAAGGCGATCATAAATGTGAAGGTCACTGAGAACATCACCTTCCCAGAGGCGCGGAAGAGGTTCGCCTCTTTCCCCCTGGGGAGGTACGCCTACGCGGCTCGCCGGGGGGCGGAGCGGCGTCTGGTGTCCACAGGGACCCAGTTCAGCGAGTCTGACCTGGTCCCTACCCCCCCCCTAGGGTGCCTCAGGCATCCCAATCCGTTGCCACGCCACTTGCTGAGGCAGCAGTGGTTGTGGTGACAACTTCTTCTGTAGGGAGTGGTGCCGCTCCCTCCTCTGCTTCCCGTCGTCCAGTGCGTTGGAGGGTGCCGACCGGATGGTCACCGGGGGCCCCGCATCGGCTCCCACCGCCACCGCACCTCCCGTGCCACCTCTGGTGCCCCGGACGCCCTCGGCGGTGGCGGCTCAAATGAGGGGCTCCCGAAAGGGGGCCAAGTCCGAAGACCCGGTCCGCCGGGCACCCTTCTGGCATCCGATGAGGAGATGGATGTCACGCCGTTCCTGTCTAGAACGCAACGCAAGGAGCAGCCTCCGATGTCCAAGCCGATAGAAAAGCCTAAAAATCCTAGAATAACAGCCCCGAAAGACGACACATGAACACACACACACTCCAGTTATTCTTAAATCTAAATAATGGGAACAGAACACATCATCCATTCGAACTGCAGAGGCCACCTTAAAAATCTTGACGATTTGTATGAGATTCTGCATGCCAGTCAGCAAGTCTCATGTGTCTCCAGGAAACCCACCTCAATTATAAACAAACAAAGTTCCTAAATAGGTACATGATATTCAGAAAGGACAGGGTTGGCTGCACACACTCTTCAGGAGGTGCGGCAATTGTCGCTCGGAAATCCTTAGCCTCCAACCCTGTCACTCTGAACACTGTTCTTGAGGCTGTAGCAATCCGTACGATAATATTTAATAGGTTGATAACGGTATGCTCCATTTCCATTCCTCCTGATCATGCACTTTCGAGCTCTGATTTCGAGGCGCTGGTCACCCAGCTGCCCCAACCATACATCCTAACAGGAGACCTTAATGCGCATAACTCTTTTTGGGGCTCCTCCAGAACGGATGCCCGAGGTCGCGTGATAGAGAAATTCCTTACATCCTCCGGAGCATGCCTTTTCAACAAAAAACAGCCTACTTAGGACACTTAGGACACAATACATACTCGCAAAAAACTTAGGACACAATACATACTCGCAACTTGACTTGGCTAATGGTTCCGCAGTTCTCTTTCCATGTCTTGAGTGGGGTGTGGGCACAGACCCGTATGGTAGTGACCATTTCCCCACTTCATTAACGTATATAGGTATAGGCCCGAGCAGTCCATCTTCCCATAAAAGGTTTAATGAATCAAAAGCAAACTGGAGCACATTCACACAAACATCTCAACTACACTACACATCCATAAAACACTTACACGGGGAGGAAGCAGCCCAACTCGTCACGGCACACATACTCGACGTCGCCGAAAAGTCCATGCCCCAGCCCTCCAGTGCGTCCTGCAACCCAAGGAGGCCCTGGTGGAACGAGGACTGTAGGCGGGCGCGAGAGGCCCAGAACAAGGCGTGGGGTGTCCTTCGCCGGTACCCCACGTCGGATAACCTGATCTCGTTTAAAAGGGCAAAGGCCTTTGGAAAGCGTGTGCGTCGTGATGCGAAATAAGAGAGTTGGTGTGCTTTCCTTACATCCATTAACTCATACACAGACACTCACAAGGTATGGACAAGAATACGTAAACTTAATGGAAAACATACACATAGCCTGCCCCTGCTCAGTACAACAGGGGACACACTCGAAGACCAGGCTAACACACTTTCACAACACTTCCAACACGTTTCCAGCTCTGCACACTACACAAACGCTTTCCTGAGACATGAAACCGCTTGTGAAAAGAAGTCCTTACATGATAATAACAGGTCAAAATCTGGTTACAATTCTGAATTTACACTCTATGAGCTGAGGGCTGCCTTGAGCACATGTAAACCATCAGCTGCAGGGGCAGATCAGGTTACATACACCATGATACAACACCTACACCCAGATACTCTTGAGACACTCCTACACCTATACAACAACATATAGCTTTCGGGGCACATTCCAAACTCCTGGAGGGAGGCTATTGTAGTAGCGTTCCTGAAGGAGGGTAAGGACCCTTCTTCTCCCGCCAGTTATCGACCCATCGCCCTCACAAGCTGCCCGTGCAAGCTTCTCGAGAAGATGATTAATAGGAGGCTCGTGTACTTCTTAGAGTACAATGGTCTTCTCGAGAGCTGCCAGGCTGGCTTCAGGGTGGGGCGGTCCACCAACGACCAACTCGACGCGCTCGAGTCGTATGTAAAGGATGCCTTTGTCCACAAACAGTTTTGTGCTACGGTCTTTTTTGATCTTGAGAAAGCCTACGACACCGCTTGGCGATAAGGGATACTTAGCGACCTGAAATCATTCGGTGTTTCGGGCAATATGTTTAACATTCTTTATAGCTACCTGGCAGAACGAACCTTTCGTGTAAGAGTTGGTAGTGCCCTTTCAAATGTTTTTGTACAGGAAAATGGTGTGCCTCAAGGTGGCGTTTTGAGCTGCACGTTGTTCATAGTCAAGATGAACTCACTTCGAAAGGCGTTGCCACGAACCATTTCCTGTAATATGTATGTAGATGATGTCCAAATATCTTTCAAGCCGTGTAATATGTCAATTTGCGGACGCCAAGTTTAGCTTGGTGTTAATAAGCTAGTTGGCTGGGCTGATCAGAACGGTTTTAAGCTAAACCCAGTTAAGAGCACTTGTGTTGTGTTCTCCAAAAGGCGTGGGATCAGGCCAGATCCAGACATAAAACTGAATGGTGCCTCGATTCCGGTCAAAAAAGAACACAAGTTCCTAGGCATAGTCCCTAATGAAAAACTTTCCTTTATCCCTCATATCAAACAATCAAAACAAAAATGTCTTAAAACAGTGAATAATCTCAAGGTCTTGTCGGATCACTCGTACGGTGCTGACAAACAACTTCTGCTGCGAGTGTTTACCAGCCTGTAGGCTCGCGGTTAGACTATGGGAGTGTTGTGTACGGTTCAGGAAGGTAAACTGCTTTGAGAATGCTCGACCCAGTGCAGCACTTGGGCCTTCGACTTGCGTCTGGTGCTTTCCGAACTAGCCCTGTGCAAAGTCTGTACGTCGAGTGTGACAGATGGTGCCTAGGGTACCAGCTCGAGTATGTCGATTTACTATATACGTTTAAAGTTTCATCAATGTCTCACCATCCCATTAAGTCTATAATGAACGATACAGCTACATCCCAACTGTTTTTATATCGTCCATCTATTTCTGCGCCTTTCTCGCTCAGGGCGAGGCAAGAGGCCTCTGAACTTTCTGCCTCGTTTTTAGACACTTTTAAAACATCTCTCATTGATTCTATCACCCCATGGCATCTTCATCCTGTATTCTGTGATTTGTCGTTTACGCAATTTAAGAAAAACACGGTGCCCACAACTGCCATTTTACAGCATTTTATGTATCTCCAGGCGAAATATGGGGTGGTAGAATTTTTAGTGAAGCATCAAAAACATTCACTGCAGTGTGCTGTGCTGCACACGGACCCAACTTCAATCCTTGCAAAACAATGAATGTGAATTCCAGCATCTTTACGGCGGAAGCATTTGGTATATTTCTTGTTTTAAATCACTTAATCGAACGTAACATTGCTAAGTCCATAATTTTCACAGATTCACTTAGCGTCGTGCCCACATTGTCCTCACAAAGGTCTTGCAAAAATTACGTTGTAAATCTTGTTTTTACATCTTTGATGTCAGCGTATGCGTCAGGTCTGAGTGTGACCGTCTGCTGGGTTCCAGGCCACGCAGGGATCGCTGGCAATGAGTTCGCTGATGAAATGGCGGCTGCTGCTGCACTTAGAAACAGTCTAGACATAGCAACAGTACCCTACACTGACCTCAAGTTACTAATCAGAAAACACCTACGTAAAAAATGGCAAACACACTGGAGTGAACAGACAGACAACAAACTACATGTAATAAAGCCACACTTGGGACGATACTCAACTAACTCGCACAACAGACACACCGAAGTGACCTCGGCAAGATTACGGATAGGCCACACATGCAACACACTCGCACCTGCTCACTGGATCTCCAAGACCCTTGTGCGGCAGGTGTGGAGAGGGTCTATCCGTGATCCACGTACTCATTCAATGCAAGGCACTTAACACAACACGACGCAAGCACTTCCCACAACTATACAGACAACACGTCCCGTTTCACCCAGCGTTCTTTTTAGGAGACGAGCCAATGTTTTCCACCAAGCATGTTTTTAAGTTTTTTACGGATGTCAATTTTTTACATCTCATCTCTTATCATGCATCATGACAACCTGGCCCTTTCCACCAGTCATCTTCATTAGCTTGTGTTTATTTTTACTGAAATTCTCTACTGTTACTTTCACGTCCCTGTCATGAAATCACTTGTGTTTGGCATTCTTTGCCCTTAGCTGGCCTTGCGCCATTAAAATCCAAATATCATCATCATAAATCTAAAAGCTCAGTTAAGCTAGTGCGCCAAATGTACCCCGTGGCCGGAACCGGAAACGTTCAGAGCTAGAAAGCGCCGGGTAGTGCCAGAAACGGTGATTGGCTACATAGTTTGATAGCGCCCGTAAACAGCGGCACCGTAGACTTCCGTGCCAGTTGCGTCTAGAGGTTACGTAATACAGAAGTGCCTACGTTAGTGGTTGTTGGAATGGCGACCAGGATGCTCAGGTAACCACGGAAAAAAGGACGACCCATTTTGATTGCTTGGCATATGTTGTGAGGGTGGTGCCATTGAGCACCGAGAGAGGGTGCTACGCAACGACGTGATCTTCATCATAATCGTCGCGACCGAGAGAAGAGAGATAGGAGTGGAGTATGAGGTAGGTTTCTAGTTGTGATTAACGAGTTTTTGCTGCGCACTGATGGCTCCGCGCTGGAGCGCGAGCGCATCGCGCCGTACGCGTGCAATCGATTCCTCCGCCCACAACTACGCACGTGGGAGCAGGTGCTGCGAGCGTGCCTTGGCCACCAGCGACGCTAGCTTGCTGTGACGCACCTCCCCGGCTACCCATGTGTCCGGGATTTGTAGTCACTGAAGCAGATCCTCGAGCGTCTGGAAAACGTTTGCCTCGGTACTGGCGTCGCCGCCGACAAGTGATTGACTCAGGTGGTACCGGCCCATCAAAAGTGACGCGAAGTTGTGGTGGCGCTTTGTGCGTGATGTTGACTCTTGGCCGCGCTCTGTTCCGAGTTTGCGCCGATTGACATGAATCATTGCCGCTGCACTGGAAGAAACCCGCAAGGAGTTTATGCGACTGCAATGTACTACGACCGCATCGGGAAGAAAGTCTTCGAAGCAGAGAAGGCGCAGTGCGTGCTGCAGCAGATGCACCATCAGCTACAGGACCAGGCGGATGGGCATGTTTACAACGACCTCCCCGAGTTGGTAAAGGCGCCGGACGGCGTAATGGAGCGGATTTCGCGTCGCCTTCAGTACTGACCACCGCCGCCTCCTAGCGACCATGCAAGTGGCGACACACCTGACCTTTGTTCCTGCCCTCGGCCATGGCCCAGCACCCGCAGCCGACTATTGTGGCGTCGTTCCCATCACACGCTGCTTAGGCCCCACCAGCTCCGCCACCCTCATATCACCGGCCACTGCAGACCATGGAGCTGAACCCGTCGTTCGGCTGGGACCAGCTGTACTCGTTAGACACTGTGCCTCCGTTCTCAGCCTAGGGTCGGGGGCTAACGCCAGAGCCCAAAATTGAACTGGCACGTGTGCAGTGCTGTCGCTGTAACAGTCGGCCACATCGCTCGTAACTGTCCCACGGGCCGACGAAAGGAACCGCCTGTTTGCATACGATGCCGGTGATGGGTTCACCTGCAGGCCCAGTGTCCGGGAAGCCAGAGGCAATAGGTGCTGCCAGTGAGGGCACCTCCGGCCTTGGCACCAAGTAGCGGCCACCGCCGCAACAAAGGGCTCCGTTGGTGCGTTCCAATCGGGTCGTCAACATTCAAGGCCCTTCTCGGTGGCGGCTCATGTGTAAGCTTCCTCGACCCTCCGCTGCTGCAGCGGCTTAACTCTTTCACGACGGCGCCATAGGCAATCGGAAGCCGGCGTCCGATGATTTTAAATCTCCCGCAAAATCTGAAACCCGCGCTCCACAGACAACTATCGGCATCTGGTGTGTTCTTTGGCAACTTCTCTTTCAATTTCGGCTTCGTTTGTTTATGTGTCTCGTGTTGTGGCGGCGTAGCAAGAGAAATTTGAACCGAAGGGGGAGGGGAGGAGGAGGAAAAATGGCGTCGGGTTCGTGCCGCGCTCCGCACAGTCGGACTGCTGTAGCAAGCACTTCGGCAGCTCCTGCTGTCGATTTTTCTGATTCCAGCAGCAGTGAGGGGTCAAGCAATGACGTGGGATCTTCAGATTTCAGTTAGGACGACGAAGCTCCGGTTCAGGTGCCTCGCACTTCAACAAGCGCTGGCAGGTAATTTCGTTGTGACTCCGCGCTGTATTTATAAACAAAACGTGCTTCGTATCTGACGACTGCGGTTTTGATTTTGTGTTTAGGGTCTCGAGAACGTACGGCCGGGATATTTTGCCGAATGCACCGCGCTGTATCGCGGTATCACCTTCAAGATAACCTGGCGCTCGTGTCAGATTAGCGCTGCAGGGTTCAGGTGCGACGCTTGTCGAGCGCGCTCGATTTTTTTTTCTGGTTTTTTACCACCGAACTAAATAAGAATTTTGAGCGAGGACACAAAATAGTATACCGTAATTACCCGATTCTAATGCGCACCCGATTTTCCTGACAAAAAAACTAAAAAACTTGCACCTCCGATTGTAATGCGCACGGAACTGTGTGAGCAAGAAAAACGAATGCGAGGGAAACGGGTGATTTATTTCCCGAAGTAACCGAAGTAATCTCACTCATCTCACTCCTCGTCGCTCTCCGCTGACCACAACATCTCGTCCTCGGTGCCGTCAAGCACGTTCGCGATGCCACACTTCTGAACTAACGTTCAACCATGGTCGATGGGATCGTGGCCCACGCCTCACACGCCCATACCGCGAGCTTCTTCAGAGGCGCACGCTTCAGCCGACCGCTCGTTTTGAACGCGTGAGAGCCGCTGCTGCCATTGCTGTAATCAAGCGCGCAAGTGGAACGAGTTGACGATTTGTGCGAACGCCGATAGAAAAGCCTAGGCGCCTATGCTTCCTGCGTCCGAAAAATCGTCGCTAAAAGCTTCGGTACAATCTTGACATGGCGATGGCGATAGGTGGGACGAAATTTCCGCTGTTTTGGTTTCGGTTTCGTATCCGATGCATGCGATTTTTCAACCTATTTTTCCGGAAAAAAGTGCGCGTTAGAATCGGGTAAGTACGGTACTTGGATGCACGTTTTACAGAGACTCACACACCCTTGAGTGCCCTCGCGGCGTAGCACAGCCGTCAGTTGCGCTAGGTTGACGGGCCCTCAAAAAGCCAAAACTTGGTGTACACTGTTGAGTTATATATTGAATCATAGCCAAGGAACGTAGGAACAATTTGTATATCTTAAAATACCTGAAATAATTTTTAGTCTCGGTAAAAGTGCCGATTTGTGTTTTTCGTATACTTTTCTTGGGGATTTTTTTCTGATTACTTGACGAATAAACTGTAAGTTATTGTACCTTTAACAAAACTGCTGCTTTGTGTTTGGAAGAGCAATCTATAAGCTACAATTTCATGCATAGCAAGGCTACGTGTGTCCAGTATCTCAAGAGAAAAAAAAACGTTTTGTGGAAGCACTTAAAATCGGCCGTTTTTCCGCCGTAACGAAAGAGTTAAGCTTGTGGGCCAAGTCCAATGCTGACATCCGGATGCTGCGCCTGGCATCACATTGGTCACAGTCAACAACGTCTTGGAAGTTCGGGATTGAGTGGGCGGCCGGTTGCCTCATACAGTAGTTTTTGTGCGTCTCTGGCCTGTGCTGCGACGCTGTATTGGGTAGTGACTTTCTTACGGTTAGAGGCATTTCCCTGCACTGTGGGCATAGAACCGCAAAGAATCGTGTTCTTTGTTAAGGCGGATAAGTAGCGGCTTGAGGATTGTGCAGAATGTTTGCGCGGCCTTTTTGCGGAGGACAATGCCACTGCCTGTGGCTGTGGCAGTGTCTCGGCCACGACCGCAATTTGGCCGCTAAAACATGACCAGCCCCTTACTGGACCTAGACCTGCCAATGAAACGTGTTTGGATGAGTTCGGGGCTACCGTCACCACCCAGGTTGCACAACCCTGGCGCAACATTGTATTTACACAGGCGACAACCCAGCCGTTCGGCACAAGCTACGACCAGCAAACGACATGAAGTAGGCAATCATGGACGACCGAATTATCAACTTGCTGGCAGAGAACCTCACTCGCCCTAGCCGCAGCCAGCGTGCCAGCGCTCCAGTCCTGTTCGAGAAGTATGGAGGCTACTGCTTTGCACGTGCATTACCGCCAGCTGACTGTAGTGACTAAGATGCAAGTCTACCCCGTTTTAAGGACTGATTGGTTGTTTTCACAGCTTGTGCAAGCCAGGTGGTTTTTAAGTTTTGATCATTCGCAGGGATTTTTTTCAAATAACTGTGCGAAACAAGGATATTCTCTAAAAAGCATTCATTTGCAATACGCCGGAGTTACTGGTGGCCGTGTTACATTCCAGACCTAATGGATCGAGTGCTACAAGGAATAAACCACAAGTATAGCATGGCATTCGTTGATGATGTCGTGGTATATTTACAAACCCTGCAAGGTCATGTCGGACATGTCCAGGAAGTGATGAGGCAAATAAGCTCAGCACAGCTCACCATCAGCCAAGAGAACGTGCACGTGTGCTGCCAATCCCCGAAGATTCACGGCCATGAAATCTCCCCAGGACAATGTAGGCCGGAGAAGTAAAAAGTACTTGCGATACTAGAATATCCCCAACCAACCATGGCGAAACAGCAACAGGACTTCTGGCGGGTTATTACAAGGGGTTTATACCCCAATTTTTTTCATTTCTGCACGTCGACTCACAGAACTACTCAAGAAGAAGCAACGTTGGCGCTGGAAGCCGCAGAACCACTAAGCATTTAGAACACTTCAGCAGTCCCTGACCGAGGATGTTATTGTGAGCGTGCCAGACCTCAACAGGCCATTTGTGGTATAAACAGACCTCAGTGGAGTTGGCATCATTCCACAGGGTTCAATCACAGCTTAGTTTGCACCACGTAGGGGATAACCGGCATAGAAAGTTCTGTAAAGAGCCAAAAACACGCCTCCATCGAGAATTGAAATTGTCGCAACGCTATATATAATGGCTTCGACTCGAACGCCTTCGACGAATACAGTCAACGTATTTGATAGTTGGGAGGATTGGATTGGATTTGGATTAGGTTAGATTAAAGTGGATTGTGTTGGATTGTGTTGCGTCATAGCCACGGCAGACGCACTGGCGCCGGCGCGTGCCCAGGTGAGAGCGAACACTCTCTCAACATCTGCGGGTGTGCGGCCCAGCGCGCTCTCACTCCGCCGGTGGGCGGCGCTGCGCGCGGTGCTGCCCATGTGCAGTACTCTCTCTCTCTCAGCGGTCTCTTCTCCTTCAGGCGCGCTGCGCATATAACTGGTGTGCCGCTCTCCGGCGGCCTTTCGGTCGACGGTTGCTCTCCACTTGCGCTTGAACCCCCCTCAGCGTCGCATTACACCAGAGTTCCCGCGAGGGGAGGTGTGAGTAATTTATTGCGAATGACGCAGTTGCCCCTCCAAGAACGGCTTCTTTGTAGTTTTCCGTTGGTGCTCAGGGAATCCAGAAGCCGGACGAAGGGGGGATGTAGATCGACAGTGAGGTGCAGGCAACGGGCATCTAAAAGGTAGTGAATTCCATTGTTTATCCAAGAAGTCCGACACAGGAGGAACGGCGCGAAGAATAAAGGAAGGGCTGCTGGTACGCTTCAATGGATTGGCGTTCATTAGTACGAGAAAAGTAAAGGTGGGCTCGCATCCATCTTGCTAGTGTTTCCGGCAAAATCGAGATATTTTCCTCGAATACAGACGGAACGAGGCTGACGCGAGGCCGAGTAGCAGAGCGGCTGAAAAGGAGCCGTAGACAGTGGACCTCGGTGTGGATGGTAAGGCTCCAGTAGGGGTGGAGTAAAAGGGACGACAGGGGCACTGGGTGGTGCCAGAGCAATGTCTGTATGAGTCGGCTCACGGGTAGTGTCCCGCTTAGAGGGGAAGAGCACACGTCATGGAGGTGGGCTCTTCTCGAATGTTCCCTCCGAGACCGGGCGACTGATGTTGGCCACCGGCAAAGCCTGGTGACGGCTGTCCGTAAATTTTTTCTTGGACGATGGAACGTATCAGGTTCGTATGTCACCGTCGGGGTAGGATATTGTTTCCAACTTGGTCGGTTGCAAACGCAAAGTGCAGCTCTTGAAGGCCATGGCCTTGTTTGGGTGACCGAACGAACATTTATGGGAATATACACTGCGAGCGCATTCAACGCGAAGAGGTTGATCCTCTGTAGAACGTGGCAAACGAGATCGTTTTTCGTCATGTTTTTGATGCTGCGCTGACCGAGCGCCCAATCGTCATGAAAGGAACTTTATTGCGCATGATCCAGCGTGGGGCTACAGCGAGAACACTACCAAAGGTTAATGTATAACAAGCAGCGCAACAAGAACCTACCCACTCATGGATCCCACATATCCAACCAGGAAACGAAGGAGTTCTCGCGTCGGCACTACCCCTGACATCAACTTCAGGAGACATGTCAACCCCCAGCCCCGTGGGGTAAACACCCAAAAGGATGTAGGCAGTGACCACAGTGATGTAATTGACCGAACTACTATCAGAACAGCACTGTACCAATGTACGCCACAACAAATTCACAACTTTGAATAAAATGAACAAGACCGTCTGAAATACATCACACAGAATAATGTGCAATACAGTGCACGTATTTACCCCCCTTATACACAGGCAACTACCGGCAAAGAATAAGATGCACCGCCAGCCTACCCGACGCCGAGGTAAGGGTGGACATACAATGGCTAAGCACGAGATCGGCCTCTCAACCAGATTTCTAATAAGATTTTACGTCACCTAGATGATTCATCAGTTGAGGATGTCACGCGACTCTTCAAAGATTGCTATGAATCGGGTTCTAACCCGGTAGGGTGGCATACCATCATAACGGTACTCATTTCGAAGACATTCAAACGACACATAGATAACCTTCATGCCTTGACTCTAACATCTTGTTTTAGGTAAACTCTTTGATCACATCATTCTTTGCAGGCAAACTTTTGTCGAATGGACGCATCTCTTTCGACGCCCCATGTTTTGCTGTTGCCTTAATTTCTTCATATGGGAACTTATGTTCCAACTCCAGCATTATATCATTGACAGGGTTGTTCTACGGTATACAATCAAGGTCATCTCTGGTTGCGACCCTACCCGAGCATTCGACACCAATTCTTCCATTCGGCCTTTCTCACGGCTATAACAAGCTCACATTTGGGCGAGCGGATCACAACTGTTTTTTTGTCTTTCAAACAGGACAAATACTGTGTACTCGGTCCTATTAAAACTGCTCTAATCACTTTGGCCAGCACTGGCACTTTACAGGGATAGGTGCTATCACCCTCTCTTTTGTATATCGCAATGAAACACCTTCCTCCTCTACTGTCGACCGTGCCAAACCTCCGCCACTCCCTTTACGCTGATGACAGTTAGCGTTCTATCTCCAAGACTGCTGACGAAGACACCTAGGACAAACTTCAAAAACCTACCCAAATAACTGAAACGCACAAATCTAGCCACGGGCCCTTGTGCTCCCCTCAAACGTGCGAGTGCGACATTTTTCTAAATCGGCCTAACACCCTCGAACTCCCACAAACATATCGATTCAGGCCCATCTATATAACATTATACCTGCCGTCGATGCAATAAAAAGCACACAGGACTCCCTTTCTAATCGCACAACTAAGCAAACGAATCAAAATTGACGGCATGATACCGAAACGTTTTCGGGTTGTATCAGGAAACTTGCGCTAAATGGACATACAGACAGACGAAGGAAGACGGACCATGCGGACCACGGACCAACCAAACAACGCCTTGTTGCACTGAATGTCCAAAACTCCCTTTGCGAAATACTGGATGCTCAGCGCACTGCACAATTACAAATATTATTCATACGGGTTGCACTTGCTTACTTCATCGGGCTTTTGGGCATCACCTACAATTATCAGCACTTGTAATATCCTCTCCATCCGACGGACACTCCGGATCAAACCTCTCCAGTGACACATGCATCCCGTACACAATGAGGATTGCAGACTAGCTCACGTCGCTCAAAAGTGCCCGAAAAGGCGTACCCTCGTACCCCCCCCCCCTCTGCTATACACTGATCCAGCACACTACTGCACGACTAGTTACAAGCCCCGCTGGCGTACTTCTTACATTATACCGCAGCCCGAATGGTGGCAGAAGATATCACAATTACGTTGCTATTACCCACGCTCCTTACCAAAAAAAAGGGACGCTTGCCCTCACGCGGACGACTTGAATGGCAAAGCTGTTGTAGGTGAGCATTGTCGGTCACATAGTAAAGTTTCACTAACATTGTTTATTTGCTACGTTGCGCTGGTAGTAATCGTCGTCATATAACAGCGAAGAGGTCGCCGTCATCTTCGCGGTGTGTGGTGGATGCAAAGTCATCCTAATTGTTGCAGGCTTTCACCAGGTCAACTGGCGAAGCTTGCACTAACTCGTGCATGGCTTGAAGCATAATGAAGCTGTAGAATTTTTTATGCGTGCGCACAAAAGGACACATCACCACGCATTTGCAAAAGTTTGAAATTGTGTATTTACATGTTCCGTCGTTGCTTTGCACTGTTCTAGTAGTAGTCATCGTCATATGAACCGATATCATCGTGTTCCTCATGCCAAGCATTAAATGTGCGGTAGCCCTTGACGGCAACGCTGGATTTTTTTCTTCTAAAGCCACTGGGCGAGCAGATCCTCGGCGGTCTGCGTGAGGCACGCGGTCACGATAGCTGTGCATTTTCTTGGTATTCTTTAAGGCGGCACCGAAATTACGGCTTGTACAACAGCTCCGCTGTTGAAACAACCCTCATCAGTGACTCACAATGAGTCATCGTAAGTTTTTTCCGCGGAAGAGTTTCCCCAGCAACTTTGTCTATTTGAAGCTAGACAAGATCGGCTCCCGCTCTTTCTCACCTGAGCTCCCGCCCGTACAGCTCTACCTCGAAACTCAGTCGCCCATGAAGCTCCTAGAGCTTTGGTCTTCCGATGGCTGGATAGCGTCGCCAATGGCAGGCATATATTCACATAAGGTGACAGATAGTACACACACGGGGACATCCTCGCCCATTATCGTTTGAGCGTACCGCTTTTCCACCTGCTGACGCATCTCTTACGCGGCCCTAACCGGTCATCTCTTGGCAGCTTCCGACCCGCTCCGTCCCCACTCCTGCTGAAAGGGACTGTGCAACACTTTTGATAAGCACTTTCGCTGTTTTCTTCGTGTCTGGAACCACAGCGAAAGCTATAGTTATCGCCAGAATGAAACGATACTGCGTGATTTGCTCGTCGCACCAGATACGTCTTCCTTTTCTATTTAATTGTTTTTGTGGCTTTTTTGTAAGTTAATATCGAAAAGCGTTCATTGCTGCAACTGAAGGAAAACCGGCCAACAGCCGTTACATGGCCTTAGTGACGTATGTTCGAGCCGTCGAAGAACGTTAAGACCGGGAAAGAGAAAAAAATCTTTTGAGCGAGTTTACAAGTTATCTGATGGGCATGGAGCAGTAATTTTTGGCTGAGGTACTTTGCGACCGCCTAATCTAAGTACTAGGTGTGTTGGGTGCCGTAGTTCTGCAAGCATTTATGATTTCAAAAAAAAGTTCTAAAAAGTGTTGCAGGGTTCTTTAAATGTTGGCGATCTTTCCTGACATCTAGATAAATGCATGTCCGCATTGTTCTGCCCCGCATGCGTCGCTGTCGCACATCAGATGGGCTTGTGGTAGCAATCCACCACCCACATTCCGACCCATCTCTTCCTCTTTACCATCACCAGCTAGGAACCCTAGAAGGCAGCCCTGCTTGACCCAACCACCAAGTACAAGACCATTCCCACTTGACCAACGAAGACATGTGTCTAAAAAGGGCCCTGCCATCTGACCAATGACGAAGATGTTGCCGGACTATTCGCCCTACATGTGGTCAAATAAAGTTATCCTGTCTGCATTTCCAACGTTTATTTCCACCTTACACCCTGATTTCATGCTACTCTTTCGCTACTTTCGGTGGCTCACGAAGCTCTTGTGGGTTTCACAAAGGAAATATAATGCCCAGCGATGTAAGAAGAGAAATATTAATGTAGGAATATAATACAACTGTAAGAAGACAAACGTCACGTGGTAGTGCGTGGAGTCTGGCGTGCTCACCGTAGTACCCACGTCGGATTTCGCGTGGAAGACATCGGGAGTAGTGTCACATTGAGCGCAGTCACCACCGCTGCTGGTGGCCGGCCCGTCGACTACCATATCTTCAACAGCTGCCACTGGCAGGGCCGTTTTTTCACAGAGAAAATCGTCTGAACTTGACATGTGCAGCATTTCAGGGTCTACTTCCACCTGAAAATACAAGCGCCGATGCAGCCCCGACACTAGCCGCACATTAGGTCAAGTGAAAAGATCTCTCTAAAGGGACACTCAAGTGATGTGTACCGCAAACTGTAGGCTGGAATATATAGGCTATGTTTCGTCCACTCTCGCTGTGATTACGCGAATTTATTCTGTAGCAAAATAAATCCGAAAACGCTGTCTTCCTCTCTGCATCCTCCCTGCCGGTTTCCTATGAAGTTTCGTATGACTTCAAAACAAGATGGCTTGGCTTCAATGCGCTACTGCATGGCTCGCCGACCTTCTGACAGAATAGGTCGGCCAGGCGTTTAGTCGGCTCGCCGCAGGGGGGTCGTCGAAGTTTCTTCGATGTCTTGAAAATAAGCCACGACAAGTTTTTGTTTGGAAAAATGTGCCTTTAGTTCGTTAGAGTGTAGGCTGTATCAAGCTCTATGTCAAAGTAGCTCCACGTAAACACGCATGCGACGCTTCACTTACTGGAACGCCAGTAGAAAAATCTAAAGACAATTAAACGCGTCAGAAGAGTCAGCGAAGTTAATATAGGTACAATGGGATTAAAATCAACGGAAACGTCTATTGTACAGCGTAAAACCATGGTTAGGGAAGCACTTTTGTGCTGGGTAACCTAGCACAGCGGTGATTAGCACGACCTCAACTCTAAGAACGCTTGTCCTCCAATTGAATTCAGTCCCTACAGACGAGATACTTGTGGAAATTTAGGGCACGCTTACTGCCCGAGCGCTATTAAAGAAATATTATGTAAGCTAATGCTAAATCGGAATAAAATGTTAACTGGCTATACAGCATATTTTCTGTTTGGCAGCACTGGCTTATGGCCGAGTTGTTTCAAGCACTAAGTCCATGGTTTCGCCACTCACAAGATGGAATCCCCGAAAGCACACTTTTTTTTAAAGTTGATTCATATGCGTTTGGGTAATGTGTTTTATACTAAATTCACCATTTTTACACTAACCTTCAATGCTCCACAAGCGAGTTCGCAGAACGCGTGCATTATGACACTGGCGCGCTGCCAGTTCTCGTTGGCGTGGTCTTGCCATAATCTTGCGGTTACAGTCCCGAATCAGCCGACCCTTGGCCTGGTCCGAACACGCCTCTACGATAGAGGCAAGCTTCACAGGGGGTAGGGGGAAAGCGTATCGCATTTGAGCGTCAGCGATGTCGTGGAGGGCGTTCACCAAGTTCACCAAGTACGCAAGCCTCGGCTAGTGATAGTTACTATTCCAAGCCTTTCAAGCAGGCATAACTGGCACATTTTACAGCAGAAAACATGTCAGAAGCGCGGTATGCCGATTACTGAGATTTGGAGAATGCCCAGCCAACGATAACGTCGGATGCCAAGAATGTTGTTTGACAGAACCGAAACAGAAACTGGTTTGAATTATGATCTTGCACATCGTGCCTACCGTAGCACACGTAGTTGATGCCGCCGCCGCAAACCGTCCATGGTAGTGTTTCTTCTTTCGGACCTTATAACACAAATCTTGCCTTATTTACCGGATAAATGAATAAAATGGTGTTTTTTTAGCAAGTCGAGGCAGTGCAAGCGAAAAAAAAGAGCCTGACAAGTTAACTTCACTGTCGCTTTAACGGGTGCATCGGTTGCGGCCGAAGGCAGCACCGAGTTCTCCAGCGTAGTGGTTCCAAGACTTAGTGAACCGCTTTTACCCACTCTGATGGTGCACCGCAATCCCTGCAAAGCCCGCAATGTCAGCGCAGAAGAAAGAAATTGAACGCCTCAAGGGAACACAGGCGCTCGAGCCGCTTCTAGCTGTTGACGGCGTGCAATGGACTCTGCAACGTTGTGCTTACTGAGCGCACTCCACACATGTCGGATTTTGGGCGCAGACCTCGGGCGCAGTGTCACATTGGGCGTAGTTACCACCACTGCCGGTGCCCGACCCATGGACGAGTATGTCCACCACCGCTGCCACGTGTAGCGTGGTTTCTCCAAATGGAAAATCCTCTAAACTCGACATGTGCAGCAGTTCAGGTTCTACTTCCACCTGAAAGTACAACCACCCATGGTGTCCCGACATCAGCCGCACATGAGGTCAAGTGAAAATGTCGCTCTTAAGCCACACTCAAGTGGTGTGTAAATATTGCGGGATTACTAGCGCAAATTGTTGTCTTGAGTCTGCACGCCATGTTTCCTCGAGTCTCGCTTGGTTCACGCGACTTTATTCTGTATAAAAATCAATTTGAAAATGCTAACCACCTCTCGGCATCCTCCTTGCCGATGTCTTATGACGTTTCGTATGACGTCAAAACAAGATGCCTCGACTTGACTGCGCTACTGCACCGCTCACCGACCCTCTGACGATAGCAGTCAGCCAGGAGCTCAGTCGGCCTGCTGTGGTCAGTTGGTCGCAATTTGTTCGCTCACTTGAAACTAAGCCACGACATGTTTCTGCCTACAAGAATGTGCCTTTGGTTCGATAGTTTGCAGACTATCAGTCTCTCGAAGTATCTCTACACAAGCGCATTTGCGACGCTTCGCTAACTGGTACACTAGTAGAAAAACCTAAGGCCAATTAAACGCGTGAGAAGAGACAGCGAAGTAATATTGCTACTAAAGAATTAAAATCAACCAAAACTGTCATTTTACATCGTAAATCCGAAGTGCATGGAACTCTTTTTGTGCTTAATGAACTAGAACTCAGAATCACGACCCCACATTTTCGGGTGCTTTTCCACCTATGGAATGCCGTCCTTAGAGACGAGATTTTTGTGGAAATTAGGGGGACGCTAACTGCCCCAGCGCCTTCAATTCGTAGTTGTATAAGCGCTTAGAAGGCTGAATCTAAATAAAAATATAAACTGGCTATACATTATACACTGTACATTTCCTGCCCTGGCAACGGTGCCTTATGGGCGAATGGTTTGGGGCACTAGGTTCATTGTTTCGCAGTTCTCAAGATCGAATTCTCGATAGCGCATATTTTCTTTGAGTCGATTTATTTGTAGTGGGGTAACGTTTTCTATACTGAATTCACCATTTTTTGCGTTCGTATACCTTGCTCCACAAGCGAGTTCGCAGAACGCTGGCGGAATGACACCGGCGCGTTGGCGAGTTCTCGATTGCGTGCTGTTGTCATAAGGAACGACTGCTTGCGGGCCCAGTCCCGAATCAGCCGGCCCTTGGCCTGGTGCGAACATGCCTCTTACGATAGAGGCATGAGCCAGGCAAGGTCCAAAGGGTGAGGAAAAGCATGTCGCATTTGAGCATCTGCGTTGACGCGGAGGGCGTTCATCCAAGGTGTACGCCTCGGCTAGTGATTGTTACTATTCCAAGCCTTGCAGGCAGGGTGAACTGACGCATTTTACAGCAGACAACACGGCAGCACGCGGTATGCCGATTACTGTGATTTTGAGAATGCCCAGACAACGCTAACTTCGGATGCCAAGCATGTTTCTATGAAACAAAACTAAACTTGGTTTGATTTCATCGTTCAATAACGTAGCACTTTGTAATGACGTCACTGCTTTAGTTTTTGTGGCCCCTGCGAGCCGCGCATAGCATTTTCTCTTGTTTCGGACTTCATGAATAAAACCGCCTTACAAACCGGGACAAGCGCCCCTGGCGTTCGCATATAAAAACATTCATCTTTCAGTGTACAAAAAACAAGGGGTCCATTTTGTGACGTTGGCTGATGGTGCGCTAGGGAATGTTTTCAAATTTCCTGGGTCACTGATGCCATCTATCAAATATCTACCCATAGATACCATTCATTGTACAGTAAGCTCCGAACTTTGAACGATCTTAAGGTTTAGGCGGCAGCTTTTTTAGTTATGGTCACCTTGGTAGATCAGGCACAATAAACTGGGTTGGCGGCTTAGATTGATTTATTTGGTTCTCTGAAGTGTAAGTGTGGTGACTTGGAATTACAATATCAGTTTCTCAAGTTGTGTGTGCCCTCAATGAGTGCATCTCCGTGAAGCCTTTTATAGATAAATTCTTCAAGATTCATTACGACGTTACTCTAAGCAGTAGTTTCCTGGCACTGTTCCGCTCTGTTCGGCTAGTTACATGGCTTATGTGTGTTTCTGACAACACTATAAGAACTCCCCTCATGACAACTTCACCACAATGCTTTAGAATGGCCGGGTATACAAATTCGAAGAATGACGTTGCCCAGCATTCTTTTGAAGGAACTGACGTGTTGAGATTCCAATGGGACATACTACTTCATGACCCACGGGCCTAAAAACCACCGTCCGCGAATACGAAATGCGTTACAAATGCACACAAACTTTCGCAACGGCATAGCGTGCAGTTTTTAGAAATATGTGTCTTCTATACTGAAATAAATACAGCACACTCTTACCTGCCAGACAGCTAGCGCCTTCTAGGGAAAACTAGCTAAACCAAAATGTTCCTTGTTTATTTTATATTTAAACAACGAAGTGATATATTTCTGAAAGAACCAACCTAGGCAATTAGGAACATGTAGATACATTTGTAAAGCTTTTCATACTGGTACACGATGCTTTTTAAGCCGGTGAGTCATGAACTGGTAAGGCCCATAGGTATGTACGTAATCCGGTGAATCCATTATAAATGAAGAAGAACACCTGCGCAGAGACATTACGTAATGCAAAACATCATTCACGCCCTGCGTACAAGCACTTTTATTCAATAATGTTATGGTCTGGCAGTCATTCACCCAATCCCCACACTTGCTCACTTCGATAGGTCATTCTCGAGCGCTGTGGTGAAAATGACCGCCGGAGACTTCTTAGAGTGCAGAAATAAGAGTGGTTAGAGTTGTGTTTGTGTAAGAAACAAAGGTGAAATGATTGGGATTAGAAAAAATGCTCACCGCGGAACCCACGTTTGGTTTCTGCTGGTACACATTAGGCGGAGGGTCCACATCCGTGTTGTACACGCAGTCCGAACCGCCGCCGGTGACCTGACCCATCACATCCATATCCTCCACCGCTGCTGTGGGTAGGCCAGTTTCGGCAAGGATGAAGTTCCAGATGTCCGACATTTCAAGTTGTTGACGGTCAACATCTACCTGCAAATTAAACCACCGACGCTGTCACACAGCGAGCCGCCCTTCAAGGAAGCGAGCAAATCGCTTAAAAAGGTGTGCATCGGCTCCCACTCAAGGCAGCAGCTAGTCCCAGCGACGTGGTGCAGAGACGGAATGAACCACTGTTGCCCACTGTTCTGGTGCACAGTGATCTCTGCCACGTCCACAATGACCGCGCAGTAAAAAGAAGGTGGAACGCCTTGAGCGAACACCGGCGAAAGAAAACCCTGTTCTTAAAGGGGCCACGAAGACAAAATACAAGTTTGTTTTATTCGAAATGTTTCGTGTTCTATAGTGCCCCAGCTGTTGTCCAGAGGCAAAGGATGCATTATCCAGTGCGAAATAATCAAGTTAAGCTAAAATTTAGATTCTCGCGTCAAAACGTCTGTTTCAACGACGTTTTCAATGACATCATAAAAACAGGCCTTTCTGCTGAACTTGGTGTGGAGCGTAGACTTTTTGATTACTGTTAGTCAACCTAGATGCCACCAGCAAACCGCGGCAAGCCGTTTTCTGCCTTTGGTTTGTTTTGACCGTATTTAAAGCTGGCTTGTTTTTGTTCCTGGATAAAATATTCGTTTCGGGAAACATGGTGCTCACTCGACAAACATGGTCACGTAAGACACCGTCGCAGGCGTCAATCGGAAAGTGTCGTCTGATACAACCTTAAAGGGACAGACAACCGATCTTTCTAGAGTACATATTCTCTATCTCAAATGAAAGGGCATCACTTAAAGAACCTTAACGAAAAGCGCTTTTGCCGATAACGCCCTACAACTTTTAAAATGAAATTTTTTTATATCTACGTTACGTATGTGTCCTCCCAAAAACTAATGCGGTTATAATGACATACAGTAACGCGGCAACATACTTCTGCCTGTATGCGAAACGAAAAGCGATATTTACAAAATTGTCCCCAGCTAAAAAATTGTGAATCGCAGCCTTTCTTATTACTTTAAGTGTTTCTTTATTGACCAGTCTATTTTGCACGAAGGCTCCATCTGTTGCGATGGACGATAATAGAATCTGGCTTCACGTTGGAGAGGCCGGAAGTTCGGTTCTCCGCGGGAGCGTCCTTTTTTTTAAGCTGCCGTTGGCGTATTTCGAAACTGACATCGAATATTTTGGCAGAAAAAACTCCCCTGACTAGGGCAGAATCGACAAATCTCATTTACCGCTGCTGTTCCCCGCACGGGGCACCTTGAGTATTCATGGTGACGGTGAGCAGCGACACCGCGGACCCCGAGCTCCCATAAATAAGCCGTGTCCAACCGTGGCGAGGTGTTTCAAGGTGAAGGGTAGAAGCCGTAAACGGTGGCCGTCGGAGCTTAGGTCAAGCTCCGGCCGATGGGCTCCCTGTCTGTCTACCAGACAGGGAGCTCCGGGACCTCTCTGACTGCCAGGGTAAGGTCAAAAAAGAAAGTACCCCCGTCTCCCTGCTTTTTTCTATACTGTATGGAAAATTCAAAACCCCCCTCCAAACGTGATCGGTCCCTGAAAAGGGGCCGCACCGAAGTATCTTTTTCCCCATTGCCAGCCTTAACCTTTCCCGAACCAGACAACTGCTCTCGATTTCTTGTTATGGAATGTCGCGATACAGCCCATTCTCTTGCAACGACATCAGTTTTCTTGATTGCTAAATACCTTGAAGGCATAATAGGAAAATCTTACAAGGCTAAACCCCGCACGGGGCACCTTGAGTATTCATGGTGACGGTGTTGGCGACACCGCGGACCCCGAGCCCCCAACATAAACTGTAACCTACCGTGGTGATGTGTTTAAAGGTGAAGGGTAGAAGCCTCAAACGGTGGCCGTCGGAGCCCAGGTCAAGCTCCGGCGGATGGGCTCCCTGTCTGTTTACCAGGCAGGGAGCTCCGGGACCTCTCAGGCTATCAGGGTAAGGTTTGAGAAGAAAGTACCCCCGTCCCCTGCTTTTTTCTATGCTGTATGGAAAATTCAAACCCCCCCCCCAAACGTGATCGGTCCCTGAAAAGGGGCCGCACCGAAGTATCTTTCCCCCCACTTCCAAGCATGAGCTTCCCAAAGCCAGACAAATACTCTCGTTTCCTTGTTATCGAATCCCTTGACACAGCCCGCCCTCTTGCTTCACAATCAGTATTTTTGATTACAAAATACCTTGATGGAATCATTGGGAAAACCTATGACGCCAAAAAACAACGCACAGGTGAAGTCCTTGTTGAAGTAAAAAACCAACAGCAGGCAACCACACTTCTTGGTCAGACGAAAATGGTCGATCTGGACATCAGGGTCACACCCCACCGCAGCCTGAATAGCTCGCAGGGTGTGATCACTGAGGCAGATCTTCTTAACGAGACAGATGCCGACATTCTTGAAGGTCTAAAGGATCAGGGTGTCACAGCCGTGCGCCGCATCACGATGCGTAGAGATGATAAGGTAATCCCCACGAAACATATCATCTTGACCTTCAACTGCTCCTCACTTCCTGACCATATCAACGCAGGGTTCATCCGATGCTCCATTCGTCCTTACATTCCGAACCCGCGCCGCTGCTTTAAGTGCCAGCGGTTCGGGCACGGAACCAACTCCTGCCGTGGTCGTCTGACCTGCGCAAAGTGCGCTCAGCATGATCATCCATCTGATAATTGTCCATCATCAACCCTCACCTGCGCCAACTGCCAGGGACCCCATGCCGCCTACTCTCGAACGTGCGAGAAGTTTAAGCAGGAGAAGGCGATCATTAATGTGAAGGTAACTGAGAACATCACCTTCCCAGAGGCGCGAAAGAGGTTCGCCTCTTTCCCCCTGGGGAGGTATGCCGACGCGGCTCGCCGGGGGGCGGAGCGGCGTCTGGTGTCCACAGGGACCCAGTTCAGCGAGTCTGACCTGGTCCCTCCGCCGCCCCCCCCGGGGTTGCCTCTGGCAGCCCAACCCGCCACCACGCCGCTTGCTGAGGCAGCAGCGGTTGTGGTGGCAACCTCTTCCGTCGGGACCGGTGCCGCTCCCGTCCGTGCCTCCCCATCGTCCAGTGCGTTGGAGTGTGCCATGGACACCACGAGCCCTGCACCGGCTCCCACCGCTACCGCACCGCCCGTGCCACTTCTGGTGCCTTCGACACCACCGGCGGTGGCGGGTCACACGAAGGGCCCCCGAAGGGGGGCCAAGTCCGGGGGGCCCGGTTCGACGGGCACACCCAGGACATCGGACGACGAGATGGACGTCGTGCCGTTCTTGCCTGCAACGCAGCGCAAGGAGCGGCCTCCGTCGTCCAAGCCTACAGATAGGCCACCCAAAAAGCCCAATCCAAGAGTCACAGCCCCGAAAGACAACACATAAACATACACACTCCAGTAGCTCTCACACTAAATAATGGGAAGAGAAAATATTGTTCAATGGAACTGCAGAGGCCTTATGAATAATCTTGACGACGTGTATGAGATTCTGCATACCAATCAGCCAAGTGTAATGTGTGTTCAGGAAACACATTTGAATTCTAAACACAAAAATTTCTTGAATAGTTACCTGTTATACAGAAAGGACAGGGATGGCTGCACACACTCTTCTGGGGGTGTGGCCATAATCGCCCGGAAATCTTTAGCATGCCACCCTGTCACTTTGAACACCGTCCTTAATAATATTAAGGACGGTAATAATAATAATAATATAAAGGACGGTAATAATAATACGCTTAATAATATTTAATAGGTTGATAACGGTATGCTCGATATACATTCCTCCTGATGTTTCACTTTTAAGCTCTGACTTCGAGGCGCTGGTTGACCAGCTGCCCGAACCATACATCCTGACAGGCGACCTTAATGCTCACAACACTCTTTGGGGCTCTTCTCGTACGGATGCCCGAGGTCGCTTTATAGAAAAATTCCTTACATCTTCAGGAGCATGCCTTTTCAACAATAAACAGCCTACATACCATAACATAGGACACAACACATACTCATGTCTTGACTTGGCGATTGGCTCCGCAGTTCTTTTTCCATGTCTTGAGTGGGGTGTGAGCACTGACCCATATGGCAGTGACCACTTCCCCACCTCACTTACATATATAGGTAAAGGCCCAAGCAGTTCATCTTCTCATAATAGGTTCAATGAAGCACGAGCTAACTGAAATACATTTACAGAGACATCCAAACTACACCACACATCCATAGGACACCTTCACGTTGAAGAAGCTACCCAACTCCTCACGGCGCACATCCTCGACGCCGCCGAAAAGTCCATTCCCCACGCCTCTGGTGCCCCGCGCAACCAGCGGAGGCCGTGGTGGAATGAGGACTGTAGGCGGGCGCGAGAGGCCCAGAACAAGGCGTGGGGTATCCTTCGACGGTACCCTACGTCGGGCAACCTTATTTTGTTCAAACGGGCCAAGGCGTTTGGAAAACGTGTGCGCCGTGAGGCAAAACGAGAGAGTTGGCGCTCCTTCCTTACATCTATTAACTCATACACAGACACACACAAAGTCTGGACACGAATACGAAAACTAAAAGGACAACAGACACACAGCCTGCCCCTGGTTAGTACAACAGGGGACACACTGGAAGACCAGGCTACCACACTTGCACAACACTTTCAACACGTTTCCAGCTCTGCACACTACACAAACACTTTCCTGAGACATAAAACCGCTTGCGAAAAGAAGTCCTTACGTGATAATAACAGGTCAAATTCTGGTTACAACTCTGAATTTACTCTCTATGAGCTGAAGGCTGCCCTGAGCACATGTAAACCCTCAGCTCCAGGCGCAGACCAGATTACATACACAATGATACAACACCTACACCCAGATACTCTTGAAACACTCCTACACTTATACAACAACATATGGCTTTCGGGGCACATTCCAAAATCTTGGAGGGAGGCTATTGTAGTGGCGTTCTTGAAGGAGGGTAAGGACCCGTCTTCTCCCGCCAGTTACCGACCCATCGCCCTCACCAGCTGCCTGTGCAAGCTTCTCGAGAAGATGATTAACAGGAGACTCGTGTACTTCTTAGAATACAATGGTCTTCTCGAGAGCTGCCAGGCCGGCTTCAGGGTGGGGCGATCCACAAACGACCAACTCGTCGCCCTTGAGTCGTATATAAAGGATGCCTTTGTCCACAAACAGTTTTGTGCAACGGTCTTTTTTGATCTTGAGAAAGCCTACGACACCGCTTGGCGATACGGGATACTTAGCGACCTGAAATCATTTGGTGTTTCGGGCAATATGTTTAACACTCTTTATAGCTACCTGGCAGAACGAACTTTTCGTGTAAGAGTTGGTACTGCCCTTTCAAATGTTTTTGTGCAGGAAAATGGTGTGCCTCAAGGTGGCGTTTTGAGTTGTACGTTGTTCATAGTCAAGATGAACTCACTTCGAAAGGCGTTGCCACGAACCATTTCCTGTACAATATATGTAGATGATGTTCAAATATCTTTTAAGTCATGTAATATGTCAATTTGCGAACGCCAAGTCCAGCTTGGTGTTAATAAGCTAGCTGGCTGGGCTGATCAGAACGGTTTTAAGCTAAACCCAGTTAAGAGCACTTGTGTTGTATTCTCCAAAAGGCGTGGGATGAGGCCAGATCCAGACATCAAACTGAATGGTGTCTCGATACCGGTCAAAAAAGAACACAAGTTCCTAGGTATAGTCCTTGATGAAAAACTTTCCTTTATCCCTCATATCAAACAACTAAAACAAAAATGTATTAAAACACTGAATATTCTAAAGGTCTTGTCGCATCACTCGTACGGTGCTGACAAACAACTTCTGCTGCGAGTGTTTACCAGCCTGGTAGGCTCGAGGTTAGACTATGGGAGTGTTTTGTATGGTTCAGGAAGGGAAACTGCTTTGAAAATGCTCGACCCAGTGCAGCACTTGGGCCTTCGACTTGCGTCTGGTGCTTTCCGGACTAGCCCCGTGCAAAGTCTGTACGTCGAGTGTGACAGATGGTGTCTAGGGTACCAGCGCGAGTATGTGGATTTGCTATATGCTTTTAAAGTTTCATCAATGTCTCACCATCCCATTAAGTCTATAATGAACGATACATCTACATCCCAACTGTTTTTAAATCGTCCATCTATTTCTGCGCCTTTCTCGCTCAGGGTGAGGGAGAAAGCCTCTGAACTTTCTGTCTCGTTTTTAGACACTTTTACAACATCTCTCATTGATTCTATAGCCCCATGGCATCTTCGTCCCGTATTGTGTGATTTGTCGTTTATGCAATTTAAGAAAAACACGGTGCCCACAACTGCCGTTTTGCAGCATTTCATGTATCTTCAGGCGAAATATGGGGCAACAGAATTTTTTACTGATGCCTCAAAAACATCCATTGCGGTGTCTTGTGCTGCACACGGACCCAATTTCAGTGCTTGTAAAACCATGCATGTGAATTCTAGCATTTTTACAGCGGAGGCATATGGTATACTCCTTGTTTTAAATCACATCAATGAACATCACATCGCAAAATCCATCATTTTCACGGATTCACTAAGCGTCGTGCGTACATTATCATCCCAAAGGTCTTCAAAAAATTACATTGTCAATCTGGTTTTTAAATCTTTGATGTCAGCGTATGCGTCTGGTCTGAATGTTACCATCTGCTGGGTTCCAGGCCACGCTGGCATCGCGGGCAATGAGTTTGCTGATGAAATGGCCGCTGCTGCTGCACTGAGAAACACTCTAGACATAGCAACAGTACCGTACACTGACATGAAGCCAATCATCAGACAACACCTACGTAAAACATGGCAAACACACTGGAGTGAACAGTCAGACAACAAGCTACACGTAATAAAGCCACACTTGGGACGATACACAACTGACTCACACAACAGACACACTGAAGTGACCCTAGCAAGGTTACGGATAGGCCACACACATGCAACACACTCGCACTTGCTCACTGGATCTCCAAGACCCATGTGCAGCAGGTGTGGAGAGGGCCTATCCGTAAGCCACGTACTCATCCAATGCAAGGCACTTGACACAACACGACGCAAACACTTCCCACAACTATACAGACAACACGTTCCGTTTCACCCATTGTACTTTCTAGGAGACGAGCCCATGTTTTCCACCAAGCTTGTTTTTAAGTTTCTTACCGATGTCAATTTTTTGCATCTCATCTCTTATCATGCATCATGACATCCTGGCCCTTTACACCAGTCATCTTCATTAGCTTGTTTTAGTTTGTGTATGTTTACTGAAACCCTCTCTACTTTTACTTTCACATCGCTGTCATGAAATCACTTTTGTTTGGCGCTCTTTGCCCTTAGCTGGCCTTGCGCCATTAAAATCCAGATATCATCATCATCTTACAAGGCTAAAAAAACAAAGAACTGGTGAGGTCCTTGTCGAGGTAAACAACAAGCAACAGGCCATAAGGCTTCTTGCTCTTACACGAATGGGTGATCTCGACATCAGGGTCACACCCCACAGGGGTCTTAACAGCTCCCAGGGTGTGATCTCTGAGCCAGATCTGCTGAATAAAACAGATGCAGACCACCTTGAGGGATTGAATGATGAGGGCGTCACGGCCGTGCGGCGCATCAATATCCGCAGAGACGATAAGGAAATCCCAACCAAGCACATAATCTTGACAATCAATCGATCCAAACTTCCTGAACACATCAATGCAGGTGTTATCCGATGTGCAGTTCGTCCCTACATCCCAAACCCGCGCCGCTGCTTCAAGTGCCAGCGGTTCGGGTATGGCACAAACTCACGCCGCGGCAAAACAACCTGTGCCAAATGTGCTGCACAGGACCACCTTCCTGATAATTTCAACTCTGCTACCTTCACTTGTGCTAACTGCGGAGGACCACACGCGGCTTACTCCAGGAAGTGCGAGAAATTTCAACTGGAAAAGAAAGTAATCAACATAAAAGTGACAGAGAACATCACCTACCCAGAGGCGCAGAAGGGGTTCGCCTCTTTCCCTCTGGGGAGGTACGCCGACGCAGCTCGCCGGGGGGCGGAGCGGCGTCTCGTTTCGGCGGGGACCCAGTACCGCGAGTCGGACTTGGTCCCCCCCCCCCCCCCCTGGGTTGCCTCTGACAGCCCAACCCACCTCCGCCCCGCTCGCTTAGCCAGCAGCGGTTGTGGTGGCAACCTCTTCCGTCGGGACCAGGGCCGCTCCCGTCCCTCCCTCCCCGCCCTCCAGTACTTTGAAGAGTGCCGAAGGGATGGACACCACGGGCCCCGCACCGGCTCCACCGCCACCGCACCGCCCGTGCCACTTCTGGTGCCCCCGACACCTGCGGCCGTGGCGGCTCAAACGAAGGGCGCCCGAAAGGGGGCCAAGTCCGGGGGGCACGGTTCGACGGGCACACCCAGGACATCGGACGACGAGATGGACGTCGTGCCGTTCTTGACTGCAACGCAGCGCAAGGAGCGGCCGCCGACGTCCAAGCCTACAGAAAGGCCCAAAAAGCCCAATCCAAGAGTCACAGCCCCGAAAGACGACAGATAAACATACACACTCCAGTAGCTCTCACACTAAATAATGGGAAGAGAAAACATAGTTCAATGGAACTGCAAAGGCCTTCTGAATAATCTTCACGACGTGCATGAGATTCTGCATGCCAATCAGCCAAGTTTAATGTGTGTCCAGGAAGCACATCTCAATTCCAAGCACACAATTTAACACCATCATGTCCGTGTATGCACAAATGCATGAGCTGGTCGTCTGGTGGGAGCCAGGACACGCAGAGATCGCTGGGAACGAGTTGGCAGACGAGAGGGCCACTGCTGCTGCACTCAGGAATACTGTAGAATTACAACGATACCCTACACAGACCTCAAGCCACACATAAGACAACACCTGCGCCGAACATGGCAAACACACTGAGTGAACAGACAGACAACGAAACTACACGTAATAAAGCCACACTTGGGACGGTACACAGCTGACTCCCGCAACAGACACAAGGAAGTCGCCTTGGGTAGGCTGCGGATGGGGCACACCCATGCAACGCACTCGTATCTGCTGACGAGATCTTCTAGAACCCAGTGCAGCGGGTTCGGAGAGGCCCTATCCGTAGTGCACATACTAATCACATGCAAGGCACTTCACACAACACGACACAAACACTTCAGAGAACTGTACAGACAACATATCCTCCTACATCCATCGTTTTTTCTTGGCGACGATGCCATTGTTTTCGTGAAACGTGTGTTTGAGTATTGTCAGATGTCAAGTTTTTAAACCTCATTTCCTATCACGCTTAATGAAATCTGGCCCTATACACCAGCCATGCCCATTGTCGTTTTGTGATTTTACTTTTGTTTTTGCTGACTTTACATAGTGTTTAAGGTTTCACCCCTCATATAAGACTATTGTTTTGGCACTCTTTGCCCCAGTTGGCCTTGCACCATAAACATCCAACCATCATCATCAATTTCAAGAACACAAATTTCTTGAATAGTTACCTGGTATACAGAAAGGACAGGGTTGGCTGCACACACTCTTCTGGCGGTGTGGCCATAATCGCCCGGAAATCCTTAGCATGCCACCCTGTCACCTTGAACACCGTCCTTGAGGCTGTAGCCGTCCGCAAAATAATATTTAATAGGTTGATAAGGGTATGCTCCATCTACATCTCTCCTGATCTTGCACTTCTAAACTCTGACTTTGAGGCGCTGGTCGACCAGCTGCCCGAACCATACATCCTAACAGGCGGCTTCAATGCACACAATTCTCTTTGGGGCTCTTCTCGCACGGATGCCCGAGGTCGCCTGATAGAGAAGTTTTTAACATCCTCTGGAGCATGCCTTTTCAACAAGAAACAGCCTACATACCATAACATAGGACACAACACATACTCAAATCTTGACTTGGCGATTGGTTCGGCAATTCTCTCTCCATGTCTTGAGTAGGGTGTGGGCACTGACCCATATGGCAGTGACCACTTCCCCACCTCACTAACATATATAGGTAAAGGGCCATGCAGTCCATCTTCCCATAAAAGGTTTAATGAAGCAAGAGCTAACTGGAATACATTTACAGAGACATCCAAACTACAACACTCCTCCATAGGACACCTACACGTTGAAGAAGCTACCCAACTGCTCACGACGCACATCCTCGACGCCGCCGAAAAGTCCAGTCCCCACGCCTCTGGTGCCCCGAGCAACCAGAGGAGGCCGTGTTGGAGTGAGGGCTGTAGGCGGGCGCGAGAGGCCCAGAACAAGGCGTGGGGTATCCTTCGTCGGTACCCCACGTCGGGTAACCTTATTTTGTTCAAACGGGCCAAGGTGTTTGGAAAACGTGTGCGCCGTGAGGCAAAACGAGGGAGTTGGCACATCTTCTTGACATCCATAAACTCTTACACAGACACACACAAAGTCTGGACACGAATACGAAAACTAAAACGACAACAGACACACAGCCTGCCCCTGGTCAGTACAACAGGGGACACACTGGAAGACCAGGCTAACACACTTGCACAACATTTCCAACACGTTTCCAGCTCTGCACACTCAAGAAACACTTTCCTGAAACATAAAACCGCTTGTGAAAAAAAGTCCCTACATGACAATAACAGGTCAAAATCTGGTTACAATTCTGAATTTACATTCTATGATTTGACGGTTGCCCTGAGCACATGTAAACCTTCAGCTTCACGGGCAGATAAGATTACATACACCATGATACAACACCTACACCCAGACACACTTGAAACACTCCTACACCTATACAATAAAATATGGCTTTCGGGGCAGATTCCACACTCTTGGAGGGAGGCCATAGTAGTGGCGTTCCTGAAGGAAGGGAAGGACCCTTTCTCTCCCGCCAGTTATCGTCCCATCGCTTTGACAAGCTGCCTGTGCAAGCTGCGCGAGAAGATGATAAATCGCAGGCTCGTGTACTTCCTTGAGTACCACTGCCTTCTCGAGAGCTGCCAGGCAGGTTTTAGGGTGGGCCGATCTACCAACGATCAACTTGTTGCGCTGGAATCCTTCATAAAAGATGCATTTGTTCATAAGCAGTGGTGCCTTACGGTATTCTTTGATATTGAAAAGGCTTACGACACAGCTTGGCGATATGGCATCCTTAGCGACCTCAAGTCCTTTGGTGTGTCAGGTAACATGTTAAATACTATTTCTAGTTATATGTCCACGAGGACATTTCGTGTTAAGGTTGGGTCATCCCTGTCCGGGATACATGTGCAGGAAAATGGTGTGCCGCAAGCTGGAGTTCTAAGCTGCACATTGTTTATAGTTAAGATGAAGTCCCTCCGAAAGGCATTGCCACCATCCTGTAACGTGTGAATATGCGAACGTCAAGTTCAGCTCGGTGTTAAGAAACTTGCTGGCTGGGCGGACCTTAACGGGTTTAAACTGAACCCGACCAAGAGTACTTGTGTTGTGTTTTCCCGCAAGCGCGGGATTTAACGCCGACCCTGAGAGTACGCTTAACCGTGCACCTATTCCTGTTAAACGGGAGCACAAGTTTTTAGTTGTCATATTTGACGAAAAGCTCACGTTCATTCCACACATCAAAACACTTAAACATAAATGCCTCAAAACACTAAACATTGTCAAGGTCCTCTCCCACCAATCCTATGGTGCAGACAAAGAACTCCTTCTTCGGGTCTTTACCGCCTTAGTCGGGTCTCGGTTAGACTACGGCAGCGTCGTGTATGGGTCGGCATCAAAAACGACACTAAAGATTCTTGACCCAGTACTCCATTTGGGCCTCCGCCTTGCGTCAGGTGCGTTCCGCACTAGCCCGGCAAAGAGTCTATACGTTGAATGTAACAAATGGTGGCTTCAGGACCAACGAACGTACATGGACTTGCTCTACGCTTTCAAAATTTTATCGATGAACAACCATCCTTTTAAAGCTGTTTTTAATGATGCATCCACATCACCAGTGTTTGTAAATCGCCCGTCCGTTCCTTTACCATTCTTGTCTTTTATGACTTGTCTTTCATGAATATTGATAAAGCCAGGGTACCACAAACTGCAATTTTGCAGCACTTCTTGTCCCTGCAGTAAAAGTATCAATGTGCAGAGTTTTATAGTGATGCAGCAAAAACTGCAACCATAGTGTCTTGCGCTGCTCATGGACCAATCTTTGATGCATGCAGAACCATGAGCACATACACCACAATTTACTCAGCGGAAGCATTTGGCATCTTACTCATTGCACAAGACATTCTTGAACACAAAATCTCGAAGTCCATCATATATACAGATTCCTTGAGCGTTGTGCGCGCATTGGAATCATACAAGCCATGCAAAAACAGAATTGTCCATATGGTTTTCAACACTATCATGTCTATATATGCCCACAAACTTGTCCTGGTGTTGTGCTGGGTTACAGGCCATGCTGGGATTGCTGGCAATGAGGTTGCGATTCAGAAGGCCGCAGTTGCCGGCACTAAGAAACACACTAGATATAACCATACTACCACAGAGTGCCCTTAAGCCACAAATTCGACAACACCTTCGTAGGAAATGGCAAGCACAGTGGAATGAACAGACAGATAACAAAGTACACGTAATAAAGCCACACTTGGGACGATACACAACTGACTCACAGAACAGACACACGGAAGTCGCCTTGGGTATGCTGCGGATAGGGCACACCCATGCAACGCACTCGTATCTGCTGACGGGATCTTCTAGACCCCAGTGCAGCACATGCAGAGAGGCCCTATCCGTAGCGCACATACTAATCACATGCAAGGCACTTCACACAACACGTCACAAACACTTCAGAGAACTCTACAGACAATATATTCCCCTACATCCATCGTTGTTTCTAGGTGACGATGCCATGATTTTCGTGAAACGTGTGTTTGAGTATTTGTCAGAAGTCAAGTTTTTAAACCTCATTTCCTATCACGCATAATCAAATCTGGCCCTATACACCAACCATCATCATTATCTTTATTTGATTTTACTATGTTCGGTTTACACGTTTTTTTTTACCTACCCTTTTTGTGATAACCACTTCACTTCATTAAGTAACCTTTTCTCTGGGGCTCATTGCCCTTAGTCGGCCTTGCGCCATAAAAACCCAACCATCATTTACCGCTGCTGTTCATTCTGGGCATAGAGGATCAGTTAGCCACACTGAGAGCAACCCAGCTGCGGCGGGCGGCGTGTATTAAAAATCCTCAAAATAATGTTTAAAAATATATTTACAATGTAAACTTATACAAATACTTGTGTTAAAAGTTTTCAATAGGTGAAAAACATTTCGGCAGTTACAGTAGCTGCTAGGTTTGCAGGTCACGGGGCCGGGACACATGTTTTATTGCCAAGTTTCAACACTACAAACCTCCACCCTTCAGATTTCAGAAAGTTTGGTGCCAAATTAAAATTCCGCCATTTTGTTTATGAATTGCTTGTGGTTACCGGGCTAGAAAAAACGCTGGCTTCCATATGAGCTAGAGAATATATACGCGACAAAATCGGTTGTCCTTCCCTTTGAAGGACAAGTGATTTGTAAACAATTCGGGATTTTTAGCGCAAATTTTAGTCCGGAGTCTACAGGCCATGTTTCGACCACTCTGAGTGCGTTTACGCGAATTTATTTAGTAGCAAAATATTTCTAAAATGCTGTCCTCGTCTCTGCATCCTCGCCCATTTTCTGTGGCGTTTTCGTGGGACGTCAGGAGGAGATGACTTGGCTTGACTGCGCAACTGAACGGCTCGCCAACCTTCCGAAGAGTCAGTCGGCCGAGCGTTTATGGTACAGTGCTTAGTTCGCCGGCCGCCGAGGGGTCTTCGCAATTCTTCACTCAGTTGAAACTAAGCCACGACACGTTTGGGAATGGAAGAATGTGCGTTTCTTTAGTTTGTTAGTTTGTACACTGTATCAAGCTCCAAGTCCAGGTCGCTCCGCACATGCGCTGCACAAGCGTACATGCGACGCTTCGCTGACTGGTACGCTAGTAGGAAAATTAAGGCCACCTGAAGGCGGGAGAAGTCAGCGAAGCCAATATAGATACTAAGGAAATAAAATGAACTGAAACGTTTTCCGTACAGCGTAAAACTAGGGAGCAGGGATCCCTTTTTTGCGCTGGGTGAACAAGCACAGGAGTCAGCAGCACAACGGCGCATCTGCGAACGCTTTTCCGTCAAAGAAATGCAATTGCATTAGACGTAAGATATTGTGAAATTTGGGGGACGCTTACTGAACGAGCGCTATACAACAAATAGTCACCTAAGCGGCTTAAAACGCTAAAACGAAATAAAAGTGTAAACATGGGTATACATTATATTTTATATTTCTGCCGTCCCCAGCGCTGGCCCTTGGCCGAATGGTCTCGAGCGCTAGGTATGATATTTTGCAAGTCGCATGTTCGAATCCCCGAACGTACTTTTTTTTTCTCCAGGATCCCAATTACCATCATTTTTATGGGGACACTCGCCCTCACTAAAATATTTTTGGTAGATTTTCAGGTTTTCTGTGGTGGCGAAGCACCTCTTAGCTTCATATACTCGGTGGTGATGACGATGAAGCCGAAGAGATGAGAAGAGATAACGACGCCGCCAGCGTACGATAACCGAGAAACCTGTAGTTTACAATTTTGTACACAAAAGTATTTACAACAGGAATAAAAACCTTGTTGCCCTGGCGATTGAATAACTCAGTTACGCCTTAGGTGGCTAATCTTAGCTATCGACTCTTAGTTACGCCCTAGACGGCAAAGTTTTACCGGCACTAAGAACGGATGCACGCCAGTTCCTGATGTCTTAGAAAATTACAGCTGGCCATCTAGCACGGGACTATGCCGCTCATCGCATTCGATTGGCCAGCCGAACCTCTCGAATCACCCAATGGTGGAGCCAAATGCACTCCCCAAATTTTGGGCGCAGGTTCCTCTCTCACACAAGGTGGTCGCAGGGGCACGCCTACCCGCCGGAAAGCAAGCTTCCCATGGTCCGGGAAGTAATCAGTCATTTGGCGAATACTGATCAGGCATCTGTACAGTCATCTGGGGACCGACCTTCGTTTGCGCGCCTTCGAGGCGTCTTTCGCTCAAACATGACCGCCGCGGAGCAAGTGTTGTGTCCGCTCCGGTTTTACGCGACGGGCAGGTTCCACGAAAGCGTTGGTACCAACCCTACTAGCGGCCGCCACCATCCGATGAGTGGGCAATATAATCACTGGAGACGTGTTCCCCTCCTCTCACCTTTTTTAGGTGGTTCGCGATATAGATTTTCTTACAATATACATTAGAGGAGAATCCGGAGCTAGCGTCTATGCCACTCACATGAAACCCGTCTGTGTCTTCGTGGGCCGCCAAAACCGTACGCTCGCCTTAGTTTTATCAATGACTTTGAATGAAACGTTCTAGTACCCGTAAAATCACATGCAGTGCCATGAAAACGCAAGGAAGAGTGTGTAATTGAATAACTATTAAATAAAACACGCTGTTTTAAAGCTAACTAAATTGAAAGTAAAGCGTATTTTATTAAAGTTTGGAACAAGCCCATTAGAGGTTCGTATTTTGCCAATATTTCCATAATAAATTTTCAGAAGCTCAGAAAGGTTTTATGCGCATATATATCAAAGAATCACCTTCGCGGTGAACCGGTGCACAGACCATCTGCTACAACCTTCGCGGCGACTATGTAGCCGATCAGTCAAGATGTCCGGCGCTGTTAATGTATTTACTGCTACTGCAAATAAGAACCGGGAAGCGAAATCTCGTTACCAAAAACTTGCGTATGTACATTATGGGTCTGTACTTATGTAAACATGCACCATGGTCCCCTGCCAGCAACAGTCCTCACAATTGCTTATAATGAGGCACAGCCGTCTTAGCACGGACCAATGGAGCGTTATTTCGAGTTTCCAAGCAAAGCGAGAGAAGTGAAGCAAGTTTCGGCCATTTCGGCTCTCTCATTTACACAATAATGCGTAGTGAAGAAAGCAAGCCCAAGAAGACGCTTCAGAATTCGATAGACATGCCAAGTCAGCAGTATTGATCTTCCCATATCTCCCCACGCCGACATGGTTTCCCAGGCGCAGTTTCCGGTATAGCATACTTACTCAGAAACTATGTTTTACTCCGGACGTGCTTTTCGCATTTTCTACGACGCGTCGATCGGTCTGTATACCCGAAGCGTGCGCTTCAGTTTTCGTCTGCTCACAAAACAGTTTCGAACGAGGCGTTGTATGACAGTCCGTTTCATTTATCGCAGTCGCGGTAGACAGTCACGCTTAAGACGTTCCGTGTGGCACATTTCCTGCAAAAACAGTACTGGCGGGATAGCTTATATAATGTAATCAACAGCGTGTATCCCCTATCGGGAGACGGTCTCTACAGATTTCAAGGGGTTTTGTTCAGCGTCACTGTCGTCTGGCACGAAGCAGAGAATGCAAAACGAGTGAAGGGGGCGTTGCGACCTAAAGGAACCACGTCACCCCAGAGAGAAAGTAAGCGGGGGCTGGAAGGGCGCGAAGGAAGAGATGGGAGTCAGGGGATTGGACGCAATAAAAGCTAAAAACCAAACACTCCACAGAGCTTCGCCGAACAAGGGCCTGGAATAGCGAAAGGAAATGAAGAAAACAAACGTGAAACGTTGTCGTTGTTGCTGTTCCTTTAGTCGTAGAATATGCCTGTTTGGGGTATTGGCCCGCATTTGGGAGCTTTGTTTGCCTCGTTCGCACAAGTCAATAAACTGTGAACTGGAAAAGCGATAGTTATAGAATAATGCGTGCCTTGAGACATCTCAACGTGATGCCGAGTGAATAGAACAGGCTGTGGTGTGTGCCAGTGTACTTGCTGACGTAATTCGCACAGTCAGGCGAAGCAATGAAAAAGAAGAAGCTGACGCAAACGTTATTTAACAGCAATTAAGCCGTTAGAATTAATTTCTGCCAAGAGGCAAAGAAACGAAAGCGAGGAAAAAGGCGCAAGTACAGTGTATCAGTAAAGAAGTTGTTTGTAAGTATCGTCAGGATTTCGCCTTCAAAGTACCAAAGCAGACTTAAGTTCTCGGAAGAAAATTTTGTGTTGGAAAGCAGATGGAGGGTTTCCCTAATGTACAGGCCGCAATTATATTGATTGTGGCTCACGTTTACAACACCCACTTTCTTTTTTTTTTTTTGCTAGTCGGCAAAAGTCACGTGATTGTATTGCCTGGAGCCGAAAGCAGAAACTGCTTCTTAGGACGAAAAATGTTAAAGAAAAAGCCCATATTAACATATTAGCGCCCTTAATAAATATAAACTTTGTAGGTAAAGACAGAACAATAAACTAAAAGAGCAATAAAGTAAACATCGAGTAAATGGAGCTTTCAATAGCTCCCCGGCACCACCTTAGTATAACCGGTTATACCCAATTGCAACAGTACAAAAAACGGGCCAACCGGCAAAGAGAATTTTGTCCACCCGAAAGTGGAGAGAAATTAACGGGAAAAGCTTTCTTGCGACCCACCGCCAGGGAGACGAGCCCGGGGGGACCCCCCTTGTCCCCCCTAGGAAAAAGCCGGATAGGGTGGGTAGCTGGGAACGGGAACTTGGACATCGGGAAGGGTTATGGGAAGAAGGGTGGGAATGGGAGGAGCAATTTTGCTCCAATCCTTTTGTCTGACTCTCTTCCAAGACTGATTGCTCAGCGAGGGCATCAGACAGTGCCAATTGCCAATTATGCGGTCCCTGCCACGGGTTACCGCTCACTCATAGGGTCCGATAACCAGGCCCCAACTGTCGGAGACAGGAAGTACCCTATTTAGTGGCGACGGTCGGGCCCCCCCCCCCGACCCCCAGCTCTGCGGCCGATGCGTAGTAACGTCCTCGATCAACTGTCCCGCACCAGGTACTCACGAATCACCCGGGAAGCTTTCCACTATACACGGGTACTTGCAACACCTGCTTTTCACGGTCTCCGGACACCGGAAGTTTGTATGCGAACGTTAACTGAAATCTACGTTCGCGAGGCTCCCATGGGAGTAAACAGTCGGAATTGAGCACTCCCAGTCGCCATCAGTGCAACAGTTCAGCGAGAGAACGCACTGAAAAACGCCGCCGAGTCCGAGCCCAGCCTTCTCAGACGGCGCTGCCCTGAACCAGTTAGGTACCTTCAATAATCATCAAATAGCAATAGTCGTATTTTTAAAGCATTTTAACTCCGCCCCGATATGTTACCATGATGTTACAGAGCGGCCAGAGTTCTGTTCATCCCGAGCTTCTCTCAAACTCGGGCCTTCTGGAATAACAGCCCTGATCCCAGAAACATTTTCTCCTGCTGTATGGTGGCGCGAACATATAGTGCTTTAGATAACTTTATCGGGGCCCGCGAAGATGAGACCAAAAATGAATCAAGTGCCAGTGGGCGAATTGCCAGGCCTATAAATTTTCTACTTAATAAATTATTATATTCATAAATAAAGGTAATCCATTCAAGAGTGAGCTCCAAAATTTATGAGAAGTTAACTGCCGGTCCTACATTTTTGTTTAGCGTCGCCTTAGTTGATCACATACAATCAACTGCGTTTCCGGGTTAGACGTATTTCGCGCTTTCACTTTGAACACGGTGTTAGTTGAAATTACAATGCAATTTTTTCACGTTGTGCGTCGTTTAGTGTGCGCGTTTCCGTAGAACCTCCCGTAGATGAAATTCTGCACCACTTCTTACGATTCTTAAATCCACTCGTATGACATGTGCCGCGCTTCCCGCGAATTTTTTGTAGGAAGGAAAGAGAGAGACGATGTGGCTGGCGCGCCGCTACCGCGGGGTGCGTGGGTCAGTGATGAGGAAGTAAAAGCAGCATAGGTACGAGCCATTCGGAACGTTGCGTGGCGTCGGATCTTCTCCGCCTCAACATTCTGGTGCCGTCTAACTCGGAAGAAGACCATCCTCTTGCGCTCACTGATGGACAAGCCCCTTACGAGGCGCACATAGTCTGAAAGATCCTGACAGCACACCCCCCCCCCCCCCTCCTTCGCTCCAAGAGGAGCCACTATTTGCTCCACCACCGAGCACAGCGTGGTTGAAGGAGTTTGGCTTGCAGTCCATCCGAACCGGCCCTCGCACCCACGCCCTCGAACGCCCGCTCGCACCCATTGAAATCGCGAGTTGTTCTGCCGACGCTGGAAGTTTCCGCAAACCACGTGAATGATGCGACTTTTCAAAACATTTCGAAGAGACGACTCGATCCCCCCGACCTCCCAGACATCAAGAAATTTAAGTATTTGAGACGCTACATGACAAGGGATGCAAAACACTGCGTTGAATGGATTCGCCTCAAAGAGGGAAATTCTAGTCAATCAGTGAAAATGCTGATGGGCTGGTTTGTAGGTACGGAGCTGCTCGTACATAACTGCGTCAAATGTCTGGCCGCCATAACTTTAGTTGAATCGTTGTTGCAAGTATTTGGCTACCGAGATTTGTACGACTAGGTGTATTTCAGGACTGGCTGTCTCGAAAGCCTTGGCATTCCGGCTTCAGAATTCTTGGGGATTCTGAATCGCGCCCCCGTGCGCTTACTGCGAGACTACCTGGCTGTTCTGTACAATCATCACATGAAGGGGACGACAATACCGAGGCAAGGTTTCGATAAGAGCATATCAAGACTACCATGGCGATCTTGAAAGGTCGGGAAAAATCACGGAGGAGAGTCGAGCATTTGAGGGAATTACAACTCCGAGACCTTACCAACCCTAGAACCCACGAAAGCTCCTGTCATTAGTTACCGTCTGTCTTGGCCTGATCAGCAGGGTTTCCGGGAATTATTCCTTTGGAAGAAAACTGATGTGTTACATGTGGCAGGGTTAGAGGTTAGAACCACGCGTGCCTGCACAGGAACAAGAAGCATTCGTTGCTTACGGCTACCAAGACACCACACAAGGAAAGCCCGTCGCACAGTGATGTTCAGGGCCTGTTGGGGGAGTGTCCTGAAGGTATAGTAAGCGTGAAACACGCTCCTGGCGCGGCAAACTTCGTTTTGAGCACCACGTGACTCAAAATACGCGTGGTTTTCTTCCATATAAGCGTGAAGGGTGTCGCGAAAAAGCACATTGGCTTTCTTTTACGCGTGATGCAATATTTCATACGTTTAAACTGCAAAAATCACGCTAAGGAAAATCTCGCGCCAGCGATCCCACCGCGCGTAATCACGCATATACATACGCTAATAAACATCCACAGTGGAGCCGTGGGGCACGCTGCTGCATGTTGGTGCGCCTTGCGCTTCTTTTCTTTATCTTTTCATGCTAAAGGATTGAAAGGTGGCGCTCGCTTGAGCGATTTGGCGGGAAAACGGAGTTAGAGCCATTGGACGTATCTGCCGAATCAGGCGCTTTGTGCGTCGTGTCCGCCTGCCATTCAAGTGTGTACTGTGCAGAGTGCTCGCTTTCTTGCGATAAAAAGCGGCGAAGAAGGAACACCCTGATGAGTAATTAGACATCGACTGGCCCGCGTGGTGTGCCGCGTGGTAGGTGCGAGAACACCAAGTGTCGACTATGGGGAATTCTCGCGCGACGCGACGCCGTTCCGCAGTCCACTTTTACGGCCGGATGGCGTTTTCCGCACGGATGGGTTTCCCAGCGCGCCCCACGGCTCCAGTGCCAGTCAGATGTCATGCACGGTTGCTTGGAGTGTCCAGCTAGGTGAGCACATTGTTTTCTAATGTCTTTTCTCGTTATACGTTTTAGAACTGTTTTTAGAATGATCACGTTTATAGTGTACTGTGTAGATCTTCCTATTGACTGGGTACATCGAATTAGCTTGTGTCAGGCCTAGTCCTACATATGTAGCTTCTGTTTGCCACGGATCACGTGGTCGACCGGGAAGGATGAGAAGAAAGAAGGAAGATAGCGGTTTTTGTTGTCATGACTGTGAGTCCTTTCTCTTGTTCCGTGTCCGGTTTCCGCCGGTCCCGGCGTCTCGGGATGGGCATATTTGGCTCGTTCACAGTAATTTTCGCTGCAGCGCTTGCGGTTCGCGTCGGTGGCCGTTCTCGGGCTAGGAGGCGCAACACCGCCGGGGAAAGAGCCGCCTGCTCGCTCCGTCCTCCGCGAGCACTTCGAAACCGACGAAAAATATTGTATACCGCAAATTCACAGAGTCGACTCGCACATTACGAAGCGGTGAAAATCGTGCCCCATGCTACAGACCGCCGCCATAAGGTCACAATAAAATGTGCGCGTTTGTGCTGCACATCGCGGCAGAAGTTTGCGTGTTCTATAACAGTGCGAACGCAGCAGTCTGTAAGTATCATATTGAAGCCGCTTTTTATCGTTGCCAGGTTACACCCGTCGACGTCGTTTGCCGGTGCACTGTATGAGGGGACGTGAAGCAGCTGGTATGCGGCAGAACCCAGAGAAATTGAGAAGTTTGTTTGTGTATTAATTTGAGGACGTTACGTGTCCGACTGATTTCCGGCAGTTGCTAGGATTCGTTCTTGTAATTGTTACACGTGATGGCATCGACAAAATTACATGGCCGCTAAAACTGCTACGCTATCTGTTGCTGAAACCCCTCTTCGTCTGAGTTAAGTTAATAGCAATGTTCACGAGCTGATTTAAAGCGTTATCAATAGTTCATCTGAAACCTGTTTTCGCAGTTCCTGTCTTTCTTCGATTTATCTGTTTGGAAGCATTCTTAAGCTATTGTGAATAAAACGTTTCGCTCAACTTTGAAATTTCTTTAAATTTTTGGTTCTGCGTTGTTCCCCAACTTTGATTCAAAATTTCAACTTTCGCAGCTATCACCAAACTTCTTCACCTATATTTTTTTACAAATGTATGGGTATAGGTGTCGGAAGAATGCACTTGTTCAAGATGCTATGGACGTTTCTTGGCACTGCCTTCAACAGCGCTTCTGCTAAGCACCCCGACGCGGGTTCGATAACCGCCCGTGGCTGCCGCTTTTCTGATGGAAGCAAAAACCAAAAACGCCCGTGTGTACGAGATTTCGGTGCACGTTAAAGATCCCTTGGTGGTCAAAATCAATCCGGAGCCCTCCACTACGGCGCGCGTAATCACCTGCGTTGCATCGGTGCCTTACACCCAACAATAAATAAATAAATAAATAAATAAATAAATAAATAAATAAATAAATAAATAAATAAATAAATTAACAGCGCTTTGGTTTACCACCACCGAGTCTTAGCAGCTATCCTAAACCCCCTTGTTCTGTTAGCACTACTAAGTTTTGGGGCCGTATAAAACGAAAAATTAACGCGCAATTCCAGCAAGAGGCTTGTCGATCCGTGACTGGCGACTTCCCTAACGCTTAGTAAAGCTGAACAAGAGTATTGTTCTTATCCGATGCGGCATTCTCCAGGTGTGTATAAGACGCCTCTATGACATTCAGAAATCGGTTAAAAAGAAAGCTAAATTAGCATAATGTTTCTTATGCCGTATTTATGAGCTTGGTGGGTGCTCCAAGCTACCCAAACCATAATTACGGCATAGCAACTATTGTCTCCTTTCAGCTGTCTTTCTTATCAGTTTATGACGGTCAGAGAAGGCGTCTTATACACAGATGGAGAATGCCGCCTCTGATAAGAACAATAATCCTCTTTTTCTCCTTCACTAAGCCTTAAGAAGATCGCCAGTCACAAATTGTAAGCGGGAGCGCTGAGCGTGATAATTCACCACGCCACCTGCTCGCTCCGTCCTCCGCAAGCCCTTCGAAACCGACGAAAAATATTGTATACCGCAAACTCACAGATTCCACACGCACATTACGAAGCGTTGAAAATCGTGCCGCATGCTACAGACCGCCGCTATAGGGTCACAATAAAAATGTGCGCGTTTGTGCTGCACATCGCGTTTTGCGTTTTACACATTGTGTTTTGCACATTGCGTTTGTGCTGCATGCATACTCACCACGTGATAATTCAATTTTGCAATAAGCGTGCAAAAAAGATCTTGCACTCACGCTTCGCAAACGTTACGCATCCCGTGAGTCACGCTTCGGAAGCGTGATTTTTCAGCGTGAAAGCACACCACGCTTGAATCAAGCGTGCAAAAAATCGCCGAAACTCACGCTTGCTAGGTGTGAAAAAATTTAGAGTAGGGTAGCGCGGAGTGTCCAAAGCGACTTTTCTACCGCAGACTGCCGTGCCGGATAACAGATATCCGTTTATCTAGCAAGACACGATTCCCAAGGTGTCACTGGGGTTAGTGACCAAGACCGCGGTGAAACTGAATAGAACTGCGACGGGGCTCATTACTCCGAGGCTGCGCTCTTGCTACCGCCTGGTTGCGTTCGAAAGACCCGGTAGCCAAGGGAAAAGCGGCACATCCACGATGCACTGGGTAAGAAAGGGATCCATGTGTTTGCCAATCTCGCATGCAAGATTCGCAAGTTCAAGGCAAAGAGTAGAAAAGTTGTTCATGCTGGAGAGTTTGCAGAATACGCACATTCAAACCGTGACGCTTAGCCGAGGTGTCCGAGATGCCTCAAAATCGGCGCATGAGTGTGTGCCGCTACAAGGAGGCCAAGCTTCCTTTAAAGCTTATGGAATAACCGAGGGGCTCACTGCGTGAGCATCATGCCGAGGTGAACGCGTTAGACGGCTAGTTCACGAACCTCAAGTGTGAAAACATGATTCCTACGCCGTTATAGCTGAAGGAGCTGCTGAACAGGGGGCACGTTCGGCGCTTGGTGCAGCCCTTTTCCCTATTATAGGCAGATGCTAGTGCTGGCTGCGAGAGGATGTTTAGTTTCACGTAGGACACGCCAGATAAGTTTGTGTAGCAAGGAGAAAGCGAGACGATGGGGCTGTTGCACACTCAGTGCCGGGATTGATTGAAAATTATGCATATGAACGTAACAGTAGCTACAAGCCATTAAGAACGGTAGCGTAGCATCGGGACTTCTGCGCTTCAACAACGACGTTACGAAGTCATTTCCTGCTACTGTTTCGCTGTTTTCGGCGACTTTTGAAGCATCTCTGTTTCTTTTTCGCGGAAATGCAGTGCCTTGCGATATGGTCATGTAGAAAAAAAGGTCACGTGGCTATGGAGCCTCGTTCGCTCACCGTAGGACCAACTTCAGGTTTCTGCTGGGAACTGTAAAGCGGAGGGTCCACTGCCGTGTTGTAGAGGCATTCCCAATAGTTCCCGGTGGCCTGCGCATCAACTTCCATTTCCTCCACCTCTGCCGTGGGTAGGGCAGTGTCGCCGAACAGACAGTCCACGCTGTTTATGATGCGGATGTATTCGGGGTCTTCTTTTACCTGCAAATCGATCCGGTGACGCTGCCACACAGCGTGTCGCAAACTTAAACTAAACGAGCAAATTGCTTTAACGGATGCATCGACTGAGACCCAAGGCACCCACGAGCGATTCTCCCCGCGACATTGTGCAGACACTTAGTGAACCGACTTTCCTGGCGTACATTGATACCTGCCACGTCCACATTGACATCGCAGCAAGAATCATTGGAATGCCTCAAGAAAACACCATCGCCCAAACAGCATCTTGCATTTGCCGGCGTGCATCTTTTTCTGAACATTCTGCTTAAACACAACGCAAGCTAAACTGGTAGGGGTTGTGCCATTACGAAAATTGATCAGTACGAATAAAACGCACTAGGCAATAGAAAAACATGTCGCTTCTCCATATACACTTTGTGTATTGAAAACAGAGGCGCCTTTGCTCCTGTTGGCCAGAGCAGACACCGCTACACTGCCGCCTTAATAAGTTTCTCGTTTGAGCGCCGACATTAGGAACACCCAAAAAGGCTGATGCTCGCTTATCGGGGAACCCTTCTGCAGTGTTTTTTTTTTCACTATATGTGCTCTGCAGAAAAAAAAAAACTGAAATTAGATTTTGCGCAGTTTTATTTTTATCCCATTATATGATGGATGCATCCTCGAATGAGAACATTTTTTTCTTCCGTAATTCATGACGTGTCCTCCTGGTCGCGGTCGGTTCCTCAGTAACGCTCCCCTTGCATGGGCGGGGAGATAAGTGCGAGACCCCGCTCTGGGGCAGGGTCAATTCATTTGTTTGTTTACACTAGTGTGACATGTAACTCTTGTGAACCGGAATTCTCCACTTTCTCATAAGCTGGCTACGCATGCGGACGTGGACCCGCTGAATCGAAGGCTGAAATCGGGACTTGGACCTAGGCTCTGGGGGCAGTGAAGTTTCTCTCTCTCTCTCTCTCTCTCTCTCTCTCTCTCTCTCTCTCTCTCTCTCTCTCTCTCTCTCTCTCTCTCGGCTGCGGAAGTCGCGAGAGAGAGAGGGATGGAGAGCAAATACCCATGCTGCATAGGGAAATAAAGAAAAGCTTCGAACTCGACGAATTATCACACACCCTATAACTCAGTGTCCTGACCACAGCACTTTCATAACCTGATCTCAGAAAGCCCCTGATTGAGGCGGCAAAACAGTGGCTTGCAGTGGGTCGTATGAAGTCTCCCAACGTCTATTGTTCAGGTATGCATGCCCCCCCCCCCCCCCCCCCCACATAAAATCTAGAACCTAATACGGCACCACAAACCTATAATGCTAAGTCAAGTGCCCGCGAAGCTAGGATAAAAAAATTCACCCCCAGTGCACGCATTGCGACGCCTGTAGATTTCCCTCGATTCGTTAATAGTGCGCGACGGCGTGTGAGAATTTTTTTTTTGGGCTGACGCTGAATTGCAACTTTTGGGCCTAAAATAAAGATTGTGCAATGGTTGTCGCAGGAGACGGGAGACATTTTGAGAGACTGTACATTGTGCACAAATCAGTTCTGTTCGCGTATTTTATTTTTATTTTTCACCTGCACCTGACCTCACAGATGAACAATTGTAGGTGGCAAAATCTTCAGAAATATGTGTTGAGTGAAACAAACCTCTACTATCTATCACAAAAATTCCTGAAGAAAATGCTTGAGGTGTTTTTTTATTTGATGGACAAGTTTTTCCAGACAGTTAAATTCCTCCCGCCAAAACGTGCGTGCGCACTATTCATATGTACAATTCCTTGGTCATTGTGAGAGCCAGTGGCCATTTGTGCCCGTACTACGCAATCGAGGTTATATCACAACGCGTCACCTTCGCAATCAAAGGTAAATGGTGCATATAACGGGCCTAAAAGAAAGTGCTGCCGTGCAAGTTTTAACGTTTTTTTGTTTCTTTCCAAAAGTCGCTGTTAAACACTGCGCGACGCCCACCAACGCTGGGAGAGTGCCCCGGTCAGGTAAGTCATGAAGTGAATGAGTAGGGGAAAGAATGGTGATTCGTCTCCACACGAGAGGGACCATAGGATAGAAGTTGGGGATAGACCGGCAATGGTGTGTTCTTGTGCGCGTGTGTGTGAGTGCGCGAAATCACCTGACATTGCACGCTCTTATCAAGGACATGCAAATACCAATTATCCCGATCATTTGTCACCTCAGAGCGAATTTCCGCGGCTATCGCTTCCAAACCCTCGCAGGCAGACTCCGTGTCACCCGAATCCATGGGCTGAAGCCAGTCCATGCTCCTAGGTCAGGTCCTGGGAAGAACAGGTTGGATGCCTTCAGTTTCACACCCGTTGGAGCACATTGTCAGCGTGGTGTATAGCGAATTCCATTCACCGTTAATGCGGCTATGGATCGAGGAATTAGGATACGGGTATTCACGGTAGATTTCACAAGGGAAGAGCAGGCCTGTGAGACTATCGATTCTTCTTTCCAGCCCAGAGGGCATGTACGGGACAGTTGCAAAAAAATCCCGCCGGCTTATGGTAGCAATTTGGACAAGTGAACGTCTGCACACGGCACCATGGTTAACACAAATTTGCCCCGAATAAAAACAGCGTACCAGACAACCACTCACAAAACTACGCGTACATTCAGTGTGTGCTTATTAAAGAAGAAAATGATCACGAAGATGTGTATTTTTCAAGACCCGTTTATAGTTTAAAGTGACAAAAACAACAGCCTGAGCATTATTCTGTTGTAGTAACATTTAGTGAATGGAGAGAAGGAGGCTGCGTTGTACCTAAAAGTAAGGGGCAAAGAGAGATGAAAAATGCACCACTCAGGCCGATATTTGCGAGAACCGGTAGAGTCGGAGTGCGTATACCTGCGACACCAAAATGAGGATGAGAATAAAAAAAACATCTACGCCCGGACGAGTAGGTAGTTTTTCAACACTTCTGAAATTTATACAGAAACATCCTCGCTGCCATTTAACTACTCAACAGCTCCGCCTTCTGTCGAAGACAATAACCAAAGGCTCGTTTGAACACCCTGCAAGTTGACTGGCTACGGATGAGCGCAAAAAGAATACATGGCCAACACCGACTGCTCAACAAGAATACAATTGAAGGCTATAAAACACATTGGGCGTTCACATGCTATGATTATTCATTATGGCGAAAATTTGCGATTGGATTACGGTTGTAAGCGGATCGATTGCGGGTGGCGATCCCAGGGCAACAAGATGATCTGGTCGTCGAGGCTCTGGTTGACCGAGGGGACAGCTAGCGCCAAAGATTGCCCATGGACGTCTGGACTAGGCAGCCATCAGACGATTTATTTTTGCTCAGGAAATTTTTTTTCCTCCTCCTCCTCCTCCCAGGACAGCAAAAAAAAGGGAAAAAGAGAATAACGTGTCGTTTGGAATTTCCGGGAAAATCAACTTGGTGTAAAACCTCGAGGGCCTTCAGTAACATCAAGACCAACGATTGCGTTATGGCGGGGTTCAACACACCGAAGCTACATCTGGGCAATGAGGTGCGCCGTAGTGGAGGGCTCCGGATTAATTTTGACCACCTGGGATCTTCAACGTGCGCCAAAATCTTCACACACCACTGTTTTCGCTTTTGACCTCCATTAGAAAAGCATCCGTCGTGGCCGAGAATCGAACCCGCGTCCATCGGCTTAGCAGCACAACGCCTTAGCCACGAGCTACCGCGGCGGGTAACGTCACGACGAACGAAATATTACACTACCTGAAAGTGCAGATCGACGTTAAAAATAATACAGCCTGTAGGTAATACGCCACTCACTTAGCAAGCAAGAGAATGGAAAGAACGGAAACTACATACAAAACGTGGGTATAATCTCCTGAAGTAAAACTTCGAGCAAGAAAAAAAACCAAACGAAGTAAAAAAGCGAAAATAGTGCGCAGCACGGCCTGCATTGTCCTTGTTGAAAAAAGAAATAAAATAAGTGCCTACTCTGCCGTCCGACGGAGCTCCAGGTGAGAGCTAGAGGCATTGCTAGAGGCTTCTCCGGGCACCTGCCAACTGTGGTCAAACCCAAAAGCCCGTGACCCCACCAAAACTGCAGCTTAAAGAATACGCAGACAGCAAACGCAAATTCACTTCTCCGCACAAGAAATTATCCAGGTAACAGCAAACCACTATAAGGCTGACGCAAACGCAAACGCTACTCACACCCGACAAAGTATACATGTACAAAGGCTGTATGAACACTTCCCCGCCAGATTGTGATGAATGCCACGTGCCGATCAATCAAGAGCACTATTATGGCTATGCCCCAATGTAGAAGCACTATCCGCAGGGAGTGGCTGACTCAACGGGCCACGCTAGAGCAGCAGCTATCGTTGGCAAGCTTTGTCCAAAGACCATAGGCAAGACCTTCCCGGCAAGACCCCTGGAAGACCAACCAACGAGGAAATCCAGCGGCCCCCTTTATTGGGAGACCTTAGCCTAAAGGGCAAATAAATTTTCTCTCCCTCTCTCTCTCTCTCTCTCTCTCTCTCTCTCTCTCTCTCTCTCTCTCTCTCTCTCTCTCTCTCTCTCTCTCTCTCTCTCTCTCTCTCTCTCCCGAGGAAGGAGCTGAGCTTTTGTCAGAGTGGTGTTTAGCTTCCGTTTTAGCTCCGTGATGCCAAGAGAAGAGCGTGGCGTCTGGCTCTTGCCAGTTTTCTTTCTTTAGAGGGGCCCTAAACGGGGTTCCAAAGGTTGCGATTATACGTGCGCAGTCGTTGGAGTACGCTTCAAAGAACGTCCTGCCGCAAAAATGGTTTAGAAGCTTTCAGTATTAGCCGAGTTATCGTTCATTACAAAGGGCCCGCAACAAGGGCTGGCGCATTTCCTCTTTGATCGCGCCTCCAAAGCACTGTGGAAGAGGTGTCGTCACGGACCAGGCGCAAGACCAGCTAGAGAAAAAGGGTTGGTTCGAGATGCGCGCCGCCATTGGCTCCGCTCGATGGTACGTCACGCTTCTTTTTTTAGCACGAAAGTGTTTTATGCCGGTATACACCAAGATTTTGCTCACGTTATATCCGTCACGGAAATGACGTCAGTACACCTTTTCCGAAGCGATCTGCCAGCAGGACGTCGCTCGCCAAGCACACCCACACGACAGCCACCGACCCGGAAATCATGCTCAGCTGCAGATTTCGCTGCACATTTCCCTTTCGCGTTTTACCGATTCATATGACAGAGAAATCCACCAAGGCTTTCCTTAGCAGACGACGGCCAAATTAAGCCTACTACGTCCGCTTCCGCTCAGCGGGTCGGTCGGTGGCAGGCCGCATCGAACGGCTCCTCCCACCGGCCGTGGCCGGGTCGGCAGGTCAATTTTATAACAGCTGAAACGAGCGTTTGGAGGACAGATAGGGGGCTTCCAAACACAACATGCTCGCTAACGACAATAATTGAAGATTGGCACCGACGCCTATAGGTGGTATTCATTGAAAAGTTTAGCTGCCAATTTCTTTGCTTGGCAACACTGAAATAGCCATGGACATGGCGCGACTTATGCCACTGCGGCCGCATGCCGAAGGAAAAAAATAACGTCGGCGTGGGTCGTCTAGCTTCTCCGTTGCACCCCGATTCTCAACGTTGGTGTCAGCAGAGTTGTTATTATTCGCACTCACATTGGAGTCGAGGCATTACTTTGCGTTCGGCGGGCTAGAGCTTGGAATGTCCAACCCATATCATGCGCTTAGCACTGACAAGTACCGCCATCCCGTGGAGCCCGACGTAACCAGTGACGGTGCATTCACATGGTTGCCTGCATGCGTGCCTCCCTATTGAATACAGGCTATAGCGGCTCGCTAGCGTTTCGGCATGCGGCGCTGTCGCGGTGAACTGGTCCCACCCCGGTCTGGTATCACCACCAGGTAGTACGACTAGGTGACCGCACCTCGCTACGACTTCGTCGATTACGGCGTTTTTCACCGGTCCTGTGGGCCCGAGGAGCACAACTCCGATCTCTACTGCACAATCTAACACCATGGACCAACTCGGAGCTTCATCCAATGACCCAGCCTCGGAGGATATGGATTTACAGCCTTCCGTACACTCCGCCAGCTCGGACGCTTCAATACGGCACTCGTCGCAGGGCCGAACTCGGTTCCGGTGCGCACGCTACTGCTACCTCACAACAATCCCTTCGCGCCCCTGGCGGACCTTGAACAACCAGCAGTTGAAGGCAAGTGCAACTCCTTTGCTACATCTGCCGTGCGCATAATACCGACTGCCAAGCAAGGGCAGAAGCGAGCGCAGGGCGCCGCACCAACCAAGCACAGCGTCGCCATACGCGGGGCTAGGCCTAACTACACCAGCGTTCGCACCAAGGCTGACGCTAGCGGGGTCACGGATGCCGAATACAACTCATACGAGCCAGATCAGGAGATTGTGGCTCAAGAAGCAGTTTCTAACCGAACTGAATGGCAGGAAGCCCGAAACAGACGCAAGAACCGAATGGGAGCCGCTACGAAGAGTCGAGTTCGGGCCGACCGGTATACATTTACACAGTTGTGCTGCAGCCATCTCAGCCTTGTAGGATCATGAACGATAAATTTATTGACACAGGTGCGGCAATATCGCGCCATATAACAAGCTGCAAACCAGCTGATGCGAAGCGGTCCCGACGGAATATCGTCATACGATACCTTCGCAGGAGCAACCAGATAGCCGTGGACGCAGCCGACGGCTCTCTCCTGACGCTCAAGAAGCTCCCGATCAACGAGAAACCTACTGCGTTTCCAGCTTACCAAGCTAATCACAAGGGGCAAATCCGCGGCATCTACTGAAACGCGGGAGGGATGACCTCTGAACAGCTGATGGAGACTCTTCACTGGAGGAAGTGTGAGATAGTCAGCGCGCGCCCACTTGGAAACAAGGGGACAGCTGCTGTGACCTCTCAAAGTAAGAGCCTACCGTATCAAATTGCTCTCAGATCCTTTATCGTTCGGGTACTTCCATATAAGGCTCCTGTATGTACGTGCGAGACATGTCATAAGCTCGGCCACCGAAAGGAACAGTGCCCGAACCATGACAAACCAAGGTGCTCGACATGCGGGGGAGGGCAATACGAAGAAGGTAGCAGCTGCCTAAACAAGCTCTCGAGTGCAGAAATTGTGGAGGCGCACACTTAGCTACGGCGAAAAACTGCACGAAGAGAGTAGAACTTAACAAGCAAATCCAGAAGAACATGAAGCAAAGAAACTCTTCCTCAGCTCCAAGAAAGTCTGAAAATTTGACCGCCGGATCACAGGACGCTGGGCAGCATAAAAGCTTTAAGCCTCCGGTCTTCACGGCCGCGCGGCGGGACTTCTGCACATGTATCAGTGCATCTCCACGTGCTCGTGACAACGCAACGCATCATGGCCGGCGTAGCTTTGCAAACGTTGTTGGGTCCCTGAAAGAACACAAAACTTCAGTCTCGAAATTCTCTACCGACTCCAGTGGGCCTGCAGCTGGGGGGGAGCATCACGGCGTAAACTTAGAACCCTACAAGGGCAAAGCACAGCCCTCAGACTCTCCTCAGCAACCGAACTTCGAAGCCATACTGGAAGCCCGCATGGCTCAGCTGGAGGCGAAAATCATTATACAGGTTCAGGCAATGCTTGAGAAGATAGTCGAAACGTGCGTTGGCACAATAAGGAAAAAGCTCATGCTCAGCGGTATGTTCCCTCTTGGGGCACCGCTAACTTTGGCGACGGCGCTCACTGGTGCAATTCCTGTGGCGTCACCAAACGCGAGCTCACCGCACCAAACTCATGGCTCCGCATCCTTCGTGTAACAGGGGCTCCGGGCACGGTTGGGGTGATGAGGCGAAAGCTGCGACCGTAATTCAATGGAACTGTCGATCGCTATGGCGGAAGAAAGCAAATCTGATATTGTGTCTTGGGCTGAATCAACAAAACCCACCTGTGGTTATAGCTCTTCAGGAAGTACATGACCCTATCTTTAAATTGCCAGGATACGAAGGCTACGGTCCGGCAAACGATCCTAGAGAACGGGCATTAACAGCTGTATATGTTCAAAGAACAATTGTTCACACCCAACTGGATACGGACTCGTGGTGCTCACCCAACATCAATGTGACGGCATGCCGCGTTCAACTTTCCCCGCAAAGCACCGTCATCGTCTTCTCAGTCTACATTAAGCCAGACAATTCCCGTACGAAACTCAAGAATCCCCTTCTGGACACAGTTTCGTGGCACACTTTTAAAAGCTGTACCCTCAGGACCTTGTCCTCGTGTGCGGAGATTTCAACTCGAAACACATGGCGTGGAACTATGCGACATGCCGCCAGAGGGGCAGGAAGGTGATGGAAGACGCCGACCAATTTGGTGTCTCCCTGCTGAATCTGCCACACGTGTACACCCGTATGGGACAAACAAGCAGACACGCATATACCACGCCAGATCTCACCTGGACGTCTAGACCTCAGCTCTACACGTGGAAGGTGCTGGAGGATCCGATGGGCAGTGATCACCTTCCTCTTGTTGTCACCATAAGGACCGGAAGCAACAAATCAGGAAGAGGGGCACAAGTAAAGGGGGACTGCTGCGTCACGCACTGGGATCGCTGTAGAGATATGCTCAATACGCTGCCAATGACAGCGAATGTACCGGAGCTCACACAAGCGACGATGGAGGTGAAGCACAAGGCTACCAAAACATTAGGCGTGCCAGAAGGCCACCCGGATCTGGACAGGCATCTGTTGTCTCTGTGGAACCGTAAGCTGAGACTTCTGGGTGCTTACCAAAAACGCGGACGTCCAAAATATCTCAGCATGAAGCTCCGCCGCATTCAGGAAGAAATTGAGAGCTGCACAAACCAACTCGCATCTGAACGGTGGATGGACACATGTGAGCAAATGAATAGTCGGACAAATTCAGGTCGTTCATGGGCCATCCTTCGTGCACTCTCGGGGCAGCGTAAGCCCAACAACGCAGCCGCAAGAGTGGCTTTGAGGGAAGGCGTCAGCGCGCAAGACATGGCCGAAAAGGCAGCGAACAGCTTCTTCCCACAGACGTCCGCCCCCAATGCCGACACATACGACATGGATACTGGACCCCAGATTTTGAGGCCATGCATAGTCCATTCACGATACACGAACTGGAGCGTGCGATTCAGCGGGCGAACGTGCGCAGTGCCGTAGGGTCCGACAGCGTCAGTGTAGCGCACGTTAAAAATCTTCCCGCCTCGTACAAAGCAGCGCTGCTCCAGGAGTTTACCCGACTGTAGATGTCCGGAACGCTGCCAGACGAATGGCTACATTCTATCGTGAAGCCCATTCTGAAGCCGTGAAAACCTCCGAATAGTCTTGCAAACATTAGGCCGATGTCTCTCATGACATGCCTGCGCATGATCATGGGATGCCTGGTGAATGCCCGCCTGATTTGGTGTTTAGAAGACAACGAAAAATTGGCCCCCACCCAGTATGGCTTCCGACCTGCTCTAACCACACTTGACATTATGCTCCGCTTAAAAAGCGACGTTCTCGACGCTGGGCTGGACAGGGCTGGACTGGAAAGAACTTTATTGAAATCCTGCAGTAGGAAGGAGCCGGGTTACGGCTCCGCCTCGACGTGGCCTCGCGTGGCGTCTTCTTCCGCGACCCTACTCGTCACAAGCCCGTTTTACGGAGCCGCAAGGTCTCCATTCTCGTGCATTGTAGCAGGAGTCGATATCAGAAAAACTTTTGATGCCACACCTCACACCTCCATCATGCAAGCGGTGAAAGAATTGGGAATCAGAGGGTGCATGGATAACTTCATTGCTGCCTTCCTAAAATATCGGACCTTTCAATTCAAATAGTAACAGAGCTTAGCACAACCAAATACAACCGGGTGGGAGTTCCCCAAGACTCCGCCGTATCCCCCACTCTCGTTAATATTGCGATGGCAGGCCTCTCAACAACTAGCTTGCATACCCGGTATTGAACATGCAATCTACGTGGACGACGTCACAATATGGACAAAAACGGGATCTCTCGGAGAACAAGAAACAGCCCTCCAAGCCGCCCTAGACGCCACTAACATCTCTACAAACAAAGTCGGCCTGTCAACAGCCCCCGAAAAGACAGAACTTATTGTTATACATGAAGGCAGGCGTTCGCAATCGAAGACTGCGGAGAAAGAGGCGATCCAGCTACAACTTTGACTGAGTTCAGTACAGCGGGAAGCCGTAATCCGTATTCTAGGGATGTTTTAAGACGAGGCATACACATCCAACACGTGGCACGCACGCATAATGAGAACAATAAAACAGGTCACGCACATTTTCCGCCGGATCACAAATCGAGCTCGGGGAGTAAAAGAACAAGAACTGCGCCACTTCATCCAAGCGTTCATCCACTCGCGAATACTGTACGGGGCACCATATCATTCCATAACGAAGAGAGGCAACTACTGACCCTAAAGCGCCTCAACAACGAAGCTCGCAGGATTGCAACCGGCCTTACGAGATACACTCCCATAGATGCTCTCTACTGTTTCGGATCTCATCGAGGAACAAATGCACATGCAAGTCGCGTGGTTTCAGTCGACATCAGCGGGGAGGAACACACTGGCGAAACTTGGACACAACGTCAGTGTACTTCCCCCACTACCTTAACAGTCACCACCATGGGAATGCATTTCCCTGACAGATGCCAAGCCGTTACCGCGGAACATGGGAAATGATCAAGAAACCAGAAGACGGGCATACACAAAACGTCACGGGAAGTGACTTCGTTGTCTAAAAGACCACTCCCCCGGAGGCGAAAAAAGTCACGTCTTCTATATCGATGCGACATGTATCTTGCACCTTCTCAACTTCGCCACAGCATGGGTTAATGAGGATGGCACATCACAAGGACGCAAACTTCACATCACAAAAAGAACCTGGACACATCACCGGGGCAGAACTTCACGCCATATTGGATTTAGTCAAGCACCTGAGTTTTCAGCGCAGTTCAGAAGACCGTTGTCTGAAGATAATATATCATGTCTTTACGGACTCACAGGAAGCGTACACGGCCTGTGACGACGCTAGGCACACGTCCACTGTAGTCAGCCACCTTCGTTAGTACATCAGCGGGCTCCGCACCTTGGACCACGACTTCACAGTTTACTGGATACCTGGCCACTCGGGCATACCGGCCGTAACGAAAAGGCAAACCGACTAGCGAGCGCTCTACTCTAATCCGCGCAATCGGGATGCCCTAGTTCGGAGGGCGACATCGAGCACGAAACAGAGGCGCCACCAACAAGTCACGACCCAAGAGAAGCCATCGTTCAAGCTAAGAAGTACCGGCGGGAATACTTAACCAGCGCCCACAACCCTTGGGGCATCCCTCCTCTTCCTGGCTTGTGTTCAGTCGTCAGCAGCAAGTCACTATCCGACATGCCCAGTCTGGCACACTCTTAACCCAATTTCTTCTGCAGCGTTTCCGTAGACCCCAAAACGCGGTTTCATCCCTTCACAGCTTGGGCTCGTGTGATACGTGCCTACTTCGAGCGGACATGGAGCATCTGCTGTGGGCCTGTCCGCTCTACTCGCTGCCCCGGACTCGAGCCTTGGCCACTCTGCGGCCCGAGGTACGCCCCTGCGAGCTTGGGCCTTCGCGGTCTCATCCGGAGCCACCTTGATTAGTACCGCCGTCGAGCTCTGGCGGGCACTGGACGAGTTCCTTCTAGACCCAGCTGCTCCGACCACTGGCGCCAGGCTCCTCGCCCTCGGGCATACCGCCTGTGGGGCACACCGGAAGACCTCCGCAATGGACAATGGCGCCGTGGGCCCCCGATCCGCAACTGCCCAGGACCTCGTTTCTTCCTTTTTGATCCCCTTAAGAGTTTTTCTTTTTTTTCCATTTTACAGCAGCCCCCCAGGGGCAATTTAGTGAAATGAAGACGTGAAACACCAACCACTCGCGAGTGCGAGTTCCACTCGCGGCGAGCCCCGCAGTGCCAGTGGCGAGTGCACTCGCGCTTCTTGCGCGATGCGCGGGTGCATCCGCCAAGTCAAGTCTGCCACACTCTTAACCCCATTTCTGCTGCACCGTTTCCGTAGACCCCAAGACGCAGGTTCATACCGTCACAGCTTAGGCTCGTGTGATGCGTGCCTAGTTCGAGCGGGCCTGGAGCATCTGCTTTGGGCGTGTCAGCTCTATTCGCTGCCCAGGACTCCAGCACTGGCCACTCTGGGGCCCGAGGTACGCCCGACCTCCCTGCGAGCTTGGGCCTGCCCGGACTCATCTACTCCAATTGCGACCGCCATCGAGCTCTGGCGGGCACTGGACGAGTTCCTTCTGGATCCAGCTGCTCCGCCCACTGGCGCTAGGCTCCTCGCCCTCAGGCATACCGCCTGAAGGGCACACCGGACGACCTCCGCAATGGACAATGGCGCCGTGGGCCCCCGATGCGCAACTGTACAGGACCTCGTTTCTTCCTTTTTCATCCCCTTAAAGGTTTTTCTTTTTTTTCACAGCAGCACCCTAGGGGCAATTTAGGTGAAATAAAGACGTAAAACAACAACTACAACAACACCGAGGTCTGGGAAAAGGCTTAGCATTGCCGCAGTTATCCAGACACTGCTTTCAAGGCCGCGACGACGACAATCCGCCGCGCAATCTTTCACTGCACTATCAGCCCCTTTCACGTATTTGCAAACTGATTTTCGGCAATAGTCCCGCTTCGGCGGGCGGTGACAAGTTTTAGCTGCTGCGGTGTATGCCGTATCGTGCATACACGCACAGTGGGCTGCTTGTCGGCCGTGCAGGCAGATGCTTGCCGCGGTCGCGCGTGTAGCGGGAGTTTGTGCCCGCAGAGATGCTCCGTGTTTTTCAGCGTTATTCATACCTTGTAAACGACGCGTTATATCTACAAACTCAGCTAAGCTCGTGTAACGGATGGCGACGATCTACATTCGTCCGTGCCACCGCTGCAGGACGAATACGCCGTGCCACCGGTGCGGTGCAGGAGCGCCGCGCGCAACCGCGTTTCCCCTAGAGCCGGGAACGCTTATTGGCTACATCATTTAACGGGGCCCACCAATAGCGCAGCCGTACTGTTCAGAGCTGCGTGCGTCACAGGATGCGTCACAAGCAGTCTGTCGCACGTCAGAGCGCGGCAGTGTGGCCGCAAGGAAGTGGTAGGTGAACAAGAAAAGAAAGAAAGGATCTTTGTTGCGTGTTTATGCGGCCCCTGCTTTACTCAGAGGTGTAATTGCCGTGAAGGGGTACTCTAGTGATTGCGCTATTGAAATGGCGACCTTGAAAAGCCTGATTAGGGCCCCTTTAAAGACGATGCTCTTTCCTGCGGTACTTAAACCCGAAAATTTTGGTCTGTCGGTCTGTCTGTCTGTCTGTCTGTCTGTCTGTCTGCCCGTCTGTCTTTCTGTGTGTCTGTCTGTCTGTCCGTCGAGTCAGCCATCCGGCCAAAACCAGGTTCTCAAACGAAAAGTTTATACAGTAAAGGCTCGTTAATTTGAAATCGCTTAATTTCAACTTCCGGTAAATTCGAACGGACGCCATGGTCCCAGCATAGCCCTGTGCATTTCAATGGGGGAAACGTCTCCACAATTCGAACGCGTCGCTATCCAGAGTGGTTAATTCGAACTGAGATCCATTGGTTTCCGTCGTTCTTCGCAGAAGAAGCCGGTCCAGAGTGATTACAATGTCTTGCAAATCCAAACCAAACCAAATTTACTAGGGGTGCAAAACAAGGAAATAAAAATAAACAGCGTAGCGCACGCGCTACGCTGCTGAGACAGCCTATTTAGGTTCGGCAGAGGGCGCAGCAATGACGGCGCCGTTCGCGATTCAAGTTACATGAACATCATTTATACAATCAACCGCCACAAACAGCTAGTAGCCCCTAATGTGCGATAACAAGTCCAGAGCTGGCTTTTTGTGTTCTCCCTGTGAGGTGTGGCGCGAAGACCATTCATTCTAGCACGCTCCCGCTAATTCGAACTCCGCTTAATTCGAACGATTTTATGGTGCGCTTAGAGTTCGAATTAACGAGCTTTTACTCTTTATGCAAAACCTTTCCGAACCACTATATTAGATGCCATACTCCCCACATGTCAACATTGTCGAGCAAAAAAACAGTCATGTTTGAGGTAATCTGTCAACACATAAGTGATACTAGGCCGTGTTTTTTTAATTGAAAATAGATGGGGCGCTTGATATTTGCGAAAGCAAATAAATACACATTGAAAATATTATGTTATTCCAAATACACAAAAAGGCTCGCACCCGAGCCTACACCACGCGTGCACCACCAGTAACACATGTTCCAACCGATGGCGGGGGAGCTGTGGGACGCGCAAAGATTGAACTGACATGAACAAATTTCCACGATGCTTATTATTGGACGAGCGAGGCGGAAGGGGGAGAGCGTGAGAGGAGGGCGGGGCAGGGAAGAGAAGCCGTTACGTGGCTGGGGCGGCAGAAGGCTATCGCGTTTAGAGGACATTTGGAGCGAAGTGAGAACGCGACAAGATTTATTAGTTTAAGTTTCAATTACAGTGCTTATTGATTTACAGTGCTTATTGATTTACAGTGCTCATTGAATTACAGTGCTATTTCGGTACTTCAGGTGGTTGAGTTTTATTCGTTAGCTTAGGTTACGTTACGCTGGGGAGAGCAAAGTCGTGACAGTCGCGGCGCTCTCTTGCGAAAGGACGAGAGGCATCACTTTAGTGGAGGGCTCATAATGAAGTCGGGTGAGACATTAGGATCAACGACACGTAACAGCGTCTTTTAGGGTTTAATGCTTTCTGGAGAAAAGCAACGGCCGAGTTTTCAAAGCCTGTAACAGTGGGCGATTGGGTCCGCCGAAAGCAATATTTCGACGACAAAGAATAACTGTGCTCACCTGCCGCGGTGGCTCAGTGGCTAAGGCGTTCTGCTGCTGAGCACGAGGATGCGGGCTCGCTTCCCGGCCGCGGCGGCAGCTTTTCTGATGGAGGCGAACAGCAAAAACGCCCGTGTGCACGAGATTTCGGGGCACGTTAAAAATCCCCAGGTGGTCAAAATTAATCCGGAGCTCTCCACTACGGCGCGCCTCATCGCCTCGTTGCGTCGGCGCGTTAAACCCTACAATCAAACAAATCAAACAACAACTGTGCTCAAAGGTTTCAGGCCACACAAGGGGCAGGCATCATGTATAGTAGACATGCCAAAGGTCAGAATTAATTTACCTTCTTGAGAGAAGGCAGCCCCGCTTACTTGACCCAGCCAAGAACCTTCGAAAAATATGGTTGCGGCTTAGCTCAGCTAACATTGGATATGCAGAGCAAAAGCTTGGCTTAGTCTGGGTGAGTCTTGGTTTGTCTTGGTTAATCATTAAATACCGACCACGGCTCAAGGTCGTTCTGTCTCGTGCAACGCTCGCAGCAGGAGGCCCGGCCTCGCTTTCATTCTCGGCGAAAGCGGCGTTCCTGTTTCACGGCGAACGCAGCGCAAGATGAGTCACAAATCCCGAGACGACCCAGCGGTGCATGCGTGGAAGGCGGCGGTTTTGGTCGGCTTCTGATCAGCTGAGCGGCCGCTGCCGCCGCTAAACGACTTAAAACGGGGCCTTGTGCGCTTCGAGGGGTGTGTCGCTGGGGGTGTCTCCGTTGAAAAGGTTAACTTGCTCATCCTCCGCGAAACCGCCGGACGAAAGTAGTAAAGCATTGCTTTAAACTATTTCCCGGTGGGCCCAAGACCCACTAGCGCGCGAACTCCTAGAACTCCACGGTAAAGCAATGAAGAAAAAAGGCGCCAAGGCGTAGGAACTCGTTCATAGTTGGGCAGGTGATTAGCTGCACTTTAAACTAGGCCGCCGAAAAGCACAGCGTGGTCACCTGGGTTCTGAAGCGTGCAGGCGTGACTTTAGGACTGGTGTTTGGTGGCTGGAACGCTCGCCGAAGGGGACGGGCAGGTCGTCTTCACACTCGGGAGCCACGAACGCCGGGGCGGATGACTTCGAGTGCTGCAACAGCACCTGAGCCCATGCACCGACGGGCTCGCGCTCTTGTTTTATATCGTTCAGAATGATGATGAGTAATCATATTTATTCCTATTTATTCCTTTATTTCTGCTAACTAAGTTACAACTTAATTTATAATTTTGAAATGTGGTTTTGATTGCCATTCATAACAAGCCAGACTCCTAACGTGCCAACCCACAGCCGGAAGCGGAGCCCCGTGGATAACAGTAAAGGCATGTTAATCCGAACTGCGAGGGAAATCCACCTACCTTTAAATTAATGAAAGTTCTGACAAATGAAAATAAAAAAAATGACAGCAGTAGACTGCCATTGGGAAACCGTAAGACATGTCAACAATTTGATGATTTAAAAAAAATCCGTGATTGCGGTCTGCCCTTTGTTCTTAAAGGCGACAGCCAGAACATTTTCAGGCCTCGAGCCTCATTGCCTCCTTCAAAAAACAGGCGCCATTCAGTTCGCCCTGGCTTCCGCAATGGCGGAAGTTTGGCCCTGACTTCCGCATTCAGTTTGGCCGCAACGGGGCCTCGTCCTCCTCTTCCTTCTCCTCGTCACAAGCAGCGGAAGTTTCTGCTCTCTTCCTCACAGGTGTCCTCACCGGTCAATGCACCGCGCACCACTGCGTCGATTAGCAAATGACTATGGGTTTTTCGGCAATGCAATGCAAATGACGATGCAAATGTCGATGCGCAAATGAAGGTGCGTTTCTCCGCCGCGTGCGAGGCTCCAAATCCCTGGCGCCTCGCATCAAAGTAGCGCTTGACGATATTTTTTATTCTCGTGAGGCTTGGAAATGAACGGTAGAGAAGACCACCTTACAGTACGCTGCACGGGGAGAAAGGCGCAGTAATAAAACCGGAAACGCCACCAAGAATCCGGCACAATGCACTCTGGGCAGCGGGGCACGCGGGGATAGCTGCGTTCCAATTCTCGGACAGCTTGGTGGCCTGGTTACGAAGCAGTCATATTAGGCGTCTAAAGGAAGCAGAATTGGAACTGCATAGTGCTCACCAACGCAGACATCAACTTTGTAGCAGACATGTTGAGGAATGCAGGCCGCAGGTATCGTAAATAATATTACAGTTTGTGGTGTCGCGTCGGCGACGGCCCCGAAGGGCGAAGCAGGAGACCTATGCTCGCGTCGAAGAGTCAAGCCAAAAAGGGAATAATTTACTCAGTGACGTCATATAAATACCCTGGGTTAGCATCTTGGTGGTAGAATCACTTGACACCAAAACCGATAAACCGAACCCCCAGATAAGAAAAAATCAAAACATCCCCCTCGCGAGGGGCACGATCAAATGCAGAGCATTTCCGCGGGGGGCGTGCCTGCAAGGCTTACGGATTACGTATTGGTTGTTGTTGTTGTAATTGTTGTCTTCCAGCGTATACATTGTCGATGAAGTCGATGGTGAAACGTGAAACGTGCCGTGAACCCCCTGCCGCGGCTATTACGCAACGTGGAGAGGCTACGACGCAGGGTGGCGCGGCTATGACGCAACACAATCCAACACAATCCACTTTAATCCAACCCAATCCAAATCCAATCCAAGCCAAGCCAAGCCAATCCAATCCAATCCAATCCAATCCAATCCAATCCAATGCCCTTCCCGAGAGAGTGTTATAGCGCCGAAATCGCGCCACCACATGAACGCGAACCGAACGCGGCGAGAGAGGGTGTTGCGAGCGGAGAGATGGCGAGGAGGACGCGGGGGAGAGGGCGCACCTGTGGCCGACGGTTGAATGAGTCAAGGATAGAAGGCGCGTGCGTAACCTTCCATTCTGTGTCGGCTCCGTGGAGCAGTCGGTAAAGTGCCGTGTACCTTGCGTTCCGCCCGCAGAGTCGTGGGATCGAAACCTGGCGCCGGAAGGTATTATTTCTTTATATAGTGTAGGGTGCGGACTACGTAGTGATGCGGACTACGGACGCCAACGCGGGTGACATCGTGAGTTACTAAAATGCTCTGCATTTAAAACTTCCTCCCTTGAAACCAACTCCCCCTTGGGAGGAAAGGCTATACGAAACACTTATTTTAGTGTTCATTTCCACTCTAAAATAAGTGTTTCGTATAGCCTTTCCTCCCAAGGGGGAGTTGGTTTCAAGGGAGGAAGTTTTAAATGCAGAGCATTTTAGTAACTCACGATGTCACCCGCGTTGGCGTCCGTAGTCCGCATCACTACGTAGTCCGCACCCTACACTATATAAAGAAATAATACCTTCCGGCGCCAGGCTTCGATCCCACGACTCTGCGGGCGGAACGCAAGGTACACGGCACTTTACCGACTGCTCCACGGAGCCGACACAGAATGGAAGGTTACGCACGCGCCTTATATCCTTGACTCATTCAACCGTCGGCCACAGGTGCGCCCTCTCCCCCGCGTCCTCCTCGCCATCTCTCCGCTCGCAACACCCTCTCTCGCCGCGTTCGGTTCGCGTTCATGTGGTGGCGCGATTTCGGCGCTATAACACTCTCTCGGGAAGGGCATTGGATTGGATTCGATTGGATTAGATTGGATTGGATTGGCTTGGCTTGGCTTGGCTTGGCTTGGATTGGATTTGGATTGGGTTGGATTAAAGTGGATTGTGTTGGATTGTGTTGCGTCATAGCCGCGCCACGTTGCGTCGTAGCCTCTCCACGTTGCGTAATAGCCGCGGCAGGGGGTTCACGGCACGTTTCACGTTTCACCATCGACTTCATCGACAATGTATACGCTGGAAGACAACAATTACAACAACAAAAACCAATACGTAATCCATAAGCCTTGCAGGCACGCCCCCCGCGGAAATGCTCTGCATTTGATCGTGCCCCTCGCGAGGGGGATGTTTTGATTTTTTGTCCTTATCGGCGGACTCGTCGTTATGTTCGACGTCCTTGATCTTGGCCTTTCCCTCTTCGTAGGCCTTCTCGACGCCTCCCTCGAGCTTCTCTGCTTCTTTGGCCTTCCCAGCTTCTTTCTCTTCTCCCTTCTCGACGAGGGGTTTGATCAGGTAACGGACGAATAATGGAATCTCAGGTGCTGCAGCTATTTGACAGTATTAGGCCGGGTCTTCTGTAAGTATCAGACGGAGGACATAAATGGCATTTATGCCCAGTAGAGATCTCCATTTTGGACAACATAAAATAAGAGAGGTTTCTGGGTATTTTTAAACTGAACATTAGCTGTGAACCATCCTGACACAGATATGATACCAACCAAAAATTCCTCAAAAATTCGTGGTGGAGCTTCAAGTGCTATCTGCGTAGCAAATTAACGTTCAAAAATTTCTTCGGGTAGAATTGAGACAGCTGAGCCTGTGTCTACCAGAAGGAAATATGTATTGTGCCATTCACCTTGACATAAGCGTAGAATCCTTGTTGTGATTAATTTGCGTTTTGCCTCAGCTGGTTGACGACTATTGCTTTATCGTCGTCGGGTGGGGTCTCGATGCATAAGAGTTTCTCAATCTATGGTCTCGATGTTTCGCAACGGGGGCCGGCGTGTCGTTTCAGATGAGGTGACGACGGATGCGTGTTTCCAGAACGCCGCGTACGACAGGCATTCCTGAAGTGGCCGATTTTACCTCACCGGAAACGTTTTCCCTAGAGCGGGACACTGTTGAAGAGGGTGCCACATCCTACTACAGCGGCCACACATTCGAGGAGAACGCGGAGCACTGGTCCGGGCTAACCTAAGCCCCGGACGTGACGGTGATCCACTTCTGTTTCTTGAGATTGTAGGGCGAAACTCGCGATGTGGATGCCATGTCCTGTCACAACGGCCACAAGTTGTCAGCGGTGAAATTCGGTGGCCGGTTCTAAACGTAGTGGATCGAAATTCACAATGTGGAAATCAAAGCGGTCAAGCTCGTTGAGTCCCGTCGATCGCTTGAACTATTTCTTCTCTGGCTGCTCGATATCGTTGCAGCAGATCTTGGACTTCAGTTACGTTTTGTATGACTTGGATGGCTTTGTCAAACGTGAGTGCCGGGCCATCTGTGAGCAGACGTTCCCTGGTGTGATCGGACGCAAGTCCCGCGACGAGTTGATCCACGAGTGAGGCGGCTTGCACACGGCACGCGAAGTCGATCGCTGATTCTCTTTCTGCTTGACATAAACTTCGGAACTGTATGCGGTTCGCCCGCTGCCATGTCGAGACGTCAAAGCGAGCCGCGAGGCGCCGAACGAGATATTCATCGTCGTTGCCGGTGCTTACGCCCGCCGGTCTGGCTGACTCGATCATGGGCGCAGTTCGATTTGCTTCTGTACCCAAAAAGGTCTTTAACAGGGCTGCTTCGCGTTGCGGAGGGAATTTTTCGCAGCCTGCTGCGATAAGGCATGTTTCGAACGAGCGGTATTACTAGGGCCATTGAATGGCCGCCCTCCCCGGTCACGGCAGAAATGGTTGCGGCTTCGCGGCTATGTCAGCCATCTCGACAAGATAATGAACGCATTGGTGCCACTTTACTTCACTTTCTGAAGTTTATATAAGCCTGGTGCAAGAAATACTTTCTGCCAGTTGGCGATATCTTCACGTATTACCTGATGGTTACATGTTATTGGAGGTATTTTCTGCGTATCGCTTGATGAAGGTCGTTTTCGGAACGATTTCGCTAGCCGCCGTCTTCTTCCCCGCGAAGGCCTAACGATCTACCGAACTTGACTGAATATTTCAGCCGAAATTCACAAACAAAAAACTAGCGGCCATTACGGCGGCTTACATGTTACTCAATAGGTGGGGGTGCTTACATTTTCGGTGGTTCAAGAGTCGGTTTGTGTTTCGTCGGCGACGGCCCCGAGGGGCGAAGCAGGAGACGTACATCGAGTCAAAAAGTCAAGCCAAAAAGGGAATAATTTATTCAGTGATATATACCCTGGGGTTAGCCCCCTGATGGTAGAATCACTTGACACCAAAACCGAAACCCAAACCCCCCGATACTACACAGTTATTATTACAAACATTATGTAATTTAAAAACGGAACAGAAGCATTTTCATCACTACTAAACTATACTAAATATTTCAATAAAATAACAAGTTATTTTGTCACAACATTAGTACGCAAAAAGGTGGCGCTTGCGTCACTTAGCAGTTTAGACGGGAACATAGCCTGCATCGTTGCTGACTTCGATGCTCTCTCTTCAAATCAGTCTTCGTTAACTGCTTCCTTCGAATTGGAACTGGGCTTAACATGGCGGAATGTCCACGAAGACAGCAGCGAAGCCGTCTAAACGATAAATTGGAACGCATCCATACCCCGCACGGGGCACCTTGAGTAATCTTGGTGACGGTACTGGCGATACCGCGGACCCCGAGCCCCCCAACATAAGCTGTGACCTACCGTGGTGACGCGTTTTTAAGGTGAAGGGTAGAAACCTGTAACGGTGGCCGTCGGAGGCTTGGTCAAGCTGCGGCTGATGGGCTCGCTGCCTGTCTACCAGGCAGGGAGCTCTGGGACCTCTTTGACTATCAGGGTAAGGTCAAAGAAGAAAGTACCCCGGTCTCCCTGCTTTTTCCTATGCCATATGGATAATTCAAAACTCCCCCCCAGACGTGATCGGCCCCCAAAAAGGGGCCGCACCGAAGTTTCCTTTCCATCCCTTCCAACAATCCACATTCCGAATCCTGGCAACTATCCTTGATTCTTGGTTATCGAGGCAGTTGACAAAACAAACCCTGTTTCTTCCATGTCCGTATTCTTGATCCCTAAGTTCCTGGAAGGCATCCTCGGAAAATGGTTCGATGCTAAGAAACTCCGTACCGGTGAAGTCCTAGTCAATGTCAAGACGCAACAACAAGCCACTAACCTCCTGTCGCAAACCTGCATGGCAGATCTGGCCATCAGAGTCACTCCCCATCGTAGCCTCAACAGCTCTTAGGGTGTGATTTCGGAGACCGATTTGTTGAATGAGACCGAAGATGATCTGTTAGAAGGCCTGAAAGATCAGGGTGTAACTGCAGTGAGGCGTATCACCATCAGACGAGACAAGCAGGAAATCCCCACAAAACATATAATCTTGACTTTCAACCGCTCCACACTTCCTGAATCCATTAAGGCAGGCTTCATCTCGTGCTCTGTCCGAGCGTACATCCCGAATCCGCGTCGCTGCTACAAGTGCCAGCGGTTCGAGCATGGTACCAACTCGTGCCGGTGCCAGCCAACCTGCGCTAAATGTGCCCAACACCATCTCACTGATGACAGTTCATCCAACCAATTGCTCTGTGCCAATTGCCAAGGACCTCACGCTGCATATTCGCGAACCTGCGAGCGGTTCAAGCTTGAGAAAAAAATAATAAACATCAAGGTCACGGAGAACATCACCTTCCCAGAGGCGCGAAAGAGGTTCGCCTCTTTCCCCCTGGGGAGGTACGCCGACGCAGCTCGCCGGGGGGCGGAGCGGCGTCTGGTTTCGGCGGGGACCCAGTACCGCGAGTCGGACTTCGTCCCGCCCCCCCCCCCCTGGGTTGCCTCTGGCAGCCGATCCTGCCTCCGCACCGCTCGCTGAGCCAGCAGGGCTTGTGGTGGCAACCTCTTCCGTCGGGACCGGTGCCCCTCCCGTCCCTGCCTCGCCATCCTCCAGTGCGTTGGAGGGTGCCATGGACACCACGGGCTCCGCACCGGCTCCCACCGCCACCGCACCGCCCGTGCCACTTCTGGGGCCTCCGATACCTGCGGCAGTGGCGGGTCAAACGAAGGGCCCTCGTAGGAGGGCCAAGTCCGGGGGGCTCGGTTCGACGGCTACACCCAGGACATCGTACGACGAGATGGGCGTCGTGCCATTCTTGCCTGCAACGCAGCGCAAGAATCGGCCTCCGACGTCCAAGCCTACAGAAAGGCCCAGAATGCCCAATCCAAGAGTCACAGCCCCGAAAGACGACGCATAAACATACACACTCCAGTAGCTCTCACACTAAATAACGGGGAGAGAAAACATAGTTCAATGGAACTGCAAAGGCCTTCTGAATAATCTTAACGACGTGCATGAGATTCTGCATGCTAATCAGACAAGTCTAATGTGTGTCCAGAAAACACATCTGAATTCCAAGCACACAAATTTCTTGAATAGTTACCTGGTATACAGAAAGGACAGGGATGGCTGCACGCACTCTTCTGGCGGTGTGGCCGTAATTGCCCGGCAATCCTTAGCCTGCCACCTTGTCACTCTGAACACTGTCCATGAGGCTGTAGCAATTCGAACAATAATATTTAATAGGTTGATAACGGTATGCTCTATATACATTCCTCCTGATGTTTCACTTTCGAGCTCTGACTTCGAGGCGCTGGTTGACCAGCTGCCCGAAACGTACATCCTTACAGGCGACCTTAATGCACACAATTGTCTTTGGGGCTCCACTCGTACGGATGCCCGAGGTCGCCTGATAGAGAAATTCCTTACATCTTCGGGAGCAAGCCTTTTCAACAATAAACAGCCTACACACCATAACATAAGACACAACACATACTCATATCTTGACGTGGCGATTGGCTCCTCAGTTCTCTTTCCTCTTCTCTAGTGGGGTGTGGGCACTGACCCATACGGTAGTGACCACTTCCCCACCTCACTAACGTATATAGGTAAAGGCCCATGCAGTCCATCTTCCCAAAACAGGTTCAATGAAGCAAGAGCTAACTGGAATACATTTGCAGAGACATCCAAACTACACCACAGATCCATAGGACACCTACAGGTTGAAGAAGCTACCCAACTGCTCACGGCGCACATCCTCGACACCGCCGAAAGGTCCATTCCCCACGCATCTGGTGCCCCGCGCAACCAGCAGAGGCCGTGGTGGAATGAGGACTGTAGGCGGGCGCGAGAGGCCCAGAACAAGGCATGGGGTATCCTTCGTCGGTACCCCACGTCGGGAAACCTCCTCTTGTTCAAACGGGCCAAGGCGTTAGGCAAACGTGTGCGTCGTGAGGCAAAACGAGAGAGTTGGCGTACATTCATAACATCAATAAACTCCTACACAGACACACGAAAAGAATGGACGAGAATACGGAAACTCAAAGGACAACAAACACGCAGCCTGCCTCTGGTCAGCACAACAGCGGACACACTCGAAGACCAGGCTGACACACTCGCACAACACTTCCAACACGTTTCTAGTTCAGCACACTTCACAAACACTTTGATGAAACACAAACAAATGGCCGAAAAGAAGTCTATACTAGATAACAATAGGTCAACATCTTTTTATAACTCAGAGTTTTCACTGGATGAGCTGAGGGCTGCTTTGAACACGTGTAAACCCTCAGCTCCACGCCCAGAACACATCACATACACAATGATAAAACACCTGCACGCAGACACTCTTCTAACACTCTTACACCTATATAACAAGATTTGGCTTTCTGGGCACATTCCAAACTCTTGGAAGTGGGCTATAGTCGTAGCTGTCCTGAAGGAGGGAAAGGACCCGTCGTCCCCCTCAAGTTACCGTCCTATTGACCCGCCGCGGTGGCTCAGTGACTAAGGCGTTGCGCTGCTGAGCACGAGGTCGCGGGTTCGATTCCCGGCCGCGGCGGCCGCTTTTCTGACGGAGGCGAAAAGCAAAAACGCCCGGGTGTACGAGATTTCGGCGCACGATAAAGATCCCCAGGTGGTCAAAATTAATCCGGAGTCCTCCACTACGGCGCGCCTCATCGCCTGCGTTGCGTCGGCGCGTTAAACCCTTCAATCAATCAATCAAGTTACCGTCCTATTGCCCTGACGAGCTGCCTGTGCAAGCTCTTCGAGAAGATGATAAATCGCAGGCTCGTGTACTTCCATGAGTACAACGGTCTTCTCGAGAGCTGCCAGGCAGGCTTTAGGGTGGGGCGACCCACGAATGATCAACTCGTAGCTTTTGAATCTTATATGAAGGATGCCTTCGTGCATAAACAGTATTGTGTAACTGTGTTTTTCGACCTCGAGAAGGCCTACGACACCGCTTGGCGCTACGGGATCCTCAGTGACCTGAAGTCTTTCGGTGTTTCAGGTAACATGTTGAACGCTCTTGTGAGTTACTTGTCAGACAGAACGTTCCGAGTAAGAGTCGGTGGTGCTCTTGCGAATGTGGCAATTCCTGTGAACAAGGAGCACAAGTTTTCAGGCATTTTATTCGATGAAAAACTTACGTACATTCCTCATATAAAACAGCTCAAATGCTCAAAAAACAATGAATATTTTTAAGGTCCTCTCACATCAATCTTATGGGGCCGACAAACAACTCCTGCTGCGCCTGTACACAGCGTGGGTGGGGTCTCGGCTCGACTACGGCAGTGTTGTGTATGGGTCGGCGACAAAGACCGCACTGAGAATGCTCGACCCAGTGCTGCATCTTGGTTTTCGCCTCTCATGCGGCGCTTTCCGCACTAGCCCTGTCGAAAGCCTTTATGTCGAGGGCGACAAGTGATGTCTAGGGCATCAGCGGGAGTATGTTGACCTGCTATATGCATCTAAGATTCTGTCCCTTACCAACCATCCTTTTAATCCCATCATGAACAATACATCGAACTTGCAACTCTTTTTAAACAGGCCATCCATTTCCTTACCTTTCTCTCTCAGAGTTAGGGAGGAGGCTTCTGCACTCACGGTCCCTCTTTCAGACACGCTCAAGACACCCATCCATAATTTAATTCCACCATGGCATCTACATCCTATATCATGCGACCTATAGTTCACATTAGTGGAAAAAAATAGGGTACCCAGGAGTGCAATTCTGCAGTGCTGCCTGTTCCTGCAGGACAAGTACAGGTGCGCAGAATTCTATAGCGATGCGTCGAAAAGTGGTTTTACTGTATCTTGTGCAGCGCACGGACCAAATTTTACCGTTACTAAAACAATGAATTCTCTTAGCACTATTTACACGGCAGAAGCCTATGGCATTTTACTCGTTTCAAACCACATCCTCGAACATAAAATTCCAAAGTCCATCGTCTACACAGATTCTCTAAGCGTTGTACAGGCTCTGTCATCAGGAAAGACATCTCAAAACTATGTGATCAATGCTCTTTTCAAGGTACTAATGACTGCAAATGCCTCAAATTTTCAAATAACTATAAGCTGGGTACCAGGTCACTGTGGGATCCCTGGCAATGAGACTGCTGATCAAATGGCTGGTGCTGCTGCTCTCATGACCACAGTTGACATAACAACAGTACCTTACAGCGACCTAAAGACGCACATCAGACGACAGCTTCGTAACACATGGCAATTACGCTGGAGTCAACAAACAGACAACAAACTACACGTAATAAAACCACAACGGGGACGCTACATAACTGACTCACACAACAGATACACTGAAGTCGCCCTGGCTAGGCTGCGGATAGGCCACACACATGTTACGCACTCCCATCTGCTCACGGGAACTTCGGGACCCACGTGTAGCAGGTGTGGAAAGGGCCTATCCGTAGTCCACATACTAATCACATGCAAGGCACTTGACACAACACGACACAAACATTTCCCTGAATTATACAGATGACACATTTCTTTGCACCCATCATACTTTTTAGCCGACGAACCAATGTTTTCTAGACAACGTGTTTTTAAGTTTTTAGCTGAGGTAAACTTCCTGCAGCTCTTGTCATATCACGTGTGATCACCCTGACCCTATACACCAGCCATCTCCATTGTCTTTTGTTTTGCATCACCTTTACTTTTAGTTACATCATTTAGTACTTACGGTCTCATGAAAACTCAATAACTTCTTCTTTGGCGCTGTTTGCCCATAGTCGGCCTTGCGCCAATAAAGCCCAACCATCATCATCATCATCGAAACGCATCCATAGAGGTGCACTGGCCAGCTCGAGGCTCTATGAAACGCCGAACACCCGAACACTTTGTCCCACCAGACGAGAACTTCAAAACACAACAGGTTCAATGGTCATAATCTTGAATCATGTAAGCCGAGTTAACGATCAATTTTGCTGTGGTCATGAGATAATACGCTGAAAGAGATGCAGGATACGAAATTATTTCAGCAATGAAACGCTACGACCAAACTCCAACCTTGTTTACCATAGTGAGAAGTGACCTTCCTGTTCCAATAGAACAGCGGTTCTCAACCGTGAGTACGTTGGGTACCCCTGAAAGGCTTGCAAAACGGATAGGCACGATGAACTATGTTGATCCGTGTCATAATTTCCAAGAATTAGCACTGAGAGTTAAAGTCTTCAACATGCTGATCAATGTCCACCTCTTCTGTCTGACGTTTATGCTGACGCGTGTAATTTTGTCAAACAATTTTCACTTGCAGCTTATAGTCACCGAAACACATAGAAGCTCTGCCTTTTGTGTGTCTGGCTTTTTCGCAGAACTGGCGTATCATGCAAAAATCGAACGTTAGACCATGGGTCCAGTGCACTAGCTTCACCAAATATTAAACGTTATGTATAGACAAGCCAGGTTTTTGTGTTTTTAGCGAGGTATAGCAAAAAAGAAAAATAAATGGGGGAGGGGGGTTAAAAAGTTTTGGGGGGGTTTCGCGGACCCCTGAAATGCCCTCCAGACCCCTTTTTGTCCGCGGACCCCCATTTGAGAACCACTGCAATAGAAGGTTCTACAACTACCGCTAGTAGTAGACCAATGCCAGGCACGAGACTCCCGAGGCATGAACGGCAAGGTCTTGCATCTGGCGTTTCTTTTTAAACGTGAAAGCATTAAATGCCCCATGAAGCGAAAATGTGGCGTCCGGCTTCGGCATGACCTAATTGTAGTCCACTAAATGGCCAACCGCTCAGGTACAATGCAGTCAAAGAAAAGAATATTCGGCGGATCCGAAATTGGAACCCTAGTCCAACAGTCGAGCGCTCATCAACTGCACCTGAAGCGCCAAGACTTGGCTCCAGGAAACCAAAAATCATGCACCCTTCCGCCTAACGATGGGGATGGTTAAACGCGAAGCTTTGTCGTAATGAATTCTTTAGTTGGCCAACCCAACACCGAGAATATTCCTACTATGTAGGTAGGAACCACTTTTATTGAATACCCACAGCAACTCTCGGGTGCGCACTCCATACACTCTTAACCAAAATGGGAGAAAGTAAGACCAACTGCAGCATTTACGCCTCACAAAGGACATTCAGCCCCCTAAAGACCAAACGCGCCAGAATTAGGCCCGTGTGCAGAATACAAAATGAAGGGACGAAACGTTGGACCCCCGACGCGAATGGGACAAACGGAAAGACTAACAGCGCCCTTTGCTCCCGCAACGTTGCTGTTGCTCCCACTCGCGGGGGCCCTCCGACTTGTTTCAACTTGTTCGGCGTCCAGCGGGGACGGACGTGCGAAAGGTGAGCTGCGGCGGCGGCGGCTTTTCCCCATTCGCCTTTTTTTTTTTTTTTGAAGTTCGTGAGCTTGCACGTTAGCGTCAGAGTGTCAGTTTTTTTTAAACCAACGCCAGTCGATTTTTGGCGTTACTGCCGACAACGACCTAATTTTTATTTGTTTCGGTCAATATTTACCCTAACTTTTTACTTAACCCTAAAATAGTAAAAACGTTATTTTTCTTGAAACGAGCGGCCCAACCGCATGAATAATCACCCCAGCAGAAGCACCGTACAAAAAGAAAACTAACCGCTAAGTTTTCTTTCTTTTGAAATTGCAGTTTTAATAAATTGCAGTTTTAATAAACCTCCCCGTCCTGCAGTCCTTCCCGCACCCACCCGTCACCCGCACCTTTCACATGAATCTCACAGTAGCAGGCACACGCTCGCGTGACTAATCTACAGTGGCTGAAAGCTTCCTTCACTTTTTTTTTCATTTTCGTAGCTCCCTCATTGGCAGCAAAGCGCTCGCTGCGTGGTCAGCCTCAAACATTTTCGCCCCTTTCCTTTGAAAGCCTTTTTTTGTGTGCACATCCGAACTCACTGTGAACTGTCCGCAGAGAGGAAATAAAAACGTGCAGCCACAGCCACTTCCCATGCAGCAGACTGAGGGACACCCTTTTATTTGTTTTGCCTGAGTGAAAGATTGTTAAATTTGTTAAACATTAAGAAAATTCGGGTCTTATTACATTTTTGAAATAAAAACGCATTGTTCGACACCACAGCCAGAAATCAATAAAGACCTTATTCTACAAACCCGCACCATAAGCGCACGAAAGCCGGTTTTCTTCCAATAATTGAATATTTCTTCTTGTTTTTTTATTTTTTATTGCAATCCACTCATTTTGATTTAGAGCTGGTGCTGACAGGAAGTGTCTCTTTCTTTACATGCCTCGTAAGAAGGGACGGAAGAGGCCCTTGTTTCATGCTACGTAAGCCTCTCAGCATGATAGCGAACCTGCATGCGAATAATGAGCAATCTTTATATTTTCTGTTGCCCTGATTCAGTGGTTCAACGCGTTGAGTTAGGGAGCATGAGTCCCCAGGTTCTATTGCTGGTTTGACCGGCGTCTTTTCTGCGTGAGTCGGAAAAACAACACTGTCTGGGCTTCACATGTAACGACCGTGGCCATGGTCCTAATTAATCCGTAGTCTTGTACTCAGTGCACTTCACAGGTCACGTTTCGCTGCACTACATAAAGCGTTGATTTTGCTTTTGTCTTTTTGCTTTTTGGGGTATTTTTTATGGATGCTTGTTAGGGCTGCTGGAACCTGTTTTTCTCAGTTTTGCGTCATACCACGAATGTTGTCCTACCACGAATAACACTTGTTTTTTGCCCTATTTCTTTCCTGCAGGAGCGTGACGACATTCGCCCATTGCCGACAGCGGCACGGAGGATGGTTGTCTCCTCTCAACGGACAAGTACCTCGTGCAAGTGGAGCGCGCTTGCGCCAAGGACAGCAGCCATGAACACCCGAATACTGGGCGCGTCGCCTTGACAAGGTGTACCAAACAGGCCATCGAAATAGAGACTCCAACATTAATAGTAGAGTACGGTTTACTTGTATTGTGTATGTTGCTGACACAGTGTTCCAATAAAAGCTTGAAAGTGACATTTTCTTTGTCGTGAATATTTCAAGTGGCCAACAAATACTGTTTCTGGTCTTTTGTGCTTACCCGCGCCTTCTGAATTGCCGGTGTAATGAAACGACAGTCACTCATGGAGTATTTGCACGAGCCAACACAACGTCTTTTAGTATGCACGGTTAATCCAGAGGGGAGCATTTTGAGGAATGAACATTTAGTCTTGAAAGCATCAATTGGTCTAGGGGGAGTAATGGAAAATATTAACGATTGATACTTAGAAGACCAACGGTTGGTCTCCAGTGGACTAACAGGGTAGACTAACAGTTGATCTGCAAGGGGCCAACAGTTAGTCTTTATGGCGGGCCAACAGTTGAACCACAACGTACTAAGTGTAGAGGGACTAACAGTTAGCACCCTTGCCGTGAGTTCCAAAAAGGACTAATTCTAGTGGCAACGCATTTAGTCCCCAAAAGGACTAACGCCGATGCCCGTTAGTTCTTTTTTGTATAGAGTGTAGGACTAACGTTTGGGTTTAAGGTGTACGGCGCGAATCGGAACCCGCTGCTTGGCGGTCGCTTCGGCCATGTCGAAACGGAGCAATCGGATAGACGCCGGCTTCATAACGCGAGGGATCCTGGTTCGGTTCCGTCCACGGTAAGCGTTTTGTCTTCCACTTAACCCACAATCTTTCATCATCATCGTCAATGAAAGTTGACTTTCCTGCAGGCGTATTTCTAAACGCTTCGCTGCACAGAGCACCCACGTGACATGTCTGTTTGTGCGATTAAGAACGGTAATTAACGGTCGTCATTGGCTGCGCCCCAAACTTAACGCGACCTAAAACATACCAACTCACTACTATTAACGAAAACAACCCGTACATTTCAGTTTACAAAAACCTAAATTTAGAAAAACAGTGAGTCAATGAAAAAAACACCAGATAGAACTGCTGGGGCTCGAACCCAAGCCTTCAGCGCCAGTACTCAGTACTCTACATCAAGGCCACAGAGCGCGAACGGAGGTGTAGTTTTAGCAGGCGCTCAAAAGAATACCGCGCTCAGTGACATTACACATGTCACGTGGGTACTCTGTGCAGCGAAGTGTTTGGAAGGACGCCAGGGCGCATTGGCGTACAACGGCATCAGTGAGGAAACTGAAGCTCCGCTTTAAAAGGTGGCCCAAGCGAATGCGTTGTGGCCGTCGACATAAAAACGTGTGTGAGAGACATAGATTGAGGTCCACAGCAGTAATTTCAGCACACCCCGTTTGCCGTAATGGCGAATATGTACGGCTTACAAAGGCGAAGAAGAAGGGAAAAAAACATGTAAACAAGCCCCCTCCATGGGCACGCGCCGTCACCCTGTAAGAGATGGTTAGAACCAAAGCGCGGAAGTGATTTGTGGTTAGCGCGAAAGTGATTTGTTTGTTTGTTTTTTCGCGCAAGAATAAAAATCAAATCAAATCAAATCAAAATGGAAGGAATGTAACGGGCAAAGGAATTCTCCTAATGCGTGTGTGGACAACAGTGTTTGACCGTAAAGCTTTCACGAAATGGGCAGGGCACTAATAAATCTGCGGCCTGTGGTACGAATGGCAGCAGTGTGTTCAACCTATCAGAACACACTGACAGCATGGACCGAGCGTCGCACCGACTCGTTGCGTGAGGAGGCAGCAGTCAAGGCACTTTCAGACTACATAATGGGAACTCTTGTCGGGGCTTATTAACCCTCTGCTGGTTAGATAGCGTTGCACAGAGCTGCTGAAGTGCAGCACAGTTTCGCTGAACCTACGGAGTTCCGTGTAACACAAAACGTCCGTTACAAGGGACGCTAAAAATGCACGTGTCTGTGCGCCTTTTATGTGTTGATCTCTTCCTGTTAGACGTTCCTTTTTATCAGTGGGCGATTTAAAGGGTAACGCAGGAGCTTTTTTTTTTGAAAATTCATTTCAACGGAACAGTTAATCCCGATGGAAGACCAGAGGCCCGAACATGACTTCCGCGACAGACTGCGCGTTCGCCCGGTCTCCTCGGCAACTCTAACAGTGGGCTTGTTCCTGTGATTTCTGGGGATTTTAGGGGGAATGGGGGGTGGATATCGTTTTAAATGCAGAGCATTTCAGTAACTCACGATGTCACCCGCGTTGGCGTCCGTAGTCCGCACGCTCACTGCGCATGTGCGTCGAGTCGAGGCGATAGCGAACTCTCTCGCGAGGGGCATTGGATTGGATTCGAACACTCTCTCGCAAGGGGCATTGGATTGGATTTGATTGGATTGGCTTGGATTGGATTGGCTTGGCTTGGATTGAATTGGATTGGATTGGATTTGGATTGGATTGGATTAAAGTGGATTGTGTTGGATTGTGTTGCGTCATACCCGCAGCACGTTGCGTCATAGCCGCGGCAGACGCGCTGGGGCCGGCGCATGTGCTGTACTCTCTCTTCCGCGGTTTCCTCTCCTTCTAGCGCGGCGCATATAACCGGTGTGCCGTTCTCCGGCGAAGCCACATCCGCGCTTGGCTCAAACACCTAGAGTCCACGCCGCTTTACAAGTACGCCAACGTCGTTGACTGGGACCGGCTTACGCAGTCCCCTCAACGTATATATGCGGCGGAGCGCGCGTTCGGAATTCAGTCAAGGGCGTCTTTGCTTGGCTTTCGCTTGACGTGACGCTTTGCTTGACTCGAGTAGATGCGACGCATTTACTCGAGTTCCCCCCGTGGGAAGATGCGGGCGGCTTTTTTCTTGGTAATTCGCCTTTGTGATGTTTATCTACGACCCTTTGTAGATATTCAGCTGTAATATACCGACAAGAAAGGAAAATTTAAGTTTCTTGCATTTAAAGCAACCTGTTTGCTTTTCTCGCTTTTTTTCTTATAAATACCGTGTTTTAGCCAGCCTGTGCAACTCCTTCAATACAGAAAGCGCGGAGTGGTGGCCCCCTGAAGTCAGCCCCGCAGGTCAGATTTCCAACACTGCACTTCAACGAGAAATCCGTGCCACCAAATTCGGAGAGAAACAGCGTCCGGCAATATGTTCTAACAGGAACTTCGAGTTATTTAACGTGTGTGTGTTTTTGTGTGTGTGTGTGTGAGGGGGGGGGGGTGAACGTATTGGCGGTGAGAGCGACTACGGGTGGCGCTCCAAAGCCCGTCTGCTTGACCTCGTCTTCGACATTGTCGTATTTTTCGTGTGCATCATTGGGGCTCGCTCTCCCTGCAGCTTTTTCTTTTCGCTTAGTTGATGTTTGATGCTTGCGTGCACGGAATTGTGCGTGTGCATAACATTTTATCACAACAAAAGGCTACAAATCAAATAAACACGCCCAAGGGGGGACCTACAGTCCGGTTGTACTCTATGTCGATGTCGCCGCTGATCCGTATTACCCCTGCTATGCCCTCGAAGCCGCTATTCAGATGTCCAATTCCCTACGGCAGACTGCATTTCTGCCATCTTCCTCCAGGAGGCGGAGAGCCCGCCATGATGCTTGCCCCGTCCCACTCACATCTTTGAGTGACTCTATAATCGCCATCCTATAATCGCCAACATCTCCCAACCCATACCGTAGCTCTTATCACGACACCCACGCATACTACGATGGGAGAGCCTACACCAGCGCCCGAGGTATCAGGCACCAAGAGCTGGCCACTCGGTAGTCATAATCTATGTGGCGATCTGTCAACACATGCCACCACCTTCTCACCTTCCATAATACCTTACCTCATCATCTCGGACGACTCCTCTATCCCCCTGCACATCACTCTTCACTCTACACCAAGAAATCTCATGTCGACCGGTCCAGAACCGTACATTTTCTACCCGTATTAAACCACCCCATTAACCATGTCCTTACTCTACCCTATGTGTATTCTGCCCTGAAAGGGTGGACCTAGCCAAACAATGTGAGGCAACCCCGGACGGCATACCCCTCAATCTCTTCAAATACACCTGACCAGCGGGAGGTTGCCACCCGCAGCAAAATACCTAGAACAAACGACACAGTCTTGGACCAAGAAAAGGAGGTGGCATTAACAGCTTACTACGTATAGGTTTTTCCCGCCCCTTTTTTCCTGCTTTTTTGGGGCCCCACAATAAATATCTTCCCACCACCACCCACCCTCTCACTTGATGTGCCGACGGGGCCACCTCCCCCCTTTTGGCTACGCCATCAGGTGCCCAATGGCGCACGCATAAGACACACCTTGAGTTAGCCAGAAACATGTAGCATCGCGGCGTCCTGGGCCTGCTTGCTCGAAGCACAATAAGGCCGTTTTATTCGCAGTCTAGTCTTATTGGCAGTCTTATTTGTGGTCTTATGTTCCCTAGGCTATAAGATGCTTCCCGGAAAATCACACGATAGCGAATAAGACCCGAACTAAGAACGCAATGAGGCTGTGAATAAGACTGCTCCGAGCAGTCTTATTCTGACGTGGTCGGTCATTTTATCATAAAGATCGACCTCCATACCGTGAAAAAAAAATCACGCCATATCCACGGAATGAATGATGATAAGTGGGGCGAAGCTCGAGAGGGGGAGATCATCGGTAACCGTAACTCTCCCGTGAAAGTTCGCCCATTACATCATTAAGAAAGACGTAAGACTGTGTGCGTACATTGTACAAATCAACTTTTATTTTCGGAGTCAATGCTCCCAGGCCCAGACCTGGTGAAAGACCCCGCGCCATCGAGGACTACCCCGCACCGCCACCACAATTTGTCACGTAGGATAGGACACAACGGTAAAGAACTTTTATTTAGGGCGAACTTGTGCCCGAACAAGACGAGAGGAAACGAGCAAAGGTCCTTGCGTCTCGTTCGATCTCCGAGAACGACTGCCTGCGTTCGTGGCGTGATCTCTTGCGTGATCTCCCCCTCGCAGTGCACGTGCGCTCGCGCCTCCGTTGGCGAACACAGACAAGCTCGCGCTCCCGGTGCCGAGTTTGCGCTGCCGGTTGCAGCCGGTTCTTGCGCGTGCAACGCGGCCCACTTTGCGACATCTCCGAAAGCATGCGGCGGTCACGTACCACGAGACACAAGGATGGACAGACCCATGGCTTTAGGAGCTTCGCCCCTAAAACAAGTGCAGAAACCAAGAAGTGGCGAACGATGCCGCGCGGCGGCCGCTTGACCGTTTTCTCCGAACAAATAAATGCCGGTCCCGCGGAGATAGACGCCGTTGGAAACGCAGTCGCTTAGGTTTCGGGAGAGAGGGTGGGAAGGACCAGACAACACCGGCGCCAGAAGCCGCAAGGCATACCTACTTTGATGTGGCAGCGACGGCTGCAGCCATAGAGTTAACCACCGGTTTCAACTTTCGCTGTACTATGGGCGTGTGCTTCTTTTGCCGGGTAGCGTGGCTTTTTTTTTCTCCCTCACGTCAAACAAACATGGAATGGAATGATAGTCTGCGGCCCGATATTTGTCCCGAGCAGACATCGGGTGGCCGAGCGCGCGGTGCGAATGTGTGTTCGGCTGCTATGTCGGCTGTCATCGCAGTGGCTACGAAAAGGCAGCACAGAAGTGACGGAACAAAATTATTTTGTAATAAAATCATGCCCATTAACTCAGAAACAAGAAATAGGCGTTCACAACAGAATTGAAATATGACAACAAAACTATACACAACAGCAAAACGTCAACAGCCTGCAATACCTCTGTCCCTGAGCGTTAAATAAAATCGCGTTTTCAAAGAGAAGCTGCGCAAACTTAGCGTCTTTCCATCAGTACCTTCGAAAGAGGCGGTTGCTTTGTTGTTTGGGTTTGTACTTTGATTGCGCATTCTGCTTGAGCAATTTGAATCTCTTGCACGTTGAAGCATGCATGATATCAACATTCGGCAGTATTCTACCGCGCGATTGTTTATAGCTGCAACCCTCGGTAAGCGAGCTGCCGGCTAAGCAGTGGGTTATCGCGATCGTGTCTCTCTTCCCTATGGCGTGAGCCGCTGTAGTGCCCGTTGCATCCGAGTCTACGACGATGAACCTGAAGCCAATTCGAAACTGTCTAATTCACGGTGAGATAAAAAGCACGAGCCGAGTTACGACTACGTGAGGCAACGCAGATGCTTTTTGTTTATGTGTGTCGGTGACGATCTTTGTTTATGACTTCGTTTACGCTGCCGCGTGAGTTGGCTTACCAAGGATGGCGGATAATTGCAACGTATTTGGGACAAGGCCCAAATACGCCGTCTGATGGTCAGCAGTTCTTGAATTTACCCTGTCATGGTTGGAAATAAACGCTTTCCCAACACCGGCGACAGCAACAAGCAGTATTGCGTAGTGTTCCCTGTTTTTTCCCAAGGGCCTCTCTCGTGCTCATCTAGGTACCCGCTCTCCCTATAGTCTTCTTGAAGTCCGCGAATAAGACTAGACTGCAATAAGACTGCACGTAAGCACGTTTGTTCGTGCAAGCAGGCCTGGTAGGCGTGCTCGTCTTGGACTGTGGAAGGCGCGATTTTCTTTTAGGAGCCAACAATTGTATTTTTTCACGGAAACCTTCTTCAGAAAATTGGCATCAATAAAACCTTTTCTGAGGAGCACATATTCTTTGCACCGGAGGCCGCCTTTCCTCCCATTTCCAACAAAGCCGGACATTTCGATTCGTGAGGCATATAGTTCTACCGCATTATTAGTAGAAATCTCATGGGGAAGGAATACAGGGCAAAAAATAACAACGATTTGCTCAACTTAGCCATTTCTCGTCTTCGATTAACAAGCCAGAGCGTTCATCCGAACCTCTCCCTGAAGGGCGATTTACTTTATTGCTGTAACTCGCACAAGCTACATCTAGGTAATGAGCTGCGCTTTGCTAGAGGGCTCCGGATAAATTTGGCTACCTGACGTCTTTAACACGCGACGAAACGCTGACAGATAGCGTTTTCCCTTTTCGCCATCTAACAACGACCACCGCAGCCGCCACCAAACCGGCTTTCTTAGGCTCAGAACAACAGCGCCTTACCAGAAAACCCCCGCGGTGGTACTTCCCTTGGTTAGGAGCCAGGGAAGTGTACTTTTAGCGTTGGGCCTAAAGCCAGACCATTTTTAATTGACCCTATTTATTTTGTTAGTTAGGTCATGGGGAAATAATTTAGGCGTCGCTTTATTTCTGAATCCTTTTATATTTCATAGTTAATTTTAATAATGCAATAGGATATCAAATTCCTACGTTCATAGTTGTTTGGTTTAATTAGGCGGCATGCAAATGGTACATAGTATATGAATATATGTTGTTTACCCTCACTACTCTGCGTGATTTTTGCAGACGAGAGGGCCGCTGCTGCACTCAGGAACACTATGGACATTACAACGGTACCCTACACAGACCTCAAGCCACGCATAAGACAACACCTGCGCAGAACATGGCAAACACACTGGGACGAACAGACAGACAACAAACTACATGTAATAAAGCCACACTTGGGACGGTACACAGCTGACTCACACAACAGACACACGGAAGTCGCTTTGGGTAGGCTACGGATAGGGCACACCCATGCGACGCACTCGTATCTGCTGACGGGATCTTCTAGACCCCAGTGCAGCAGGTGCGGAGAGGCCCTATCCGTAGTGCACATACTAATCACATGCAAGGCACTTCACACAACACGACACAAACACTTCAGAGAACTCTACAGGCAACATATTCCCCTACATCCATCGTTTTTTCTAGGTGACGATGCCATTGTTTCTGTGAAACGACGTGTGTTTGAGTATTTGTTAGACGTCAAGTTTTTATACCTCATTTCCTATCACGCATCATGAAATCTGGCCCTATACACCAGCCATGCTCATTGTCGTTTTGTAATTTCACTTTTGTTTTCGCCGACTTTACTTAGTGTGTAAGGTTTCACCTCTCATATAGGACTATTGTTTTGGCGCTCTTTGCCCCAGTTGGCCTTGCGCCATAAACATCCAACCATCATCATCATCATCTGCGTGATTTTTTTTCTCTGTTTATTGCACAACATGGGATTGATGGGGCCGCATCCGGAAAGCTCAGAAATGTTACCTCCCGAATGAAAATCAGCCAACCTCAATATCTCGCGAATTTTCTTTCAGGGGCGCTATTCCAGAAGGCCCTAGTTTCGCCTACTCCCGAGTTTCCAGCTGCTTGGGTTATGAAAGTAGAGATAGTGGAGCATTCGAGACACCTCGAGCGAAACAGCCGGAATCGCGCGCAGCACGTCTGTCATATTCAGCTCGCTGCTTATGTTGATAGAGTGACGCCTGTGCTATCTTCCGCATGCAGCACCATCTGAAATCAATCTGCAATACTCGTTTCCTAGCATAAACTAGATAACCCCACTGCTACTTTGAAATCTCCCGCTTGGCTGTTGGGCATGTCCGGCGCGGGGCGGTCCGTTTTAAAGCAAAGCGTTTTACCTCTAACCCCCAAGGGGTCTTTTGCGGCCGTTGGTGTCATCAGAAAACTCCCGCGAACAAATAGAAGAATTTACTCCACCGCCAGGAATCGAACCTGGAACTAACAGAGTAACAAAGCAAGAGCCCGTTGTCGTACCGATTTAGCTACGAGCCCACGCGGAGACAGGGAAGACAAATGGTGCACTCACCAAGCACATCTACGGGTTTAACCCCTGCATTCTCTCTAAATGTCACGCGATAGCGAATAAAGGAAGCTCACACCAACCCATGGCATCTCACTTCTAGTACACCAATGGGCCTGTGGCTTCCAGTGTTCACGTAAAAAATTTCAGCTCCTTGTCGTCCGCCCTCACGCCAGACGATACCTCAAGGAACACATTCAAATACCCCTTGATGGCCAGTCCATCACTCAAAGCCCCAGAATCAAGATACTGGGCCTACATCTTCAGGGACCAAGAGGGACGTATCCTTGCAGCGCCTCAAACACAGCATCAATAAATCATACACATGCTCAGGCGAGTTGCCACCAAGAAGCGAGGCCTCAAGGAATCCGACACGTTTCGATTAGTTCAAGCTTTCATCCTCTCGAGAATCACTTACTTCAACCCCCTGTCTAATTCTTGGCAAGGAGGACATAAAGATGCTTTATATAATGATTAGAAATGCGCTTGAGCAAGCCACTGGTCTTCCCATGAGTGCCTCCACTGAGAGGCTGATTAGCACGGGGCTCTACAACACCATGGAAGAGCTGACAGAGGGCCATCTTTCTATCCAGAAGCTTAGAATAAGCAGAACTACGGTGGATTGGCGTATCTTTGACTGTATTGGCTGGGCAGCACAGAATGTCACTCCACTTCATGTACTCCTGGACTTTTGGCGACAAGGAGTGAAAATGCTCCCTTTGCTTAGAAATATGAACCCCTCAGACGACGAGGGTCGCCGGCAAGCACGGGCTCAAGCGCTCAACACCCCCCTCGCTGGAGATCATGCAGTTATGTACACAGACGCCTGCCAATGTCGAGGGCAGCAGTACGCCATCATCGTGGCTACCTCCAGAACCAACCTCCTTGCTTGTGCCTCACTCAAGACCGAATACATGATGGCAGCAGAAGAGGCAGCCATCGCATTGGCTCTCACTCAACAAGGGGTTCGTAAGGTAGTCACCAATTCCCAACACGCCTACTCGAATTACCTGTCGGGTTTGGTGTCCCGACCTGCACTGCGTGTGCTAAAAAACCACTCCCCAAACGGTTCAATTCAGCTCATCTGGACACCTGCTCACGCTTCCAAGGAGGGCAACGAATACGCCCACCAACAATCCTGCGCTGTTACCCTCCCCCCCCTGCTATGGAGCTGCTCGAGGACAGTCACCCGCTTGTTCCGTTCAGGGACATAACCCAGCATTATCACCTTCTGAGACAGACCCGACCTTCGTCTTACACCGACCTTTCCATAGACCAACAACCTACCCTACGGCTCAAACAATCCGGCTCCTTCCCACAACCGACGCGTCTTTACTTAATGCTCCCGATTCGCTACAACGCTGAATGTAAATTTTGCTCAGAAGTAGGAAAACTGCCACATAATCGTGGTGTGCGACTTTAGTCCAGAGCACCCTCCTCTCTTTCCCTCAACTACCGAACAAAAGCAATGGGAGATGCTGCTGTCCAGCCCCTCTCTGCCTACCCAGGTTCAGCTGGTGGACAGAGCACAGGCGGCGCGGATAGAATATGGGCTACAGTGAGGAAGGAACCACTCCCCTGGGCCGCACTCGGGGCCGTTCAGAAATCTGAATAGAAGTATTTCCTCCCCCTGCACTTCTTCCTCCTCCTCATGCTCCTGCTCCATCTCTGCAGCCGATCTCGTGTCGCCTCCGTCCCTGACGGCAGAGACGCAGAAGTGAGATCGTCTGACAGCGGGTTTAAGCTATAATTTTATAAAAAAATTGAGATCGTCTGACACCGGTTTTGAGCTATAATTTTATAAAAAAAGTTTCCACTCATATGCTACACCAATACAACTCAACCAATCACCGTTCATGCATCATGCGTTAATTTAACTTTAGCAAGAATATCGCTTTGAAGTACTAGAGGGTGTGGTTAAGTGCATTTCACTTCTCTTTGGTTTCACTATTTGTAGAACGACGTGAGTGAATTTAAGTTATGTCGCATGGGTAATCGTTGTTGTAGCTGTTTACAGCTTTGCTTTCCAACCAGATTCACAGAGTGGATTGGCGCTAATTTTTTCTCGGTGTTCGGTTCTTCCACTGAATTATGTTTGCTACTTGGCTTAAAGGTATTACCAGTGCATCTCTGCGCAAGCACAAAAGAAGTAATCAAAGGAGTCCACTGTAGCGAACAGAACGCGCCCTGCTCCCGATCATGGCTTTTGTTCACGGCTTGCTTGAGGGTGCACGGCGGGCGCTTATCAGAAATCATCCCGTGACAAGAGCGTGTTTGAGCCTTGGCGAGTGCGTTTTAGACGTTGAAATTGTCATTTGTCATCGACTACGTTATCACGGTGTATGAATGGTGTATGAAGAAGGCTCCCGTGGTAAAATCTGGTCTTCGTGGCTGCTCCTATGGGATCGTACAATAGAGAACACTCTAAGAAAAAAGGGTAGAAAAACGGATGAAAATGCGGGTTTTCTCCCCCTGCACAGCGAGTTTCTCCCTTTAGCTCATTACAGGTAGCGCCGTCTGTATGGCATCTACGAAACACGGACACGGGGAGCATACGTTCTCCCCTGTCGTCTGCGATCTGCCGTCGGCGTCGATGCCGATAGCGAAACCGTTCTTCGTGGCACAACGGCTTTCGCCGATCGCGCGTACGCGATTATTCTGTGCAGCATCGCCCCTGCAATGTGGTACTTCCTTGTTTACTCACTGTTTTTTTTTATCACCATGTTCTCGCCATGCAAACGGATGGTTCTCCAGCCGTGTGTTTCGCGCACATTCTGTGGTAGCCGCTGCATGTGTGCTGGGTGTGACTCGCCTGCGCCCAGTTCAACGTTACCACCGCATTTGTGGACGCTTTCTACTCACTGCCAGGGGTAAAAGAGGGCAGCGATTATACTAAACTGCCCCTTTCTTCATCAACAAACACGGACAGCAGCATATTGATGCATACGTGACCAAGAGAGAGAGAGAATAACCTTTATTTCGTTCCAGCATGCGGGATTCCCACCGGCCGCGCAGGGCGCGGGGTTCACCCTATCTAGCAACCACCTTTACCTCGGTGGCACCCGGGCCTAGACCTCGGGGCTAGGTTGCCGGCCTCCTATTGCTACTCGGAGTGTCCCCCTTTCGCTTTTGGAGGGCCAGCGCAGCCTCGAGCTGCCGGACGGCCCGTAATTGTTCTTCGGGATGCCCCGACCCCACACAGTGTTTCACAGGCGGCGGCAGCACGCTGTCCGTCGCCCCCCTTTTGCCACACCCCCACAGCATATGGGCCAGCGTGGCCCTGTCCAGGTTGCACAGGCTACACGTGTCGTTTTCATAGAGTTCCGGACACATGTGTTTTGCCAACGCGGGGGTGAGAACGTTTTCAGTTTGTAGCTGCCTGAGTAGTACCCCCTCCCGCCGAGTGAGATCTCGGTGTGGTGGGGGGAATACCCGGCGGCACAACAAAAGGACCCCTGGGGTAGCGTTTCGGCTGGCGTCTCTGAATGGTTGCCAGACCAGTGGTGCGCACTTCGCTAAAAGAGCGAAAGCAAGGCAACTCAAACATACTCGCCATACTATTTCGTTGCACGTTTTTTTTCTTCTTCTTTGAGCTGTTGTACTACTTCTTACAAAACCTGAAACTAATAAAAGGTTGCAATTGCACGAGTTACATTTGACGAAACAACAAAACACAGCTGAGGCTCAAGCATTGCTGTGGGTTATTCGAAACAAACAACAAGCTCAGTGTTCCTATTTGCACGCTCTGCACTCAGTCGTATAAATGCTTTGCGGCCGATTAAGGTGTAGTTGTTTTTTGTGTTTTGCGGACACGTGAAAAGTGTACTGCGTGTTGTGCAATGTGTATGTATATGTGTATTATGCTTCCGCTGTTGTCTATTGCATGTATCGTGCGTTGACAATGCCTTCAACGAAGTGTATGCTGCTGTGTTGTGCTATGTTTCTTCGCAATTTGTGCCCGCCAGCCTGCAGCCTCTCTCATAGAGTTTCATACATAATACCTAGAGGGGAAACTGGCGCTAGTGTCAACGCGAACATGGCAGCGGCGCTTACGCTTCAATGGGAATGATGGGTAGTTCTGGAACCGGATTTCGTAGGATCGAAACAGGCCTCTGGCTGCGCAAATTGTGTTTTTTGACAAAAAAGCTCGTATTGCCCGGTTCTCCATTTACAAATTACATGGCGAACAAAAAAGTTAGTGACAAAAAACCGGTTTGTACGAAATAAAACGGCGCGTTTAAATAAAAAGCAGACGCGGAGTCGAGGAGGTTTGTTGAGCAGGTTTGCCTGTTGCCGCCAACTACAGCAGGACGCGCACTTATTTAAAAACTACTTGTATAACGTTTCGGCGCTGGTGGTTTGTAATAGGAAGCGAAAAGTTATGTGCTCATAAAAAAAAGAAACCGATTACCTTTGGAGAAGTTGTTCTTGCCTAAATTAGTGACATTCATCAAGCTGCGTTCTTATCAGCCGCCGTTACTGCCGGTACTGCTGGTCTACGCCGTAGGTGCCGGCGTTCACACGGAAGGTGTGGCTGTTCCAAGCGATTCACAACCGTCGTGAGCTTCGACAATACTTTGCTCTGCCGAATGAGCAGCGCCGCAACTCCTAATTCGCAGACAACTTCGCCGCACAGAGCGCCATCATTTGTGTTTTCGTACTCGCTGTGTCGGCAACGAATTGGTAATCCACCCAATTCGCAAGTCTAGTTATAAAACATACTACTCAGGGTGGCGTCAGTGCGCGCGCGGCATGCAGTTCAAGGAGAAACGTATTTTTGATAGCTTCTTCCTACACACCGCGTAGGCAAATGCGTTCATGTAAATCCAAAACGAAAACGAAACTGCCTGCAATTCATAGTAACTTCCGCAAGCCATCGAGCGGAAATCCGAATCCAGAACTACCCATCTCGCCCAGTGAGGCGTACGATCGAAGCGCCAGTTTCCCGTCTAGTTATTTGGATGAAACTCTATGTCCTCTGTAATGTTGCTATGTATATATATATATATATATATATATATATATATATATATATATATATATATATATATATATATACAGAACGAAATGCCGGCAGTCTACAACGCCAAAGAAGGCATAGGGGAATGGTTAGACTATATTTTACCGTTAGTGACGTTACAATCTTTATTTATTATTATTGTTACGTGAGAAAAAAAGAAAGAAAAACGCGCCCAGAGTGGGGACCGAACCCACGCCTTTCGATTAGATCTCGAATGCCTTACCAATTCGGCTATCTGGGCGACTGTGTTCTGCTTCACTTTCTGGGGTATATATGTTTACTACAACTGTATCTGACGCTTGAGGGTGGTAACCAGCGCCACTCAGACTATACGGGGAGAAGGGGACCTTCTTTTCAACCCCCGGGGCGTGACGCGGACGTCTACAGCCTGTCATAAGCGGTTAACTGGCGGGAAGCCCTCTAATGCTACCTTGGCATGAAGGCTGCCAGAACCGAGGCCCTCGCTAAGCTTTCGCATGATAATAGGGTTTGGAAATGAGGGGCTCGTTAGGAAATACAGAAAGAAATGCCGGCATTTCTTTCTGTATTTCCTAACGAGCCCCTCATTTCCAAACCCTATATACATATATATATATATATATATATATATATATATATATATATATATATATATATATATATATATAAATCTAGAGAAAGATAAACTCACAAAGCGCGCAGAAATAGTATAAGTAAAGAGTCGGATACACAGCAAGAACAATAACAAACAATGTTTACTTACGTAGCGGCAATGGGACTTGCCTTCATCAGAGTAAAGTTACATGACCATAATCATGTAACTTTACTCTGATGAAGGCAAGTCCCATTGCCGCTACGTAAGTAAACATTGTTTGTTATTGTTCTTGCTGTGTATCCGACTCTTTACTTATACTATATATATATATATATATATATAAGAGAAGAAAAACTTCGAACAAGGTAAAAGCACGATTGTGGCCTACGTTTCAGCAAAGAGAACTTGCTTTCCTCAGGGCAATCTCTCGCCTGGCAGGCACGGTTTATATAGGGGTAGGACCCCAGGTGAAAGGAGAGGGAAAGATGGAAGGGAAATTGAGCAAGCTCCCAAACAAATCAGCTTGCTCAATTTCCCTTCCATCTTTCCCTCTCCTTTCACCTGGGGTACTACCCCTATATAAACCGTGCCTGCCAGGCGAGAGATTGCCCTGAGGAAAGCAAGTTCTCTTTGCTGAAACGTAGGCCACAATCGTGCTTTTACCTTGTTCGAAGTTTTTCTTCTCTTGTGTTCTCTACCATCTTCAAAGTTCTACTACTCCCTATATATATATATTTATATATATAGATATATATATATATATATATATATATATATATATATATATATATATATATATGTATATATATATATATATATATAAATATATATATATATATATATATATATATATATATATATATATATATATATATATATATATATATATATATATATATATATATATATATATATATATATATATAGATAGTTCGAGTGGCGCTGGCTACCATCCTCAAGCACAGGAAACAAAAATACCTAAACACAAATACCCAAGAAAGTGGAGGGCAAAATCGCCCCGCCGGTAGCGTAATGGTTATCGCACCAGACCGGTATTCTGGAGGTCGTGGGTTCGGATCCACTCCACTTTTCTCCACTTTCTTTCTTTCTTTCCAAATTCTCTATCTGTTTCACTGACCTACCACATCCTCCCCTTTGCTTTCCGAGGTTTTCTTTACTGCCAACTCTTATTTCTCTCTCTCTCTCTCTGTATATATATATATAGTTGCGTCCTGCCAAACAGGGACACCGGGAAGTTGTCTTGGCGAAGACGCAGGGGCAAACTATTTATTAGGCGAGGTGCCTAATTTGCCGGTGGAAACATACAGAGAGCACCGGTTGGTGGCTAGCAATATGGCGACCAAAAACAGAGCACACGAGCCGCTAGCCAACGCGCTCCTTCGTCGTCCTCGGCTGTGCCGTATCACACGGCACGTACCCACGCGGGGGATTCGCATGTCCGTCCTACTTGATAATGCTCTCATCCCACAGACTGGCACGTGACATTACCCCTTCTCCTCAAAAGCATCGACTCGATGCTACAGTTATGCGCGGGAAATTTAGTCCACTGCTAGATGCATGGTGTGATCATCGCGAAAAGTATTGTTTCATGCGGACCACATGCACAATTTCTGGGCGAGATCGGGAACGTCCAGCGGCACTTGGGCTGGCTGGAGCGACTTTGTAGGTAACATCGCTAAGCTGTCGTAACACCATGTACGGGCCAAAGTAACGCCGCATAAGTTTTTCCGACAGTCCCCGGCGCCTAACTGGAGTCCACACCCGAACCTGGTCCCCAGGGGAGAAGGTTGCATGTCGGTGGCGAAGATTGTAGCGAGCGGCGTCACAACGCTGGTGCTGTTGTATACGCTCGCGTGCCAGCGCGCGTGCTTCTTTGGCGCTGCGCACAAACTCGTGAAGGGGGCCGTCTTGGTCGTCGTGGGTATCGGGTAGCAGCATGGCGTCAAGAATTGTGGAAGGTTCCCTACCTCAGACAAGTGTGAATGGCGTCATTTGCGTCGTCTCTTGTTGGGCCGTATTATACGCGAACGTTACGTAAGGCAAAACTGCATTGGACGTCTTGTGTTCCGCATCGGCGTACATACTGAGCATGTCGGATATTGTTCGGTTCAGACGTTCTGTTAAGCCGTTAGTCTGGGGGTGGTATGCGCTGGCCTTTCGGTGGGAATTGCCGCTCAATCTCAGCACCTCTTGCAGAAGTTGCGCCATGAAGGTCGTTCCACGGTCGGTAATCAGCACTGCGGGTGCGCCATGCCGCAGCACAATTCTTGTTAGAAAAAACTGCGCAACCCGAAGCGCTGTAGCCCTCGGAAGCGCCTTCATTTCAGCATACCTGGTTAAGTAATCCGTGGCGACTACTATGCATTTGTTCCCAGTTGTGGAAGTTGGAAAGGGGCCGAGCAAGTCCATGCCAACTTGTTCAAAAGGCGTCCTAGGAACCTGAACGGGCTGCAGAAGTCCGGGTGGACGGCCGGGTGGTGCTTTCCGTCGCTGGCAGTCCCGGCAAGTTCGTACATACTGCTGTACGGTGGCCGATAGCTTCGGCCAGTAGTACATCTGCTTGATCCGTGCCAGCGTACGTGTGTAGCCGAAGTGACCCGCGCTAGGCTCGTCGTGACAGGCCTGCAACATTTCATTCCTGAGAAGGTTGGGTGCGACAAGCAGGTAGTTACTCCCACTCGATGCGAAATTTCTCTTATAGAGAACGTTGCTTCGCAGACAGAATGGCGACAGTCCTCTGGCAAATGCCTTCGGTACGACGGTAGTGTGGCCTTGTAACACATCAAACAGCGATCGTAGTTCCGGATCCGCGAGCTGCTGCTCCGAAATGGTGGATGCGTCCAGAACTCCGATTAGCGCGGCATCGTCGCTGTCGTCGTCATCGGCGTGGGGAAGGCCAACAGGAGCTCTTGAAAGGCAGTCTGCGTCTGAATGCCGCTTGCCGGATTTGTGTACGATGGTCATGTCAAATTCCTGGAGCTTAAGCTCCATCGCGCAAGACGGCCAGTAGGGTTCTTAAGGTTCGTGAGCCAGCAGAGGAAATGGTGGTCGCTCACGACAGTAAAATGACGCCCATAAAGGTATGGTCGGAATTTGAGGAGGGCCCAAATAACAGCAAGGCACTCTCTCGGTGGCCGAGTACATACTTTCGGCCCGTGATAGTGTTCGGCTGGCTGAAGCGATGACTTTTTCGGTGCCGTCTTACCACTGGGCGAGAACAGCGCCGAGCCCCACATTACTGGCATCCGTGTGAACCATAGTTGCGGCATTCTCGTTGAAATGAGCCAGCACAGGTGGTGTCTGTAAGCGACGCCGGAGCTCATCAAAAGCCTCTTGCTGTTATTCACTCCAGATGAAAGCTACGTCGTCACGTGTGAGGCGAGTGAGCGGGGCCGCAATGTAGGAGAAGTTCGCTATGAATCTCCGATAATAAGAGCACAGCGCCAGAAAACGCCGAATGCTCTTTTTGTCGGTAGGGGTGCAGAACTTCGACACGGCATCAAGTTTATCAGAATCCGGGCGTATGCCCGCTCGACTGACAACGTGACCGAGAAATTGTAGTTCTTCGTACCCGAAGGGGCATTTTTCTGGTTTTAGTGTCAGTGCGGCAGATCAGATAGCCTGAAGAACGGACATCAATCCCTCCAAGTGCTCTTGAAAGGTCATGGAAAACACGAAGACGTCGTCTAGGTATACCAAAGCCGTTTCCCACTTCAATCCAGACAGAACCGTGTCCATCATTCTTTGAAATGTTGCAGGCGCTGAGCACAAACCAAAAGGAAGAACTTTGAACTCATAAAGCCCGTCGGGAGTAACAAATGCGGTCTTTTCACGGTCACACTCATCGACTTCAATTTGCCAGTATCCGCTCTTTAAGTGCATTGACGAAAAGTAGCGGGCATGTCGTAATAGATCGAGTTAGTCATCTATTCTCGGCAGAGGATATAGGTCTTTTTTGGTTACTTGGTTTATTTTGCGATAATGGACGCATAATCTCAAGCTGCCATCCTTCTTTTTGACCATGACGACCGGTGACGCCCAGGGGCTTGTCGATGGCTGAATGACGTCGTCGTCTAGCATTTGGTCCACCTGCTGCCTTATCGCATCGCGTTCTTTTGCGCACATTCGGTAGGGGTTCTGCCGAACCAGTCTTTCATTTGCGGCAGTAATTATTCGGTTTTTGACCGACTGGGTTTGGCGGACGCCCGACGTCGACGAAAAGCAGTCCCGGAAACTCTTTAAGGGATCAGAAAGCTGGCGTTGCTCTGTTGGCGGGAGGTTGCGGTTAACGTCGATTACGAGCTTATTTGGCGCCACGGCTGACGCTTTACTCTGCAGAACGAAGCAGTCCGTTGCGTTGTCGATGTCTTCGAGGACGGCAACCACCGTTCCCTTGGCGACTCGTCGACGTTCATTGGTTAAGTTTGTCAGCAGGACCTCCACTTCGCCGCATGCTAGCGTCAACAGGCCCCGAGCAATGGCGATCCCACTCTCCAGAAGAAGGGGACTCAAGACCTCGGCAATACCAGGGCCGCTTAATAGGTCATCACACCTAACGAAAACAAGCATGCAGGCCCTTGGTGGTAGGCTAACGTCGTCGCCGACAATTCGCAGGTCTGGGGGTCGGTAGCCGGTATGTTCTGGTGTGTTATCTTTCGTAGGAAAACTCACAAAGCCTTCGCCGACGTCGATTACCGCATCATAATCGCGCAAGAGGTCCATTTCTATAATGAGCTCTCTGCAGCACTCCGGAAGGACGACGAACGTACCGACGAAGTCCGAGTCGCCAATGAATACCCTCGCAGTACATTTTCCGACAGACGTCATTAGGTGACCCCCGGCAGTCCGAATCTTAGGTCCATCCCATGGAGTCTTGACCTTTCTGAGCCTGTCAGAGAGTTCCCGAATAATTATCGAGTAGTCCGCCCCGGTGTCCACTAATGCGGCCATTTCGTGTCCGTCAAGAAAAACTAAGTTCGGGCCGCGCGTGCACGTCGACGTCTAAATTTTGGGCTGCCGGTTCCCCAACTGCCGGCAGTAGAGGGAGGCCTTCGGAGCTTCGACTACTGGCAACCTTGCCTCCCAAGGTTGCGTCATCTAGTTTCCCCGTGGTGGCGCTGGAGACCGCCGGGTAGGTGGCCCTCCAGGAGTGCGGCGGCTGGGCGAACCTTGGAGAGCTGGGGACGGCGAACGCGACCGACGGAGTGGTGCGGTAGCTCGACGCTCGGCGAGGAAGTCAGAAATGGCGACCGGTCTTTCTCCGAATCGGGGCCGAACAGCGTTGGGTGGGAATCTAGGCAGTCCGATTTCGCGGTAGGGGCACCGGCGATAAATGTGCCCAGGTTCGCCACAGTGATAGCAGAGCGGCTGGTTGTAGGGAGTTCGCCAAAGTCGGTCTTGCGTGCCTGCGGACGATAGTATTGTTGCGGACGGACCGAAGAGTTAGGACGAAACTGCTGTTGGGCAATAAGAGGGACTGCTTGTTGTGGCCAGCATTCGGCTGGTTAAGGCGGCTGGTATGGAAGAGGCGGCACGGCAGGCCTCGTGGTTGAGGCGCGAGTCTGGGCCGTGAGAGCCGTGGCGAAGGAGACTGGGTGTTGAATTAATTGTGTCACACATAGCAAAGTAACCAAGAAGAAGAGGACATGGCTCGAGGACGCTAGGGAAGAAAGAAGAGGAGAAAGACGAGGAACTTTCGGACGCTTCATGGACTGCCACTAACCTTGCCAGTGCTTTTGTCGTTTGGAGGCACACAGCTAGGTCACTGCCATGGGGATGTCTGTCAAGCCATTCATTCCTTCATTTCAGAGACAGCTCGTCTGCCTTGTTAAAATGATTCTGATCAGGCTCTCTCACTCCTCTTTCTTCTTCTATTTCTGTCTTCAACCTATAGTCTAAATTCTTTCTTCGACTGCACCTTTTTGCCTATCTGGTTTTTTGTTAAAAAAATACACTCTTCCTGGCCAATCCCCCTGAGTGGGTATGCGCCACTTTATGGGCCACCACCACCACCACCACCATGTTCGTAGTGACAAGCAAGTCAATGTGATTGAAATACAGTTATTCTGTCGGTGCGGTGGCTTCGGACTCCATTCTTCCGCAACATATGGTGCCTGTAAAGCTGGGAACGAAGTCGGAGCTACGAGATCGGCAGATCAAGAACCAAGCGGGCTGAAAGCGGTGACTGTATCTACCAGGTAGAGGCAAGTAACGCAGCGTGCACAAGCTGAAAGAAAAGAGAACGGTTCGTAGGCAGCAAAATACCAGGCTCATCAATGAAGCTAAAACGGTACTGGATACAGCGGATGTACAAATGTTGGGCTCACTCATAAAGCGTCTGTAGTCGAACAATGCTGAGTTGAGTAAGCTGAATTCCCAGTTGGAAGACGCTATACCCGACGAAGAGTTCGCGGCTGAGTATGAATCAATGCTGAAATATCAGGACGCCGCCAAAGGCATGCTGGGCCAGCTGAAGGCCAAGGATAAATTACTTCGGAGTGGTTCACGCCTGCCTGGGTCGACAGCCTTAGCTACAGCGGAGGAGTCTCACAGTGACGAGCATCATCGGCTGGTAGGCTCCGTGAAGCTCCCTACGCTGCAGCTGCAAACCTTCAACGGCGAGTTGGGCCAGTGGCTGAGCTTTTAGACGCAGTTCAAGGCAGCCGTCCATGAAAACCCCAGGCTGAACAATGGAGAGTTCAATTACCTTCGGTCGCTGCTGGGTGGGTCCGCTGCTTCATTCATTGCCGGGCTGCAACCCACTGAAGATTGTTACCCACACGCCGTGGAAATTCTTTCGCGGCGCTTCGGTGACACCCGCCGCATTGTGCAGCAGCATCCAGCGCAGCTTCGAGTGCTTCCTTCAGTGGTGTCCTCGAATGATGTCGGCGGACAGCGACGACTGCTGGACCACGTGCAGTGTCATGTTCGTGGACTCGCGGCTCTGAAGGTTTCCTCTGCCACGTACTCCACGATGATGACTGATGTGCTACTGAGTGCCCTGCCATCAGACATTGTCGTTGCTTATCACCGACAGATAGCACATAGCTCGCACAGATCAAGCCTTCGAGAGGGAGACTCCTCCGTCGGTGGAGCACCGGCGCCACCAGCGTCCTTTGACGACGAGCTTGACGCGCTTTTAACCCACCTTATGACTGAAGTGGAATGCCGAGAACGGAGTGGAGTTGAAAGCAAGAAGGAACAAGCCCGGCCTAAAGCGCAAGATGGCGAGGGAGGTTTGGGCATGTCGGCAACGGCAGCTGTGCTAAATTCTAGCACCTGCAGCGGATCCAGTTGTCTGTTCTGCGACTCAGACCAGCATTACACGCAATTATGCGACGGCAACATCAGTCATAAGGATCGGATAAGGAAGTGGGCTGGTGACAGACGATGCTTTCGGTGCACTTTGAAAGGACATTTTTCTAAATAGTGTCGCCGCAATGTCACGTGTGCAAACTGCAATGGGCAAGATGTGTCATCGGTTTGCGATCCTACCTGGCAGCGCAGAGAAACTGACAGAGCAAATAACGTGGGGAAGTTGAATGCCAGTAGCCTTCACTCCAGCAATCAACACATTCAAGGCACGGAAATACTGCTGCAGACTTGTCGGCTCTGGATTTATGGGAGTCGGCAGTGTGCGCACGTCCATGGCATCGTAGATGGGGGAAGTCAGCGCTCTTTCATCCGAGATGTCTCCCGTAACCTCGGTTTACAGGAGCTTGGGAAGACCTGCTTGCAACTGATTATCTTCGGTCAGGATGCGTTGGCAACAAAGGAAGGCCGTCTAGTGGAACTTGTCGTCCGCAGGCAGTACAATGACGAACTGTTCTCTGTGGAAGCCATCGAAGTTCCTTTCATTTGCAAGGACATCGTGCAAGGGCCAATAGAAAGTGACCCTGTTTTGTCTCTCGAAGCTACCGGTCACCCTATTGCGGACAAGCTTCTTCAGCCCGGAATGACGGCGGTTCCTAGGATTTCCCTGCTACTGGGGGCTGATCATCTCTGGAAGGTTATGACCGGAGAGGTACATCGTCATCCCAGAAACAATAGATTCATTGCACTCAACTCTGTCTTCAGGTGGACGTTCCAGGGTCCCCTTTCCGAACTCAGTTCATCGGGTGTTGCATCAAACGTGTGCGTGTTGAACGTGAGCCCCAACTATGAGGCGGTGGGCGAAGTGGTTAGTAGATTCTGGGGTCCAGGAAATCTCGAAATGTTTGAAGCAAAGGCAATATATGACGAAAACGAAAGGAGCGTGCCTTCCACACACTGTAAAAGCGGCGACAGCAAAGAATCAAGTCTGCGAAAATGGAATCAAGCTTGACAGACGCAGGCGTACTTATTAGTGATCAGTACCAGGAGCGACCCGCAAGTGCGACAGGGCTTCAGTCAAAATGCAAGAAACGTACGAGGCTTTTCCGTAACAAGGGTACACCATCCTCACAAGTTCGGTCAAAGAGCTCCCGGCGCAAAATAGTTTCCCAAAACGCGAGCCAAAATTGGAGTAATCAAGTGTTCCGACTGAGCAATTCACCGTCCATGGCGCAAACCGAAACGAAACGAGCTACAAAGAAGCGACATTCGGTTCTCCCACATCACAGGTCAGATTACGGTTCATCGCCTGAAAGCTTTTATTCTCAAGCCGCAGAAAACAAAGGGGACTATACTGTGCACGTCACAGAGCACAGTGCACAGTGCAGGGGCGGAGGATGAAAGGTCGAGAATAAGAGAAGAGGGCGTACATTACTGACTCAGAAGGAAGTTTTCACTTCTCGGTGGAAAGTAGTAGGTGTGACACCAAACCATTTTGCTCCGCGAGACGAACTCGATATGCAGTGTCTTAAGAGTACCAGGCAAGGTTTGAGTCAAAGAATTTACGGACAACGCCAGGAGCTTGAACAACATTTTTTGTGGGGAGCGGAGGATGTTGAATTATTTGTCACACATAGCAAAGTAACCAAGAAGAAGAAGAGGACATGGCTCGAGGACGATAGGGAAGAAAGAAGAGGAGAAAGACGAGGTACTTTCGGACGCCATGATTGTAGTGACAAGCAAGTCAATGTGATTGAAATACAGTTATTCTGTCGTTGCGGTGGCTCCGGACTGCATTCTTCCGCAACACTGGGCATGGTGACGCTTGGTGCACTGCTGGTAGAGAAAAGGCGTTGCGAATTTCATCGCGCGCTATGTCGGTGACGGAGGTCTGTATGGGTCCCGACGGGAGGATGCAGCACTTAGCGAGCTCTTCTCTCAACACTGCGCGGATGAGATCCCGAAGGCGGTTGTCCTCATCCGTGGCCATGACAGCAGAGATGCTCGACGATGTTTTGGCACCCATGTGGTCGTATTGTCGCGAACGCTGTTGTAGTGCCCTCTCAATGACAGTAGCCTCGCGGATGAATTCTTGGACCGTACGTGGCGGATTTCGGACGACACCGGTGAAAAGCTGTTCTTTTACGCCATGCATAGGATGGCGTACTTTTTTTCCATTCTGCCATGTCTGGGTCGGCTCGCTTGAATAGACGGGCCATGTCCTCCGGGAACAAAATATAGCCACACTCTCGTTGGGTTTCTGAGTCCGTGCTTCCAGAAGACGCTGTGCTGGTTCACGGCAGTCGGAATTCACGAATTTCGCTTGAACATCACGACGACAGTCTTCCCAAATGCGCAGGTTCGCTTCCCAATTCTCGAACCAGATTCTTGCACCGTCCTCAGGCGAAAAATAGACTTGCTGGAGCTTTCGGGTGGCATTCCACTGGTTGAATGCAGCCACACGCTCGAGCTGTTCAAGCCAGTCCTCAACGTCTTCGTAAACCTCTCCGTGGAACTGGGCGGGTTCGCGGGGCTGCTGAAACGTCACCGTAGTAGGCATCGCCTGCGCAATTACCTCTGGCTGAGAGGCGTGCCTCCTTGGTGCATACTCCACGAGAAGGCCCTGTTCTGGAGGAAGGCCGAGTTTCCGGCGGCTAAACCGATGAACCGGAGTATGGACGGGCGAAGGTCTCTCGGGACTAACATCCGGGGTCGTAGGGGGCATCGGAAGCACCCTCCACTAGTGTTGCGTCCTGTCAAACATGGACCCAGGGAAGTTGTCTTGGCGAAGACGCAGGGGCAAACTATTTATTAGTCGAGGTGCCTAATTTGTCAGGGGAAACATACAGAGAGCACCGGTTGCTGGCTAGCACTATGACGACCAAGAACAGAGCACACGAGCCGCTAGCCAACGCGCTCCGTCGTCATCCTCGGCTGTGCCGTACCCATGCGGGGGATTAGCATGCCCGTCCTACTTGATAATGCTCTCATCCCACAGACTGGCACGCGACAATATATATATATATATATATATATATATATATATATATATATATATATATATATATATATATATATATATATATATATATTGTAAGGCGGGTTTATTGCCTTGACAGCCGAAGGCAGGAGGGGCACTCAGAAGCCAGAAGTGGCCCAGCCGGCAGAATGTCTCGAGCACTCCACGAGCCTCATGCCGATGACGAAGCCGCTGCGGTGGCTCACGCTGTAGCCTCGTCGCCATCGGTACAATCCGGGTGGTCAATCCCCTTGAGCAGGCATACGCCAATCACAAGGACAATGCTGACTGTTGTTGTGACCGCATAGCAAATCAGTTATTCGTTCGTGCCCGCATGGTGGCTGTGCGCCACTTGCTCGTCTTTCGCACTACAATTACCCCCACGACGAAGGGAGCCACCCTGGCGACCTAAGGGCACGTCACGACGTAAGGGCCGTAGTACGGCTTGAGGCGATGCACGTGTACCGTTTCGCGTCCGCGGCAGCGCAGGTCAGGCGACGGGGTGACCGGCTCCACAACGTAATTAACGGAGGAGGTTCGTTCGAGTACGCGGTACGGTCCATGGAACTTGGAAAGGAGCTTGCTAGAAAGTCCAGGTGTAGTGGAGGGTACCCAAAGCCATACGAGTGAGCCGGGAGAGAAAGTCACTTGTGGGTTGTCACCGTCACGCCGATGTGTTTGGTCGAATTGGTCTTCGGAGGAAAACTTCGAGCAAGCTGACGACACTCCTCAGCGTGGCTGCAGAGTTGAGAAACAGGCGTGTATTCGGAAGCGTCGGGTCGGTATGGTAGAATGGTGTCGAGAGGGAAGGATGCTTCACGGCCATAGAGGAGGAAGTACGGCGAGAACCCTGTAGTAGTCTGCGTCGCGGTGTTATACCCGTAAGTCACGAAGGGGAGAATGGCATCCCAATCGGAGTGGTCAGGAGAATCACCAAGGGTGTGGTTAAATCTCTCCGTCAACTCATTAGTCTGAGGATGGTAGGCTGTAGTGCTGCGGGGGGTGACGTTGCATTCTTTGAGGAGAGCCTCGACCACTTCCGACAAAAAGACACGGCCCCGGTCACTGAGAAGTTCCCGTGACCACAGAAGTTCCCGTCTGTGACCCCATCGAACGTTCGACCGTAGAGGTAAGGTCTAAACTTTGAAATAGCCCACACGATGGCCAAGCACTCTTTCTCTGTGACAGAGTAAGTAGATTCCGCCTTTGTAATAGTGCGGCTCGCGTATGCGACGACGTACTCGTCGAATCCCGCCTTCCTTTGGGCAAGCACTGCTCCCAGACCTAAACCGCTTGCGTCGGTATGGAGCTCGGTGGGCGTGGAAGGGTCAAAATGACGCAAAATGGGAGCTGACGTAAGTAAGCGGCGTAGGGTTACAAAGGCTTCATCGCAAGCAGGGGACCAGATAAACAAATCGTGATTTCCGCTGAGCAACTTCGTCAGAGGCGCAATGACGGACGCAAAGTTGGGCACGAAGCGTTGGAAGTAGGAACAGAGTCCGACGAAACTGTGCAGGGCTTTCACGGTAGTCGGTTTCGGGAAGTCGGCAACAGCTTGGAGTTTAGCAGGGTCGGGAAGAACGCCGTCCTTTGAAACAACATGGCCCAAAATTGTCAGTTTGCGGGCAGCAAAATGACACTTTTTATCATTCACCTGCAGCCCAGCGTCGGTAAGGCACTGCAGGACTTGTTTCAGGCGACTGAGATGGGTGTCAAAATCAGGCGCAAATACAACGATGTCATCTAAGTAGCATAAACAAGTTTTCCATTTCAGGCCACGCAGAATGTCGTTCATCATGCGCTCAAAAGTGGCAGGCGCATTACATAACCCGAACGGCATCACGTTGAATTCGTATAACCCGTCGGGAGTAACGAACGCGGTCTTAGGCCGGTCTTCGTCTGCCATCGGCACCTGCTAGTAACCCGAGCGGAGGTCTAAGGAAGAGAAGAACTCGGCGCCTTGCAGATAATTTATTGCGTCGTCGATGCGGGGCAACGGGTAAACATCTTTCCGGGTGATGTTGTTCAGTCGTCGATAATCGACACAAAAACAAACAGACCCATCTTTCGTGCCAACAAGAAGGACCGGTGAAGCCCACGGGCTATTAGACGGCCTAATGACACCACGCTGAAGCATTTCATCAACGTGCGTTTCGATCATGGAACGCTCTTTGGCTGATACGCGGTATGGTCGCTGCCTCAAAGGTGGATGAGAGCCAGTGTCAATGCGGTGTGTGACTGTCTGCGTGCGGCCCAGGGAAGTGTGCTGGCAGTCGAAGATGGATCGGAAACGGTGAAGAAGAGCGAGCAGCTGGTTGCGCGGGACAGTGTCGAAGTTGCCGTCTACGGAGGGAACGAAAGCGGCCAAATCAGATGCACGGGGAAAAGGCGGGCTTAGCGAGCTGAGCGGCAGAACGGGCGACGCATCCGGGAAGTCGTTTATTAGGCGAGTGTCAATGCTTCGACGCGTCCAAGGGACTCGCCACGATGCACGGTTAAAGGTGAAGAGGAGGTATTGCAGATGGAGATCATGCTAGCGCCATTTTTGATTTCAAGAATGGCGTAGGGGAAAGGGGCGCCCTGTCGGCGCATGAACAGGTTAGAGGGGGTAAACACAACAGTTGCGGCAGAACCATACCACAAATTACTGGAACGATAACGGCAGAGCCTGGAGAGATTGTAGAGTCTTCGGCGGCGCACAGCTTAACAGTAGTGGTTACCTCGCTCATTGCAGTACCACACATCGGAAATAAGGCGACCTCGGCGCGGGCACAGTCAATAACAGCGTGGTGACGAGACAGGAAGTCCCACCCCAAGATGATGTCATGGGAGCATGAGGAAAGAACGACGAACTCGATTACATACATCGCGTTTTGTACAAAGACACGGCTTGGGCGAACGGCTGAAGGCTCGACGTTATGCGCCGTAGCTGTGCGGAGACGGTACCCGGATATTGGGGTCGTCACTTTTCGTTATTTGCGGCAAATCTGGGCGGCTACAACGGAGATGGCTGCTCCCGTGTCTAAAAGGGCGTATGTGGTGATTCCATGAATAACGACTTCAATCGCATTCGTAACAGACAGGCCAGGGCTTTGGTATTTCGACGGCGCCGCAGTTCTTGCCTTCGCAACTGCGGCGATCAGTTTTCCTCCTGGGCATTCGGACGACGGCGCAGCGGCGAAATGGAACGACAACGTGGGGAGAACGACCGACGGGTATCGGGAGCTTCGCGAGGGGGTGAGTGATAGGGGGGCTCGACAGGGGCATTGTTGGACAAACGCGGAGAAGTGTACACGTCAGCAGCAAAAACTGGTCTTCGGTAAGCGTCTCCGGGCGGCGTAACACGACGTCGGCAATAGCGGGCTACGTGACCAGGAACTCCACAGAAATAGCATATCGGCCGGTTATCGGGCGTGCGCCATGGGTTACCGTGGAGCGGAGCCGGAGGTGGCGACAAAGCCGGAGGAAGGTAAGGCGGCGGCTGCGGGCGGCGTAAAGGCACGTAAGCGGTAGGCGGAGCTTGCCGTGCCGCAACTTCAGCGTATAGCGGCGCCGCTACAGGCAACGGTTGCGGAGCAGCTGGTGTGGTCGGTAGAACTTCAGCGACTTCTTCCCTAATAATTCGACGAAGTGGCGACGACAAGCAAAGATCTGGTACCGGCAACGATGGCAGGGATGTACAAGGCAGGAGAGAGATCTGCCGCGCCACCTCTTCACGAACAAGCTCCTTGATCCGGTTCAGCAGGGACGGATTTTCACCAACTGCCAGCTCATAGAGCGGCTCCTCACGCTCCAAAGAGCAGCGACGTGTGAGGCGACGCTGCGTGCGCAACTCGTCATAAATTTGCAACAAGCTGATGACGTCTCGGACCCTCTGAGGGTTTTTCGCCAGCAGCATCTGGAACGCGTCCTCATCTATTCCCTTGAGTATATGCTTGATTTTGTCTTGCTCAGGCGTGGAAGGATCCACGCGCCTGCAAAGGTCGACCACATCCTCGATGTAGCTGGTAAAGTTCTCGCCGGCCTCTTGAGCTCGCTCTCTCAAAAGCTGCTCCGCGCGAAGCTTGCGAACCGCTGGCCGGTCAAATACCGCCGAAAAGTTCGTTTTGAATGCGTCCCAGGTTGCGCGATCAGCTGGGTGGTTGAGAAACCGTATTTCGGCAAGTCCCCTCAAGGAGAAACTGACGTTATTCAGCTTCATGACATCGTCCCACATATTGGGCGCGCTTACCCTCTCATAAGACGAGAGCCATTCTTCGACGTCCTGGTCGTCTGCGCCAGTGAACATCGCCGGCTCACGCTCACGGATCACACCGGAGCAGATGACATCCGATGTCGAAGGTGACGTCGTGTAGCGGGCGTTAGTAGTCATGGCTGACTCAGCGGTAGAGGGCAGGGTGCGTCTCCGGAGCTCCAGGCTTGCGGGTACACTTGCGGGGTGAAGCTGAGGAGCAGGACGAGGACGGAATCCGCACACTCCACCAAAATGTAAGGCGGGTTTATTGCCTTGACAGCGGAAGGAAGGAGGGGCACTCAGAAGTGGCAAACGGATCGGTGGCCCAGCCGGCAGAATGTCTCGAGCACTCCACGAGCTTCATGCCGATGACGATGCCGCTGCGGTGGCTCACCCTGTCGCCTCATCGTCATCGGTACAGTCCGGGTGGTCAATCCCCTTGAGCGGGCATACGCCAATCAGCCAATCACAAGGACAATGCTGACTGTTGTTGTGGCCGCGTAGCAAATCAATTGTTCGTTAGTGCCCACATGGTGGCTGCGCGCCACTTGCTCGTCTTTCGCACATATATATATATATATATATATATATATATATATATATATATATATATATATATATATATATATATATATATATATATATATATATATATTGTGAGCATCCTTGGGCAATCTACCAGCACCAGTTGGCACAGTCGGTCTTGGTGGGGGATCATCAGACTGCCATCAGTGCTTCCTCTTCATCTGTACATTATCATCATCATTAGCGAATGTGCTCTAGCACTTTGCCCTCATCTCTGTGAATACTCATCATCATGGTGTGTGTAATCAGGTGTTCCCTGCTCGAGCCTCCGAATAAACGGTCGCCCCGAACATCGGCCTCTCAGGTGAACCTTGTCCTCTCAATATGTATATATAGATATAGATATAATCATCATAATCATCATCAGCCTATCTACGCCCACTGCAGGGCAAAGGCTTCTGCCATTATTCTCCAATTGCCCCGGTCCTGTGCCAACTGTGACCAATTTATCCCCGCAAACTTCTTAATCTCATCTGCCCATCTAACTATCTGCCACCCCCTGCAACGCTTGCCTTCTCTAGGGATCCACTCTGCTACCCTTAATGACCAGCGGTTTTCTTGCCTTCGCATTACATGCCCTGGCCACGTATATTTCTTCTTCTTAATCTCTACTAATATGTCCTTAGCCCGTGTTTGTTCCCTGACCCACTCCGCTCTCTTCTTGTCCCTTATTGTTACACCTATCATTTTCCGCTCCATTGCCCGCTGAGTCGTTCTCAATTTAAGTTGAACCCTCCTAGTGAGCCTCCAAGTTTCTGCCCCGTAGGTGAGTACCGGTAAGATGCAGCTGTCATACACTTTCTTCTTCAGCGACAATGGTAGGCTGCTATTCATTATCTGAGAATGCCTGGCATATGCACCCTACCCCATTCTAATCCTTCTAATTACCTCTACCTCATGGTTGGGATCTGGGGTCACAACTTGGCCTAAGTAGATATATTCGCTTACCACTTCCACTGACTCGCCACCTATCTCAAACCACTGTGCTGTACCGAGGTTATTGAATATTACTTTAGTTTTCTGCATAATAATTTTCAGGCCCACGGTTCTACTCTGTTCGTCCATTGCGGAAAGCATGCTTTGCAATTCGTCCCTGAGTTACTTAGCAGGGCAATGTCATCAGCAAATCTGGGGTTACTGAGGTATTCTCTATTAACCCTTACTCCCACCTGTTCCCAATCCAAAGTTCTGAATATTTCTTGTAAACATGCTGTGAATAACATTGGAAAGATTGTGCCTCCTTGTCTGACACCCTTCCGTATAGGTATTTTACTGCTCTCCTTATGGAGGATGATGGTAGCTGTGGACCCATTGTAAATATCCTCTAGTATTCTTACATAATGCTCATCTAGCCCCTGGTTCCGTAATGCCTGAATGACTGCTAGGGTTTCGACCGAGTCAAATGCTTTCTTATGATCTATCAAGGCTATATATAGGGGTTCAGTATACTCAGCGCACTTTTCTATAACCTGATTGATCGTATGAATATGGTCCATTGTTGAATAACCTTTACGGAACCCTGCTTGTTCTTTAGGTTGACTGAAATCTAAGGTTGCAGAAATTCTGTTAGCGATTACCTTGGTAAGTACGTTGTAGACGACTGACAGTAAGCTGATCGGCCTGTAATTTTTCAAGTACTTCATGTCGCTTTTCTTATGGATTAGGATGATGATCGCGTTCTTCCAAGATTCCGGTACCATTGCGGTCATTAGGCATTGCGTATACAGGTTAGCCAGTTTTTCAAGTACAATATCTCCGCCATCCTTCAAGAGGTCTGCAGTTATCTGGTCCTCACCAGGTGATTTTCCCCCTTTTATTTCTTTCAAAGCCATCCTTACTCCTTCGGTCGTTACTGATGGGATGTCTATCTCCTCTGAGCGACTTTCTCGTTCGGCATTATCCTGGATGTCCCGGCTACTGTACAGATCCCTGTTGAGCTCCTCGGCCGATGTGACTATTTTATCCTTATTTGTGGTGACATTGCCTTGCTTATCTTTAAGTGCATACATCTGATTTTTCCCCCCGCCAAGACGCCTCTTCACAGCTTTCAGGCTACCTCCGTTCTTTACAGCGTATTCGATCTTCTCCATATTACACTTCCGTATGTCAGCTGTCTTACGCTTATTGAATAACTTCGAAAGCTCCGCTAGTTCTAGTCCATCAGCTGCGGTGGAGATTGTCATGGTTTGCCGTTTCCTAATTGGATCTTTGTTCTCCTGTGAAAGTATGCCTGTATCCTGTCTAGCCATAGTGGCCCCGACTTCTACTGCACACTCCGTGATAATATGTGTATGGTTGTCGCTGGCTTCCTGTGTCGTAAGCTCGGCTTCTTCGTTAAGAGCTGAATATCGGTTCTGCAGAGCTATCCTGAATTCTTCTACTTTACGTCTTACTGTTAGCTCATTTATTGGCTTCTTTCGTACTAGCTTGTTGCGGTCCCTTCTCAAATCTAGCCTAATTTGAGATCTTACCATACGGTGGTCACTGCACCTTACCCTTCCGAGCACTTCCACATTCTGCACGACACCAAGGTTATCGCATAATATGAAGTCTATTTCATTTTTGTGCTCCCCATTCGGGCTCCTCCAGGCCCACTTCCGACTCTCCTGTTTACAGAAGAAGGTATTCATTATGCGTAGGTTATTCCGTTCTGCAAACTCAACTAGTAGGTCCCCCCTGCTATTTCTACAGCCCAGACCATAGTTCCCAACTGCCTTGTCTCCAGCCTGATTCTTGCCTACTTTAGCATTGAGGTCCCACATAACTACGGTATACTATGTTTTTACTTTAGCCATTGCCGATTCCACATCTTCATAGAAGCGTTCCACTACTTGATCGTCGTGGCTGGATGTGGGCGCGTAGCCCTGCACCACCTTGAGCTTGTACCTCTTATTGAGCCTAATTACAAGACCTGCTGCCCTTTCGTTAATGCTATAGTATTCTTCTATGTTGCCAGCTATGCTTTTATTGACTAGAAATCCCACTCGCAGTTCTCTTCTGTCCTCTAGGCCCCGGTAACATGAGACGTGTCCATTTTTCAGCACCGTAAAGGCTTCGACTGCTCTCCTATCTTCGCTAAGCCCTATTACATCTCATTTAATGCCCTCTTATTCCTCGAACAACACCTCGAGACTCGCTTCGCTAGATAAGGTTCGCGTGTTAAACGTTGCCAGGTTCAGATTCCATTGGCGGCCTGTCCGGATCCAGGGATTCTTGATGATGATTGGAGTTTTTTGGCGCAAGGCCAGCTGGGGCAAAGAGCGCCAAACAAAAGTATTTAAAAGAAAATAGTGGCTACTAAAGCCAGAATAACACTAAAATCACTTAATGACAATGGTGATGGCTGGTGTATAGGGCCAGTTTTGATTACGCATGATAGGAAATGAGGTTTAAAAAGTTTACATCAGACAAATATTTAAAAACGCGTTGCACAGAGACCATGGCATTATCCCCTAAAAACAACGAAGAGTGTAGCGGAATGTGTTGTCTGTATAGCTCCTTGAAGTGTCTGTGTCTTGTAGTGTCGAGTGCCTTGCATGTGATTAGGATGTGGACTACGGATAGGCCCTCCCCACACCTGCTACACCCAGGTCTTGGAGAGCTAGTGAGCAGGTGTGAGTGTGTTACGTGAGTGTGGCCTATCCGCAACCTAGCTAAGGTAACTTCAATGTGTCTGTTAGGTGAGTCAGTAGCGTATGGTCCCAAGTGAGGTTTTATTACATGTAACTTGTTATCTGTCTGTTCACTCCAGTGTGTTTGCCACGTGTTGTGAAGTTGGTGTCTGATGTGTGGCGTCATATCTGTGTACGGAAGTGTTGCTATGCCCACTGAATTCAAGAGTGTAGCAGCAGTGGCCATTTCATCTGCAGTTTCATTCCCGGCTATTCCACAATGGCCAGGAACCCAACATATTGTTATTTCAAGACTTGATGCGTATGCCACCATAAGGCCCTTAAAAACAAGATTGATTACATAATTTTTTGAGCGTTTTCTAGACAAAAGTGCACTTACAACACTAAGAGAATCTGTAAAAACTATGGACTTTGGAATTTGATGCCGGACAATGTGGTCTAAAATAAGTAAAATGCCGTGTGCTTCAGCTGTAAAAATGCTGTTGTGGGAGTTCATTCTTTTTGCCATGTTAAAGTTCGGTCCATGCGCTGCACAAGACACAGCATCAGCTGTCTTTGATGCGTCGGAGTAAAACTCTGCACACTGGTACTTATCCTGTAGGAAGAGGAAATGCTGCATAATAACTGCCCCTGGTGCCCTGTTTTTGTCGAACTGCACAAAGGACAGGTCACAAGAAACACCCCTGGCTTGCCATGGTGCAGTAAAATCAATGATCGCTGTCTTGTGGATATATGAAAATGACACTGCTAGCTCAGAAGCTTCTGCTCTCACTCTGAGAGGGAACGGCATGGGAATAGATGGGCGGTTTAAAAAGAGCTACTGTGAGGATGCATCATGAATGGTCGAGTTAAGAGGATGATTTGTGAGAGGCATGATTTTAGAGGCATACAACAAGTCAGTGTATATCCTCTGGTGATACAGGGACCATTTGTGGCACTCTGCATAGAGGCTTTCCACAGGGCTGGTGCGAAAGGCGCCACAAGCAAGGCGAAGCCCCAGATGCAGAACTGGGTCAAGCATTTTAAGTGCCGTTTTCGTTGCAGACCCATATACGACGCTGCCGTAGTCCAAGCGAGATCCAACCAGTGCAGTATACAGACGCAGGAGTAGCTGCTTGTCTGCACCGTACGATTGGTGCGAGACAACTTTAAGGATATTCATAGCTTTTAGGCATTTTTGCTTAAGCATTTTCAGATGAGGAAGAAATGTTAGTTTGTTGTCGAATATTAGGCCTAAAAACTTGTGCTCCTTTTTTACAGGAATCGACACGCCGTTTAGAGTAATGTCAGGGTCCACATGGATCCCGCGAACACGGGTGAACACAACGCAAGTACTTATTACGGGGTTCAGCTTAAAGCCGTTTGTGTCGGCCCAGCCAGCAAGTTTGTTCACGCCGAGCTGGACTTGCCGTTCACAGATTAACATATTACATGATTTAAAAGATATTTGCACATCATCTACATAAACTGAGCAAGAAATGGTTGGTGGCAATGCCTTACGGAGTGAGTTCATCTTCACTATGAAGAGTGTGCAGCTCAAAACACCTCCTTGAGGCACGCCATTTTCCTGAACGTGTACATTAGAAAGTGCACTACCAATTCTTACACGGAAAGTTCGTTCAGACATGTAGCTAGAAAGAGTGCTAAGCATGTTGCCCGAAACACCGAATGACTTCAAGTCACTCAAGATGCCGTATCGCCATGCCGTGTCGTAGGCCTTTTCCATATCAAAGAAGACTGTAATGCAGAACTGTTTCTGAATGAGGGCATCTTTTATGTAAGATGCCAAGGCAACAAGCTGATCATTGGTGGAGCGCCCCGCCCTGAAGCCTGCCTGGCAGCTCTCGAGAAGACCGTTGTACTCGAGGAAGTACACGAGCCTGCGATTGATCATCTTCTCGAAGAGCTTGCACAGGCAGCTCGTCAGGGCTATTGGGCGGTAACTTGAAGGGGACGACGGGTCCTTTCCCTCCTTCAAGAAATCCACTACAACGGCCTCCCTCCAAGAGTGTGGAATGTGCCCCGAAAGCCATATTTTATTATATAGATGTAGAAGTGCTTCAAGTGTGTCTACGTGTAGGTGTTGTATCATTGTGTATGTAATGTTGTCTGGGCCTGGAGCTGAGGGTTTACACGTGCTTAGAGCAGCCCTCAGCTCATGTAGTGAAAACAGGGAGTTGTAAGAAGTCTGTGATTTGTTGTTGTCGCGTAGGGACTTCTTTTCTCAACAGGCTTTATGTTTCGGGAAAGTGTTCGTGTAGTGTGCTGAACTGGACACGTGTTGGAAGTGTTGTGCCAGGGTGTCAGCCTGGTCTTCGAGTGTGTCTCCTGTACTGCTCACCAGAGGCAGGCTGTGTGTTTGTTGTCCCTTGAGTTTGCGTATTCGTGTCCATACTTTAATTGTCTCTGTGTGGAGTTTATTGATGTTATGAATGTACGCCAACTCTCTCGTTTTGCCTCACGGCGCACACGTTTTCCTAACGCCTTGGCCCGTTTGAACAAGAGGAGGTTTCCCGACGTGGGGTACCGACGAAGGATACCCCACGCCTTGTTCTGGGCCTCTCGCGCCCGCCTACAGTCCTCATTCCACCACGGCCTCCGCTGGTTGTGCGGGGCACCGGAGGCGTGGGGAATGGACTTTTCGGCGGCGTCGAGGATGTGCGCCGTGAGGAGTTGGGTAGATTCTTCAACGTGTAGGTGTCCTATGGATGTGTGGTGTAGTTTGGATGTCTCTGTAAATGTATTCCAGTTAGCTCGTGTTGCATTGAACCTATTATGGGAAGATGGACTGCATGGGCCTTTATCTATGTATGTAAGTGAGGTGGGGAAGTGGTCACTGCCATATGGGTCAGTTCCCACACCCCACTCGAGAAGAGGAAAGAGAACTGCGGAGCCAACAGCCAAGTCAAGACATGAGTATGTGTTGTGTCCTATGTTATGATATGTAGGCTGTTTACTGTTGAAAAGGCATGCTCCAGAGGATGTAAGAAACCTCTCTATCAGGCGACCACGGGCATCCGTACGAGAAGAGCCCCAAAGAGAATTGTGAGCATTAAGGTCGCCTGTTAGAATGTATGGTTCGGGCAGCTGGTCAACCAGCGCCTCGAAGTCAGAGCTCAAAAGTGTGACATCAGGAGGAATGTATATGGAGCATACCATTATCAACCTATTAAATTATATTAAGCGTATTGCTACAGCCTCAAGGTCAGTGTTCAAAGTGACAGGGTGGCATGCTGAAGATTTCCGGGCGATTATGGCCACACCCCCAGAAGAGTGTGTGCAGCCATCCCTGTCCTTTCTGTATACCAGGTAACTATTCAAGAAATGTGTGTGCTTGGAATTCAAATGTGTTTCCTGAACACACATTACACTTGGCTGATTAGCATGCAGTATTTCATTTACATCGTCAAGATTTTTAAAGAGGCCTCTGCAGTTGCATTGTACTATGTTCTCTCTTCCCATTATGAAGTGTTCGGAGCTACTGGACTGTGTTGTTTATGTGTCGTCTTTCGGGGCTGTGATTCTCGTCTTTTTTGGCTTGTCGGGAGGCTTTGGCGTCGGGACGCGTTCCTTGCGGTGTACCGCAGACAAGAACGGACCGACGTCCATTTCATCCTCGGATGTCCTCGGAGCGCCTGAGGGATCAGGCTCCTTGGACCGCGAACCCTTTGGGGTGCGCTTTTCCTTGCCCGCAACCACCGAGGGATTCAGGAACGCCTCGGATGGCGCAGGCGGTGCGGTGGTGGTGGGAGCTGCCGCTGGCTCCCCCAAGTCCATCTCCTCTGCACCCTCGCTTGTGGTTTAGGACGCTGGAGTGGAAGTGGAGGATGCAGCATCGCTTCCACCAGACGTGGTTGCCCCCACAGCCGCTGCTGGCTCAGCGAGCAGTGCGGAGGCGGGTTGGGCTGCCTGAGGCAACCCAGGGGGGGGGGGCGAAGGCGGGACCAAGTCCGACTCGCGGTACTGGGTCCCCGCTGAAACCAGACGCCGCTCCGCCCCCCGGCGAGCTGCGTCGGCGTACCTCCCCAGGGGGAAAGAGGCGAACCTCTTTCGCGCCTCTGGGAAGGTGATGTTTTCCGTGACCTTGATGATTATTATTATTTTCTCAAGCTTGAACCGCTCGCAGGTTCGCGAATATGCAGCATGAGGTCCTTGACAATTGGCAAAGAGCAGTTGATTGGATGAACAGTCATCGGTGAGGTGGTGTTGGGCACATTTAGCGCAGGTTGGCTGGCCCCGGCACGAGTTGGTACCATGCCCGAACCGCTGGCACTTGTAGCAGCGACGCGGATTCGGGATGTACGCTCGAACGGAGCACGAGATTAAGCCTGCCTTAATGGATTCAGGAAGTGTGGAGCGGTTGAAAGTCAGGATTATATGTTTTGTGGGGATTTCCTTCTTGTCTCGTCTGATGGTTATACGCCTCACTGCAGTTACACCCTGATCTTTCAGGCCTTCTAACAGATCAGCTTCGGTCTCATTCAACAAATCAGTCTCCGAAATCACACCCTGAGAGCTGTTGAGGCTACGATGGGGAGTGACTCTGATGGCCAGATCTGCCATGCAGGTTTGCGACAGGAGGTTAGTGGCTTGTTGCTGCGTCTTGACATTGACTAGAACTTCACCGGTACGGAGTTTCTTAGCATCGAACGATTTTCCGAGGATGCCTTCCAGGAACTTGGTGATCAAGAATACGGACATGGAAGAGACAGGGTTTGTTTTTTCAACTGCCTCGATAACGAAAAATCGAGGATAGTTGTCAGGTTTCGGAATGTGGATTCTTGGAAGGGATGGAAAGGAAACTTCGGTGCGGCCCCTTTTCGGGGGCCGATCACGTTTGGGGGGGTTTGAATTACCCATATAGCATTGGAAAAAAGTAGGGTACGGGGGTACTTTCGCCTCAAACCTTACCCTAATAGTTTGAGAGGTCCCGGAGCTCCCTGCCTGGTGAACAGACAGGGAGCCCCGTCCGCCGGAGCTTGACCTGGGCTCCGACGGCCACCGTTCGTGGTTTCTAACCCTCCACCTATAAACACATCGCCACGGTTGGATCCAGCTTATGTTTGGGGGCTCGGGGTCCGCGGTATCGCCAGTACCGTCACCAAGATTGCTCAAGGTGCCCCGTGCGCGGGATCCAGGGATTCTTAGCACCCTCTGCTACGTCACAGGTCTGACCGCCGCCGTGGTCAGTTGCTTCGCAGCCGCTGGGGACTGAGGGCCGTAGGTTAATTGGCGTATTCATGGGAGGTTGTGGCCGTTACTACACCAGGGTGGCCAATCCTGCTCTGGTGAGGGAGTGCATCGCCGGCAGTGGTCGCCGGTATCAGGCCGCACCCGAAGCCCCTTTGTGCAATTCCATCAATACGCGGATTTTTTTTAATCCGATGGGAATTGTCCGGCACCGGGATTCGAACCACGATCCTTCTGCACGCGAGGCGGATGCCCTATCTCTACGCCATCGCTGCATCTTCGACTTCTGACATATGGAACGCCAATTGCTGCAAAAGTGCCCTCCAAGTTAGCTTTCCCTCGGGGTAGAGGAGAAATTCCGCCGGCATACACCTAAGGTGGCTTAGCCCGACCCACTCACGGGCCGCAGGCGGCTCTTCCCCCTCCACTTCCTCACTCTCCCTGTCATGACCGCAGTGACTGCACCACTGTGTGTAGCCTAGAGCGCGTGAGCCGTTCACGTCCCCCAGGCAAAAAATAATCCTGGCCAACCCACCGTGCTTTTCTTGTTTTTCGTTTGCTGGGTTTGTGTTGTTCGCACTTTAGCTAGCATGAAGTGGGAGAAATTTTCTTTTGCCGTGAAGCGAGCAATCATAAATTGAGTCGAACGTGGAGCGTCGAAAGCACAGAAACGTTTATGTACTAATATAAAAAAAAATTCTTCATGTTGATTCTACCAAGCAGATTTAGGAGTGATTATGGGAAGAGTTCGCGCTCGTGTCCGTGGTAATGGTGCTGGCAGCTTTGAAGCCAATTTGCGCTTCGAGCCAGATTGTGACGCCAGCACAAATTTGAAGGCTAATTTCAACAAAAAAGGCCGCGCATTATAATTGTGCAAATACGGTAACATTTTTGAAGTAGGATTTGCTCGTACGTTACCAAAGAAAGTGCCCGAAATTGCTTCAAACCTGCCGGCGTGCGCATGCTGGTGGTGAATTTGAAAATCCTGAAGAGTGCAACGAGTCCTCCGCCAGTGTTGCTGAAGTGTGGAGTGAACTGTTGGAATTTTCTAACGCCATTGCCAGATCAACAGTTCTATATATGCCTATATTTATATATATAGGCATGTTTGCCTATATATATATATATATATATAGATATATATAGATATAGATATATATATATATATATATATATATATATATATATATATATATATATATATATATATATATATATATATATATATATATATATATATATATATATATATATATATATACAGAAAGAAATGCCGGCAGTCTACAACGCCAAAGAAGGCATAGGCTAGTGGTTTCTCTTTTTTTTACCGTTATTGACGTTACATTATTTTTTTATTAATTACGTGAGAAAGAAAGAAAGAAAAACACGCGCCCAGAGTGGGGACCGAACCCACGCCTTTCGATGGGTTCGGTCCCCACTCTGGGCGCGTGTTTTTCTTTCTTTCTGTCTCGCGTAATTAATAAAAAATAATGTAACGTCAATAACGGTAAAAAAAAAGTCTAACCCCTCCCCTATGCCTTCTTTGGCGTTGTAGACTGCCGGCATTTCTTTCTATATTTCCTAACGAGCCCCTCATTTCCAAACCCTATATATATATATATATATATATATATATATATATATATATATACACTTGTGTGTGTGGGTTAGCCATTTGATGTAAGCGCGCATTGATAGTGATGCTTAGTAGCTACCCCTCCTTCTCCCCAACTGTTTTATTGCGTCATCTATCGGTTATTTTTAAGCGTTTACGATTCGAGCTCGCTAGATGGCGAGTAGTGTCATCTCTTTGCCCAGACGGCTGCGGCGGATCCGTTTTTTGAGCCGCCTGAACCGCCTTAGCGCTGAGGTGCACGATTGCAAACGATCTGCGCTTTAATGCATCGGCTGTAGCAAGGTAAGGCGACTAACAACAACTACTCGTTTCTAACGGCCGCATTGGATGTTAGTGATCTCGTAAGTCCGTGAACGGCAGAATTACAAGCGTGTGAGAAATAAAGGCAGCATTTTGAATGCAATATGACTTCTGCTCTGTTTACAGCGGCGCGTTCGCGCTAAACTCGTAGACTGAGCGCTTAGCGGGACGAGTGCAAGTCGCACATATACGACTGGCGTCATGGCTTTCTAACCGCACTTCTGGTACGCGGTAGATAATGTTTTGAGTATTTTAGGCGCATTTTAAGCGTATGGAACGACAGTACCTACCTATTTGTACTTGCTTGATCCTCAAACCGATCAGCTGGCTAGGCCTTTCTCGAATAACAAGCATTGCTCGGGTACCGCCGCCAAGGAAGGAACGCTCCTCCATTAGCTCACGAAAAGGGGAAATCTTCCTCCATTCCTAGGGGGAGAAACGTGATCTTTCCTGTTAAAGGAAGGATCTTTCTACCTTTTAGGGAGCAATATATGATACATCCCTGTTTTACCTTTACGGGAGACACTGCCACACCATTTTTTCTTGGAGTAAACTCTAGTTCGGACAGAACACCCCCGCGAGTGTGGAACCGTTGGCTGACGGTTGCCTGGGGACTTCACTTTTGTTTTGTGCTAAATTCTTGCCGCTGCTAGCGTGCATGGAATGACGACTTCGTGGCTACGACGCTGCGCCCACACAAAGTGGACGCAATGGGTGGGTGTGGCTTCGGTTATTACTCCGCGCCCACGAGTGGGCTGGGTGTGTTTGACTGACATTAGAACTCGGAGAAACTAGGGCATGGTTTTCCACGGCCGAGTTTAACTGTGGACGCCCGTGGGAACCGCTGCTGCGGCGTTATTTGTATGGTCGCTGTAGCAGGCATATTTCTACCCTGACAGGTGTTTTGAACAAAGTCGTCTGGCAACAGACACCCGTTTGCGACGATTTAGAGGCGGCTTTCGCAGCATGACCGTCGAGGAGCAAGTGTAGTGTTCGCTGCGGTTTGATGGCAGATGAAGACTAAGACTGTGCTCACGCCAGCGCTTGCGCGACACGTGTGCCCGAACGTTTACGAAGACAGTGTGTGCAGTGTGTGTGCGCTTACAACGGCGGACCTCGTCCACCTCCTGTGGGGTTGTGGTGGACACGTAGCAAGCGGGGGCTGCAAGGACCTCCCCCCGGACATTTACGGACTCATGAGCTCGCCAGAATGCGAGCGGCAACTGCAGGCAGTCCAGCGGCTCGAGGCTGCTCTGGCGCAGCAGAGGCGAAAGGGAACCCGCACCTTCTTCTTTCTGCCGCCCCTCGGGGTGGCGGAGGGAAGAGAGACGGGGACCCTTCTAGTAGCCCAGGCTGTGGTCCAGGCCCCAGTGCTTCGAGGTCTGCCTAACCATATTGACAGGGGGGACGGCGAAGCACTGCGTGGCCTGGCCCGTCTCCTCCCGCCGGACAAATGTTCAATAAAGTCATTTCTCTCTCTCTCTCTTAACGCGACGGGCAGCTTCTACAGAAGCGTTGGTGGCGACCGCACCATCGACCACCACCAGTCGACCCTCAACTGGTAGGTGCGCAATACGATCAGTGGATACGTTTTTCCAAGACTCCGCCTTTTTTAGGTGGTTTGACAAAGATGGCTTCCGCAAGTTCCTACCTCGCGTCTATCCGCCTACAGCCGGAGCATGCGCTTCAGTTGTCGTCTGCTGGCACAACAGTTTCGAACGAAGCGTTGCATGACTGTGCGTTTTATCATCAGCGCGGTAGACAGACTCCCTCGAGAAATTGCGTGAAGCGCATTTCTTATGAAAAGGTTACTGGCAGGACAGCTTACACGCATTGGATATACCATCAAGGAGACAGTTGACGCACCGATATTCGGTTGAGGTGGTTTATTCGTAGGGATGAAGCTGATAGGAGCACAGGTCCAAGCATTCAGATAACCCAGTTCGTTTCTCGCGCGAGCACTTTATTGGGTTCACCCTGGTCCCCTGACACATCTTTAACGCATATCCTCGCGTCTGGATTGGACATAATCCTACCTTTCTCTTCCCCATGCTTGATGCTGGTACGGCCCATACCCCGATAGCTTAATGGCCTGTTGCATCTGTTCATTATCCTTGCTACAATACAATCAATGGCGCGTGCCTATTGTCAGAGGCGATCTTTACACATTTCAACGGGTTTCGTTCAGCGTCAGCGTCATTTGGCAGGAAGCGGAGCATGGAAAGCGAGTAAAAGGGAGAGCTAAGAATAGAGTAACCTTGAGTAAGCTTGTAAGAGAGTAAGCTTGAGTGGAAAGGGTGCGAAAGAAGAGAGGGTTGTGTGGGGATTGAACTTTATGAAAAATAAAAACGACTGTGGAGAGCTTCCTCGAATAAAAGCGGTGAAGTGCAAAATAAAATAAAGCAAACAAATCCACAAAAGTTGTCCTTGTTGCTATTGCTTCCTTCGTAACACATGGCCACTTATGGGATTGGCTCGCAATTGGGAGCTTTGGGGAACCGTGCCCGGTTCCCCAAATCGTGCACTGTCAATACAACAAGTAACAGTTGTAGAATAGTGCGTGCAGAGGGAAGCCTGAACGTGATGTCACGGGAGTAGCCAGGTGCACACCACCCTCGCAGAACGCCGATTCTATGGAGGCTGCGGCGTGTTCGAGTCTGCTAGCACACTAAGACGGACAAACGGAATAGAAGAAACTTACGCAAACACGTAATAGCAGAAAAGAAGCCGTTTAAAAGGCGCAAGAGCAATGTATTAGAAAAGAAGTGGCTAATAGGTATCGCCAGGCTTTCACCTTAAAAGCACGTAGGCAGACTGGACCGCGTCGATGAAATTTTGTATCGAAAAGTGGAAGGTTTTCATAATGTAATACGAGCAGCAACTGTTTTGATAATGGCGCGCTTCTACTAACCGCTTTCTTATTTTGCCAGTTGGCCAGAGTCACGTGATTGCCCTGTCTGCCACCAATGGCTTAAACTACTTCTTAGGACGAAAAATGTGAAACGAAAAGCTTCATGTGAACGCCTGGAATAAAAAATAAAAAACTTTGTAGTGAACTACACATTCATAAAGTAAAAGTACAATAAAATAAAGTAGTTTGATTTTGCTTGCCCCCACTAGCCACCAGTGCAGGAGTGGAACGAGAGAACGCACTGAAAGATGTGTCCCGCCCCAGTAGCGCATCCTTGGAGCGCGCTGCCCTGGACCGATTACGTCACCTCGATAGTGAGCAAACACCATGAATCGCATTTTAAGTGCGAATGCACTTTATAAGCGACCCTGAATTCCAGCGACCGCCGTCCGTCCACATAGCAACAGCTACGGGTGCGCGTGCTCCTCGTCTTCCTTGGCAACGGGGGGAGATGGGCGCGCGCTGCCTGGCCGCTGACATGGCACATACCCACGTGGGGGATTGGCCAGGAGTCTCCTCGTCTTCCTTGGCAACGGGGGGAGATTGGCGCGTGCTGCCTGGCCGCTGACATGGCACACACCCACGTGGGGGATTGGCCAGGAATCGGGCGTGAGAAGGGCTCTCCTCGTCTTCCTTGGCAACGGGGGGAGATGGGCGCGCGCTGCCTGGCCGCTGACATGGCACATACCCTCGTGGCGGATTGGCCAGGAATCGGGCGTGAGAAGGGCTAATGCACCCGCTTAAAGGAGTACTGACACGAACTTTCAAAGCTGAGATCCGCTCTACCAATCAAGTACAACGGCAACACAAATAGGTGTCTGTGCATGGCACATACCCACGTGGGGGATTGGCCAGGAATGGGGCGTGAGAAGGGCTAATGCACCCGCTTAAAGGAGTACTGACACAAGTACTGACACGAGTACGGACACGCGCGAAACGGTCATCGAGTACGTGGACGCGGCCATGGAGAGTGTGAGTGTGCGTGCGAGAAACTCTGAACCGGTCGTCTTGGTCGGTGACTTTAACGTCGACGTTCGTAAGGGTGGGGAATGGTTGACTGAACATATGCGTGATAAACACTTCATGGTGTGTGTACCTCTTGACTCACCCACTACCATCAACGGTGGATTCGTCGACCTGGCCTTTGCGAGGAACTGTCAGATACGCGCCGTCATAGAACAACCTCTAACGGTTCATTTCAGCGACCATAAAGCGCTGATCGTGGCGGTCAAGTACATCGATAACACCGGCAGGTGCTGATGTGTAAATAAATACTGTGGCACTTTACTTGCGTGTTTGCGTGTGTGTGTGTGTGTGTGTGTGTGTGTGTGTGATTTCATTCCCTCTCTAACATACACTTTAATTCACCAAGATTTCCAGAGAGGGACTAACGGGGTGTGTGAATCCCCACTTGATCACGCGGGGTGTTATATTCAACTAACGGGCGAATGCCAACACAGTTCAACATAACTCCCCCTCATAGCATCACCCGTGCATTCGCACTTCCGCATACTCCCCTTCGGGGAAATGCGGGTGAATTTTTTTAAAGTGTGTTACCCGTGCCCTGAAATATTATCATGAGCTTATTATTATAACCACAGCTCCGCCTTGCCCGAGTTTCGCTCAAACTCGGGCCTTCTGGAATAGCGCCCCAGGAATGAGGCCCCACTCCCACATCACCAGGCTCAAATTAACGTTTTCAACAACAATAGCCCCCCTTCCTCTCAGTGACCAACTTCTGCATTTAAGGCAAAGGAGATGACCAACAACAGGGTGCGACACGAGGTTTATACAAACATCTCTCCCTTCAACTCTGGGAACAAAAACGATCAGCTAAGCTGGGCACAGTGCAAGGAGTGCACCAAACGCTTGTTTGTACTAGGAAAAAACAGCGGTAAAATGATAACACAGGAAGAAACACAAACACTGCAATCAATTGCCAACTGATAAGCTTTATTTAGATGAAGAACGAATTTGAAATTAAAAAAAGCAGGAAAGCCATAAAGAAACAGACAACAAGGAAGTTTCTTGTGGAAATTCAAGTAGCCACGTGTAATGCCTGGATCGTGATTCTAATAATTTACTCTCCCTCTCGAACAACTCGATAGAGGGTGTGCTCACGCACCTATCTCCCATTGTACGGATAACAAGAGCGTCGTGTATCTCTCACGTTGCGCTGCTCGCGATACCGCTTCAGGATGACGGTGTTATCAAATGCTGGCGGGCAGAGGTGGCATTGCTGGCACTCTGCGCATTGTGCAGCTAAATGTCTGCCAGTGCATGTCCGTAAAGTGTTGGCGTGCTCCCTGAGCCGATCATTAACGCATCGGCCCGTTTGCGCTACATAGCTTTTGACACATGAGAGCTTCATCTCATACGTGACGAATAAGAATGGAGCTCGAGAAGTTAGTGAAGCTAGAGGAGGAATTTGCCCTCTCTGGTACTGAGTTGAAAGAATTTGTCGACAGATCGTGATAAAATCAAGGAAGAACGCGCAGCGGAACGGGAAGCGAATCGCGAAGCGGCGGCTTGCTTAGAAACGTAGCGGTCGGTCCTTGAACTCCAGTTGCAAATAAGACAGAAGCAACCCAATGCTATCGCAGAGTAAGGCACGTCTGCAGAAACTAGCACTACACATGGTTACGACAGCCCCCACAAGCTGATCCCGACCCGTGGTCCCGACATTCAATAAAGAGCTCCAAGAACTTGACGCTTACATCCAGCGTTTCAAACGCTTGGCAACGAGCCAGAATTGGCTGCAGAACAAGTGGGCGTTCTAATTGAACCTGTGCCTCACTGCTGAAGCTTTGAGTGTCGTCGGATGCGTGGCTTCAGATGATGCCATTAATTATGCAAAGCTGAAGCAGACGGTGCTCCAGCGATTTCGCTACACTAAAGAGGGGTACCGCACCAAGTTTCGTGGAGCGAAATCAGCGAATTCTGAGACAGGTCGCTAGTTCGCTGTTCGCCTGTTAGGGTATTTCGATAACTGGCAGGAAGTGGCTAAGACCAGCAGAGCCTACGAAGCTCTCCGTGACAAAATAGTCTCGGAGCAGTTTTTCAGCAAGTGTCATGAGAAACACGCCGCGGTGGCTCAGTGGCTAAGGCGTTGCGCTGCTGAGCACGAGGTCGCGGGTTCGATTCCCGGCCGCGGTGGCCGCTTTTCTGATGTAAGGGAAAAGCAAAAACGCCCGTGTGTACGAGATTTCCGCGCACGATAAAGATCCCCAGGTGGTCAAAATTAATCCGGAGCCCTCCACTACGGCGCGCCTCATCGCCTGCGTTGCGTCGGCGCGTGAAACCCTACAATCAAATCAATCCAGTGTCATGAGAAGGTTGATATTTTCTTGAAGGAAAGGGTCTGTCAAAGGCTAGATCAGTTAGCCGAAAATGCTGACAACTACCTCGAGGCTCAAGCACTGACAAGCCTAGGAAACCGCCGAGAGGAGAAAGAGTCTGGCAAGCCGCCAGTGCCTCCAAGAACGCTTGACGACCAGGATGTCGAAGGAAAGCTTCATTGCTTCCTTTCTAACAAGCGAGGGCACAGGCCAGCCGACTGTTGGTCAAAGACCAGGGGATCCTCTAGCCAAAAGCCTGTTTCCTGTTTTAATTGCCGCTAATCCAGTCACAAAGCGGAAGCATGCGCTAACGTAGACGCTGCGAACAAAGCGTCATGTTCCCTGACCCATCCAACGGAGTATCACGTAGGTCATGAGGAGAAGATGTCAATCCTTCATGAACAAAAGAACAATTGCCATCCGTCACAAAACTTCCCAGGCTTCCAATGAACGAATGGCTATCGCTAACGGTTGATTGGAAGGGAGGCGAGTGACCGCGCCTCCGGCTGTAACACTATAATCGTTGACTGATCTTTGGTTCCTGACTCCAAGTTTACAGGAGTAATTAACACTGTGCACGTTCTTGGCTTCACTGCTCTCGCCTACCTGAAGCTGAAGTGTATGTTGACTGCCCATCCTTCACAGGCCACGTGACCGCGACCTGCATGCACAACCCTCTTTTTGTGATTATTTTGGGATATGTCGCTGCATTCATGATGCTGCAGTGCCGGACATCAACTGGAGGGGTCAGCAACACACTCAAATCTCTCCGAAGGAACATGCTTCTTCTAAGCGCAAGTCGAAGCCCACCAAGGTAAACGACAGTTCACGCAGGACAAGCCAATATGCGTCACTGCCGTCCGTCAAGGAGGTGAAGGAGGAATGCGCAAATGCGGCGGAACGCGCGGACCAGCTACCTGTAGCTGCAGCCCACTCAACATAAGCCCAACGGAGCTCACTTCGAAGCAGAAAGAAGACCGTACGCTTCAGTCCTGCTCTGAGTCGATTCACAGGAAAAGTACACTGAAAGTAGCATAAACGTTCTTCGTCCTTGTGCGCGGAATTCATAGAAGAAGGAGATGGAACAAGTAGTCGTTCGTAGTGGTCTCCGGGAAATTGTTCTAAAAATGGCCCACGAAGGGGATTCTATCCGGTCACCAAGGCATCAAAAAGACAACGAATAGGGTGCTGGAGGAGTTTTATTGGCCAGGCGTGCGATACGATACCACGCGCTTTGTAAGATCATGTGATGTCTTCCAGAGAACTATACCGAAACATCTCGTGGGGCGCGTACATCTTGGAAGCGTGCCAGTCATCGAGACCCCGTTCCAGCGAGTAGCGATCGTTATTATCGATCCTCTCTACCCAACCTCCCAGAAAGGGAATCGGTACGTCCTCACAATGGTAGATTTATCCGGACGCAGTTGCTCTACCGAGTATTGACACGAAGAAGGTGGCCGAAGAGTTGATAGAAATGTTTACCAGCGTTGGTTTCCCACGACAAATAATTAACGACCGTGGAAAGTCATTCACATCAGGCCAGATGAGGGAGCTGAGCACGCTTCTCTCGTTTACACAGTTACCCACGACACCATATCGTCTTATAGCCAACGGGCATGTCGAGCGGTTCAACGGCACGCTAAAGCAAATGGTTCGCCGTATGTGCGAAGACAGACCTAAAAACTGGGATAGATACCTGGCGACAATACCATTCGCTTCCCGCGAAGTTCCACAAGCGAGCCTAGTTTTCTCGCCCTTTGACTGCCGACACATCAGGGTTCCTATGTCCATCCTGAAAGATTTATGGACAGGAGAAGAAATTGATCAAGACACGAAGACCTCGTACGGTTACGTTGTCGACCTGAGACGGCGCCTGGAAGACACTTGTCGCATTGAACACAAACAGCTTAGCAAGGCTAAAGAGTGCAGAAACGGTACTACGACAGAAGGGCGAAAGGGCGCCAACTTGATCTCCAATACTTGATCTCCAACTCAGCGTTGAAGATCAAGTATTGCTCCTTCTCCCGTTTGACACGAACAAGCTCATCCTGACATAGAAGGGGCCCTTCACTGTGCTGGAAAGAAGAAATCATGTCGACTACGTAATCGACCTGGGCACGCGAACCAGCTTGTTCCGCATAAACATGCTAAAGAAGTATAAACCCAGAATTCCGGCTGAACAAAGACGTCGACAAGCTTCTATCGCACTCCCATCAAAGGATGCGGCCGAGCAACAGCCTTACAAAACTTTTTTTTTCAGGGAACTTATATCCTGAACCGGCGAAACTTATCCTTCCAACTTGCGCTTTTGATGATGATGGTTGCATTTTAATGGCGCAAGGCCAACTGGGCCAAAGAGCGCCAAAAAAAGAGATGGTTAGCTACCACAGATAAAGGTATATACTAGAAGTGAATAGCACCAGAAGTAAAAACAAATAAAGACAATGAGGATGGCTGGTGTAGAGGGCCAGGTTGCGATTATGCATGATACGATATGAGATTCAGAAATTTAACTTCGGATAGATAATTAAAAACACGTTTGATAGTAAACATTGGTTCATCGCGTAAGAAGTGCGATGGGTGGATTGGGATTTGTTGTCTGTAGATTTCTGGAACGTGTTTCCGTCGTGTGGTGTGAAGTGTCTTGCATGTGATTAGTATGTGAACTACGGATAGGGCCTCTCCGCACCTGCTGCACTGGGGTCTACAAGATCCCGTCAGCAGATACCAGTGCGTCGCATGGCTGTGCCCTATCCGCAGCCTACCCAAGGCGACTTCTGTGTGTCTGTTGCGTGTGTCACTGGTGTATGGTCCCAAGCGTGGTTTTATAACGTGTAACTTGTTATCTGTCTGTTCACTCCAGTGTGTTTGCCATGTTCTACGCAAGTGTTGTCTTATGTGTGGCTTGAGGTCTGTATATGGTACGGTTGTTATGTCTACAGTGTTCCTGAGTGCAGCAGCAGCTGCCCTCTCGTCTGCCAACTCGTTTCCAGCGATCCCAGCGTGTCCTGGGACCCAGCAGAGGAGCAGCTGATGCTTCTGTGCATACACAGACATGATAGTGTTAAATACAAGATTAACAATGTGGTTTTTGGGTGGTGTATGCGATGACAGTGCGCGAACAACACTCAAGGAATCTGTGTAGATGATATACTTCGGAATTTGATTTTCAAGTATGTGTCGTACAATCAATAAATTCCATATGCTTCTGCTGAGAAAATTGTTGTGTGGACGCTCATGGTTCGGGCTGCAATGAAATTCGGATCATAAGCAGCGCAGGAGACCATAGTGGAGGTTTTAGAAGCGTCACTGTAAAATTCTGCAAGTAGGTATTTAAACTGCAGAGACAGAAAGTGCTGCAGTATTCCAGCTCGCGGTACCCGATTTTTGTCAAGTTTCATAAAAAAAAGGTCGGAGGACACAGGACGAACTTTCCAAGGAGGTAAAATGTCTGAAAAGGATGATCTGTACACGTCTAAAAGCGAAGCGCTCAGATCCGAGGCTCGCTCTCTCACTCGAAGTGAAAAGGGCAGAGGAACATATGGGCGATTTACAAAAAGCACAGATGTGGATGTGTCGTTAAAGACAGGATAAAAAGGATGTTTATTCAGCGATGAAATTTTAAAATCATAAAGTAAGTCCATGTACGTCCGTTGGTTCTCAAGGCTCCACTTATTACACTCGGCATACAGGCTCTTGACAGGGTTAGTGCAAAAAGCACCCGATGCAAGCCGCAGCCCCAAGTGTAGCACTGGGTCAAGCATTCGCAACGCTGTTTTAGTCGCCGACCCATATACCACACTGCCATAGTCTAAACGAGACCCAACCAAAGCAGTATAGAGCCGTAGTAGGAGTTCTTTGTTGGAACCATACGATTGATGGTAGAGAAGCTTAAGTATATTCATTATTTTCAGACATTTATGTTTAAGTTTCTTGATGTGTGGAATGAATGTGAGTTTCTGGTCAAACACAACATCTAAGAACTTGTGCTCCTTGTTCACAGGATGCGACACGCTATTCAGAGTAATGTCTGGGTCCGGATGGACCTTGCGCTTCCTGGAGAACACAACGCAGGAGCTTTTTGCAGGATTCAATTTAAACCCATTTTTGTCTGCCCAGCCGGCAAGCTTATTGACACCAAGCTGGACTTTACGTTCGCATATTGACATATTACATGATTTAAAAGATATTTGCACGTCGTCTACATACATAGAATAAAAGATTGTTGGTGGCAGTGCCTTTCCAAGAGAGTTCATCTTTACGATAAAGAGAGTGCAACTCAACACGCCACCTTGCGGCACGCCATTTTCTTGAACCCGAAACACCGGATGACCTGAGGTCACTAAGGATCCTATAACGCCAAGCGGTGTCGTAGGCCTTCTCGAGGCTGAAAAAGACAGTTAAGCAGTACTGCTTATGCACGAAGGCATCCTTGATGTATGAGTCAAGTGCAACCAGTTGATCGTTTGTCGATCGCCCCACCCTAAAGCCTGCCTGGCAGCTCTCGAGAAGACCATTGTACTCGAGGATGTACACGAGCCTGCGGTTGATCATCTTCTCGAAGAGCTTGCACAGGCAGCTCGTCAGGGCTATTGGACGGTAACTTGAGGGGGACGACGGGTCCTTTCCCTCCTTCAAGAAAGCCACTACAATGGCCTCCCTCCAAGAGTGTGGAATGTGCCCCGAAAGCCATATTTTATTACATAGATGTAGAAGTGCTTCAAGTGTGTCTGTGTGAAGGTGTTGTATCATTGTGTATGTAATGTTATCTGGGCCTAGAGATGAGGGTTTACACGTGCTCAGAGCAGCCCTCAGCTCATGTAGTGAAAACATGGAGTTGTAAGAAGTCTGTGCTTTGTTTTTGTCGTGTAGGGACTTCTTTTCACAAGAGGATTTATGTTTCAAGAAAGGGTTCGTGTAGTGTGCTGAACTGGACACGTGTTGGCAGCGTTGTGCGAGTGTGTCAGCCTGGTCTTCCAGTGTGTCTCCTGTTGTACTGACCAGGGGCAGGCTGTGTGTCTGTTGTCCTTTGAGTTTCCGTATATGTGTCCATCTTTCCGTGTGTCTGTGTAGGAGTTTATTGATGTTATGAATGTACGCCAACTCTCTCGTTTTGCCTCCCGGCGCACACGTTTTCCTAATGCCTTGGCCCGTTCGAACAAGACGAGGTTTCCCGACGTGGGGTACCGACGAAGGATACCCCACGCCTTGTTCTGGGCCTCTCGCGCCCGCCTACAGTCCTCATTCCACCACGGCCTCCGCTGGTTGCGCGGGGCACCAGAGGCGTGGGGAATGGACTTCTCGGCGGCGTCGAGGATGTGCGCCGTGAGGAGTTGGGTAGCTTCTTCTACGTGTAGGTGTCCTATGGATGTGTGGTGTAGTTTGGATGTTTCTGTAAATATCTTCCAGTTAGTTCGTGCTTCATTGAACCTATTATGAGAAGATGGACTGCATGGGCCTTTACCTATGTATGTGAGGGAGGTGGGGAAGTGGGCACTACCGTATGGGTCAGTGCCCACACCCCACTCGAGGAGAGGAAAGAGAACTGCGGAGCCAATCGCCAAGTCAAGACATGAGTATGTGTTGTGTCCTATGTTATGGTATGTAGGCTGTTTATTGTTGAAAAGGCATGCTCCTGAAGATGTAAGGAATTTCTCTATAAGGCGACCTCCGGCATCCGTGCGAGAAGAGCCCCAAAGAGTGTTGTGAGCATTAAGGTCGCCTGTCAGGGTGTATGGTTCGGGCAGCTGGTCAACCAGCGCCTTGAAGTCAGAGCTTAAAAGTGAAACATCAGGAGGAATGTATATGGAGCATACCGTTATCAACCTATTAAATATTATTGTTCGAATTGCCACAGCCTCAACAACAGTGTTCAGGGTGACAGGGTGGCATGCGAAAGATTTCTGGGCAATTATGGCCACACCCCTAGAAGAGTGCGTGCAGCCATTCCTGTTCGTTCTATATATCAAGTAACTGTTCAAGAAACTTGTGTTCTTGGAATTCAGGTGTGTTTCCTGAACACACATTACACTTGGCTGATTGGCATGCAGAATCTCATACACGTCGTCAAGATTATTCAGAAGGCCTCTGCAGTTCCATTGAACAATATTTTCTCTTCCCATTATGGTGTGTTCGGAGCTTCTGGAATGTGACTATTTATGTAGGGTCTTTCGGGGCTTGGACTCTTGGAAGGGGTTTTCTAGCCTTCTCTACTGACATGGACGTCGCAGCCGGTTCCTTCCGCTGCGATGAAAGCCGGAAGGGCTCGACATCCATGTCATCATCTGAAGGCAAAGGGGTGCCCAGCGGACTGGGCCCCCTTGACGTGGTACCCTTTCGGGTGTTCTTCGTCTGCGCTGCCAGTGCCGAAGGCATGGGGAGCACCACAGATGGCGCAGGCAGGGAGGCGGGCGAGGGGGTCGCTGCGACTGCCTCCGTCTCCATCTCCGTGCCCTTGCGTGTGCTTTGGGCTGGTGGAGAGGAAGCAGTGGATGCAGCGGCATCCCCAACAGACGTTGCCACCACAGCCGCTGCTGGATGAGCGAGCGGTGCGGAGGCAGATTGGGCTGCCATATGCAACCCAGGGGGGGGGGGGGGCGGGGACGGCACCAAGTCCGACTCGCGGTACTGGGTCCCCGCCGAAACCAGACGCCGCTCCGCCCCCGGCTAGCTGCGTCGGCGTACCTGCCCAGAGGGAAGGAGGCGAACCTCCTCCGTGCCTCTGGGAAGGTGATGTTTTCGTTGACTTTCAAGGCAATGATCTGTTTCTCTTGTTTGAACTTTTCACAGCTCCTAGAATAGGCAGCGTCTGGTCCCTGGCAGTTGGCACAGGTGAAGTTCTCGGATTTACAATTGTCGGTTTGATGATCATGTGCTGCACATTTTGCGCACGTCAATTAACCACGACAAGACGTTGTGTCGTGCCCAAACCGCTGACACTTGAAACAGCGGCGTGGGTTTGGCACGTAGGGTCGGATTGGACATCTCAAGAAACCTCCATTGACCGACTCAGGAAGGTTAGAGCGGTCAAGTGTCAAGATTATGTGCATGGTTGGAATTATTTCATCGTTTCGGCGTATGGTGATTCGCCTCACTGCTGTCACGCCCTGATCTCGGAGGCCCTCGAGCAGATCTGCTTCAGTCTCATTCATTAGATCCCGATCAGAGATCACGCCCTGGCAGCTTTTGAGGCTGCGATGGGGCGTGATCTTGATGTCAACATCTACCCTGTGCGTTTGCTGGAGGTGGTTAGAGGATTGTTGTTTGTTTTCTACTTCTATCAGAACTTCTCCCGTTGTGAGTTTCTTAGCCTTGTACGACTTTCCGATAAGGCTTTCAAGAAACTTGGAGATTAGAAATACAGACTGGGAAGTGATGGGCTTTGCCTTGTCAACAGATTCCATCATCAAAAACCGCGAGAAATTATCGGAAACTTCGGTGCGGCCCCTTTTCGGGGGCCGATCACGTCTAGGGGGGGGGGGGGTTGGAAAATGCCATATGATACATTGGAAACCAGGGAGACGGGGTACTTCCGTCTTTGACCTTACCCTGGTAGTCAAGGGGTCCCAGAGCTCCCTGCCTGGTAAACAGACAGGGAGCCCATCGGCAGGAGCTTGACCAAGGCTCCGACGGCCACCGTTCGTGGTTTCTAACCCTCCACCTATGAACACATCGCCACGGTTGGATCCAGCTTATGTTTGGGGGCTCGGGGTCCGCGGTATCGCCAGTACCGTCACCAAGATTGCTCAAGGTGCCCCGTGCGGGGCAACATGTCCTTTTACCGCACTGATCGGCAGTGCACTTCTGCAGTGGCAGAAAGGAATTTCCCATCTAGTTGCATATGCCAGCGGGCGCCGGTCAACGAATGGGGCTGTCTGCTCAACGTCTGCCAACTATCTAGTGGCATCTACTGCCTTGTCTTTGTTTTTCGCCACCGCCGCAGTGAATTTTTTGCTTGTTGTGGTCCGAGTGCCGTGTGATTGTTAGTAGGAGTTTATATTTACCTTTGCTTTTCTCAACGGACGTGTTTTTGTACCCGTTACTTTGAACATCCGACTCGCGTGTGTGTGTGTGCGCGCTGTGAAAGACATTGGACGCTCCGCATCAGGGCACACGGACGACCTCTGAACCGTCTGAGCAGTTTGTTTGAGGGTAACAACCTCTTGAAGTCGAGGGTGATTGTGAAGAATGGCCCCAAAAGTGGAAAAAGCGGACCACGCGCGGCGCATGAAGACGTGGAGGAAGAGAAAGAAAGGCTCGAAGGGTGGAACACGATTCGGGCGGCGGCGGAGACTGGCAGCTGACGAGCGGACGGGGACCGGGCACGGACCTGCAGAGCCTGCGGTCCAGTTCGAGTTCAAGGGGTTCCAGGCATGTGAGTCTGCTCAAACCAACGCGTGCGGGGCCCGCAGACGACGGGGGCGGGATCGTACGACTGCCGAGGCTCAGGATCACGGCCCAAAGCGGAACAACCGCTGCACCCCCCCCCGTAGAACGTGGTGCTGCTTCTGCTGTCTCGCTCGGGCACTGCTGCTGGCGACTTACGGCCAACGCTCGACCGCGACCGGGACTGGCGACGACCCGCCACCGACTCCGCGAAACATCCACCACCCAGGCGGCTGTGAGAATTTTTTTCCTCACTGAACTGTAGTTAATGATATTGGACTCTTGTATTTTTTTGCTGCTGTTGGTCGCTATGGTACCATTTTTCCGCTTTCTCGCTTTCTTGTAACGCTGTAAATATATATTTTCCATATTGCCCTCTCGAGTCCCGTTCGTACGCGTCCCACACCTACAAATCCAGACACGTCCATCACATCATATACCACGCCTTCTGCTGCATCTTTTGCTGATTACGGGCCCCGCATTCAATGGACCGCACATACCGATATCTTTCCTGGGCGCTGAAAAGACAACACGGACGCCCTCCTTATAAATACAATGGGAGATGCTTGTACATACGGTATCAACGGAATTCTTGGGGCCCCTTCTTCCCTTGGGCTTGTTGTGCGTTTCTTGTAGGCTTCCTTGAGTTCACGGACGTCCGCCTTATAAATACAATAAGAGATGCTATGTACATACAGTATCAACGCAATTCTTGGGGCCCCTTCTTCCCTTGTGCTTGTTGTGCGTTTCTTGTAGGCTTCCTTGAGTTTCTGGTTGTGCGCTTCTTGTAGGCTAGCGCGCTGAGCAGCACGCGCGGAATACCTGCATCTGTCAGCGTGGCAATATGGTCCTGAAAACTGTATGCACACAATGAGTGCATGACCTCTCTAATGCATTTCGAAATCCCGAAAGAGCAATGCCACGCTTCACCGACTTTGAATGGGCTGATGTGTACGGCAGTCGGCTCTTTTCAGAACGAGGCGCATATCTCCCGCAAACATGAACATGGCGAAAGTGCAACACTAGACTAAGAAACCTGAGGCTGTTAACCGATGGGAACTCATACGTTAAGGTTAAGTCGTGAAGGGAGTTCTCGAAGGTGGTGACTATGCCCCCTAACAGCTCTCGTGGCTGGCCTGGCTTGTAAGAAACGAAATTAAAACGTCATCCACATATCGAAATACGCGTGCCATGTTTTTACATCGAGCCTGTTCTAGAAAGCACGGCCATACCGAGCTATCAGAAGGACCTTAATGCAGGTACCAGGCAAGAACCTATGCCCGCACCAGACTTTTGAACGTAGCGTTCACCAGAACGTTCCACCAAAAAGGAGCGCAGGTGAAACAGAAGCACATGCATGAAGTCCTAGGTGCTTATCGCACAAGCGTTCTAGAAGCATGCGCCGCCAAACTCGTCTATAGCTTGTTGCACCACACCAAGGATTTTATCCTGCGGTAGCGAGTAGTGCAGGTATTTCATGTCCACCCCCCGCACGGGGCACCTTGAGTAATCTTGGTGAAGGTGAGTGGCGACACCGCGTACCCCGAGCCCCCCATACTTAAGTTGTTACCTACCGTGACTAGAAGTTGAAAGGTGAAGGGTTAGAAGCCGTGAACGGTGGCCGTCGGAGCCTTGGTCAAGCTCCGGCCGATGGGCTCCCTGCCTGTCTACCAGGCAGGGAGCTCCGGGACCTCTTTGACTACCAGGGTAAGGTCAAAGAAGAAAGTACCCCAGTCTCCCTGCTTTTATAGTATGCCCTATGGTACTTAAACCCCCCCCCCCAAACGTGATGGGTCCCTGAAAAGGGGCCGCACCGAAGTATCTTTTCCTTCATTGCCATCTTTGACATTTCCTGAACCAGATAATTTCTCTCGATTTCTTGTGATGGACTCGCTCAATCCAACCCACCCTCTAGCATCTCAGTCAGTCTTCTTGATTGCAAAATATCTTGAAGCTATAGTAGAAAAATCATATAAGTGTTTTTACTACTACTCGAGGTAATTGACAAGCAGCAGTCCACGAAGCTTCTAGCTCAGACTAGACTGGCTGATCTAGACATCAGGGTCACACACCATCGGAGCCTCAACAGCTCGCAGGGTGTGATATCCGAGACAGATCTCTTGAATGAAACGGATGCGGATCTCCTCGCCGGCTTGAAGGATCAGGGCGTCACTGCCATGAGACGCATCACTATCCGCAGAGACGACAAGGAGATTCCCACCAAGCACATTATCCTCACTTTTGACCGCGCAGTTCTTCCACAACACATACATGCAGGTTTTATCCGTTGCTCCATCCGCCCGTACATCCCGAATCCGCGGCGCTGTTTTAAGTGCCAGCGGTTCGGGCATGGTACAAACTCTTGCCGTGGCCGAACGACGTGTGCAAAATGCGCGGCGCACGATCATCTGACTGACAACTGTCCATCCGACACCCTCTCTTGTGTTAACTGCGGGGGGGCGCATGCAGCCTACTCCCGCAAGTGCGAAAAATTTCAAACCGAAAAAAAGATAATCAACATCAAGGTAACTGAGAACATCACCTTTCCAGAGGCGCGGAAGAGGTTCGCCTCTTTCCCCCTGGGGAGGTACGCCGACGCAGCTCGCCGGGGGGCGGAGCGACGTCTGGTTTCCACAGGGACCCAGTTCAGCGAGTCTGACCTGGTCCCGCCCCCCACTGGGCTGCCTCACGCAGCCCAACCCGGCACCACGCCGCTTGCTGAGGCAGCAGCGGTGGTGGTGCAAACCACTTCTGTTGGGACCGGTGCCGCTCCCGCCTCTGTCTCCCCGTCCTCCAGTGCGTTGGAGGGTACCGAGGTGATGGACACCACGGGCCCCGCACTGGCTCCCACCGTCACCGCACCGCCCGTGCCACCTCTGGCGCCCACGACGGTGGCGGCGGTGGCGGCTCAAACGAAGGGCTCCCGAAGTGGGGCCAAGTCCGGGGGACCCGGTTCGACGGGCACCCCTCGGACATCCGACAACGATATGGACGTCGCGCCATTCCTGCCTGCAACGCAGCGCAAGGAGCGGCCTCCGACGGTCAAGCCAGTAGAAAGGCCTAAAAAGCCTAATCCAAGAGTAACAGCCCCGAAAGACGACACATGAACACACACACACACACTCCAGTCATTCTTAAACGTAAATATTGGGAACAGAAAACATCATCCAATGGAACTGCAGAGGCCTCCTTAAAAATCTTGACGATGTGTATGAGATTCTGCATGCCAGTCAGCCAAGTATCATGTGTCTTCAGGAAACCCACCTCAATTCTAAACAAACAAATTTCTTAAATAGGTACATGGTATTCAGAAAGGACAGGGTTGGCTGCACCCACTCTTCAGGAGGTGTGGCCATTATCGCCCGGAAATCATTAGCATGCCACCCTCTCTCTTTAAACACTGTCCTCGAGGCTGTAGCGATCCGTACAATAATATTTAATAGGTTGATAACGGTATGCTCCATTTACATCTCTCCTGATTTTGCACTTCTGAACTCTGATTTCGAGGCACTGGTTGACCAGCTGCCCGAACCATACATACAAACAGGCGACCTTAATCCGCACAACTCTCTTTGGGGCTCCTCCAGAACGGATGCCCGAGGTCGCCTGATAGAGAAGTTTCTTACATCCTCCGGAGCATGCCTTTTCAATAAAAAACAGCCTACATACCATAATTTAGGACACAATACATACTCGCATCTTGACTTGGCTATTGGTTCCGCAGTTCTCTTTCCATGTCTTGAGTGGGGTGTGGGCACAGACCCATATGGTAGTGACCATTTCCCCACTTCATTAACGTATGTAGGTATAGGCCCCAGCAGTCTATCTTCCCATCAAAAGTTTAATGAATCAAAAGCAAACTGGAGCACAATCACACAAATATCTCAACTACACCACACATCCATAAAACACCTACACATGGAGGAAGCCGCCCAACTCGTCACGGCGCACATCCTCGACGCCGCCGAAAAGTCCATTCCCCAGGCCTCCAGTGGGTCCCGCACCCCAAGGAGGCCCTGGTGGAACGAGGACTGCAGGCGGGCGCGAGAGGCCCAGAACAAGGCGTGGGGTGTCCTTCGCCGGTACCCCACGTCAGATAACCTCATTTCTTTTAAAAGGGCAAAGGCTTTTGGGAAGCGTGTGCGTCGCGAGGCGAAAAGGGAGAGTTGGCGCACCTTCCTCACTTCCATCAACTCATACACTGATACACACAAAGTCTGGACACATATACGCAAGCTGAAAGGACAACAAAAAAACAGCCTGCCCCTGGTTAGCACAACAGGGGACACACTCGAAGACCAGGCCAACACACTTGCACAACACTTCGAACATGTGTCCAGCTCATCACACTACACAAACACTTTCATGAAGCACAAAACGTCTGCGGAAAAGAAGTCCCTGTGTGATAGCAAGAAGTAGCACACTTCTTACAATTCTCCTTTTTCAATTCATGAGCTGAAGGTTGCTCTGAGCACATGTAAGCCTTCAGCTCCAGGTGCAGACAAAATCACATACACCATGATACAACACCTACACCCAGACACTCTTGAAACACTCCTACATCTATACAACAACATATGGTTTTCGGGGCACATTCCTCGTTCTAGGAGGGAGGCCATAGTAGTGGCTTTCCTGAAGGAAGGAAAGGACCCTTCCTCTCCTGCTAGCTATCGGCCCATCGCCCTTAGAAGCTGCCTTTGCAAGCTCTTCGAGAAGATGATAAACAGGAGACTTGTGTACTTCCTTGAGTACAACGGTCTTCTCGAGGGATGCCAGGCAGGCTTCAAGGCGGGGCGATCTACAATTGACCAACTTGTCGCCCTTGAATCATACATAAAATACGCTTTCATTCACAAACAGTTTTGCACAACGGTATTTTTTGACCTTGAGAAGGCCTATGACACCGCTTGGCGTTACGGGATCCTAAGTGACCTAAAGTCTTTCGGTGTTTCGGGCCATATGCTCAACACCCTTGCTAGTTATTTGTCCGAAAGAACGTTTCGCGTGAGAGTAGGTAGCGCACTCTCAAGAGTTCATGTGCAAGAAAACGGCGTTCCGCAAGGTGGAGTGCTAAGCTGCACTCTGTTCATAGTTAAAATGAACTCCCTTGGGAAGGCATTGCCACCTACAATTTCTTATTCAATGTATGTAGACGACATCCAGCTATCTTTTAAATCGTGTAATATGTCAATCTGTGAGCGTCAAGTCCAGCTCGGTGTCAAAAAACTTGCCAGCTGGGCAGACAAGAACAGTTTTAAAGTTAACCCAGAAAAAAGCACCTGTGTTGTCTTTTCCAGGAGGCGTGGGATCCATCTGGACCCAGACATTATCCTTAATGGCATATCGATTCCTGTGAGGAAGGAACACAAGTTTTTAGGTGTGGTGCTGGATGAAAGGCTTACGTTCATCCCTCACATTAAACAATTGAAACATAAATGTCTAAAGGCTCTCAACATTCTTAAAATCTTGTCCCACCAGTCGTATGGAACGGATAAGCAACTCCTGTTACGTATTTTCACAAGTCTAGTGGGGTCTAGATTGGACTATGGGAGTGTTGTGTATGGGTCAGCCACTAAAACAGCACTTAAAATGCTCGACCCAGTGCTTCACTTGGGGCTTCGCCTCTCTTGTGGCGCATTCCGTACGAGCCCTGTACAGAGTCTTTACGCAGAGTGTGACAAATGGTGCTTATCACACCAGCGAACCTATGTTGACTTGTTATATGCCTCTAAAATTTCATCAATGGACAACCATCCTTTTAAACCGGTTTTTAATGATACATCCACATCAAAGCTCTTTTTAAATCGCCCGTCCATTCCTGTTCCCTTCTCGCTCAGAGTAAGGGACGAGGTCACTATTCATGAGGTCTCCTTTGTAGACACATTCAAGTCATCTATCACTGATCTTGTAGCACCATGGCATCTTCGTCCTGTTGCATGTGACTTGTCTTTCTTAAAATACAATAAGAACAGGACACCGAAAAGTGGGATTCTGCAGCATTTCATGTATGTGCAGGATAAATATAAGGCTGCAGAGTTTTTCAGTGATGCATCGAAAACATTCACTGCAGTGTCTTGTGCGGCGCATGGGCCGAATTTTGTAGCATATAGAACAATGAATGTAAAGACAAGTATTTTTACGGCAGAAGCATATGGCATTTTTCTTGTTGTAAGTCACATAGTTGAACATCATATTCCTAAATCCATCATCTATTAAGATTCGCTGAGTGTCGTCCGTACATTGTCATCCGGAGAGTCCTCGAAAAACCATGTAGTTAACCTTGTCTTGAAATCAATTGTGCTGGCATATTCTTCAAACCTTGAGGTGACTGTGTGTTGGGTGCCAGGCCACTCTGGCATCGGCGGAAATGAACTGGCGGATGAAATGGCCGCCAATGCTGCACTCCAAAACACAGTAGACATAACAACACTACCTTACAGAGACCTCAAGCCACACATAAGACAACACTTGCGCAGAACATGGCAAACACACTGGAATGAACAGACAGACAACAAACTACATGTAATAAAGCCACACTTGGGACGGTACACATCTGACTCGCAACACAGACACACGGAAGTCGCCTTGGGTAGGCTGCGGATAGGGCACAACCATGCAACGCACTCGTATCTGCTGACGGGATCTCCTAGACCCCAGTGCGGCAGGTGCGGAGAGGCCCTATCCGTAGTGCACATACTAATCACATGCAAGGCACTTCACACAACACGACACAAACACTTCAGAGAACTCTACAGACAACATATTCCCCTACATTCATCGTTTTTCCTAGGTGACGATGCCATTGTTTGCGTCAAACGTGTGTTTGAGTATTTGTCAGAAGTCAAGTTTTTAAACCTGATTTCCTATCACGCATCATGAAATCTGGCCCTTTACACCAGCCATCCTCACTGTCTTTTATTGATTTTACTTTTGTTCTTGCTTACTGATTTCAGTGTCTAAGTTCTCACCTCTCATATTTAAGCACTGTTTTGGCGCTCTTTGCCCTAGTTGGCCTTGCGCCATTAACATCCAGCCATCATCATCATCATCATATTTCATGTCCACCGAGAGCGCTGTCACTTCGGCCCGACACAAATGCTCGAGAAAACGCGAAACATTCACGGGGCTCCTGACAAGAAACGGGTATTTCACAGGCAACACGGAGAGGTGCGTCTGAAGGAAGGTCCCAACCAGCCGTTGCCAAGTGCCTCTTTCGTAGATAGTCGCGCGGAAAGGGCACCCCTCTTTATGAGTCTCCGCAGAAAATTAAAGGCTGAGGCAGAGTCTTTTCGTTTTCTTGAGGGATTCAGAAAACCGGGTGAGGCCCACTGCTTCACATAGGTTAACAGCGTCCTTCTTCAACCAGGCTGGCTTGACGCTGACCCACGCCGCCTGTATATATATTGCCTGACGCGTCGCCCGCTTTCCAACGGGAGTGGTAGGGACGCTTAGTTCAGGCACTCATCCGCTATGCGGCGCGTGCTGGCGGACGTCCTGCCTTACGTCGCTACTCGCGACGCGAGTCGCGAACACTGCACCCACTTCTACAGGGTGTGTCTGTCAGCTTGACTCGAAGGCGTCGGAATGCCACCTCGGGAACTCTAAGACAATCTGTCAACTATTCTGCATAGTTTCTGACAAGCGGCGCTGGCTGGCGGACATGAAAGCGCGCAGGAAGGCTACGGAGCGGGAAAGGGCAGGAGAGAGCAAAAGGAGACTGGCTGTTTGGCCATTTTGCGTTCACGCGTTAGGCAAAGATTATACAGGCGGGGTTGCGCTGACTCAGCGGAAATTGCCCTCGATGGATGCTTCTACCTTTTGCTTCTACCTTGACGCTTCCGTCCCTGCTAGACCGAAAAATTCTGTCTTGTCCATCCTCGGGTGAGCACAGTACTTACGCCCCAGCCCTACAACATCCTGTCCTAGTTCAGGTAAGTCAGGCTCACTGGGACACTTCTCAGATCACGGATTGCGTTTGAAGGCGAAAGTAACATCAGAGTCCTTCAATGCCTTTGACGGACTCTGGTAACATCAAGCGGGCTTTTTTCAACCTGTTGTTGCAGCCAGAAATACACAAAGTTGTTTTCACGCCACAGCACTTGCATCGCAGCAAGCAACGGTTGTATTTTTGTTGTTTTCAAAAATGCAACAGTTCTTGCGCCTTTGGACTCCACGGAGTTTACTATACGCCCGTAGAGGTACGACAATTGTGTAGGCCACCCTATCTGTCTATCTACGAAAATTACTCGCTTTAACAATTAAAACACGTTTCTGCGCACTGATGAGTTATACACTGTTCGTTGATTCGAACAATGGGGATCGCACTTCGGGAAACACAGGATCGCGTGTCGCGAGATTTACCAGAGCGTGCATCCTGCTCTAAACAAGCCGTTGGCGTTTTTAGTGTACGTGAACTGCAATAATAAATACTGCTGCGCTGGTTAAAGCTTTCTTTTTCGCGCAGGCGCAACGCTTGATACAGCCAAGTAAACACAAATTGCGGTCTTTCCCTTATGACACCCATCGTCATTCCGCCACCGTGAGGTTCGGGAGTACGACCCGTCACTACGAGACGAGATGCGGAACGTTTTGACGCTCGACTGCCCTGATACGCGGCCACGGCACGCATCGTTGGCAGGGGGCGTTGCCTTCTGCTGTACTTTTATCTCTGTGGGCATAATTACCCGCAAAAACCTGCTTATTTTGAACGTCATGTGAGACCATTATTAAGTTAGTCTCGGCTTTGCGATTCTTCGATACCTTTCAATTTATTTTGTAAATTTGTGTTGTGTGCGAAATCGCGATTTACAGTAGCTCATGATCTGCTCCTTCATCTGGTTATTTTCTGATATCTGCCTGCTATGTATCATTTATTATTGCGAAATTAGCGTTACGGCAAGGTTGAGGTTCTTCGTTCGAGAAGCTAGCTTAACAGCAATGTTTGGGGGCAATGGTGGGCTTCACTTCCCAAATTTTCATTTTAAGGCCCAGCGCAGCATATCTAGTTCAGCAGAAATGACGATGTGGTAGTGTCCATTTATGGTCTTCCGCCAACACCTGCAACTTCATCGCCTAGCGCCCGAGTGGACCGGGCGGTAGTATGAAGTTGCAGGAAGTTAAGTTGCAGGAAGTATGAAGTTAACGTTTTCCTCTCTCACCGCGAACTTCTCCCATGAAAATGTTTACCGAGATTTAATAAGCTTGCTAGAAATATCGCTCAAGAGAATCCTATACACATTTTGTAAACATTTTATAGAATATTTTATTGATTGCGTATTACAAATCGGCCACCTAGGTTTCATTAAAAGTCTGTAGCGCCAACTCAACAGACCTTACCGGTTCTGAATGTAGTTACTTATGAGTTTTTTGTAGGGTGTTTATGAAAAAATTCAATAAGCTCTCCATAAAATTCTTCGGAGTATAGTCGTAACAGCCTATTGCGTTTGAGTCAGGTGTGAATAAAGTTTCTGGCAAGTTTTTAAATTTTATCTGAATTCACTCTCTATAAATTTTTTTTAGTATACTCGTAACTTCCCTTTGCATGTGAGTCCAGTTTGAATAGAATTTTTTATCAGTTTTTATGAAGTTTATCTCGATTAGCTTTCTATGAAATTCTTATTGAATATCGTCGTAACATTTCATGTTGCGTGCGAGTCAGGTTTTAACACAATTTCTGGTGGGTTTTTATTAAATTTATCTCCGTTATATTTCAATAAAATTCTTATTGTGCCCAGTAATAAAAGCGTGTTGCGCACTGTCTGTGGACACTTGCCCCGTCTATGTGCTTCCTGCGTCAGGAGCTGCTGACGTTGAACACCTGCTGTGGACTTGCCCAGGTTTTAGAGGAGCCAGAACGCAACACCTCCGAAGCTCGGGGCTTTATCCTGGGAGACCCCCAGATCGTAAGCGCTGATTATGAGGGCCCCAGCACCGGTCTCTTCTTGGACTGTTGCGTGTTACGGGTGCAGTGTTGTACATATGAAAACTTTTTCTTATGCCGTAGGGCATTCTCTCGGAATAAAAATGGCGGTGTTATGCATTTTACCACGTGCTCGCGTGCTGCGGCTTCTTTTGCCGCCGGGTGTGTTGCGGATCGACCACCTTTTTGCGGTCTAGCTACCAGGGAACGAAGCCGTTGGACCCCTGATCGAACGTCTTTAATGGCGATAACTAATGTACAATGATGATGATACCCATGCCTTAGGTGTTAGGAGCTGCGTCTCCCTCTTCTACGCAGTTCCAAACATCCTCCCGGCCACAAAAGGTTAAAACAACGTCCCCATGTAGCAAGCGGCTCCTGGCCTAACCACACTACCATATTCGGTAAAAATCTAACGTGCAAGCCAGTTCCGTCTAGATCATCCTTTTTTCCGTTGACCTTGCGTTCGATGTGGTTTCTTCTTTTCTTTCGGTGTACCCATGCTGGGTGGCCACGTTGCTTCCGACGTCTTGCAACGGTCATTATTCAAACACGGAAGGCAGCTCCTGTAGCCATTCTAAAAAATGCGCGCTGCTTCAACCGTTAGCGAACATTTCTCTGCTGTAGCCATGAAACAAGCCCAGTTCGTCTTTTCATAATCTGCCCTGTGAGGTTTGCGACCATTACCAACATAGAAGTCTCTGACCTGAAAAGTTTGAGGATTTGTCACAGTCGATTCCTTGAAAGGTAGAGATCCGCACTTTTGTATTGAGCAGAAGGTATCCCTATCTGTTTGTTTTTCATGCCCAATGTGTTGTCTTTGTTTGTGTAATGCTGCGGGGAGACGACTTGTCATCTTTGTTCCGCACTTTCGATGGTGTTCTGTGCAATCGCACTGGCGTGTCTATCCCGTCGGCCCTGTGTGGTCTCTACCTTTGATATGTCGTTGAGAGATACTTCCGCACTCAGCACGCAAATTACGCCCGTCGTTGTCTGGTTCGCCGGACTCGGTTTTCGGACAGGGCCCTTAAGCGTCTATCCGAGCGAGGTAATAATGGCGACTTATCCTTGGACTTGCTTCTAATAACGTTTCCTTTCACAATCGCCCACACCTGGTCGGATCCTTCAATTCTTGAAGAACGGTTCGTTCATCAGCAAGTCCGAAGCGTAACTTTCGTAGATGTTTCACAAAAGCACCTTTCATTTCTGTATTTGGGGCGTTCGGGCAAATTGCTTGTACAGCATTTGCACAGACCACATGCTCGGCATCGTCGAACTGGCTCCGTAGTCTCGTCTCAGCTCCAGTATTTTGTGCCGTCTTTCTTTCGAAGGGACAGCCAACGCCAATGAGTTTACAGCTAGGCTTGTCTCCCCCAACCTTCAGTCCCAGCATTTCCACAAGGTCTTCCTTGAGAAATTTTCGCTGGCTGCCATCATCCAAAATGTCTCTAATGTAACATTCTCCGTTAGGACCGATGATCCACGACCGGAAAGTCTGGAGGAAAACGTTCGCGCCCAACTGGCAGCTAGTGAGAGCAGTTGATGCTTACTTGGTGTCCTGCGTCTGCACCGGGGCTTTGCATGCGGGGTCAGTGTGCGCCTCCTCTGTATTCACTTTGCATGCATAGTCGGGATCGCACATTACACTTGCATGCCTTACGTGGCATGTTGTGCACGTTACATTTATTCGGTACTCCTTCGATCGGTAGCCCACCATCGTGCGTCTATAGCAGCGCCTCTGCTTTGCGAGCCGCTTCTTTTTGTCTTCAATGCTCAACAAAGCCTCGCATGCCTGAGTGTTGGGCTTTGCCGATTTGCAAAAGAAGCACTCGTTACGTTCAGGCATCGAAGCATAAGAGGCGTGAGGAACTGACGTTGACTAGCCGTTACGTTGGAGGGGGTCGCTTGAACCTGTCGAAGTTTCAACAGAACATCTCTCTGTCACCTCGACCTCGATCCGCATGTACTATAAAATCTGGTCCAGTTGGTGGCATGTCGTTAGGTTTGCTTCACTAGAAGGCGATGCAGTGCCCGTTGATTTCGGCTAGTACCGTATAAGACAACTCCAAAGCGGCCGACTGCTGTGCAGCTAAGCAAGCATAGTGCGCCCAGTACCGACAGCATTGCGAATCGGTAATTCTATGCTTACGTGCATTTTCGAAACTTCCATTCTTCACCGCACCATTCTTACTGCTCTAATAGTAACATGCATTACATCTAAATGCAAGTAGGTCGTTCGGACACCTTACAAGCCGTGCCTAATTTGCGCTTGCTTTTTCCGGCCTCAGCCAATCGCACATGTGGGTAAATATGACATCATAGGTTGTGTTGCGGAAAATAAGCCAGTGGGTTGCACGGCCATTCCCTTTCTTTCTTATTATATAGCTTATTTGAGCGAAGTGCGCGTTAAAAGTGGTGATTGAAGATTGAAGACACGTTTATTCCATTTTCTTGCGCTTGAGCGCTGCTATAGATAGATGGGTCGGTAGGGGATACGTAGGGAAGGGGAAAGTGGGAAAGGACAATGCCGCCATTCACTGCGTCAGCGGCCTAGACTATGGTCGCCTGGAGTCATAGCCACCGTGCTGTGCTGCGCGTCGCCGCAAAGCCGGTCGCCAACGACTGGGGCTGCGGGGTCCAACAGAAAAAGCAGCAGGGCGCGCCACAAGCTAGTAGCGTACCCAGCAGGAGCTTTTGGTGGTGGACAGGATGAGGACTGGAGAGACGTGGGCCAGGGTCCAAGTCGCAGGTTGGTGAGGGCACGGTACCGAAGAATACTGTAGCGGGGGCCGTCCCACACTAGATGTTGTAGGTCTTCCCTGGTATGGCAAGTGCTGCAGGTGCTCGTGACACTGGGAGCAGCCCCACGGCAATGAAACCGGTGGAGCAAAAGCGGTGTGAGCAGTGCTCCCGTCTGAATCCGTCAGATGGTCACAGTTTCCCGCCGCGAGAACTTCACCGTAGACGGTCAAGGGCTCCATCTCTGCGTCTGCGTTGTGCTGCTGTTGCCGGTCCGCTGGTGCGGGGGACGGCGGGCGGGGTGGCGCAGTGCGGCACGTTGATAGTTATCGCGCTGCGGCGTCCGCCTCTTCGTTGCGGTTGCTGTGTCCGTCCGGTAGGTCCACTCCCGCGTGTGCGGGGAACCATCGGATTCTTGTAGTCCTTGTTCGACCCTTCCCTTCGGCGTTCGAGAGGATGCGTGCCGTGGTCCTGCACACTGCATTCCTGGCGAAGGTTGCGATCGCCGACCTGGAGTCGCTCGGAATCGTGGCCGTTGTCGGGCAGCTCATGGCCAAGGCTATGGTACAGAGACGGGAGACGCGCCTTCCCGCCACCCCACCCGGGACTGACGAGAAGAGAAGCGGTGCTCCTACGGCAGATGCAGACTAAGACTGTGCTCACGCCAGCGCTTGCGCGACACGTGTGCCCGGACGTTTACGAAGACAGTGTGTGTAGTGTGTGTGCGCTTACAACCGCGGACCTCGCCCATCTGCTGTGGGGTTGTGGTGGACACGTAGCAAGCGGGGGCTGCAAGGACCTCCCCCCGGACATTTACGGACTCATGAGCTCGCCAGAATGCGAGCGGCTACTGCAGGCAGTCCAGCGGCTCGAGGCTGCTCTGGCGCAGCAGAGGCGAAAGGGGGACCCGCACCTTCTTCTTTCTGCCGCCCCTCGGGGTGGCGGAGGGAAGAGAGACGGGAACCCTTCTAGTAGCCCAGGCTGTGGTCCAGGCCCCAGTGCTTCGAGGTCTGCCTAACCATATAGACAGCGGGGACGGCGAAGCCCTGCGTGGCCTGACCCGTCTCCTCCCGCCGGACAAATGTTCAATAAAGTCATTTCTCTCTCTCTATCTCCCGCCGTGAGAACTCACGGGAAGGAACTGCAGGGATCTGGAGGGGGTTGGCCATGGCTATGAGGTAAGCTGTTCGGCGCGTTTGACTAAGCTGCCGTTCAGCCGTAGGATCGGCTTCTTCTTGAGGGACGGGCAAGGATGCCGTAGACACGAGTGGAGAGGGGCTCCGAGCTTGCACGGAGAGTAAATGTGCGTGTGCTAGTCGGTGCACTTTCTCATTTCCAGGGATGCCAATGTGGGCTGGGACCCAGTGAAGTGTGAAGCTATTACCCGATGCCCGGAGTTTCAGAACGTTGTGGCGAATGACTTCGGTGGCGGGGCTGGTGAACTGCACATTGGCACAGGCTCGATACGCTGCCTGTGAGTCTGTGCACGCATGGTGATGTACAAAAGAGCTTGTTAGGTCTTCCTGGAGAGCTGCGCCGAGATAGTCACAGATAGCTTGCAGTTCAGCTTGTGTGGTGTGGGCCGGAGTGACACCGACGTGGTGACGGCGACCTTGAAGTCCAGTAGTTTCGTCAAACCATGCCGTGCGTACATAATGTGCGAGTCTACCGTAGTGGGCATGGCCACGTCCGTGTAGATGACACGCTCGTGCCTAAATGCGGCCTGTGTACAGTGGGCGTGACGTATCGCATGGGCTGCTCTTCGAGCGCCGTGATGAGGTCCCATGTGGACGGGTAGTGGCTTGCCATCTGTAATGGTAATGTACTAATGTACTCCTACGGAGGTGTGGGGCGCAGGAGTAATGGTAGGCAACTAGAGTTATAGCCCAGACGGCGAAGGGTGTCACGGCCAGCCTCTGTCGAACGAAGCCGGACTTCTTGAGTGTGAAGGTGCGTCTGTGTAATCTCGGACAAGTCGTTAATAAGGCTGCAGCTTTTCAGCGCTTCGAGGCGGGTGTAGTGGAGAAGCCCCGTGACAATGCGTCGTGCTTCGTTGAGCAGCCTTTCGAGTGCAAGCTTCTGGGTGTGATTGACCGGGCGGTAAGGAAGTCCGTACACAATACGCTATACTATCAATGCTTGCACAATCTGCCACATCTCACTTTCCTTGACACCTCTCGGGCGGTTTGAAATACGTATGAGAACGTGAAGAATTTGCTTGCATGTCTTTAATGTCCTTTGGAACAAGGTAGAGGCGGTACAGTTATCGTCCACGTGCATTCCCATAATTCTTATCGACGGTTTCCTTGAAATCTCTTGGCTTCTAATGCGCAATCTGTATGCCTCCTTCTCCGCCTGTTTCACCACTGTACGCCTGCCACCGTCAAAGACCCCGAATTTGGTCTTATCTGGTGCAATAGTGAGGCCGACATCGCACATGTGATCATGTATGATGTCCAGAGCCTGTTGGAGCGTGGCCTCTTGTGCACCGACGGAGCCCTGGTGCGTCCACACGGTGACGTCGTCGGCATAAATGGCGTATTTAAGCCCAGCTAGCGCTTCCAGCTTTCATGGTAGGCCGTGCATGGCAATGTTGAACAGTGTAGGCGCAATAACGGAGCCTTGAGGCACTCCGACGTTGTTGTGATATATAGCACTAGTCGCCTGGCCTATGTGGACCTGATAGGTGCGGTCTTCCATGAAGGCTGCGATGAAGTTATAAAGCCTCCCGCATATGCGGAGCTCTCGGGCCTTGGTCAGCACGGTGTCATGCGGAACCGAATCGAAAGCCTTCCTGATGTCTACGGCGACCACGGCACGAGGAAAGTTAAAGTACTTGTCAAGCACGTCTTCTCGAAGGCGAAGTAGCACGTCTTGAGTAGACAGTCCAGATCAAAATCTATACTGCGTTGGTGGCAACAGCGTTAGCTCCTCCAAATACCAGATTAATCGTGTATTTACCATGCTCTTCCTAATTTTGCACACGCACGATGTTAATGAGATCGGTCCAAGGTTGGACAGAGAAAGAGGCGGCTTGCCTGGCTTCGGGGTGGTTTTTACGATTGAGAACTTCCAGGTCTCAGGTATCTCGCCACTGTCCTAGATGTTGTTTAGTTTATCAAGAAGGGCTTGCTTGTGGCTATCCCGCAGGTTTCGCAGGTGGGCAATGCATACTTTGTCGGCCCCTGGCATGCTGCGAGTGTTCGCTTGTTCGAGGGCATGGTGTAATTTTGTCATTGTGAAGGGGACTTTGTAAGCTTCCTCGTCGGCAGATGTATCGTCCCGATTGTAGGTAGTTGCAGAAGGGTGAGACGTCTGAGGGGAAAAGGCGGCGGCAGCTTCGGCCAGCTCGTTTACGCTCATACCTCCGCGAAGTGGGACTCATGCGGCACTGTTGTTTGTTTTGCGCTGTCCAAGAAGAGATCGGAGAAAAGCCCAGACTTTCGAAGTGTGCGTGTGCCCACTTATGGTCTCGCACACATTCATCCAACGCTCGGTGGTTAATGCGTCAGTGTGACTCTCGATTTCCTTCTAAACCTCGAGAAGGCGTCGCTTGAGATGTGGCACACGACCACACTTTTTGTATTGACCGAAAATTCGCAACCGGCGGTTCTACAGCGTCACCAAGTGTCTGTCTGGCTCCGGGTGATCTGGAGAGACCCGCAATTTCTTGGTAGATTGTTCTTTCGCCATGCACAGCTGGTCTGTGAGATTTTGAATTCCGGCGGCTGGTGGGTGTTGCATTAAAATGCACCGATACTTGTCCCAGTGCGTAATGTACGCCGTCTTCGAGTAAGATCCAGCTCTAGTTCGTTGTGGGCATTGTCCGCCACTGCGGAGTCGGATTAGAATGGGCAGGTGGTCACTCCCTAACGTATACTCGTAAAATTCCCACCGGGCCAGCTTCGGATGCGACACCCACGAGAGATCCGGCGTTGTGTGAGCTTGCTTTTGTGTTTGGCCTAATCGAGTGTGCGTCAGTGGTGCGTTTAGCAACGTCAGGCCGTATGCCGTCGCGTCTGCCATGGTGTGCTTGCCCCGGGCACTGGTCTTCTAGTAAACCCAGGCAACATGATGAGCGTTGAAATCACCGCACATAACTGTAACGTCCTTCGGGTACAGCTTCTGGAAGTGCTGGACGGAGTTGAGGTCTATGTGCGATAATTGCGATTTCTTATGCGCGCCTTCTGGAATTATATACACAGAAAACACCAAACTTTTTTTCGGTGTGGTGATATTTCGACTCGACACCCCGCTACTTGGGTAAAAGCGTTGCACTACGGTTGAGTGTCGAGTTCTACGTGCGCAAACCCCCTGTCGATGAACAGTGCCGCTTTGACAGGTTGTGTCGCATCATCGCGGGGTGCATATCCTTCGTATGACGGGATCCTCACGAGTGGTGCGTTAACCTCCTGAAGTGCAATAATAGCTGGAGTGTTTCTTCCCTGAATATACTGAAATCTGTCGATAAAGTCCGCTTTCGTCCTCCTTAAAGAGCGGCAGTTCCACTGTAATACGCTCGTCCA